>NC_134509.1:29689529-30305362 GCF_027942865.1 Odontesthes bonariensis | reverse complement strand
ATGTTCAGCATTATTTCCCTGCTCACAAAGTTACTATTACGGCGTGGGGGATTTGAAAAAGGAAATACAGCATAGTACAATAATGACAAAGGATAGGGGCATGAATAATGTATACACATGGTGCACATCATATAGTAATAAACCAGAGTTGCTGCATGCTGCAGAGACTTACTGTTGATCAGAATTAGACCACACACACTCAAAAAGCCCTGTATGCTCACAGCCCGGTAAGGTGAAATTGCACTTAATACCCCCTTTTTGAACACGACCACGATATAACCAAACACCATAATACTCCTGCCTTTCATGTAGTTAAATGTTTTAGAACAGAAATTTTATTGTGACATTAAAGGCACAACCTAAAACTACTTCCTCTGCCACACAGTTGTGTAGTCTGTAGTCTCTCTGTGTCACTCTGTTAAGGTGTTTTTCATCATGGAAGGGTTTAAATGTCACAGCCCTGCAGTGAATTATTGATGGGCATAAAAGATCGATCCCTTTATCTTCGAGACAAGGGAAATGTTCACTGTTATCAGTGCTTGGCTAAAATAAGAGTGACTGTGTCTTCACAGGAATCTTTTTACTCCCTCAACAAACAGAACGCCAAGTTGACATTTCTAGAATTTGAACAAGCTTCTTGGAGCCGATATGGGAGCTGTTCTCATGATTGCAAAGTAAATAGTGAGGAACATTCTGTGCTCTCTAATTTCCTGCACTGTCATGCACAGAACTCACATTGTTTTCTGAAGCTCTTGAAAGAGTCTAGCTTGTCAATTAGAACTTCTGTCTTAATGGGAGTTCGTGACTGCAGAGTTATTGTGAAACTACTGTCACTTTTTTACTTTTAAAGAGTTGCTTCTATGAAGAAAAAAATAGCTCCGAGGTGGTATTGCCTCATAAAAGCATTGTTTTACTGCAAGCAGAGGTGTCATTTCTTGCCTCCCTGGTGTGTGTTTTCCTTGTCCTGCTGAGAGATTACAGGCTGTGATATGGATTAGCCCAGCCTTTCCAAAATCCCATTAAGACTCGACACTATCAATTACCTCAAAGCTCAGCCAAGCCAAGGTTGCTTGTGAGTTCACTCTCTGAACCAACAATCCCCAAATTCCACTGTAATTAAGAACGAACTCTTGCTTATAGATAGTTTATGAAAAACATACATTACACAGTGTGTGTATTTTTAACTGGCTACAAATGTTTAGCTGTTTAATCCTCATTGCAGACTTTGCACAGAGTTTATTTAGTCTGTGCTAATTGATAAATATGTATAATGTCACAACAGTTTCCCAAGGGAACCGCACCAAGATACAAGCGTATACCTCCATGTCACATTTGCCAAGTACATAAACACTATGCAGATCTTGTGTCAGGAGTTCTATGTGAGATGTGAACTTTTTCTGACTGCATTAGTGAAATGTGGTACTTCAGATTTGTTTCCTTTTACCAAAGGTATATGTACATTGTCTGCATTCAGAACTTTGGAGGCATTTGACAACAGATATCCGTGTAGGCTTAACTCTTTTAGGCTGGATCCCTTACTTTGGGCATGCTTACTTAGATCTACATGCTTAGCAGCGTGTTGACTGTGGAGAAACGGTGCAAATTAAAGCCAGCTGTTTCTTCCTTGTGCTAGTACAGGGCTTGGAACAGGAAGCTGGGCCCAGCCCTCTGAGCCTGCTGAGAGAAAAACTACACTGTTGTTTTAAGGTCCTCTTCTGGAGAAAAAAGTGCAGCAGCCAGTGTTTACAAAGGCATTCTATATCTGCATTGAGCCTGTAGCTAAGTGGAGTCTTTTGAAGGTTTTCTACACAGTACAAGATAACAGAGTTCTGTGTATAGAGTGATGGTTATGATCATCTGCTGTCATGATCATGAAAATTTGGTTGATGATCAAACAAATATTTGCGATGAATGACTTCATTGTCTGTCTTTGTTTATTTTTGTAGAAGCATATTGTTGGCCTAAAAATACATATACTCCTAATGAGGAAAAGGGGGGGTTGTGTGTTGCATCTGTAAATCTTATTTTTGGAGAAGTGCTATTGGTGCCTTAAAGCACCGTCTTTTCTGCTGTAAATACAACAAATCCCCATGACTTTCTATTTTCATTCATCTGGAAACTAAAAAGTGCTAATAGTGGTGCTTTTGTGTTTGGCTTTGTAACCAATTCTGTCATTTTGATTTAAAAAGAAAGTAACAAGAAAAGTGGCTTCTGAAAATGTGGCATTCCTGATGTTCTGACTTTATTCCAGCTGTATAGGAAACAAGTATGACATACAAAATTGTTATGGTTCTTTCTAATCGCGATCAGGTGATGGTGCGTAATCATGAGATGCCTAACTCTCAGCTGGTATTGCCTAGCATACACTCACGTGTACACTCATACACTCAAGTCTTTGTGAGTGTATAATGTAGGTTGAGGTTACTCCTAAAGAACATAGCTGTTCATGCGTTTCATTAAAGGGACAGTTTGTAATTTCTTCCCCCATCTAGTGGTGCAATTTTATTTTGCAAAGTCGAATGAATTTGCTCTCTATCGCCTCGCGTTTTCAAATGTGCGTTGCAACTTCTTGAACTACGGCAGGCGGTATGTGTCAAGATTCAAGAAGCTTTAGCTTCAGACTCAAGGTCCATACAAACAAAAAGACATCAAGACACACACTACAAAGGATTACATAACACACATACAATAACACTATAAATACAGATGACAGATAACATGTCAGATAACATAAGCTGACATAGCCTTTGGTGTGCAAACAATGCAATTAGTCATACTCCGGGAGTTACCGGAAGTGACATTGACACAGCGGTAGCGTTAGCAGCAGTGTGTAGTTGCTATCTGGAAAGTGTTCTTTTAAATAAACTCCCGGTAAACTTACAAACTTTCTAATGCCTCGTTTTGTGAGTTAAGATCCTATGTGTACTACGGCAGAAGTTTGTGGGATTATTAGTGGGATAATTTACGAGATAAAATCTATTTACCGTTAGCGCCATTAATAAGCCATTCGGCGGATGTGACGTCAAAATGATGTCATTTCCGCTTGCAGGCCTGGCGTTGGGGAAAACGCGATTCGAAGTGCTTTATGTCCCTCTCGGCACTGTCGTTTTTCATAGACCGGAAGGACATGGCAACCTCCATAGAGCTTACCTGCTCTATGTAGATACAGACAAGTTATTTCTCACTCAGGAGGATAATTGAGATTTTTTACAGAGATAATTTTACACCAATGAGGACTAATTTATGAATGATGTGTTGACTTGAACTAATAAATGACTTGATTTATTACATAGTGTCCCTTTAAAGTTCTTGTTAAAAATGGTGAAGTCACCTTTGTATAAACTGTGGAGAGTTCTGCAGTTTCTTTCACAAACTTATCTCCCTCCCAGCTGACAGGGAGTGTCCCGACAGCTTGCAGTCATCCCTGAAAAGCCGTCTATAACGTCTCTTACTTGCCACTAAAAATTCCAGTCTGCAGAAACTTGTTACATTTCAGTTTGTTATAAGAATTTGGACATTGTTTCATTATCCTTCCAGTCCAAAAAAATAAATACAACATGCAATTGTCCATGGAAATGCAAATCCGTTCTTCTGTTGGAGTAAAATGTATTAATAAATAAATACCTACATCTCATAATTTAACATATATACCAACAGCTTTCACTTTAAGAGACATTGCTAGAACTTTGATACCAAATACACCTCTTGGTTAATTGCCAGTACATTATATGTATGGTAATCACATGATGTGTTTTTTTTTTTACGAGCAACACCTGTTTTTCTTTTTTATATAACTCAGAATGTCTTTTGTTTTTTGAAAGCATGTCACACTTTTTGGCTCTCTGTGAATCAAACATTGCAGTTGTTCTAACCAACATCCAGGAGGACCTGCTTTCTGTTCTGTTTGTGTTCCTCATGACTGGGTTGTGGCATCACATAAATGTGTCCTTGGAAGTGGTCACTATGCACACTGACCATAGTACAAGATCAAATGCTTTAAAAGACACAGAGTGCAAAACTAAGTGAATCCACTGATATGCTTTACTGGTGATTTTGGGATATTGAAAAAGGGAACACCCTCATCAATCCAAGATAAACTGTTCATCCACTGAACATGTCGATCATGTTTTTCTCCCTTATCTGATGACAACATGGGAGGCATTGCCACTAATGTGTGCAAGCTTCTTTGTTATCACCCCAAACTCGTAGACAAAGCAAATGCACTAAACTAAATATGGCACTATTGGGCTTTCTTTAAAGCCTGTCTGAAAAAGACTTTATGAATCCAAGTAAACCAAGGAAGCCAACCAAACTCACAAGACACCTCATTGATAGACCTGCCAGCCTGTTGAACCAAGTCAGTGAATGATTGCTTGGGAACGTCATGGTTATAAAATGACTTCATGGCCATTTACTCATAAGAAAGTCAAATAAATGTCATCTATATGATAAGCAAACTATTTACATTAGAGTTTGACAGGCAGTGAAAGGCAATGGAGAATGTTAAATGTTGTTTTATCTTTTAAGCAAACGGCTCTACAATATAAACAAATTCAGTGTTAGCACTGTTAATGTTCACTTTATCATAATTCACAAGCTGTTAAGATCAGCAAATCATCAGTAACTGATAATTTACAGTTATCCAGTTGATAGGATTTTATAGAACACAGTTACTTATCCTAAAGTTAACAATTAATCAAATCATAAAAGTGAGTGAGTTTGAGTGAGCGTGAAAACAGCAAACATGAAAGACACTATCTGTTCGGCTTTTACTTCCCGGTGATAAAGCTGAAGCCCGTAGTTATACGTATGTCCTCCCAGAGAGGTCTGCATTCCACTGTGCTCATTTTATAGTTTCTTGTTTAGTTAAATTAAATGTAAAGTTGACAGTTTATCATAGAATTGTCTCTTAAAAGTAATTTACAATGCTCAAAGTGATAAAACTTACATAATTTTATTCTGGTCTCTCATATTGTCAAAATGTTTTTCGTATTCAAACCACATAATTTATCCCCCATGTTTTGTCCCCTATACTTCTATACTATGCAGTGTTTCCCACAGATGTGAAGGCAATGTGTGGTGGTGGGCCGGGGTGTAAAAAATGAAAATTCTTCAAAATAATTCCTTCGTTAATAATTGGTCACACAAAACTTTATTGTATTAACCCTTAAGAACCCAGACCCATTTCTACTTAAATGAAAATTAAAGGGGTTATAACACAGACTAAACAGACCACATAGAACCCATTTCAGAATTTTTTTCCAAAATACCACCCCCCACTGTCAGAGATCTGTAATGTGACAGGTGCGGCTTATCTGCAGATATTCACATCTTCATTGTAAACAAATGAATAACATAGCTAATTACACTGGTCGGACTGTTCAGCTGTTTCAGACTGATACCTCCGGTTCAGGCTGGTCCTCATCCTCAACACGCACATCTCTTTTTCAATCGCGGAAAATATTTTTCAATACTCATCTGGATTGAAGCAGCAAACATTCAGTGTAAGAGTTTAAAAAAACTACTTTATTTGATTCACAGCTGCTAGTGTTTAGACCTCGACAACCCGACTACTTTTCTTTTTACGGCAAACTTGCGACTAGTTAACTTTATAAAAGAAGGCGTAATCGCTTGGTTGCTATGGGTCGGGACGGGACAACATTGTATTCAAAATATAAAATATTTTTATAGGACTTTTTAATGTGTGATTTTATAAAGGTGCACGTGATACCTAACCTGGTTCTCACGCAGATGGATGTTTCTCATCCATCTGGAATTTTGTCGGTTGCCTAGCTGTTCTCTGCTGTGAGTAGGCGGGGGTTGTATTCAAAAACCTCTCGAACCTGATTGGAGAATTCAATGTGTGTGTCACGTACTACTTCGACCAATCGTATTGAAAGCGGACGTGACGCGTTGGAGCGCGACCAGTCTCTCAGTCTGTGGTGGAAAATAAACAAAACACAACAGCAGCGAGCAAAGCAGGAGCTAGCAGCAGCTAATCTGTTAACACCCCGCCCCACGATTGTGATTGGATCTAGGCATAGAGGCGGGCCCGTTTATGGGGTAACCGAAGACTTCGGACTCAACAAGGCGCGCCCAGACCCTCGTGCGAGCTCACGAAGTGTAACGAAGATGCACGAAGCACGAAGGGTCTGCATGAGAGCCAGGCTACGTGATACCAACCTTTCGTGAATTCTTTCGGTTGAGCTAATCTAACGCGACGCTGAAGCTAGCAAGCTTCCACGCTTCCAGGGAAACACGGAGGGGAGGGGCTGTGTGTGTGTGAGTAGGCTATGCGAGAGAGACGCGAGGGACAGAGAGACGGAGGGAGAGCAGGGAAAGGAAATGCAGCTTAACTAATACGAGTATTTTTTAAATAGCGTTAAAAAAAATAATAATAACGAAACGCAATATGTGGCGGCCGGTGTTTAATCTGTGGCGCACCGCCACGAATTAGTCTATGTGTGGGAAACACTGCTATGTGTATAGTGGATATTATTTAAAATTAAGCTGCCAAAGACACCATGCAACTGTTTTCACAGCCTCAATACTAACTCATTACTAGAATGAGTGAGGTGAACTTATTCTGGGTGTAAAGATATTAAGGCTGCAGGCCTAAACATTGATTCTGTTCCTTGCTTTAAGTTTCTCTTGTGTGTACAAACCACTGATCTGTGCAGCTCTTTTAGTACTTTGGGTCTTTTGTTCAGTCTTTATTTTAGAGACCTCTGTAATCCTGTTTGTTCGTAACTTTTATCAAAGTTTACTTTCAAGTTGTAATTACTTCTAAGAGGAAATACAAGCAACAACCACCTCTTTTGCCTGTAAGTTTCTATTTAACTACACACCTTTTGCACATTTGTTGATGCTGCTCAAGATTTTCATTATCTTTTGATTCGCTTCCTTTCAAAACCATTAACAACTGCAGGATGACTAATTTTAAAGCCCAAATCACTCTGGCCCTTTAAAACAAGTCATTCATGTATGAAAAGACTTTGCTTTACCTGAAAGGACTCAGTCAGGCATTTTTCAAGGCCAGTTAGCAGAGAACAGCAGCGTCTGGAGAAAAATTCTAAGAATGAGTTTCACATAAACACACACACACACACACGCACACACACACACACACACACACACACACACACACACACACACACACACATATACATCCAGAATCATGAGATGACTGAGCATCCCACTCCATCGAAAACCCATCTGTGTTCCCCTCAGCTAGAATCGATTACTTTTCTCAACAAGAAATGAGAGCACTTTCCAATAATTGCCTTCACAGTTGGCTCTTTTCAGTGCTCATATTAAGCAATTTCCTTAAAATTATGGATCATATTTGGTGATCCGTAATCACTGAAAATACGATTTATATTAAAGTTGTGTTTTTCTAACACAAAATCTCTGTTTAAACTTTTAATGTTATAAATTCGTGACCAATTCGCTTTATTGGAAGATGTGTGAGACACTTGGAATCATTTCTAACCCATTGTTTAACCAACACAATGGATGTAGCCTACAAATGCCAACCATCGAGTGTAAAATAATGAAGACAGCTGCACTGATGTATTGCTTTCAAATGACTTGACTCATGTGTCAAAGAAAGAAGAACTGATTGGATGAACTGCTTCAGGAAAAGTTCACCTACCTCTGTGTGGACATAGTATTTACACCTACAACAAATGACTATCTGCTGTACCTGACTTTGGAAGAATATTTACATTAACCATACCCACCTCACAGGCCACAATAACAGTGGCACATAATCTTTAAGACTATGAAATCATTCAGAGATTAATAACTTGTGCTTAAAAACTGCACAAATACTATTTTCTCATCTGTGCACATTATTCATCATTTCTTTAGTGATTCAACTCCTAAATAATTAATCATCATAATGTTTTCACTTTAAAGGTGGGGTAGGGGATCTTTTTCTGGAACATCTTTTTACATATTGCTTGAAATACTCTTCACACCCCCATTGCAACCAATTAATTAAAAGTTTTGACACAAATATGAAAAGTTTTAGTGGCCTCTAGAATGTACAATCTAGGAAAAACACTATCCAATCATACTGAAGGGACCGTTAACAATGATTGGATTCTGATGCCGTCTATCAAACTGCAATCTGCTCCCCCCCCCCCCTTCCCCCTGTGCGCGTACCCTGGTCCGTGAACAAATTACGCGTCCAGAAGCTTAGCAGGAAGCCAAACTAGAGCCAGCTTGGCTAGCACCTAGCATTATTAAACGTATAGTTATCATATAGTAAATACTAAATACGGCAACGATCGATGCTTGCTGTCAGAACAGCGCTCGTGCACCTTCGTGCTCGTGCGCCTTCATGTACTCTAGAGGCGTGGCTTCGGGGGTAAAGTGAAGAAAAGGGTTGGGACTTTTTACCTGTGTATTTTCAAAATGCAGCTTCGCTCGACTCAAAATCCAGGATCTCCTACCCTACCTTAAATTGTACTCTTTATGCTCTTTTTACAAATGTGAAGCAACATGTCATCCTTAAAGGTGGTTTTATTAGAGATTTTTTCTTTTTGTTGATTATTTTAATTTGGTACTATAAGTCATGGATCTTAGGTTAACAGATACTAGTTTTTGACCTTTTATAAGAATGTTAACTTCCCGCCATCAACTCCAAATCCACTGCTACTTAAGACATGAGGGATAAATGGGGATAAGATGATAATGATTAATGTCTACACAACACCTTTAACTCTGACTCTCCTATACATCATAAAGAAGTTGGCCATTTGGCTCATTCTCGTTACATCGGCAGGGTTTTTCCCCTTGTGTAATTTGTGCGGACCACAATTAACATCCTTTTGACTGCCCTAAAGTGCCTGTTACCTGAGCAGTGTGCCAATTATGTGTGGTGTGAGCCAATTATCAGCAGCCAAAACACATATGGATTTTCTTTAGACGTTTCTTGTACAATTACTGAGCCACATTTTTGAAAGTGAGCATTGATAAAACGTTTTTGAATCCTAGCATTTTATTCATGAACTCTTGATAACAACCCAAAAAAAAAGAAGACTATTTGCCATTTAAACATAATCTGATCAGCACCAGGAGCTGGGTTCAAATTCTTATCCTATAATCGATCAATACCAAATAGAAATATGTGTCTTGGATCTTGAGAACTTGTTGAAATATATAATTAAAGGTGGGCTTTTTATAACCTATTACAGTATTTAGGGCTGCATGGTTTGGTGTGGTGGTTAGCAATGTCTTCACACAAGGCCCCTGGTTTAAATCTCAGTTGGAGCCTTTGTGTGAGGTGTTTTTATTTTCCCTGTGCATGTTTTTTACTTTGCCTCCCTGCCACAGTCCAAAAACATGTTAGGCATGATACATGTAAGGCTGAATGGTGGATCTATATTGACCACAGAAGTGTTAGCTTGCATGGTTGTTAATCTCATTTGTCTCTGTGTTGGCTTTCCAACAGCGTTCCAGGAATCAATCTTGCCTCAAACTATCCACTTGTGGCCAATCATGTGTCGGGTCCTATAATGGCAGCTACAGGCCAGTTTTGGATTTGACAGCAGTCAGCAGTGGCAGCTCCAAACAGGGTTACCGTTGATGCTTGCTGCAGCATGTAGTCATGTCAGCACCTAAAAAGTTTTTTCAATTTACATTTATTTATTCAAAACCAATTGATTTTATCCAAAGTGAAGAACACATTGGGGAGAATGTGTGGTATCTTCCCCAAAGGCTGGTCAACGTGTGGACTGTGGAGGGGGGAATCAAACAAAAAACCTTTCCAGTTGGTGGACGACCACTCAATATCCCGAGAGTACTTCCAAAGCCACCTACAAAATGTGTCTTTATAAGAAACCCCATGGTGTGTCATGTTGTTATAATGCTGCATTAAACAGCAACATATTAAACAAACTGAGGACATAATTTATCCGTTGTTCGTCATTGCCCTTGATATAAAACCCCATGGTATACCTACCTTTTAGACCACTCCCATGCAGCTTGTGTCTGATGGTAGTGATAGTTTAGCCTTTCAGATATGTGAAATAATGAAAACTTCACAGTTTATTGAGAGTGGCTTTTGTCAAGTCCAACAATGGGCTGTAAGGCCTCTTGGTAGTTTTGTCTAAGAGCCTTGGTTCCTTTGTCTTTGCAAGGTACCTTCGAATGAAATCACCTATAGAACTGATGAATGAAACCATTGTCATATCCTCATTTCCTGCCTGTATTCATGAAAAAAGGGGGAAAAAAACCCTCAGGAAATTGCTCTTGTGAACTTTTGTGAACTGTAGAATATTTGGAAGGAATTGATTTTTTTTTTTTTTTTTTTTTTTTCCCAAAGAGGGTGTTGGAGTGGGTCTGAGCCATGCTGTCTTGTAGGGATAAAGCGATTGTGTTGATCTGGAAAGTACCAATTGGAAAACCCTCATTAAGCCCTCATTCGCTGTATAATTAAACCTGTCTACACATTGAGGGAATTATTTGATTTTACACTGACAAATAACTTCAGTTACCCCAGAAAACATGATTAAAACACCAGAACTCAGTTGCTCGCTGTGCTCTGAGGCAGCCAAGGTGCTGTCATAGATTGTAGCTCACATCCCTTAAATCTAATTTTCTTTCAGCATTTAAGCAAATATCTGACTAATCAACACTTAAGATGACTTTGTGAGACTTGTCTTTATTTTTTAAGTATCATTGTTGAACTTCAAAGCCCCCATTTCCAGTACCCTTTAATGGTAATACCGATTATTCTTTCCTTTATCAAAAACTGACAACCCTAAATCATTGCTGTCAGTGTGATACAGATGATGTATTCTATCCTTGTCAACCGTCTTAATCCATGCCATGTCTCTGTTGACCAAAGTTGGCTTGCTGGATAAGATGTAAATACATATGGAATGCAATCATTTGCAAATCTCAAATATTCACAATTGAAAAAGCATTGAATGTTGAAAATGATATATTTTTCTATTTCATGAAACATATTAGCTCATTTAGGCAGCAACACAAAAAGTTGGGAAAGGGTCAACAACTGTGCTGGTAAAAATAAATGTTACTTAAAAAAAAAAATGGTTGAATTAACATGTTGCAACTAGAAACAGTTGATTGATGTGAGTAAAATGTTTCTTATACCACAATTTTTTTTGCACAAAAAAAGTCTCAAGTGCAAATTTTTTTAATGAAAAAATACACTTTTCTGCATTTTGAATGTTTGTGTTCCTTTTCTTTTTAATTTTGCTATTACAATCCCCTCTATTTTAATGCAGCAGTCAAAATTTGTGTTACAAGAAAACACAGATGGAAATGCCACTGTTATTTATGAGCGGAAGCTTTTTGCTGCTGAAGAACATTAAGTACTAGAAAGTCGAGGAAACTAGCACCTCATACAGAAGGTCAAACATCAGCAACAGAAACAAAACAGTGGATTGGTATATGTACTGCTCACTGTAACATCCTGTGGTCCTTTGGTCATTAAAGTGTGAACTGGGGGAACCCTGTCCTATCAGCTTCTTAGTATTAGATTTTTTTTATGGAGGTTCTATGGAACTGAAATTTATGACCTCTGGTTTGTGGGTTGGCAGTGATGTGAGTTATGGGTCATGGTGTGATGCTGGTTATGAACTGCACTGACTAATGGCTCCTCCGAGGCATAAGGCAGTAGACGGGGTCGAACTGAAGTGATGTGATATCATGGGCAGGGGGTCTGTATTGATTTGCCATCATTAAACTGCATTTGTGTTAGCAACCAAACTCTTTCTTTACTTTTTTATGCATTACACAAGCTCATTAAGGTATATATTGTCTTGATATGGTTTCTTTATGTTTTAATTATTTCTTTTTCTATTTTTGAAATCTTTATATATGGGAAAACTAGATTGTTGCCATAGTGCTGCAGTTACTCAAATCAAGTCAAATTTATTTGTATAGCACATTTCATGTACAAAACAATTTAAAGTGCTTTACATAAAATAAAAGCATTGCAGCAGGGAGTGTAAGAAGCATTAAAAATACATAAAAGAATATAAAGAGAAACAAATAAAATCATTTAAATGAATTTAAAAACAAGCAACATTCCAGATAAATTAAAAGATATTGTGCAGATTTCATGCATAGACACATGAGAAAATAAATGTTTTTAACCTGGATTTAAAAATGTCTACATTTGGTGAAAGTTTAATCTCCACTAGCAGTTTGTTCCACTTGTTTGCAGCATAACAGCTAAATGCTGCTTCTCCATGTTTAGTCTGGACTCTGGACTGGACCAGCTGACCTGAGTCCTTGGATCTAAGAGCTCTGCTGGGTTTATATTCTCTGAACATATCACAGATGTATTTTGGGCCTAAACCATTCTGGGATTTGTAAACCATCAGCAGGCTTTTAAAATCTATTTTGTGACTGACTGGAAGCCAGAGTAAAGATTTTAAAACTAGTGTGACTTGTTCAGATCTCTTAGTCCGGGTTAAAACTCTAGCAGCAGCGTTCTGGATGAGCTGCAGATGTTTAATGCTCTTTTTGGGAAGTCCAGTTAAAAGAGCATTACAGTAATCGGGTCTACTGGAAATGAATGCATGGATGAGTCTTTTTGGGAGAGGAAACCTTTAATTCTGTTGATGTTTTTGAGGTGGTAAAAAGCTGCCTTGGTGACAGCTTTGATGTGGCTGCTGAAAGTCAGATCTGAGTCTATCAACACTCCGAGGTTACGAACTTGGTCAATGATTGTAAGGTCCCGAGTCTCAAGATATTTACCAACGCTGACCCTCTTCTCTTTACTACCAAACAGAATTATCTCAGTTTTGTCTTCATTTAATTGTAGAAAATTCTCTCTCATCCAGGTGTTTATTTCCTCCAGACACTGACACAGTACGCTTGCTGGGCTGCAGTCGTCCGGTGACAGAGACACATAAAGTTGTGTATCGTCTGCATAACTGTGATAATTGATGTTAATGTTCTGCAATATTTGACCCAAAGGGAGCATATACAAGTTAAACAGAAGAGGTCCAAGAATTGACCCCTGGGGGACTCCACAATTCACAGCCACTCCCTCAGATTCATAGCTGCCAATTGTAACAAAATAACTCCGGCCTTCTAAGTAAGACCTGAACCAGTTAAGGACCGCTCCAGAAACGGTGTCTCTTGCTTTAGAAATTAGGGATGTAAAGCTTGATTCTTTCAGCAAAATCAATTATTGTGAAAGAATTATAAAATTTAGTAAGAAACCAACATTTTTGCACACTTATTGAATTTGTGAACATGTCGGCTGACCTTATAGGTTAGGTCATTTGAGATACTGGAAATCTTATAGCCTGGTGGCTTGCTCAGATCAGTCAGATATATTGTGTGTTGCTGCAGAATGTTCTGGTTTCTCTGATTCACTATAACACCTCCCTCTTCATGATTCAAGGTGAGAATCACACGTGAGGATACCATCTGTTCACCGTCCCTGCCTCCAGTAAAGAAACGGCTGGAAATCAATTTTAGAATTATTAAACCTGGGTATGATTTCACCGTGGTCAGTGCCCATCACTGATATTTCTTTACCCAACCAGCTCTCTTTTTCTTATCTGGTTTTTATCAGTAATTTGTTTTTCTCAGCAACCACAGAGGTTGGATTCATTCAGTTTCTGCAAAAAATAGATTTTTGTAATGTCTGCTTCTTGAATTCTGGGAAACATTGATTTGGGCTCCCATGTGAAGGGACAATACTTGATAATTTCACAGAAAGTCTTCCACTTCACTTACCTCACTGGGTAATCCTCACAAGAGACATTTTTGTGGTTTATGCAAATACCCATGAAGAAACTTTCAGAATTCTTCAGATTTTCCAGGTTGACATTTTTGTGTTATAATGGTATGTTTTCATTTCACTTTGTGTGGTGTGTTTTGCCATAAAAGAGATTACAACATTAGTTGAATACATTTATTTGAGGGTATGGTAGCACTACCTCTGTACAATAGAAATGGCGGTCACAAATCCATGTAGACTGTAAGTAATTGCACTTCATAGAACTGTTTAAGATCTTCCATTGTGCAAAGTTGCTAATCAAGGCAATTAGAAGCTTCTCTGTGTGATGTAAAAATAAAAATTCGGTGTAAACTTTTTTCTTCATTCTTGAATGAGTTGGTCTATCCTTTTGACTTGCTTATTCCTAAGAACTGTACTGTTTTGTACGGCTGGACAGAAAGGGCATGTCCTCAGAGCAACATTTCAAACTACTTTGTTATCCCTGCCAAGTCTCCAAAGGCAATTAAATGATTAGATTTATTCAGCCATACTAGTTGGATATTCACATGAAATGAGACATAATACTGTTGACTATACTGTTGCAGCATACTTTTGATAGCCTGTGCACAAAACTTAAAAACATATTTAACAAGCAGACTGACATAGCAAGTATTAGTAGATGTGGCTGCTGATCAGGTACCAGAGGGAAAAAAAAAAGCATCCTGTGTTTTGAGTTATTTAAACCTTAAATATTTTATGAGCAAATTTGAATGTGAGACTCACAAACTAATCTGTGGACATTATCATTCAGAGAAGAATCTCTTCTTTTGTGTGTCAGGATTTATGCTCAATTATGTGTCACAGAAACTTGATTCATCAAAAAAAAAATTTGTGGAAGTAGCTTTTTGATGGGAAGCGTTGGTTATAGCTCTACAGGTTTAGTCTGATTTAGTGTTGGTTTGGATGCAGTGTTAACTAGTCATTACCACAGTTGCAGCCAGGATGGAAGATTATGTAACAGCTTTTTTTTTTTTGTTTTGAAAAAAGGGAGCTGTGTGTGGTTTTTTTAGTAACTAACTAGTAATTTAACACACAGCGCAACACATTTTTAACTAAAGTTAAATGTAAAAAGGTCAGGGTTTCCTTATTAAATTCAGGTACTGCAGAAACTGTAACTGATACCGAAAATCAAGCGAAGTCTTTTAAAATGCACCACATCACTGATGCAGTTCACATCACTAATGGCGACTGCTCTGGGATAGTGGAAATGTAGACTACTGAAAACTGCCAATTCAGATGCTTTTATCTCTATGCAACAAGCACTGGCCATGAACACATTAAGTCTTGACAAGCAGGGGTGGAGGCGC
Source organism: Odontesthes bonariensis (assembly GCF_027942865.1). Classification (NCBI taxonomy): domain Eukaryota; kingdom Metazoa; phylum Chordata; class Actinopteri; order Atheriniformes; family Atherinopsidae; genus Odontesthes; species Odontesthes bonariensis. Next base: position 30,290,278 of record NC_134509.1, on the reverse strand, counting down.
TCTTTCAAGAAAAGACATGAACAGAAATAACACTTTTTTTAGACACATTTATTCTCAGCCTGTAAAAGTAAATAGAGTTTTTGTTTTTTATGACGGCCAGTCTGCTCCTCAGCCTTTGTCGTCTTGGTGTTAGCTGGCTTCTAAGAACCAGTAACAGACGATGTCCTCCACATTGACTCAGCTGCTTATACCGGCTGCATAGTATGGTGTACTCAGTGACCTGGCACTTTGCTTAAAAGAATGACTCTGTTCTCTGACAGTGTGTGGGCACATGAATTCAAGTGTGAAGGCCGAAATGTGTATTCAGTTAGTACATGCGTGTTAGTAAAATAGTGTCAGTCTGTGGATCTGTTTGTCTTCTTTTGAGTGTGCTTCATGTGCATGTATGTGTGGATTGTGTGTTGTTTGCCTTAGCTTCTGTCATGTTAGTGAGGAGGTGACACGGCACGGTACAATGGGATCAGCCAGGACAGGCCATTTGAAGACAAGAAAGGGAGCCCAGATATCAGACTGTTTTTTTTTCAATCCCTCATTGTGTTATCAGATGAGCAATTCTTTTTTCTGTTTGTGGATCAACTAATCCTGGATTTTAACCATGTCACTCTTTCTCTTCTTTTTGTTGTCTGTCTGTCCCCAACTGTCTATGTATGTCTTTCTCTCTGAATCTCTCCCCATCTGTCTACCTCTCATTTTCTTCCCCTGCAGTTTGCTGTTTTGTGGTTCACAAACGGTGCCATGAATTTGTCACGTTCTCCTGCCCAGGCGCAGATAAGGGACCTGACACAGACGTAAGTAACCAAATCCCAGCTCTTCCCTATCGTGTGTGTGTGTGTGTGGTTCACAAAGGAGGTACCTTTCTTGTCATTAGACTAAAGCACATACAGAGTGACACCAGTACGTATGCAGTTTTATCAACCAGACCTTTTTTCAAAACACACAGGGGCTCTTTTAACAGCTGAGGAGCTGCCGTGTATCCTTATCATGTTATAAAGTAGCGCGTTGAGAAATAGAGGAAATGTAAAGCTTACTTGTCCTCTGACAAGCATCACTTTTAAATTGCATACAGCTGGAAAGTGCATATTAATCCATTGTCAGTTTCAGCGGTCTCTGGATGCTTTGTTACGATAAGATGATTCCTTTTTGCGTTTAAATTGCTCACATCAATGGAAAGGAAATTACATTCATAATATAATGCACCATCTCTACTGTCAGACCCTATCAGTGTTGTTTTTTAAGCCCATTCAGCATGTTGAATCAGTGTCGGACTGGCTGTTCAGCGTGGCTGAAGAATCCATAATTCTACACACTTAGTGCTGTTTTTCCTTATCTCTTTAAAGGTGATAGAGAATGGTTGAATGGGGCATTAATCCTTGTTCTGTGATGTGATATGTAGCCCAAAAAAAATTGGTTGGGTCTGTAATGGCTCAGAACCTCCCTAAAAGGCTCTCTGAAACAGCTGTTACTATGCTGGGTTTAGAATGCGTCGTTTGCCCTTATTGGCGTCGTTTCAGAGCTTATCGGGCAACCTCATTATGAAATGCAGGTAGGTGTTGGCGCTATTCGGTTGCCGTTGCTTGATTGGCTGCCCTTGCGCTCACTGAAAACAGAGCTATAGAGTAATACACTGACTGAAAAGAAAGCTCATCAGAATCAGAATTCGTTTTATTGCCATTGTTAGTGAACAGTGTTCACTAACTAGGAATTTGCTGCGGCGTAAGGTGCAAACATGTAACATAGGATATAATAATAAAAAATAAAGAATAAAAATATATAAATATAAAATGTACAAGGTGTGTACAACAATACACAGTATCCAATACAGGTGCTGGTCAACGAATTAGAATAATTTGAAATAGTGCAATCAATAAATTCTTTGAATGCATTTTTCGTGCAGAAAGCAAATCAGGTGTTCACCGCACCTGTCCTACTCATTAGACTAATCACAGAACTCGTTACCTGTAAAAAATTTGCTCAGCTGATCTTTCCAAAAGGCCCATTTAGGCCATTTAACTGTGACACTGTTGTTTTATTGAATTAGAATAATGGAGAAACCGTTTCATTGAATTAGAATAAATGCTCGAATGTTTGTTTTCTGTGAAGAGTGTTCACTGTGCAGTATAAAGTCAGGGTTGAGTAGAATTTCTAAGTTGTAAAATCAATCATGGGTAAGCAGCGCGACCTCTCAACCGGAATAGTGGCTCAAATTCAAGCCCTTCGCCAACAAGGCTTGACCCAAACTAAAATTGCTGAGCAGCTCGGCATCAGCCAGTCTTCCGTCTGCAAAGCTCTCAAGAAAAACTGCAGCAAGCGCACCAACTGTTCCGGCGTCCGAAAAACTTCTGCTCGCGACAACAAGCAGCTGAGAAAGATCGCAGTCAGCAACCGGTTCAAGTCCACTTCCGAGCTCACCGACTTGTGGAACAAGCAGACCGGCGCTGACGTCTCCAGATCAACCACTTACCGTCGTCTGCGCGAACTCGGCTTCAAATCTCGCGTTCCAGCAGTAAAACCGATGCTGAACAAGAAACAAATGGTGAAACGGCTGAAGTGGGCCAAAGAACACGGCGAGTGGACTGCTGAAGACTGGCAGAAAGTGGTCTTCAGTGACGAATCACGCTTCTGCATCTCCTTCGGTGACCAAGGTCCTCGTGTCTGGCGTCGTGGTGGCGAAACCTACAACCACGAGTGCGTGAAAAGATCCGTCAAGTTTCCCCAGAGCGTTATGGTCTGGGGATGCATGTCCGCTCGAGGTGTAGGGAAACTCTGCTTCCTCAAGAAGACTGTCAATGCTGCCGTATATCAAGATGTTCTGGAAACGTTCCTGATTCCGACTGTTGAGGAACAGTTCGGCGAAGAAGACTTCATATTTCAACAGGATCTTGCACCGGCTCATGCGGCAAAGTCGACCAAAGATTGGTTCACTAAAAAACAGCTTGAAGTTTTGGCATGGCCGGCCAACTCGCCTGACCTCAATGTCATTGAAAACTTTTGGGCCATCGTCAAGCGGAAAATTGGCGACAGAAAGCCTACTACGCTGGACCAACTGAAGCAGAACATCGCCACTGCTTGGGAAGCTGTGAGTGCGGAAACTTGCGACAAGCTGGTCAAATCGATGCCGCGGAGACTTCAGGCAGTCATACAAGCCAAGGGGGCAGCCACAAAATACTGAGAAAGTGATGATTCTAATTATAATAAAAATTATTCTAATTCAATGAAACAGTTTCTCCATTATTCTAATTCAATAAAACAACAGTGTCACAGTTAAATGGCCTAAATGGGCCTTTTGGAAAGATCAGCTGAGCAAATTTTTTTACAGGTAACGAGTTCTGTGATTAGTCTAACGAGTAGGACAGGTGCGGTGAACACCTGATTTGCTTTCTGCACGAAAAATGCATTCAAAGAATTTATTGATTGCACTATTTCAAATTATTCTAATTCGTTGACCAGCACCTGTATACAGAGCAACAACAGTGCAGCTTCATTAGTGCAATTTTAATGATGGTAAAGTGACCACTCCCTCAAAGTTATCACCATAGCCATATCCTTAAAATAAGAGTGACAGTGGGGTGATATCTACTTTGTTTGGATTCTTTATCTACATGGTCTATCAGTTTCCCTTGTTGGTTACTGTACATAGACTACTGTCCCCCCTGCGAAAGAGTTATGTACTCTTGCGCAGACGAAGATTGCATGTCCAAACTGGCAGGTGGACGTTTTTTTTTTTTGGTGTTTCCGTGTGCCATTTGTGTCCCCAGATACTTGTGATGTGAGGAGACCCAGCACAGAGTCTTTTTGTCACCTCTGGTTTTTTACATCCGTTTGTTGTATGAGAAGCCTTAGTGTCATAAGAAGGAAGGCTATTCAAGGGTTGAATCTAACAGGCTCATGAGCAGGTGGCTAATTAGATTAATTCATTGTCAGTGTTCCTGTCCAGTCATTGGGCACCACCTTTAATACGAGTGATTGAATTGTTTCAATGAGTCACCATACACACAGAGATAAACGTAACCTAAATTGTACATAATGACATCTCTCAATGTCATTACGTTTCCTTTAAACAAACGTCTAAACGTCACAGGTTGTGACTTCACGACACGCTGACAGTGACCTTTATTCTCAAAGGGCTTGTAAATGTTAATGTTATCCTATTAAATCTGATTTCTCCAGCGTGAGTGATTTTAAAGAGAAGCTTACTGGAACATAACTGTGTCATAAATGGTGACCTGATGTGTTCAAGAGACAGATAGGAAATGCAGAAGCTGAGGTTTTAAACAGCACACCTGTCTTACACACGGCATTAACAACTGTCTCCATGAATCATAGATGAGAAAAAATGATGACTTGCTGAGTTAGAATGAATTTAGCCTGTTGATATTATTTGATCAATTGAAACAGTTCTCATAATGACATATTTTGTAAATTAGTTTTCTGCGGGATAAGCAGAATCATAGATGTCTTAAAAAGGAACCTTACCCTTCAAAACACATCTCCATTACAATTCAATCTGAAAATAGTTTGAGATTCTTCATAATTGTAGGCTCTTTTATGACACTATGAAAGGGCTTTCCTGTTTCCTCTTAGGTTTCTAGTACCAACTTATGTGCCGTCAACATTTGCTTGCATGCTGGCAAAGTGTGAAACTCCATTTACATACCTGCTTTCTTGCTGGGCATTCATAGCCTCTTGGCTTTACAGCAGCACAGCCTGGCCTCTGTAACTGGAGATATGTCAGTGTGTCTTTCAAGATCACCAACCCAGTCTCTTTAAATAGAGCGCTCCATGGATGACATGGAAGCCGGACCAGGATAAAATAGTCTGAGCGAGGGGGTTCTTGATTCACGAAGGAACATCAAGTTCATTGTTAGCAGGACAGCTGACTTTTAATGACCTCTTAGATCTGTGTTCCTCCCATCCAACATCCCTAAATTGTCTGTCCACTCTCCATCGCCAAACAGTGGACTGCAGCTTAGGTTGGGCAATATCAATTTGGCACATATTATTACAAGTTCCTCATAAATACTACTGTGGGTTTGAGAGGTGTCTGAACAAGTTACACATTTTCCAACATTTTTCTTCCACCTATAAAATTACTGCAAAAATGTATAAGAAAAAGATTTCTCAGTATATTTGCCCATGGCACAGTATGTAGATAAGTTGCATTCAGTTGGATTTTAATAAGATTTTTTGGCTTTGTCTTCCCTATGTTATGAAATAAAAAAAGACAACCTTTAAGATATAATTGATTTAGAAACAAGTATCAGATGCACAGAACTCTGTGTTGTAACTAACATCCAAGTCAATTGTAGTTTATTGCTGGACTATCAAACCGTAGCTTTTGATGCTTTGATTATATTTATGTTATTTCTGTGTAGATACATACAACAGCAGCTAACAAGACAGGACAGAAAGCTATACAAAGGAATCCAATCCAAGAACAACAAAAACAAAAAAAACTTCACATAAAGCACCAGATAGTCACTTACTCTGGTCTTTTTGTTCATGCAGACACTTTGCATCGTTTCATGACTCTGCATTCTATAATTTTATCATTCTAACATAAAGGATAACAAATCACTGTCCTTTAAAAATGCACATTATTTTATCCACTACTAAAATATTTGGTTCTTCCTTTTGATATAGATATCTCTGCACTAACAGCTGCAGCGCTGTTGCCAGGGGCAACCACACATATTACATGGCTTGCTGCCTCCTGGGTTTGCAGTCCAGGAAGGCAATAACTCCCTTGGCCAGCAAATATCCTGAAGATCTGCTGTATCTAAGCTTCATGTATCTTATGACTCACGTCTGTGTTTTATAACTCCTACTGCAAGAAACTAAAAGTGTACAGTGGCCACAGGTCTTTCCACCAGCAGTTAACTTTTGTTTGACAGGACAAGATTACCATTAACACATTCTTCCTCACTGTAACAGCCACGGCATGTTGTTTTACAGACTAGGGAGGCTGCAGATGGGCTCATAATTACACAAGAGAATTCCTCTGTGTAGTCACTGAAGTGTTGTCAATGATGCAATCTGAGGTGTAGTTTGAGGATGTCGTCTTTAACCCATTTAGGCCTAAAACGCCTGGAAAAGAATGCCTGCAAAACCTATGGGCGATTTCAGAAAGACCCCCTAAAACCTGAAGTTTTTCTGGAAATTCAGCAGTTTTGTCAACGCCTACTAAATGATTGATTTCTCAGCCTCTGTAGCAGATGGAAACAAAATTAAAAAAGTATTTGAGAGCTTACACCTGTGGCTTTTTTTGGAAATTGAGTTTATTTACATACACCTTCATGAAAATAGAAAATGTAAAAAGTAAAGTGCAGGAACAGCGCTATTTTCAATTAGAAAACGGTAATAAAATAAAATAAAATTTAATTTTATATTTAAATTATTTATTTATCTATTTATATATTTATTTTATCGCCAGTAATCTCTTCGTACTGGCAGCACAAGGAGCCCCATGCCCATACACATTCCAATAAACGTTTTCATCTCTGGCACAGTTACGTGTGACCACCTTGCCATCTTTGCTCGAGCTGGAGTCTGAAGTACCTGGTCACTGTATCTATTCGTCTCGGAAACGAGATGCGCCCAAAGCTCCTCAGTAAAAATATGATTAAATGCCTGCAACGGTGTGGCATCTGCAGGTAAACCGACTTTCACCCCTGGTGTGCGGTTGAAATCTCTCCGTCGATTACGGTGGTAATTGTCAGTCTTCCACTCACATTCAAACCCTTCAAAATCATCCTCAAACATATGTGCTAGCCATAAATCTGCATCAATTGGGTCAGCACGTTCTTCAGCATCACCAAAGCCAAGAAACTCCTCACAATCGCTACCGTCTTAAAAAGACGTGGACGCTTTCCTGGCCTTAAAGGTAGAATAACGCAACAGCGCCCCCGGCTTTAAAGGTAGAAATGCGGCAATGCTTTCCCGGCCTAAATGGGTTAAGTACCGAGATTAGCTTCATCCATCAGCAGGTGCCTGTTGGGTAAAAGGTTGGTAAGTCTTTTTAAACTACTAAAATACTACCTCAAGTTGTTTATATACTTAACATTTAGAGAGTAATTGTACCCGTGCTAGTTTCACTGAGTCAGATTAAAAGCCTTAGTTTAACAAAATGTTTTTGTTTGACTTTTGGGTGTAATGTTTACCTGCAGCTCAAGTAAGTTTAGTGCTTTACAGGACAAGATCGTCAATAATGCAGGAGTTCTTTGTTTCACCGAAGGGGCTCAGCAGATGAAACTGAGAGGTTTGATGTGACTGCGTTTGTGTGGCTGTTGCATCATTGATGTCCACTTAACCAGTGCAGCACATTTGACCCGGGGCAATCTGCAAGTCCGTTTGCACTGATTTCCTCTCTTCTTTCACACACGCATGCACACACAAACACACACACACACACACACACACACACACACACACACACGCACTGACACACATACTCTCAGACAATCACCCCGAGCCCCTCGGGCCTGTTCAGTGCACAGATAACTTTGACAGAGTAACACGGTTAAGCTGCAGCACAGTGGCCTCTCTGTCTCATTTGCTTGGAAACAGACAGACATGACCCAAGGGTGACATGGCAACCAGGCATAGCATAAACAAACTCACAGAAAATAAAAATAAAAATGTTCCGAACTATTCCTGTTATTTTCGCTTTTTACTAAAATGCGTAAATATGGGCTCAAAGCTCTCAGATTTAATTTGAGGTGATTTATTCATCAGTTAAGCAGGTGAGAGGTCTTTAGTTGATTCCAACTTTGGCATTTGCATTTTAAAACTGTTGATGTGAACCCACATTTTGTGGTCAAAGACGGCTGACAAAACATCAGAATAGAGGTAACACATTCTTTGGCGTTGTGAAGATTTCAGGCACTAACTGCAAAGAATTCTTGACAAAGTTGTGAAAGTTGGCATCGTATTTATTATGTCCAGTTGTTGAGTTTAAAAGAAGGTTCCACATCCACTCTACTGAAAAAATTCTTCTAATTTGCATGTAAATAACTTTAGTGCTGAGAGTCCCCTCCACCCCTCATGAATGGTGCTGTGTGCCAAAATTGAGTACACAGTAGCTGGCGCTCAGGGGGCTTTGGTGTAATTTCGGCCAGTCATGCACCTCTCAATTATTTTTATTTAATTTTTAAACCTGTCTAGAGCTGCGCTAGGAGTGCTTTTAAAAAAAAAAAAGAGCAGCAGAGAGGAGTGGTGTGAACAGGTGTCAGAAGGCACAACGATTGTAAATGTTAAGTTATCAAAAACTGCATAAAAGCCAAACGGAGAAGTTGAAACTGTGTAGTTACTTTGTGCATGCATATTGTACTTCCTGTAGGACTTCTTCTACTGCTTTCCTGTGGTGTTGAGGCACGATTTCCTCAGTAGTGAAACCTACTGTGTAGAAAAAAAACAAAAGGAATGGTATAAATGAAAGTGCTGTGCTGACATCATAGTTTGCTCACCTAACGACCAGTGCAACATGCACAATTGCAACATTTGTATTTTGTGAACTCGTCTGTTAAGTGCTTGAATGTAACAGACAATCCTTTCTAAGTTAAAAGCCTGCTGCAGGTTCACACTGATGCTCTCATATGGTGTTACCAAGCTGTTAATCTGAGAGGAATCTGTAATATTAATGAGTGCTGTAGGCAGCAGTGATCTAATATTTAAAAGGGCAAATCACACAGGAGACGCTGGTTTCGGCAGACTGAAGGTTTGTAACAAAAAAAAAAATATGTTCTGGTTTCGAGGCTTGGCGCACACACGGTCCCATTACAAGGACTCTGCTAGGGAATTGATAACAAGATTAAACTAGAGTGGTGCTAAATTACATCATCTGTGCCACAGGCATCTTGGATCGTCACAGGCAATGGAGCCTTTCATCTGTATTTTGTTATGTCTGTTTCCTTTCAGCAACGGCAGTATCTTTTCGACAGGCCTGTTGTGGCCCACAATTTGCCATTTTACCATTTAGCTAGCCAGTGATGCCAAAACAGAAATCCAGTGGAAATTCACTTAAACGCTTATTCTGAATAGTAGACAGGGTGCATTGGTGGTCCATACATAAGCGAAGAGAAGGGTGTGAGAAAAGGGAAGGAATTAAGCAACACTTACTGCTTCACTATCAACCCCCATCTGTTAACCAACCGATACAGTTCAGCACAGACAATGTTAAACCATTTTAGTTATATTACTATACAGGAGTACTACTCAAAGCAGCCCATTAGGATTATCGTTGAACTCGTGGTAACCTAAAACCTTTAAAAAAAATATATAAAAAATCTTGATTTTGTACACCACACCATCTTATGACAATATGCATGCATGTAATTGGAAGACAAAGTCTGTACAGTGAATTTGGCTATACTTACAAAGTTTGAGGTGTAATATAATTTTCACTCACAGCATTGCAGCGTTGAATATACATCAGTCAATAAATCAATTTCTCGCCTGTGTGTGTGAACTGAAACAAAGGAGAGTTGTTAAATTAACTGGCCAAGTAATGTAAACATGTAAAAGTATTGTCTCCGTAAATCTTGATTTCAGGTTATATGTTAAATCTGCTCCATAGCTCCTGACAGCACAGCCATGTGCCTCACACAGCAGTCTACTTTGAAGCTTGATATGCACTACTAGACTATACAATATGAGGACAAAGACAAGTTATAAAACAAAAACACAGTAGGTTCTAATATTATTTGAACTACTCATAATGCTAAAACTAACATCTGTATTCAACCTGTGTAGTTATAGGCTTTCCGTGTACAGACTCAAAAGGTCCAGTGGTTGACCATTTCCTCCAATATCTTTCCTGTTTTCTGTACTGCAGAGTTTTAGGGTTTTGCATGCAAAAACCTCTGGTTTCAATCAACCTTGCCTGAAGTACAGCTCTACTGATGTCAAGCAATTTCTAATTGGTTTGCAAGCTGGACCGGCTGTTCAGTCCAGCCTTGCTAGTTTGTCAGAATAGTTGGCCAGATGATATGTTTGCTTTTCCAGTTTGTGCGTGCAGGCCAATTAGCTTGGCCATCGCGCTGCACTGTATGGCTTATCAGGAAGGACACAAGGTTAAAAGCATTTTGTTTTGCTCCTAGAATTAGTGCTTCAGAGACTTATCTTATCTGAAATAATCTAAGTACATTTGTAAGGGATATATTAAGTCATGGAGGTAGGTTTTGTGTTGGCAGTGTAATTGCAAAGTGACAAAAACAACAAGGCAACAGTATAAATGCGCAGCAGCATAAGCTGTGCGTTGATGTAACGCAGAAGCATAAATCAAGCGTAAGCGTCAGCCTCCCACTCCTTACACAACTGAATACCAGTAACACATGTTTTTAGCACACACCCTTATGCAAGCATTGGCACAAATGCTGCTTCCAAGGAAACACTGTGTCAAAGAAGCTCTATCCTGCATTTTGGTGTGCTTGGTGCTCCCAGTTTACTCTGTGTGAGTGCTGACGAGTCCTACAGAGCCCTGCCAGGTTATACTGTTTTATGAAATGAGATTACTGTTGGCTCAAATATACATTCAAACACACATGTGCACATAAAATCGCTCTGATAAGTGCCAGATGGGATTATCTCATTGGCTTTTATTGGAGCTGGCACATTTGAGGAGACATATAATAGCTACTGATGTTCTTCCACAGGGAATAACAGGATACCCTGTGCTTATAAAGCGTGCCTAATAAAGTTTGGCCTCTTTCACCAAGCTGTATTTGTTGCCATAGATTCAAATCCCTACTGTATGAAGTCTGAAAATGCTGCTGTGATGTCACCCTTTACCTACAGTGCAGTGTGTTAAGCTTTTTTATGTGAGATCTGCGTCCAACACCAGTTGTATGGAGGTGTGCCACTATTGTCATTACTGAGAGACAGGAGACCAAACTGGAGAGGCACTGTAAGGACTGCCTAAGTGGATAAAATGAGAGGAAAAGGCTTGAGCTCATCTGATGGAACCAGTATTCAACATGCTCTATGGAGAGCACAAGTTAGCTAGCCTGGGTGCCAGCAGAACTTAGCCCCGCCCATAAATTTTTTGGTCGGGAAGTTCGGTCTGGCTCTGCTCAGTTGGGAAATCTCTATGCTCGACATCAAAACAGTCGACCCAATCAGATTGCCAGGGCGGGCTTTATACGATGATGGACAGATGATCAACAGGGACATTATCGACTACGTCACTAAAGAGCGCTTGGTTTGAATTCGTTTGAAACAAACATGGCTGCCGCTGGAGAGCTAGGGTGTGTAGATTCTGCCATCGAGTCTGTTCTACAGGATCTCCACATTGCATTCATTTTGAAAGACGAACAGAGGAACGCGATAAAGGCTTTTATCGATAGAAAAGATGTTTTTGCCGTCCTTCCTACAACAAGTGTGTGTCGCTTAATCTACGTCACATACTACGTTGCTCTAATTGGTTGTAGGTCTATCCAATTGAGCGAAGAGGCATTTTTTCTCCTGGTTCGGTTGAAACACGCCCCATACTCAAATCTCTATCGAGCGGTATCAGACTCACATTCTGACTAGAATCGTGAGTATGACGTAGTCAGGCTACAAGTTAGCACCATGACAGACAGAATTTAGAGTAGAGAAGACGGAAGAGCGGGAAATAGAAAGTTGACATCGTATTCTGTTAAGGTGTGTATGATGTGGTGTTCTGCTACAACCTATTTTGTTTGACAGTTTTAGCTGATAAATGCATTGGAGCTCTATCTATGAGAGGGTGATTTTGTATTGGCTCAGGATTTTTGTTTTCATAATTTCTATCCCCTTTTTGTTGGGAAAAATGTGTTATAATATGGGAAAAATACATAGCAGATCATGTGATAGAGAGGGAACACCCTCTTTCAACTCAAAGGTTTAATGTATTCAGAAAAGAAAAGAAAAGTCAACTGGTCCTTACCTGGTCTTAAGATTTTTTAAATGCAACCTCAGTGAACAACAACATGTGTTTTTTATGACACAAAAGCTAGACCAAGATACAGAGGCAGTTTGTGAAAAACTAGGTACAAGCCCATGATTCAGTAGCTTGTAAGATACCTTTTACTGGTTCTTTGCTATATCTTTCTTCTTTTCTTTTTCAGCCATTCTGTGGTAGATTAGCTGCTGCACTCGGGATCAGTGTCATGTCTTCCAAACAAATCATAGTTGTTCAGCGTTTTTCAAATTGTTCTGTCATGAACTTTAACGTTTAACAATCTAACTGAGGCCTGTAGAGTTTGAGAAGTAGCTTTTTTTTGCGGTTTCTTTGGGCATTTCTGAGGCATCCACTTATGGGCAGATTGGAAACAGCCTTAATCGATTTTGCACTAATTTCCACTGGTGTGTTTTGTGTTCTCCACAACTGGAGTGCAATTAAATTAACTGCAATTACATGTCACTGTTGAGGTGCCCTGTACAACATGCATGTGACAAATAAAGCTACAATAATTATGAATTGTGAATAATCTCTCTCATTGTGGAATCATTTGCTCCAGATTGTTTGAAAATTACATTTGAACTCTTCCAAGATTAATGGGCTTTTCTAAGATCATAGCTGATGTCTTTCTTCCTTAGCATTGTATTAACACACACCTGAATGCTCCAGACCAGCAAACTGCCAAAACTACTGCTTTTACAGAGGTGGTCACATTAATTAATTAAGTACACCAAGGACTTTTGCCTATTTTGCAGCGGATCCTTGTTCTAATAGGACAGAGTCTCATGAATTTAATGTCTTAAAATCAATTTCCTAAGAGAATGCAGGCTATTATACTCTATATAAATATGGATGGGGATACAGAGATATATTCAAGAGCTAATTTATAATTAAGATATCATCTATGTGCAGCATTACTTCAACTTTTGTTACACTGTCGGTCATAAAATGAGTTCCCATGCTCTTTGACAACCCAAAACCCAAATTGAGAACATGACTGGTTATTATTTTGTCTGGGAAGTGTTAACGGTAGAGAGTTGTACTTTAGATCTTAACTATAACTGTGTCCCTTGAGTTTTATTCATCACAGGCACTGCGTATAGCCAATATAAAAGTTGGATTACTGCTCTCTCACCACATGCATGCCTTTTAGATTTGCACATGAGTGTTAGCATGTGGGATTCAAAGTGTCTGCAATCCTGGTTGCTGTTGTCATAGGTCAAATGTGACTGTCAGTGTTTTTTGTTGTGTTGCTGTCCCCCAAATGCCTCCTTAGATAGCAGATACCTCTGGTAAGATACAATTCCTGCACTTAACCCTCTAATGTCAGTTTTGAGAAAAAAACTATTGAAAATGTGTCCTTTGTTGCATTTTTTTAAATCTGTGCCAATAACAATTGAATCATGCTTTTAAGCAAATTCTTAAAGACATCACTTAATAGTACAACAATTTAGAAAAGTCCTCGTTGCTGCAGGCTCAGGTTCTGTCCTGACCTGAGACTCTTTGCAGCATGTTTTCCCCTAATTTCTCTGCCCCCTTTTCTTTCCATCTGATGTCAAATAAAAGCCACTAGCTAGAAAAAAACAAAAACTATAAAGCATAACATATACTCAAGGGTGCTTGATGTATTAATCCTAAACTTAATTCAAATATTTATGTTGTCATGAACATCTTTAAAGCTCATCTGACCAAAATAAATAAATATAGCTGTGTACTGCAATATGTCAGTTGTTAAAATTATGCAGCTGTGTGACATTTAATATTTAAACTCCAGTTTAAAATGACTGCTCCCCTCCTCTAAATTAACGTCTCTTCTTGCCTCCTCACTTCAAATTTCTGATGGAAGGGGCTTACACTATAGACCCTCATGAAATAAGCCGCTTTCAAAGAGCTCTTTCATTCATAACAGTACATGCAATATTGTATGTCTTGAATAAGTTTCAGATATGTTGGCTAGTGCGGCCACAATAAGACCTTACAGACAGATGCAGCTAGGGTTAGCCAGAGGATGGTGCTTTCCTCCGCTGTTATGAAAATCAGTAGTTGATATCAGAAGGGAATTGATGAACTGGACTCTGCAGTCTTGGAGAACATCTCAGGCTGAAATTAGTCGCTCACGTCAACATTTGCCATCTGTTGTGGCTTCTATCACAGTCATCAAAACTACTCAGTGTAATTTGCCTTCCTAAGTGCCTAAAAGGATTCTCTCCACATGTTGATATGTAACAACATGACATACTCATTCACCAAGCAAATCTGTCTCTGGGATAGAAATAATGCACTTTAGTGTCTGCTGCTGTCAAAGTACGAGTTGGCTTTTTTTCTTTAAAATGAAACTGAAATGTATTAAAAATCTTACTTGATGAATCGGTTTTCAACAGGTTCTAGAAATTAACTGAGTCCGATACTTTGCTTGTTTTGATATGTTTTAAATTTGTTGAACTACTACGATAATGTGATATGAATTGTTGGGGTTAAAGAAAATGGAGACGACTAGATGGAGGACAATATTATGTCCCTCTTCATCACAGCCAGGTCTTCGCTTTGAGTACTAACAATTTAGATTGATGGTTGATGTGATGGATGAAAATACCTTGGGCTGCCTGCTGATGGTATTTATACTCTCAGAGGTCTTAATGAACAGATCTTGAATCTTTCTTGCTAATGGCCTGTGACGTGGCTGTCTGAAATGAGCTCCGATCAAGGCCTTAATGAGGGCGTTGCAAAAGGATATAAGCATTTATATGCTTACATGCATTACAGTTGGTGTTTGTGGGTCTGTGTATATTGGTAATGGTGTATGTTGATCTCCTGCTTCACTTCCTGGTGAAGCATTTCTAACTGTAGTACTATTCAACTTATGCATAAACCTCCATAAGTTTAACTAAACATCACCATGAAATAATCTGTTTTTGTCATCTGCTTCAGCTTTTTTAAATACCAGTGCTTGACAGTAAATTCAACTCCCTTTTCTTGCTCTCCTACACCCTCCCCCCCCAAAAAAACCCAAAACAACAACAACAAACAAAACTGTTTTTGACAGATAAACACATATTCACACAATAAAACCCCAGCTGTTTAAAACGGGTTGCACCACCCATTCCGACATGGCTTTCCATATAAGGAAATGTGCGTTACTCAACAGTTACTCTCTCTGTTCATGCATTTTACATGTTTTAAGACATGTGTACAGATGTGATACAATCTTTAAAAGCGTAATTAAATGTTCCAGACTCGCCCGATTTACATTAATACCTGTATTTTGATATTTGAAATTTCAGGAGATTTTGATAAGAATTTATTATAGTTGGTATGCGAGTTTGTTGAGTTCCTCTAAAAAAAATAAATAAAAGGCTTTAATAGGCTATTAAAGGAATTGACGGAATGGCGGGATCTTTATAAAGAATAAGACATACTGCCATTCCAACAATGTGAGGAAAAAAGTGTCAGAATGGCGGGACGTTTGATAGAAAATTAAGCGTCGCCATTCCGACAATTGAAGGCCCAAGTCGGACTGGTGGGATGTCGGAATGGCAGCATGTAACCGTTTAAAACAACTTATGGTAGCTACATTTGCTGTCTTTATTCATAACTGTTTTAGTTTACCATTTGAATAAATTACAGTTTTCAAACAGACAAGAAGTAGAAGTGTGGACATACATTTTGAACAAAGTTTTAGTGATTTAGGGAACATTATTATCATTGATCATGATTTTTTTTTTTTATTTGGGCAGAAGTTTGAATATTAAGATATAAGACCACATAATTGATTTTATGCCAATCATGTCTTAGAACAGAGTTTTTATATATACGGGTGCCTACCAATATGAAGATATGTGTATAGTGGATTTTTAAAGTAATTAATTTGTATTATTATCATTAATTTTAGAGTGTAGACATTGTTTATTGTTTAGTTTTTAATTTGGTAGCCAGAATAAATGACACCCAGCACATAAACGGAGATACATCATTTTAATTTCATATGGCTCTTTATTTCTTTCCTTGTAGCTTGAAGATTGGCACACGGTTGAGGTTATCCAAAGTTTATGTTTTTAAATCCTCATGTAACCTCAGGTTCCTCTGGTGAAATATTTCATCTACATCCTGGACAGGTCACCAGTACATACCAGGCTACTGTTGATGTTACTTTTAGAAATGTCGATTAGAAGGCATTCTGAATGTATAATTCATTCTCTTAATAAAATACTTTCTGACATTCGCGGAGTTGCATTTTACACTAATGTTTTGGAAAGATCGATCAACGAAATCCCTCAGCTGAAATACAAAGTATCCTCAGCTTTCCATTTGAGTACCAGGCTGAGAATATTCTTTCTTTCAAGTACCTGTTTTTTGTTGTTATGACGACTACCGCACATATCAAGTTGTTTTTTAAATTTTGGTTTTGTTTGTGCATGTGCTCAGAAATGAATGCTTAATCTACGCAAGATGCAATATGGAGGTGACTGGTGGAGGCATTCTCTTGAGCAGGGATGTCCACATCAGGTCCTCGAGGGCCACTGTGCTGCAGGTTTTAGATGTTTCCCTGTTTCTGCACACCTGATTCAGATCAATGCATCATTAGCAGGCTTGTGCAGAACTTAACAATCATTTGAAGAAATCCATTTCATCTGAATCAGGTGTGTTGAAGCAGGGAAACATCTAAAACCTGCAGGACAGCGGCCCTCGAGAACCGACTGTGGACGTCCACGCTCTAGAGTCACCAGATATCCAATTTCCTTGATTTAGGGGCCTCAAAGGCCCTTAAATTAGGCTGCACTGTTTCGGCAGTTTACAATAATTGGTTGATTTTACGCTTGACCAGTACCATTTGCAGAGTAAAAGCCACAGACACTTGCCAGTGAACAAGTAATGTTTAAGTGGCACCACTGGGTATACATTTGTTGACAACAACCTCGAGGTACCTGGTTTCATTCCTCAGTTTTTGCAGTATATATACAGCACTTTATTTTATGCTCAAGGTTTATTTATCTTCAGAAAATGTTTTCTAATGTGCTTTTATATTTTAGGGTGAGCAAAAATGAGATTGTTCAGGACCCACAACCTGGTGCATAAAAGATTTATACTTTAATTTCAGGCATTCCAGTCAGGCATAGTACTCAGGCAAATATGTGAGCAGTTACACCAATAACAGAGCAGGTTGCTTAAATTAGCCAAAGGTTACAAAGCAAATCTACTCTCAGCATTAGTAGTTGCTCATTTAGCAATTCAGAAGACATTGGAACAGACAATGCCTTGTTAAACTGTTTGATTGTAATTTAGGGAACCAAACTGAACAACTGAACAGTGCTTTGTTCCCCCCTCATTTATATTTCCCTCATCTTGTGGACCCCTTTCATTGGACTTATTGGGTACTATTATGTTATATTAAAAGCAAAATTACCCAAGTCTTGTCAAAAGGTCAGTATACTGCCATGAATGAACAACATGGATAACAATTTTATCAACAAATCTTCAATCTGCATATTAACTGGGAGGCCTCTAGGTGCACTGGGCTTCTCAAGGCTCAATGTTTGTTCAGCATGTTTGGACAGGATGGCTAATCAGAATTCCAGTCTCTTTGACCTAAAACACACACACACAGCACAGCACAAGAAACCAAAAATGTTCACACTGTATACAAGTACACAGTCACAGTAAACTGGAGTAACACGATTTAGCACCCAAACTACACACAAATGCATTCCATGAGTCCCTCTGAGGCTTGTTTATAACAGTGATGTGGTGGCTGTTTGTGATGCAGCATCTCAAAAGTAGGTTTACCAGTGACCAGTACATGGGAGAGTTGGCTCTGCTCTTGACCCTGAATCAACGTGGTGTCACAGTTCCTGTGAGAGTTTATCCTCATGAGACAGACGATGGACTACAAAGTGTATGTTTTCATGATTCTTTTGAAGTAGTATCGACTTCTAAAGCATTCAGTCGTGCTAAATGTTTTAGATGATTTTTTTACTAAATGCGAGTGTGGCTACTGCGATTTCGTATTTCGTGAAATCTGTGTCACTGGTGGTGGCATTTTATCATTTCTGTATGTCAATATGCACAAAAGTAGAATAAAGGCCTAAGTCTATGAAGTCTAAACTTGACTTCATATGTAAGAGTGAAGCCTGAAGCTGAACCAGCAAGAGGTTTGAGGCTCCTCGCCAGAAATAGAATGATACAATTTGGAGATGGGTCAAGCAGCCTCTCTCCTGCTACTTCTGCATCTTGAGAGACTTAGATGGAAGTCCTCTTTGCTTGTCTATCGTATTGCAAGAAAATAGATAGAGATTTATCAGAATTTTGTCTGGCAAAGTTAGTGGACAGTGATGTTGTCCAATGTTAAAGCATTAGCAGTTATTTTTGGCAGTGTGGATGCTAAAAGGGCTTGAGGCAGTTTGGTCTCACACAACTATGAGATGAATTGTCAATCTAACGATAACTTGATGAGCGAACTGCTTTCTGTATAAATAAGCTAAAGTAAGAAAATATACTGAATCAAGTCTCTGTCATAAGGATGGCCATTGTACATTCTTCTGTGAACTCCATGACATGACAGTCTGATTTGAAAAACCACTGACTGACATGGTGATATTTTTATGAGCACTGTCAGAAACTGTTTTACTTGAGCGTGAGACTGATTGACAGATTGGAGCAGCTTCTGCAGTGTGGTTGTTGTTGACTGTATTGGTCTGCTGTGGTGAAAGGTGAAGCTGTTGATCTACCAGTCAACTTATGGCTATGAGTTTAGGTTTATGCATTTGGCAGACGCTTTTATCCAAAGTGACTTACACTCATATCCCAGGTAGGTAGGTAGTTAGGGGGTCTTGCCTAAGGGTCTTACCTCCCTACTGGAGGTAGTACCTTTCATGTGGGTGGGTCAAGATTCGAACCCCGGTCAAAGGCGGCAATCTTACTACTACACTATCCGGTCCTCTCCGGAGTTAGGGGTATGTAACAAAAATAATTGGATTGCAAAGACAAATGGCTGAATGAGCTTCTTCTGAAGGGTGTCTTTGCTCACAATTAGGGGTAGAAGGGGCTCAGTAGAGTTGCTGGTCCTCTGCATTGAAAAGAACCAAGGGAGTTGGTTTGGGCATCTGGTTAGGATGCCTTCTGGACACCTCCCATGGGATTTTTTTTTTTTTGCACGTTCCACTGAGAGGAAGCCTCTAAGCAGACCCAGGACTCACCAGAGAGATTATATCTCTTGGGTGGCTTGTGCATGCCTCTATGTCACTTCTGAAGCGCTGGAGGGGGTGGCAGGGGAAAGAGAGGCTGTGGGTTCTATGTTAAGACTGTTGCCTCAAGATAAGCAGCAGAACATTGAGGGATGGATGTTTTGATACCATCACATCTTTAGAAATCTGCCAGTGATAAAATTACTGCTGCTCCAACTGGCCTTTCTAACATTTATGTTTTTGTAAATATAATAAGTACTTCCTGAAAGAAAGATGTTTTCCTCTGTCCAACCATCATATTTCATTACATTCATTTAGAAGATGATAGCAGAAATTTCTGTCTTTCAAAACCCAGAGCGAGAACCACAGAAAGCAGGGTAACTACTTCCCTTGTCACAGTAAAAAAAAAAAAGACATTAGCAACTAGATAACTTTTTGGTACACTTTGTGAGGTTCTTTTAATTATTAAGTGCCTGACAGATGGCCTCTGTCTGATGAGCCAATTTATTCTGGCCTCTGGTGTTAGCAACCAAATGAACCAACGGGTCTTTTTTTCCCCCTACCTGTTCATTTGCTGGAGAAAGTCTTGTCATAGAAGCTGGTAAACAGTGCCATCCTATTCTAACCATTGTGACAGCTGTGACAGCCCCCTTTGTCCTCTCCTGACCTTGAGGATGTCATAAACAGCATGTGTGCACGTATATACTAATGAGCCAGCGTCTGCAAATGAACACATATCCAGCATCAGTGTGATGGAGTGCGGCACCAAAGGGGCCCTATTTTCTTCCCAGCTGTGGAAAGGCAGACAGGAGAGTTTGTTTAAAGGGCTTCAATGCCTCAGAGGCTTAAACTGCATTCAGTGTGTCTCAGTCTGTGTCTTTCTCCTAAGGGACTATTTAAATAAAGCAGGTCAATTTATAACTAAGGATAACGTGTGTATTTTGAATTTTTGGTTTCAGTCCCTTGTGTATCCTGCATGATTTCAATGTATGTTTCATTGCACTCACACTCGTTTGTGTTTTTAAACACCAAATTTGACTGTCTTTGATAAGTTGAGGACCTCATCCATCATCCTCAATGTGCTGTAAACAAAACAATCAAGTCTTCAGTCTAATTTTCGCTTCATGTTCTGACCCTTGATTTGTTGCTTGTGTCTGGCCACTGTGTGAAGTGAAGTGTGCAGTTTAGTTTCCATATGAAATTTTTTGTCATGTATTTGCATTGTGTCACCAAATAGGGCACCAAATAGCTAACGATCTGATATGTTCCCAGAGTAGACCTCCAGGGTACATCACATGAGATGGTTGTCAAGGGAAGAGGAGAAGAGGAGAAACAGGTGGTTTGTAAAAAAAAAAAAAAAAAAAAAAGGCAAGGAGCCGAAAGAAAAAATTATCACGCACAATGGATTATTCACCCTCAATAATTTAACGACTAAACTTTTTTTTTTTCACTTTGAATGTCAGATCAGCTAATAACATTTTCTCAGGCTTAAGCTTAATAACAGCAGAAATTGTATTTCTAGGACAGCACTGTGTCTGGTATTGTTCATTCAAAGCATACCAGAAAGCCAACAGAGTCGACAGATGTGTTAACAGGTAGCACACAGCAAGGTAAACCCTCTGTGAGCTACGGTGGCAACCTGCATTACTGCTCAGCACTCAGCAGCTTAGTGAAAGGCCAAGAGGAATCAGGGGGGTGATTTATATGCTAAAAATAGTAACCCTGCCAAGCCTAACACCTCATGTCTAGATGAATGATAGCTCCATATTGTTCTCTACAAAACCTCCCAACACCGTATCATCCATCGACATTTGCGACTACAACTAAAGGCTAAGACAAGGATTTTCTTCATAAACAATGCATTAAAAAAAAAAGTGTTGAAAATGTATTGAAAGGGATATAAATGGCTAGTTGATATAAAATAACCTGCCACTTCAATCCGCACATGGCCCACTATTTGTACTTGAGATACTTAATATAGAGAATATACAGCTATGTTTAGGCATGTTGCTTTCTGGGTAAAAGCCACCATGTTTTTTCGTACAGCCCTCTTTGGTTACATGCTCAGTGTAAACAATATCTGTAGCATACAAAGACATTTTTAATGCTTTTTTTTATTTGAGGGGGAAAAAAAACAAATTGACTGGATGAAGATCAAGTACAAAATTCCTCACTGAGAGAAAAACTGAACATGGAAGCAGATAAGTGCGTGCTTGTTTATGAAATAGGGAAATTAATGGGCTCAAGCTATACAAATCTGATTTACTGCAAATACACTCATGCCTGCTAAATGCATACATTACTTTTACTCTTGCCCTATATAGTAACTTGCTTTTCGGATTAGTGATGAGAGTGCAGTTTATCTTTTCAGTCTGTCGTTGACTGATGGTAGCTAAATGATGCTAGCCAGGTATTAGGCATTAGTCAAGAAATGATATTAGATATGATAATGGTAGCATTGCAGGTATGTCATCAGTCTAGCTTTACCACAGTGATTGTTGTTAAGTTGGATAAAAATCACATGTCTACGTGTCTAGCATTAGCATAATCCACAATATGAAATTGACTATTAGATAGAAGTAATTATTTGTGAATTTGAATATTTATTTTATTGGATTATTGACACTGTAGTTAAAATCCTACCCTGGCAATACTATTGCTCCTTGGTCTACGACAACCCTATAATGCCTTGTGTTTTCAAGTTACAATGCCTTACTCTATTGATGTGGGGAGAATGTCATAGCTGGTGTTGCTTCATTTGGTCAGGTCTAGGTTTAGCTTTGTGCTGCTTGACTGAGTTTTTTTCACCAAGAGTTTTTCTTCCGCCCTGTTAACATATACCAAAATCATAGTGTCAAGATTCACCAGGCTCCAATTGTGAAAGAGTGGTTCAAAGAGCATGAAGCATACACTGGCCACTGCAAAGTCCAGACCTTAATCCCACTGAGAATCATGTGGATGTTATGGAAAAGACTCCGCCGTGGTCTAACTCTCCCACCATTAATACAAGGTCTTGATCTAAAAATAAATGCAGCTGTGGACAGAAGTTAATTTTGTACCTCTCAGCCTTTTGTATTTGTGCCTCTCTCTGTTTTACTTTTTTTTTTTAAACTATACTTTGTTTTAATGCTTTTATGTTCTACGTAATGCAGTTTGCATTGCATAGTTGTTGAATTGTGCTATATGAATAAGATTGTCTTGCCTAACCTTTTGACATTGCATAAGCTTATCGAAACAATCCCTTGGCATATGCGTCCCGTAATTAAAATTAAAAAGTTGGCTCAACTAAAGATAAGTGTATAAGAGAGACTTTTTACCCAGGGAGTTGAGATCAGTGTATTTTTTTTCCCCTTTTCCCTTTAGCAATTGACTATGGTATAAGTGGGATCATGCCTTTCGAGGTGCTCAAGGAACAAGGAATTATAGACTTTGTGAAGGCAAGTGTCATCGCTGGCTCTGCTCTCCATGTTTTTCATTAATTCACATTAATGGACACCTCATCAAACCTCATCACCTTATGTAAATTTTAATTAAAAGTTGAAGGGTTTGATAATGGTCACAGATTTAGCTGACAGAGGCTGCTTTGCTGTGTTCAACCTGTTGTTAATGTATCGTGTTTTGTGCAAGAGCTTTGACGATGAGTCTTTGAAAATGGTTTCAGATACTGGGCAGAGTAATGTTGTATAAAGTCCTTTACAACAAGACTTCCAAATTAACCCCAATAGCTCAGCTAAAGGACAAAAAGAAAATCATCTCTAGAATCTAAACAAAGATTTTATAAAGATGCATTTAAGTTTGAACTATTGACAGAAATAGTGGATTTAACTAGAAAGTATATGAGAAGTGGCTGAAGCCATATTGGCATAGAGCCCCAAAACTGCTCATCTGACACTAACACAGGTTAACTACAAGAGAGGATGACTCAGAAACTGGAAGTGGGAGGAGCATCCTACCACCTCCATTTCAAATGTCACCCCCCAGAGAGGGATGATGGGTAATAGAGAGAGGCAAGTGTTTGGTGAGTGATTGAACAGCATGAGGTGAGTGAGAATTCAACGACAAACTAATTAAAGGTCAATAATCAACGGAAAATAATGATCATGTTTCCCCTTCAGTCATCACTGTAAGAATTTTTTCTCCAGCCCCATAGTTCGGAGATGGGCCAAATAGATAGATGAATAAAAAACATGACAGCGATGAAGTGCTGATCAGCATGCCTCATTTATCTCCCCCTTTCACTGGCTGCAAATGTCACAACAGGTTGATCTCTTTTGACTCCTCGGGGTGCAGATGGTCTGTATTAGCTACCCAGACTCTTTGATGATTGTTACACTCATTTAAATTTTTTTCCCATCCAACTAAAGAAAAAAAAAATGCATTTGACATAGATAACTTCATAGCCTGAAACCGATTTTAAATTTGGATGGAATTACAGTTGGTTACAGTGGTTGTGGACACGAGCATAAGCTAAATTTGTTACTCATTTGTTACGCACAAGACTCACTTTGTTACACATTTTTTCCGTCTTATATGCTTTCTTTTTTCTTTATTACAGTTGTGTTGATGTTAACATTATCATCCTGAGATTACAAGGAGATATTGTTCCCAGTACTGTAATTATATGATGGTGGGAGGGTGGGATCAAATGATGAGCGAAGCTGAGAAGTGATTAAGGTTTGACATCGATACTTCATCAGTCAACCGTATTAATGGCAGCGGACGCGCTAATTGGAGGGTTATTTCAGAAAGGAACACAGGTCAACTTATCTGTCTGCAGCTCCCAAACACCCTCTGTCTTGAATGTAAAATGTATCTGGGCAATAATTCCACAGTTGTGGAATTATTTTATTTTAGCGTGCAAAATCCCTTGGATTAATTCAATTTATTCAAAATAATTAAAAAATTAGAAGAAGGGTTGCACACTAGGCCTCCATATGCATTTATCGTGCATTTTTTTTTTCGTGCATTGATCTTGGAAGCCCTGAGCAACAAACCATCAATAAATAAAGTGGAGCGCATATGGAGCCAAAGTGTGTGATATTTTTCAATTTATCTTTACAGATTGATTCCCTGGCAGGGAACTATAGGCACATAAATATCGGTATTTCAACACAAAGTCACATTATGTTGTGTTTGAAAGAGAAGTTTCTGAAACGTATAAATTAGCATTTATTTCTGCAAGGATTTAAAAGTCTATCCATTCCAGTGATGATACATGGAAGTTTTTGGGATTTACATAAATTCAGGTATAGTTTTAAACTAGATGAAATTATCGTGACTTTTGTCATTGTGAGACACAAACAGTGTTTTAACAGAGAAGAGGATGACCCTTATCTTCCACCTCTGCCCTCCCTTCTTCTGTGGGGAGGCCCCTGTTCAGCTTCGCTCTGCCAAGCTGTTTATTAACACTGGCTGGTTGGCGTTCTGCTTGCCAATTAAGCTGGACTGGAGAGTCTGGCTAATTAGCCAATATGACTCTGCTGACCCCATGTGCTTCTGTTTTCATCACCATCTCATGGTTGCTTGAAGTCTTTTATCACTCCTCTGCTCTGCGTCTTTTTCATTTTTTTGTATTTGTGCTTTATTCTATGTGCATTAGCTTCATCTGTCTGGGACCACTATAGGGAGGTTACAAATATATTGCGAAGGATTACTCTAATTATGACTTGACATTTTGCCTAAGTTTAAAGAAAACTGCATCTCTCAGAATATTGTGAAATTTTCACTCGTTTTTTGGGAAATAAGGGTTTTTGATTGAAAACCTTCGTTGGCCCTATTTCCACCTTCTTTTTAGTGTTGCGCACACAACATCAAAAACTATACTGGTATGCCAAGTTCTTGTTATTCTAATTGGATTAACTCAAATTGAAAAAAATAAATGATACAAAAGCTTAATCTTCATAGAAAGGCTATTATCTTAATTTGATGGAAAGTTACTGTCTGTTTGTGCATGTGACATCTGGGAAATCCTGTTGGCCCATATATTACCAAAGGGCATCCCCCTGACTACATCATTTAGACAACATGTAACACTCCCTTGTTTTGCCATCATGGCCTTTTGTGTTGAGTCATTGTTGCTTTCAGTGTTAACACTCCCCTGCTGCTCTGGTAAGAAATCGCCTCTCAGTCTGGCTTGAATTTCCCATAAAGACTTGATTAGGCTGTAATAGGAAACAGAACCTACAGAACCTATCTTCCATCATAAGCTTACAGAAATAATGTGTTTATGGGCAACCTAGTGTTCCCAGTGATGCCCAGTCAGGTACATGCATTCACAGGTTTCATTTTCTACACAGTACTACTTACCCCAGTCATTCTTTAAAGGGAAATTGCAAATTCAGTCAGAGCAGAGAGTGCGCACCTTCTCTTTATATTTTATTGTGAATTCTTGACTTTGGCATGGCTCTTGGCGTTTTCATCACTTATTTAGTTTAGATTAAATATCTCAACTGGTTCAATGAAATACTCCGGCTTCCTCCCACTGTCCAAAAAAAAGCACGTCAGGCTGACTGGTTTCTCTAAAATTGTCCTTCGGAGTGAGTGTGTGGTTGTTTGTCTGGTTTGTCTCTGTGTGGCCCTGTGATGGACTGGCGGCCTGTCCAGGGTGTACCCTGCCTCTCGCCCGATGACTGCTGGGATAGGCTCCAGCCGCCCCCCCCCCGCTACCCGACTGACGGATTCAGCGGGTATAGAAAATTAATGGATGGATGGATGGGTTCAATGAAATACAAACTACTGGAATAATTTTCATGCAGTTTTATACTTGCATTCACAACCTTCTGAAGATGAATTGGAAATGATGGTGATTGATTTTTCAGCTTGCAATTCATCTGGTCATGTTTGTATTATTTATACATATATTCATTTTTTGGTAGCAGTAATGCTACTGACACGACTAACAGAAATTCTCTCAGCCTTTTACCTACTATTTTAAGAATAACTCCAATAACTGTCCAGGTGAGAATCCACAGCCAGGAAAATAGATGACTCAACGAGTATTTGTGGTATTTGCATAAGTTACTGCCCCAGATGAATGAGTAGCTACCTTGCAGCGGCCGCCACCGCCTTATTATTGAACAGATCAGTGGCTGGCTTTAGCAGCGTTATAGCCTCCTGCCACAAGTATATAGCATTAGTCTGGTGCTCAATAGTCTTAATTTTTTAAAACGTTTTTTTTTACTGCACCATATATTCTCTTTCTACTGACTGATAATTGGTTAATGATTCTTTTCCTTCTGCTGCAAAGCCAGTATGGCACATTAATGGTGAAAAGTGTACAGCATTCCACACCCAATTTTTAAACGTTGAATGCATACACTATCAAGGTACTGACATTGCACTACACATAATCATACTTTTTGGTGTGATTACACATCTATCAAGGCTCAAGTGTTGGTGACCTGTAATTATTTCGTCCTCTTGTGTTTTACATTTTCTGGGAACCATTAACCCATATTTCGGCCATTAGAAAAGCTCATGTGACATTTGATAAAAACATATGATTCATCTGCTGCTCAGTAGTGTTTCATTGCCATCACTCATTCATGCCACCGAGGACAGAACAAAGGGAGGGGTGAGGTGACAAGAGGATAATCCTTCAGCATCAGCTGTGTGTGGGTAGATGTGAGTAAGTGCTGTTGGCAAAAACTCGTTCCGTCTCTTTTTTTCCATTAGTGAATACACTGATTGCTTGCCTGTAAACACTGTGATGGGGGTTGACAGTATGTGCTGCATGTGATTGTATAACTGCATGGAAACAGTAACTCGACAGAACAGCTGGAGTGCTTTGGCGTGAGGTGTTCCGGGCCCGTCCCACTGGGAGGAGGCTCCGGGGAAGACCCAGGACACGTTGGAGAGACTATGTCTCTCAGCTGGCCTGGGAACGCCTCGGGGTCCCCCCAGAAGTGCTGGAGGAAGTGGCCGGGGACAGGGACGTCTGGGTCTCTTTGCTCAAGCTGCTGCCCCCGCGACCCGATCCCCGGACCAGCGGAAGATAATGGATGGATGGGTGGATGGACAATTATTACAAAAAAACGTGAAAACTCGGTTTGGTTTAAAGACTGCCATGTTGAGACCTTGAGTTTGTAATTTTGTGTATTACTATCACGGTTTTTAAGAGATGGGTTATGCAAGGAATGGATTTGACTGAAAAGCTAGTAACACCAGTGACAAAGAGGGTGACGAGACATGTTGAACATGAAGTTGAACATGAGTTTAACTGTAAATGTATAGGGGAAAAAATTGCTGTCAGGACATGATGAATGTATAGTTGTAGTTAGTGATAAACAAAATGAAAACAAACCAAAGCCAGGGGATTTCTTTTGCATTCAAAAAGTCATCCTCTCTTGTGGTTTTCACCCCTTCACGTGTAATAGATGTCAATAACTAAAATAGAAAAAATGTTGTATGTGATCAAGCAGCCCGTTAGCAGCTAAAATGTAATATCAACATATATTCTGTCAGATCAGGGCTAACCTAGCACTCACAGAGTTTATGGTTGCAAGGTGAAAAATGAAGCATATCTCTTTGTCCAGTTAGGTTGGAAAGCTTCTGAGGTGATACACCAGACACTTTATACAATTTGATACCTTGGCTGGGCATTGTAGTTATATTTTAGTCTTAGGCTTAAATACCATGAAGAATATATTAAATGAGGGGGAAAAAAGGGTCAAGCTTTTTGAAAAATAAAAATAAAAAGCCATATTGGCAGCATGGTCTGAATCTCTGTTGCATTTGTCCAGAGGCCATTGTCAAACTGACATTGATCACTGTGGCGCCTCAACAAGAGAAACTGTCAGCTCTCACTGAGCTGTATGACATGTGGCTTGCTTTGCTGAGGCTTTAGCTTCTTAATTTAGTTCACATATGACACTATTTCTCAATATACAAAGCAGTTAGGGGATATTCTCAGCTCTGATGCATTTTGCTCAAATAGGGTGAGTCTCTTTTATACAGGAGAAGTAATACATTTATATTTTGCTAATAAATGTAGTGGACAAATAAAGACCAGCCTAGAAAATGTGCTTAATGCCTAATACCTCCTATATATGTCTTATTTGTTACCTTCCACTAAGATTTTTTGTTAAAAACACATTAAAATATTTTTTGCATTTCAAAGTCCTCAACGTTCATCACATATTTTGAAACACTACTCTGCTACTCTGATGACGTAAACACACTTGACAGTTACCATCTTAGTGATGTTACAACTTTAACCAACTAGCAGTAAAGACATCTAATCAATGCTTTTGTTTGAGGTTTCCAGTTAAAAGCCAAAAAAGGAAGTAATGCAAGTCTTCACAGCTTTTCAAGGTAATGAAGGAGAAAAGACCGCTTCCCATTGACCTGGTGTTTGGTTCTTGCCAAGTCTTCACCGGTGTTTTATTTGATAATTTGCACACATGCGTTGCATTATTGTAATAGGGGACAATAACAAAATGTCATTAATATTTTATTAAACTCTGTTAAACTCTTTCTGTGTGCTGTTGTTAGACATGTAAGCTCATCTTTTAAAGAATTAAAGAAGCTCAACAGAAGCTCTCAGTAACAATGAAATGACATTAACACTGCTTTGATTTTCCTCCTTGCTGTAATTAGTACATCCAGGAGTTAGTCAGGTAGTGTGGTTAACATCAGCCACAACTCTCTTTGTGAACACTAATGTGGTCTCACAGTTTCTTCATACACGGTCACTTAAAATGAACACTTTTTCAGCCAATCAAACATCTCAAATTCAGCCAAAGTGCAAATGTAACAGAAATGAACTACAATTGCATCCAAAATGACAAATCAAGACTTGAATTTAAAAGGTACATTTGTCTATGCACCAATCAGTGTGCAACTGTCTTCAGTCCAAGTGCCTGCCTCCTTGAGCTTGCTACAGTGGTAACAGCTGAAGTTGATTGAGCTTCTTCATTGCCAGAGAGAGGAGGCTGAAAGCACAAACACCATAGAGTTTCCCCATTCTCCCCTTACCACATCTCTGATCGTTGTCATCCAGAGGAACATTTCCAGTATTATCTTGAGTATTGTGTTCACCGTTTCGTTGTCGGGTCCAGAGACTGAAAGTTTATGGCCATCTCACGTCACCTCTACCCTGATGTATTGTGAAAAGTATGCATTGTGGTGGCCTATGAGTGAAAAACAGAGACATCTTGATTAGTTTAAATACCACTGTACATCTGTATAACATATGCCAATGTTAATCTAAAAAAGTCATAAAATGCAGTATCAGTTGGTGTTCTCCTTAAATGGTTTCTGTCTTTGAAAGAGATTAAAGTACAATTTGAGTCTGAGCAGGGATGTCCTTTGAATGAGTGCTTGGAAAAGTGGCAGTCCTCCACTTTTCTCCTCAGGAATGAGCACTTCATGTACTGCAGGTTGAGAGTGTTAATGGCTACATGCATGTGACAGGGATCATACATTGTGGGATTTCGGCAAGTGTGGAAGTAACATTACAAATAGTCTTTTCTGTATCATGTACGCAGCATTTCATAGCAGTTACAACATGTTTGCCATATGCTCAGCTTTCAGCATGCTCTCTGTTTACAGTGGGCCCTTCTGTCTTTTTTGCTGCTCATAACACAAACATGGAAAACAGGGAGGCAACTGCTTGTTCAAGAGATCACTTGAAGAAACTACAGGCTTCACTTAACACAGATATTTACTTAGACAAGGTATACACCCACTTCTGCTTGTTTAAGCTGTTACAGTCTTCCACTGAATTGGAAATGTGAGTGTTGGGTTATATGAATTCATATTATCAAATATTTTCCTTCTGCTTTTTCTTCCTACACCTCTGTCTGTTTTTACTGTATTTAAATATTGCTCAGTATTCTAAATAAACCCTTATTTGAGTACCAAATTATCCAAATTTGAATGGTACTGGATGACAAATGCATAATTTGCAGTAGATGGGTTGTTGTATTACTCATGTGTTATGATACTTTCTCACATATCAAAATTTGACACCGTCCATTTTCATCTAGTTTTACAGTTGCTTACATTTTTTTACAATTAAAACCATATCCGGTGTCTCCGTGGTGACAGCTTGGGATGGGATGTTACTTGGTTAGCGTTTCATGTAATCATGTTGGCTTATGAGTAGTTTTGATTTGACTTTTTTGTATCCAACTCTCTAATATGAATAACTCTTGTACACTGCAGCTGTGTCAGACGGCATTCCAGTCTGTATAACACTTACTTAAGAGCCATTAGAGGAGGATTAACACTCTTGGATGGCTGTGGGTGATAAAACATATCTGACATTCCCTTCAATAACTAATCCCATAGTTTCGGAAGGCATGTCAGGTATGAGGTGACTCATTTCTCTGCTTATTTATCAGTGCACATCCTGAAGAAGTCTTATCTGGTTTACTAATAAAGTACTTGTTTCTGAGGTTTGTTTGGTTTTTGTCTGGGGCATACGTGCTACTTATTCTAAACATTAAGTAAAAATCATATGCACCTAAATATTTCAAGTCATACCTTAAAGCACAGAGGCCTCTGGTTCGACAATGATAAAACTAAAGCATCTAGTGGAAATGATTTGTGTGATCAGTGCAGTATACAAACAACTGGTGACATCAAACTACTTTCACGATGCAAAAAACGAAATGATGCTTCTGCATGCAACCGAAAATAAAAAAGACCAGATTACAGAACATTATCATGTAGGAAAGTAACACTAACCCTAGATGGTAGATGCCAGCAAAGATGTGATTCATCCTGTTGCAACCAGCAACCAGTGTCTCGTACGCACACCCTCCATTAAACTACACTGTTTTTCACACTCTGACTGATGAAATATTTATGCAGGGAGCCTGGAGCAATAAACAGTGTTAATAGAAGGCAAATGATGAATGAAAAGCTTTGATGGCTTTGATGACTGTGTACAAATTACACACACAAACTAGTTACTAAGCAACAACAAGGATATCAATACGGTACAGAAGTCAATCTCATCTATTGCAGTTTCTGACATATGCATTGAAAATCAAGATGCAGTTTCTTTCTTTTTTTTTCACTGATGTTATAAAGACTGAAAATATGAAAGGTTTGTCTTTTTGTCTTCAGTGAGAATGGTTTCAGGAATGATTCACACCATTGCAAGACTGAACTGAACTGTAATTCTTCCTTTGATGCTCTTGAATTCAGAACAACAAATGCTTCAGTTCTTGCCTACTGATATGATCTAGGAAGTTGGAAAGGCTGTTGCAGATTAGTTCATTTGTACTTCAAGTTGTACTGGGGAATATCTAGTAATTGCAGTCAGTTTCCAATCCTCACAAGGTGATGCATGAGATGCAGGATGTAGATTTTGACCTACAGAAACACATGAATGTCAGTGAAATTGAAAGTGGAATGACCTGTTTTTTTAATCATTGACACAAATACATACAACCCTGAACAAAGTAGATTTTTCTGAATTTACATGGAAAAATACATTCTCCCTAAGCATACTTTCTTAGCACTGTCATAAGCAGCGTTTTTACAATATAGGCTTTCATCACCATTGTTTCTTCTCCCTTTGAATCAATATACTTAAATTGCACACTTTGTATGCAGTATTTTTCTTCTTCCCGTGTTATTTTTCACATCCTTACCTTTTTTTCTCAATGTGGTTCCTGCAGGATCCCAGAACAAAGCACAAGTTCAAGATCCACACCTATGGGAGCCCCACTTTCTGCGATCACTGTGGCTCTCTGCTCTACGGCCTCATCCACCAGGGCATGAAATGTGACAGTAAGTAATGACACTGTAATCTTTAACACTTTATGGTTGTTTGGAAAGGGATTCTAACCGGACATCGCCATTTTTATTATCATTACATAGTTTTAAAGTTTAGCAATATAATTCTTTTTCTGATGGCTGCTAAGGTTGTAAATCATGAGGTAGAAATTGATAAGCATGAATCCTGGTGTAAGTGGCTTTACAGAGATTTTTTTATATTTAAGAGACACCTTATCATCAGTTTCAGTCTCATAAAAAAGTTTATTTTCTCTAAATAACACCAGCTGATACTGTATATCCCTCTCCTGCTAGACTTTCACTCAGCAGCGGTATTCTCACCACAGTAAGCGAAGCTTTTATTAATATCCCTCCCTCATCCTTCCTCGCTTTAATCATGTGTTAGTGGATTAAAGTCTGAATGCTTTAATGAGCTTCCAGAAACATTATGTGCTATGTACTACAGACCACCAGTAATGTGTAATGATGGCTCCAGGGTGTACAGAAATAGAGATGCGAAGTTGCAAATTAGGGGTGGACAATCTTGCAAAAACATCACGATCCCTTTTGATAAATCTGAATCGGTACTCTCCCCACAGATTTAGTTAAATTCTTGTGATCACATTATTAGTTTTGCGTCTTGATGCCTGAACTAATGGCTGCATTCCAAACACAGATGTCTTTGCATCCTGTTTTTCTCAGATTTTATTCTGAGTTGTGACCAGTGGTGGTGACTCCTATCTCACAGCTTTGATTGCTTGTTCATTTTTTTTTTTACTCTAGATGAAAGGTCTAATCATGGAGCAAAGTCACCAGCAAAATAAGCAAATAATGTTCAATTCCGTCCCATCCAAGAAACAAAGAGAAAGGTTAAACACTATTAACCTGAGAAATATCTTAGTACCAGGGGAGGAAACTGGCATCATCTCTGACAAGCATCAGCAGTGTATTGAATTTTTATAGGGCTTCATGTACAGCAAGTACATGAAGTTTCATGTTGACTTTTGAATTTCTGTCTTTATTTTTTTCATACAAGATATAAAATCAGACAATATCATTTATATTGATATACAGTAGTGAAACTCTTCAGTAGATAACCAGTCTCTTCTGTAAAGCCGTGCTAGTGCATATACTTCTCTTCTAACTCACAGCGTAGCTACACCTCCACTTAGATGTTTGTGATAGATTCATTGAGTTGCAGACAAATGTTCTCCCCATTGCTGGAAGCTTAGCAAATTTATTTGCATATTTAAAAAAAAAACAAAAACACAAAACAGTGTTTGGCTACTTCCCTTTCAAGGGGATAGTCAGAACAGCACAACTCTTTCCTTCTTGCTTTCCTTCTGCAGTCTGCAGTTGCAAACTGAACCCAGCTGTGAGCTTCTCATAATCTGAATTTTTCAGTGTCGTTATACATATAGAAACAGTTGACATTAGGAGGAGATAAGGTTGACATGTCACCATATAGACTTAAGAATCTGATTGGCTGAACATTTGATGAAAAACACTGTTAAAAAGCATCTGTATCCAGATACATGACACCACTTTCCACTGTTGGAAACAACCCACACTCAGGATGATTGAAGGCACATGTTGAGCTGTATCTGGGATTGAAAACTTCAGATTAGTAGTGTCAGTCTACTGTCAAGAGTGAAATCTCTGACTGAGCTTCCCATTAGGTTACAGCATTGCAATAGAGATTGGAAGTTTTTAAACCTGGATGCAGTGGAGCACAAACTCATCTTTTTCAAGAGCCTGAAACTGACTCTGACAGTAAACAGGGATTTCTCTCATGTGGAACATCGAAATCTGGAAGACATCATTGTGTATTCAAGGAACCTTCATTAATTTAGAGACCTCTCTTAATGGTCACAGTTGTCCTTTGATACCATAAATTGCCATTCATTGTTATATTTCCTCAGTCACAGATACATCAGATTTCAACGTAGTGTATGAATTGATAATTTTGACATTTCTGAACTACTTACTTGATATTTGTGTTATTACAGACATAGTACAGTACCCAAGCGGTACTCTAATAATAGTGAGTGTTTGCAGAATATATTTTATGTTTGACAATACACACACACACACATATATATGTGTATATATATATACACACACATATACCTGTGTGTGTGTGTGTGTGTGTGTGTGTGTGTGTGTGTGTGTGTGTGTGTGTGTGTGTGTGTATTAACCAGGCCTCATACTGTGTGCAGTTAAATTGATCTTGATTCTGTCCCGTGTACACGTGAAATATAAAAGTAAAATGTGCACAGCACTGCTATTAACACATTTATTGCCTCTATCTGTGTTATTACCTGTTGGGCCTGCTAACATGCCACATTAAGAAAGTTAATCATGTGCGGTACCTTGATGTACTTGGCAAATCACTTTGGCACCACAAATCACACCACTTTGAACTTGCACAGTAGTGTTTTTACACACCAGTGAGCCACAGGACTTCTTTGAAGCGGCACAAAAAAAGAAGATGTCTTCATGAAGACTTTGGTAGCAACATTTCCATTTTTCATTGTTCTTTCTTTTTGACCCATTGACCTGGTGACATGATGATGTAACCATTGGTAACAAATCCATCTGGCTCAGCTGCTGACAGATATGACATGTATGGAAATCATCGCAGATGAATCTGGGTCATAACCTTGTTAACTCCTCTCTCACACAGCTCTTGGAAAAACAATCCTTTAATATTGAGCCAAACGTGAAATGAGATTGAAATATGTCAGCAGAGATAGGTGCAGAAATGGGTACACTAAATCATGAAAGCGTTTTGAAGCGGCTTACTGTACTGACACATTAAGCCTTGAAATGTTGCATGCACACATTGTTATTTTCATTGGTATTTTACTTATAAATATGTGTAAAACTGTGATAAGCGATTAAAAACCTTATATCATTAAATCAGTTTCTGTCTTTTGCATCTTATCATGAAATTTACAACAGTATTAGTACTTTAATCAGTTATGCTCCCCCTTGAGCTGTCACCTTACCGTGGTGGGGGGGTTTGCATGCCCCAATGAGTCTGGGAGCTATGTTGTCTGGGGCTTTAAGCCCCTGGTAGGGTCACCCATGGCAAACAGATCCTAGATGAGGGACCAGACAAAGAACAGCTCACAAAACCCCTATGATGAGAAAGAAAATTGGACACCGTGTTCCTTCGCCCGGACGCGGGTCACCGGGGCCTCCCTCTGGAGCCAGGCCCAGGGGTGGGGCCCGCCGGCGAGCGCCTGGTGGCCGGGTCTGTGCCCGTGGGGCTTGGTCGGGCACAGCCAGAAGAAACGACACGGGTCCCCCTTCCGACAGGCTCACCACCCGTGGGAGGGGCCATGGGGGTCGGGTGCAGTGTGAGCTGGGCAGCAGCCGAAGGCGGGGACCTTGGCGTTCTGATCCTCGGCTACTGAAGCTGGCTCTTGGGACGTGGAACGTCACCTCTCTGCTGGGGAAGGAGCCTGAACTGGTGCGCGAGGTTGAGCGGTTCCGGCTAGATATAGTCGGACTCACCTCGACGCACGGCTTGGGCTCCGGAACCAGCCTCCTCGAGAGGGGTTGGACTCTCTTCCACTCTGGAGTTGCCCGCGGTGAGAGGCGTAAAGCAGGTGTAGGCATACTTATTGCCCCCCGGCTGTGCGCCTGTACATTGGGGTTCACACCGGTAGACGAGAGGGTAGCCTCCATCCGCCTTAGGGTGGGGGGACGGGTCCTGACTGTTGTTTGTGCTTATGCACCGAACGGCAGTTCAGAGTACCCACCCTTTTTGGAGTCCCTGGAGGAGGCACTGGAGAGTGCTCCTCCGGGAGACTCCCTCGTCCTGCTGGGGGACTTCAATGCTCACGTGGGCAATGACAGTGAGACCTGGAGGGGCGTGATTGGGAGGAACGGCCCCCCCGATCTGAATCAGAGTGGTGCTTTGTTGTTGGACTTCTGTGCTCGTCACGGACTGTCCATAACGAACACCATGTTCAGGCATAAGGGTGTCCATATGTGCACTTGGCACCAGGACACCCTAGGCCGCAGCTCGATGATCGACTTTGTAGTCGTATCGTCGGACTTGCGGCCGTATGTCCTGGACACTCGGGTGAAGAGAGGGGCGGAGCTGTCAACTGATCACCACCTGGTGGTGAGTTGGCTCCGCTGGTGGGGGAGGAAGCCGGTCAGACCTGGCAGGCCCAAACGTATTGTGAGGGTCTGTTGGGAACGGCTGGCGGAATCCCCTGTAAGGAGGAGTTTCAACTCCCACCTCCGGCAGAGCTTCAACCATGTCCCGGGGGAGGTGGGGGACATTGAGCCCGAATGGGCCATGTTCCGTGCCTCCATTGTTGAGGCGGCCGACCGGAGCTGTGGCCGTAAGGTGGTCGGTGCCTGTCGTGGCGGCAATCCCCTAACCCGTTGGTGGACCCCAGTGGTGAGGGAAGCCGTGAAGCTGAAGAAGGAGTCCTATCGGGCCTTTTTGGCCAGTGGGACTCTGGAAGCAGCTGATGGGTACTGACAGGCCAAGCGGAACGCAGCCTCGGCGGTTGCTGAGGCAAAAACTCGGGCTTGGGAGGAGTTTGGGGAGGCCATGGAGAACGACTTCCGGATGGCCTCGAGGAGATTCTGGTCCACCATCCGGCGGCTCGGGGGGGAAGCGGTGCACCGTCAACACCGTGTATGGTGAGGGAGGGGCTCTGCTGACTTCTACTAGGGACGTCGTGAGTCGGTGGGCGGAATACTTCGAGGGCCTCCTCAATCCTACCGACACGCCTTCCGATGAGGAAGCAGAGTTGGGGGGCTCGGACTTGGGGCCTCCCATTTCTGGGGCTGAGGTTGCCGAGGTGGTCAAAAAACTCCTCGGTGGCAATGCCCCAGGGGCGGATGAGGTCCGTCCTGAGTTCCTCAAGGCTCTAGATGTTGTGGGGCTGTCTTGGTTGACACGCCTCTGCAGCATCGCGTGGACATCGGGGGCAGTTACTCTGGACTGGCAGATCGGGGTGGTGGTCCCCCTCTTTAAAAAGGGGGACCGGAGGGTGTGTTCCAACTATAGGGGGATCACACTCCTCAGCCTCCCTGGTAAGGTCTATTTGGGGGTACTGGAGAGGAGGATCCGCCGGATAGTCGAATCTCGGATTCAGGAGGTGCAGTGTGGTTTTCGTCCTGGCCGTGGAACAGTGGACCAGCTCTATACCCTCCGCAGGATCCTGGAGGGAGCATGGGAGTTCGCCCAACCGGTCTACATGTGTTTTGTGGACTTGGAGAAGGCGTTCGACCGTGTCCCTCGGGGACTCTTGTGGGGGGTGCTCCGGGAGTATGGAGTGCCGGACTCCTTGATATGGGCTGTTCGGTCTCTGTATGACCGGTGTCAGAGTTTGGTCCGCATTGCCGGCAGTAAGTCGGACATGTTTCCTGTGAGGGTTGGACTCCGTCAGGGCTTCTGTTCATAATTTTTATGGACAGAATTTCTAGGCGCAGCCAGGGCGTTGAGGGGGTCCGGTTTGGCGACCTCAGAATCGGGTCTCTGCTTTTTGCGGACGATTTGGTTCTGTTGGCGTCGTCAGGCCGTGACCTTCAGCTCTCAATGGAGCGGTTCGCAGCCGAGTGTGAAGCGGCTGGGATGAGAATCAGCACCTCCAAATCTAAGACCATGGTCTTCGGCCGGAAAAGGGTGGAATGCTCTCTCCGGGTCGGGAACGAGATCCTTCCCCAAGTGGAGGAGTTCAAGTATCTCCGGGTCTTGTTCACGAGTGAGGGACGAATGAAACAGGAGATTGACAGGCGGATCGGTGCGGCGTCTGCAGTGATGCGGGCTCTGCACCGGCCCGTCGTGGTGAAGAAGGAGCTGAGCCAGAAGGCGAAGCTCTCGATTTACCGGTCAATCTATGTTCCTACCCTCACCTATGGTCACGAGCTGTGGGTAGTGACCGAAAGAACGAGATCGCGAATACAAGCGGCCGAAATGAGTTTCCTCCGCAGGGTGTCTGGGCTCTCCCTTAGAGATAGGGTGAGAAGCTCGGTCATCCGGGAGGGGCTCAGAGTAGAACCGCTGCTCCTCCGCATCGAGAGGAGTCAGATGAGGTGGCTCGGGCATCTGGTGAGAATGCCTCCTGGACGCCTTCCCGGTGAGGTGTTCCGGGCCCGTCCCACTGGGAGGAGGCCCCGGGGAAGACCCAGGACACGTTGGAGAGACTATGTCTCTCGGCTGGCCTGGGAACGCCTCGGGGTCCCCCCAAAAGAGCTGGAGGAAGTGGCCGGGGACAGGGACGTCTGGGTCTCTTTGCTCAAGCTGCTGCCCCCGCGACCCGATCCCCGGGAAGAGAATGGATGGATGGATGGATGGAAAATGCTTATGTTTGAGTTTGATCAACTGCATAATACATGAAGCCCCTGTTCCCTGATGTCCTTATCTCCTCTCTGTGTCCCATCAGCCTGCGATATGAATGTTCATAATCAGTGTGTTATGAACGTGCCCAGCCTGTGTGGAACTGACTACACCGAAAGAAGGGGGCGTCTTTACCTCAAGTGTGAGGTCAGCGGGGATAAGCTGCAGGTGACAGGTAGGCCTCATAACCCTCCTTCTCTTTCAGTGAACAGTAAACTGAAGGGGATTTAACTGCTAATGTGATGCATTTGAACTGATTTAAAGGACGTTTATGTAAAAAGCTTGCGTTGCGTTCATATGTGTGGGTTTGTGTATGTGTGACTATCCACTTAGACTGGGATTATGGTATATAATGCTGTACACTGTATTGTTCTGTTTCAGTTGTAAGCCTGGATCAGCACTTTACCCTTTCTGTCACTAGTTACTGATTGTCTAATCTCACTCTGGCATTAACCATTTGTCACATGTTTCCAATAACCTGAAGTATCTTCACATTTCACCCTGTCTTAACTATCTGTTACAAAACACAATTAATAGTTGTGCTGGATTTGGAAGGCAATCCTGAATTAAATTTATGGTCTAGAAATAGTGTGCGCTCTTCTATGTGGGCCTCCCTCTGTTACTTTCTTAAAATAGTCACGACTTGCTATTTGTTGGCTGCACTTTCTGATGTGACTGAATGGTCTCTGCAGTTATAATTGAAGGCTTTATTTATGTCTCATCAAGACAGGATCTGAACACTATGGTTGTAAGAAGGGCCATCTGAGAGAAAACAGAAGAGATACTGTATAAAAAAAGATATTTGATACTTTCTGACCCTCCAGCCTTTTGTGATATATTAAAGGTCCTATGGCATGAAAATAAATGGAGGCTTTTATATATTTAGCTGCATAGCTAACCGTTAGCTAACGTTAGCTGCTAACAATACAAACCCTTTCCTGTAGTAACAAGCTATGTAACTATAGCCTACTGTACATACAGGAAAGCAACACAATAATAGAGCGTTAAATTACTTACTCTCGAGAATGAGATCCTTCCCCATGTAAGGGGGCGAATGGAGCAGGAGATTGACAGGCGGATCGGTGCGGCGTCTGCAGTGATGCGGGCTCTGCACCGGCCCGTCGTGGTGAAAAATGAGCTGAGCCAGAAGGCAAAGCTCTCGATTTACCGGTCAATCTATGTTCCTACCCTCACCTATGGTCACGAGCTGTGGGTAGTGACCGAGAGAACGAGATCGCGAATACAAGCGGCTGAAATGAGTTTCCTCCGCAGGGTGTCTGGGCTCTCCCTTGGGCTCGGTATTGGCCCAAGTTCTGAAAACATTCGTAGGTGAAATATTTGGCGCACACATACACAAATCTCTTCGGTTCTGTCGTCACTTTCCCAGAAAAAAACAAAATCTGTCCCCTGGCTCTTTAGAGGTTCTGATGCAGGAGCTCTAAACAGATTTTTTACATCGATATACAGCGCAATGAGCTGGCCAAAGAGCTGTGGGCGGGGAAAGGCAGTTTATTGGCTCTGGGTGGAAACAACCTCCACGACATAAGCGGCGGCTTTCCCGATCAGGCCATCTGCATGATCACATTTCCAAAGGCGGAGAATAATTTCCAGTGCATGGTTTAGGTCTATCGTTATTTTCTAGCCACTGGGGGACCGCAAGCAGGCTAGGGGAACTCATATTAATGTTAAACGACCTTAAAAAGTGAAAATTTCATGCCATAGGACCTTTAATGTTTCTTATGTATTTAATATCTATATTTATTAATTATTCCCATGCCTTGGATGGTTTCTTGATAACACCACTCAAGGTGAAAGGGTTTTAGTTAATGATTCACACTTTATTTCAGTTAATAGTTGATTTTGCAGATGGTATCAAATAATCCATTCAGGGCAAATAATGGCTGACCAGCTGCTGAGATAATTTCAAGCATAAGCTGTTGAATGCATTTTTTCTTACACTATGAGTTCCCAACTAAAGTAGGCATCAAAATGAGAATTCTTTGCATTGTTTGCAGGAGTGCACCTAACTCTTTTTTTAGCTACATACAGACATTGTCATCTCTGGCTCTGAGTCTGATGCGACTTCCTGTGCTAGGCTGGGGTAGCTGTTTGCTATCTAATCAGGTACAGGGTAGACACATATTTAAATAGTTAACTCAGGTGATGTTTGTTTTTTTATTTTTTATTTGCTCTTGGACAGTTGCCTACAGTCACAGTTTCAAAAGCACAAGTCAGTCTTGTGTAATCTCCCAGGCTGAGCCAGTGAGAGGTGAAGACCTGCCAGTTCCCTGTTTTTAATTAGCTATTTTTTACAAAATCACACACACGGAAACCGACTTGTGAGGCGCTAGAACGGTGTAACCAAGAAAAAAAAAAAAATAATTAGCATTCCACAGATTTTGGTTGCACACTTCCATATCATGCATGCATTTATATTTAGATACATCCATACATCTATCAAGCATACATCCAACTGATCATGCACATCTTTGTCTGAAAATACCTAGCTGTGCATGAGTATTGTCATTATCAAGGAATTGTGGTGTCACAGCTATTACATTTAAGGTAACATTCGTTAACTGTCTCAGAGCAAGTGCAAAACTTCCTCACCACACCAGCTCTAGATGCTACATTATTGTTTTATGTTAAGATCATTGATCTGTTCATCACACATTACTAAGTTTTATTGACCAAATATGTGCAGTTTTCAATTCCACGAGTAATCACACAACAGTTAATGATTCATCACTTCAAAGACTGGAGTTAAAACATGCTCTTGAACACACTTTTTAATGAACTCCAAATTATAATTTGGCCAGGGAGTATTTTTGAGCACATGCTTTTGTTGGAGCATTTTTTAGAACTCCTAAAATTTTCCCTTTTACACTTATTTCCCCAAATCAACATTTTTAACCATATATTCCTTGCAGAACATATAGTGTGGCAATTACTAAAACTGCATTTTGATGGTTGATACTCATTTGCTTTTCTTTGTCCTGTAGTGACATGGAAATAGAACAGATACACTGTATCTAAACTTTCCTTTTCCTATCTAAACCATATTGATAACTTTTAAAAGAGATTATTGTGGGGAAAAAAGTGCAATGCACTTTTTGTGATGTAACCCATTTTGCTTGATTTTGAGGCAGGCTGTTAAGCTCCCGGCTGTAATGATAGTGCATTAGCACAACTGATTGAACAATAGTTATGGCAGAGAGCTGACAGCAGCCACACATCATCATTCAATTAACTTTCAGACAGGGGTCAGTGCATCACAAGACCCCAGTCACCAAACCTGACTTATTCACTTATCAAATTATCACTTGAAGAAAGAGGGAACATGAGGCAGCACCGCGGCTGACTTTATGAATGTGTGAAAGTACAGAACCTGTTTGAGTGAATGGTATTTTTGTGTCACTCAGGAACATTTATTATCTGCATATCTTCTTATACGGAAAATCAGTTTTTCTGTTTGTTTTTTTTTGTTTGCATACAGTCGAGCCCATTCTAGTGTTTCGTTCATGGTAATCACTCTTGCCATTGCCCCCGCTAAAAATATAGGGAAGGATCAATAAGAGGAATATGAAAAGATCAGAAGATATCATATGTGGTAATGCAAGTGCCTGGCTCTCACCTCAAGCAAGTTTGTGTTCATTTGCAGTCTCTTATTACACAGGCACACATATGATCTAGTTTTACTTTACACAACATTTTATCCTTGTAGCTTTTTTTTGTCTTTTATTTATTTATTTATTTATTTATTTATTGCTTTGTTTGTCAGACTGCCTTTGAAGTACTGTGTCTGGATTCGTAATCTTTTTCAAGACATTCTGTAAAAGTCATTGAGTTTGTTGCTGATATTGAGGTTACTTCCATGATTCATGGTGCGCTGCCAGGGCTAAATGCGTCCCTTTAGTATCAAGTTAGTAGTTTAGATCTTTACGTGCATCTAGACAAATTGAAGAAATAAATTTACTCACTGCTTTGCACAACTAACAATTTTGCTTTCTTGTCTTAATGGTGGCAACATTGTTACTTTTGCCCTAATTTCATTATTATGAATGAAATGACAGGCAGTCTGTGTATTTTGTGTGGACAAAGCATGAATGGATGTGTAAAACACTCACACAGCCTAAAGTTTAGGTTAACAAAGAAATAAAGTAAAAGAAATAAAATCATAATCATTCTTGTAGAACTTGGTTTTAGGTTTTGTAGAGCCAACAAACTCAAAGAGAACCTGGCTGTGTTGAACGTATTTTTTTTTTGCAAATGAATATTCACTGCTAAAAAGTGAAAACGTTTCAATCTGCCTACAGACTTATTAACATTTAAGCCACAGGTAGCATTCATACACTGAAGTACTTTATGTACTCTATATCTGAAGATCCATGCCTTTTTCACACATGCGTGTTGGATATGCAGTGTGACAGTACACAGGAATATCCATGTGTGTTTCGACTATCAG
Organism: Odontesthes bonariensis; assembly: GCF_027942865.1. NCBI lineage: Eukaryota > Metazoa > Chordata > Actinopteri > Atheriniformes > Atherinopsidae > Odontesthes > Odontesthes bonariensis. The sequence continues at coordinate 30,247,616 of NC_134509.1, read as the reverse complement.
GTTCATGGTATTTTGTTCGAGTGTAAACTGCAGATTCTGGGCAGATTTGTGGTACATAGTATTCCTGATGTGGTCTCAGCACGCAAGCTGTCATGTTCATGTGTGTTCTGGCTTGTATGTGTAGGTGTATGTGTGTAGAACTGCTGTAGCAGCCTGCAGCCCCCTCAAGCCAGATTGCATTTCACATTACATTAGCTGTTGTAGAGGTCTCACAGCCTGCACTTGCTGTGTAATTGTGGATATATATTGTCCTCAAAGAGAATGCTGATACTGAGCCTGAAGTAGCTGCTCATGGGTAATATATACCTGCAGACTGTAAGCAGGCTGTTTTGAACCCCTTTTCTGTCACTGTAGTTGAGTTTTTTGTAAGAAAATAAGCTTTATTTCAGTGTGATTCAAGTAATGAGAAACTTGTTACAACAAAAAACATATAACCCAGTTATGATCCGTTGAAGCAGAAGTAAAGTTGTTGACACAAGCCCCCTCTTTTTCCTGGAAAGAGTTCAGCTACATTGTCGGTGGTTATTGGCTGATGTTAAGTAAATGCAGTCTGTTCAGATTTCTTGATCGCACTTTGAGTTTTTACTGAGACACTTTCGGTCAGAAGCACATCTCCCATGTTTGCAACCCAATGTCCTTTGTTAAAAAATCATCTTTGGCACAAAAATATCTCAATCAGTGTCCCGACTGAAAATAGGACATGACATCCTATTTTCACTGCATGGTAATGCCAAACGCATTCACAATAACAACATTATTGCGATATCTAAAGAAAACTTGTAGAATATGATATAGCCGTCAGACTAATCCACTTTTAGTTTTTTCTTGTCATGTATTTTCTTTGCTCATTGAATCACACTGAAAACAAAATATAAACCCCTATCTGTGATTTTTAGCGCTGAAATCAAATCATGATTTTATCATATGTGACATTTCATCATGATTATCGTTCATACCGGTTTCTAATGTAACACCCCCAGATGAAAATTCTCTAAAATGTGCCATTGGATAATTGATTTTGAATGTTTGGACTGAATAATGCATGGTGCTTTTGAGTGAAGAGGAAGATTTCCTAAGTGAGGCCAACAATTACCAGAAACACACAAGCAAACAGATTTTTCTGTGTTTCATCAATTGGCCAGGGCTAAAATGTCTACCGGGAAGTGACATAGATGCCAGGAGAAGCAGCTGGTCTTTATACCCGTACATGAACTCCACACAGTCCGACGGAGACAGACAAACAGACTTTTTGGCAGCAGACACTGAAATAGCTAAATTAAGTAATGAGTCACTCAGATAAGTGAGAGATATTTGTGTAGTTTCCAGAAACCTTAGCTGGGAGAGTTTGTGTTTTGTCAGTTGGAGTAAAATGGAATTAGGGACAAGCTGAGAAAGACAAAACAAGTTCTGTTTCTCTGATGAAGAACAGGCATAGCTAAGCTTGTTTTCTGCCTCTTATACCATTTGTCTGCACAAATCTCTCCTTTGTCTGTTGGTGCTGAGGAAGCCACCCTCCTGTTTGTTTCAGCAACCCCATTGTTCATTGATTCCGTGCAAAGGGATAGTCACTTGGGAGAGTGCTTTTCCTCTCTTAGTTTCTACTTATTCTCCACACTTTGTGAGGATATGTGCATACACTCCTTGCTTCTAGCTGTTCCTTGGGGATTTTGTGAGAGACAGTGGTAATAATTACATTTTCCTCCCTCTGTGACTCACCCACTTCTGCAGAAAACATCACTTACATGCCCTCTCACTTCTCTTTATCTCTGCTTTAACCTTTTCATTAGGGTTTTCCTTCTGCCTCCAAGTTCAAATGGGCTTTTGTGATTTGTTACACAAATGTTGCTCTCGAAGTCTGTATGTTTTATATGTAGGTGCATTGTGGGTGTGCATTGGTAAGATCGATGTTTGGAGTGGATATAGATGTGGGTGCATCAAGGAACAAAGATTTTATTGTGGAGCCTTATGGGGGTGTAGTGACACTTTACATTAAGAGATAAAATGCACTCCTTTTACTGTTAACATCCCCTGGCTGGTGAAGCTGTAGAAGCAGAAATATATCCTACTTTTTGTGTTCAACTGTAGCCTTTTCTGGTTCTCCTATTACAAGCCAAATAAAGAGCATAAGGTCAGAAACGGGCAGTATCAGTGGTGTTATACTGGAAGAATGCTGAAAGATTAATGTTAGATTTAGAGTCTGTGGAAAAGCGGATATCAGAATGTGCAGCAACCACAAGTTTCACATCTTTGTGAAAAGGTTGTAGGCTGGAAGCAAAAATATCTTCAGAGGTGCATGAAATCATTCTCTGTGCAAATTCACTTTTCATATCTGGATGCATTTTCTGCACTTAAGTGAATATAACAGCTCTCTAGTTTTCAAGGAAATGCAGAAAGTATGGCTATAGTCCCCAACATGTTTTATTATTAAAGCCAGGTGCAGTATCTGCTCAGGTCTTTCAGGCCTCAAATTCACATTAGACTGTTGATTTGGCAAAGTGGGAAATGCATCGTTTGCATATTTAAGCATGCAATATCAAAAAAAGCATTTTACAAGAAAAGTTGTCTGAATGGAAGTAATTAACTGGAAATGTCATGATATTTTTCAGTTTAGAATGTTACCTTTTTAAATGGTGTTTTCCAAACAAATTGTATGAAATATTTGTTTACATTTTCTTTATGCCCGTTTTCTCATTCAGTCAACCGCTCATTCAAAATTTATTCAGCAAAAATTCTATGTCCTCTGTTCTGTTCTGTTCTTTGAGTCCAAGCAAGCACTCTGAAAAGAACAGCTGTGGTTGGATCAAAGCTTCATCTGGTTTGAATTCGGCCAGCGGGTTTTTAAATGAAGATCACTGTCCAGTGATCTGACGGCTGCTGCATCCACTCTGCAGATTTTCTTTACAATAATTTCCATACCTTTGTAGTGTCTAATTCAATTTACAGAGGATCCAAAAACCTCTTGCCAAGAGAAAATGTACTTAAAAATCCAGTTATTATATTTCCCCAATGAGTCAGAGTTGGAATGGAGCAGCTGACACCACTTGTGGTACCAGTGCCAACATTTTTCCACTGCTGGGCCTCCAGCCCAAATATTCTGGAATTGGCCTTTTGACTGTACAACTGTTTAGTTTCGCTTTTTTAGAAAGGCATAAAATTCGCTTTGATTATGTATTTGATCGACTATCTAGAATGTAGCATATAGACATTATAGACGAGAAAACACACTGCCCTTATGTTATGTATGAAGTAACTGTTGGCATGGTCACTCCATGCTGATGTAATGCACAAAGAAAGTAGTGTTGTTGGTCATTTTTCAGGGCAGTTCAGAAACAGTGGGCACAGAGTTACACTGAGAGAGAGGCCAAAGTCTTATGGCGTAAGGTTTGCAGGTTTTTCTTACATAGGGAGGTGAAGAATAAACATGGCTGGGATCATTTCTGAGGCGGTGTCAGCTGAAGACAAGGCTTTCAGTGTCTGGTTCCATGTTTTCACAGAATACATAAAGTGGAAATAAAGAATTTATCGCACCTCATAGTTGATCAATTACAAGCTATGATAATATCAGTCCATTCTAAAATATTTATTTCAGGGAAATCAGTTGAATTTAAAGCCATCGAATGCAGCTTGTCTCATCACATTAACATAAATACACACAGAGAGACTCTGCTTCTTGCAGTATCTCCATGGAGTTCAGAGAACAGCTGAAATTTGTTGCTGTGGGACTTCTCCTGCCAGACTCAAGTCATGTCATTGGTATTCCCGGTGTGTTGCCTCAACTCCCTGCTCTCAGCTTGTGAACTCTGCCTTCACACGGCTTGAACAAGTGCCTATACCTTTTATTCTTTTAGTTTTTACCCCCTCTTGCTTGGTTTTTCTTTTCCGTTTGTTCATTCTTAATTTTGTCTCATTTGGCGGAACGGAAATCTTTGTGAGCTGGATCTTTGAACATGAAACATGAAAATGTGTTATGTAATCTGAAGAGTGAGGATCATTGTGCTTACACAACAGTTAATAGGAGTAATATAACTTATGAATCAAACTGCCGTAAATGAGGCACAAACTTTATTCAGATTTATTTCTATGATGCAGTCAGCGCAGTTACAACTTTTGTGGTGACTTATACTAAACAAGAAGAGTTCAGCAGGGACAATCGTGCTCAGTATTTTTACAGATCCACCCAAAACTGAGTGCAAACACATTCATTTACTGGTAGTATGTAGTGCAATTCCTGAAACCACTTAAACGAAACATTCCACACAACTTTGACAGTCAGTTTTCTCTGTTAAGCACAGCAGTAAGACAGGACTGCTCAGAAAAGCCAAAGCTCTGTGCCAGTCGAGCTCAGTTAGACTGTCTAGATCTCCCCCCACTGGCAATGACTGGAAATGCAATATGCAACGACTAAAAGGACAACTATCATTGTAGTCAGAAAACCCATATTGTCAGAGGAAAGAGAAAATTCCCCCATGCACTCATTTATTCTGCATGCTCAATTTCAGGCTTTCATGCCCAGTACTGGGCTTTTTTTGTAGTCAGTCCCCGTTATGTGTGATATTTATTTTCGTTAGGTATTTTTTATGAACTTATACATCTCGTTTTCGACAGAAAAATAAACTTAGATATGGTCTATCGTCATTAATTAATAGACTGTACATTAATCACTGAACAAGCCACTGAACAATGTCCCTTTTATGTCCTTTGTAAATATCATTTGGGTGCAAGGACTTTTGCATGTATACAGCCAGCACATGACGTATTCAAAAAGTGACCTTCCTATTGTAAGAATTAAGAAATGAGAATGTAGCATATGCACAGAGTTTAAAGGTTATTTGGTTCAAGTGCATGTTGTCTTGAATTTCACTTAAATCAATTACATATAAAACTTCACAGAATGTCTGTGTAGCTACAGTAACTCTCACGCAGGCTAATTGCAGTCAGACGGATTTCAGTTCATAGAACAGATAAAGATTCCTTTGTTCCCTACACAATGAAATTCCCCACATGGCATTGTTTAGAACTGACAACAAAAATAATGCTTTCGATTTTCATTGGGTGCAAAAAGCAGACAGTCTTTTAGAAACTCCATTTTTAATAATTTAATAATTTAATAAAAAGAAATGTGGTTGAACTGGAGGCAGCATGGCTCAGTTTTTGCTTTGGATGCTTTGTCCTGACTTTACTGTAAAGTACCTCTTGCTTGAATGCACTCAAGTGCAAACACAGCATGAAGTTCTTTAAAGAGACTGGTTCAACACATTTCCACTGGATTTCTGAGAAAACAGAGGGTTGCCAGTTTAGAATTGCTCAATATCTTCCCACACCTCAAGATGCCTCTGTAAGCATCTGGCTCTTATCAAATGTGCTCTCAACATGTATGTTTGCTCTCTCCAGCAGCTTTATCCATCCCTCATCTAACTTTACAGCTTAGTATTGATTTTCAAACCTGTAGAGAAAGAAAGCAAACAATGTAAGGCTATTTTCTCTCAGCCAGAATCAAGGTGTGCAGTAAGGTAAGGTTAAGCAGTAAGTAAAAAAATGTTTTCAATTGTAGTGGAAATGACAGTATTTTCTTCTTCAACTTTCTCGCCGTTGTTCCATTTGTCTTTCGTAACTGTGACAAACACCCGAACTGACAATCCCTCATTGATTTTGTTCATTTATCCATCTTGATTCTGTCAGTGTGTTATCATATCCTGATTAAAGACATTGGACTTAGCAGTTCTGGCTTGCATTGTCATATTGGCTCAGCACCCACCGTCCTCTCCAGGACAATGGTCACTGCCTCTGTCACATTGGGGTGTGACTGACAGGACCATATTGAGAGGCTTATAGTCACCAGGGTTTGAGGTTGAACCAAACACGCGAGCCTTCACACCGTCTCTGCGGAGAAGCTATTTGCATTGTGTCAATACACATATTGTGTGAGTGTGTGTGCGTGTGTACACTTGACCTGACTGCGTGCAGGGGTGTGTCTATGTATTCAAGCATATGTGTGCGTGTGTGTGTGTGTGTGTGTGTGTGCGTGTGTGTGTGTGCTGTGTTGTAGCTCATGTCTGGCGGTGCTCCAATGCTCGGGGCTAATGGACTGCTAATGTCCCTGGTGTTCCCTTGTTTACTTAATAGCTACATAGAGGAATACATGAGGAGACCTACTACCCTTCTGACTCACTGTTCTCATAATACTTCCTGCATTTGTTCCCTTTTTGTCTCAGAACTATAAGTAATCCTCTTGGGCTGTGACTTGTTGTTTGAACTTGAACACCTACGCTTTATTCTGTTCACATTCACCTGTTGATAAAGAGAAATGGTCCATTTATTTCATGGCCAAAGCAATTTGACATCTTTAAACCGAGCCGAATATGAGAGCGGACATGTCTGTACAGAGAAGATGGAGAATCACTGTCTAAAAGTGCTTTTACATGATCATACTTCGTTGTGGTAAACTCACTCAAATTACACATATCAGTGAGATTCTGCCTAGCCTTTAAAGACAAATAATATCTTTCTATTCCTCATCTTTCTCAGTGGCAGAAGGCAGAAACCTTATCCCCATGGACCCCAATGGCCTTTCTGATCCATACGTCAAGCTCAAGCTCATACCAGACCCCAAAAATGAGACCAAGCAGAAGACCAAAACGATCCGCTCCAACCTCAACCCCAAGTGGAACGAGACCTTTAATTTGTAAGTACACAACACCCTTTGTCCTACAGTTGGCTACAACACAGCTTGGATATTTGATTCAATATGGCTTATTGTTTATGATGCAATATGAGTTTAATTTCAGAAGTATTTGTATGAAAATCAAAAATATGAATTAATCTATAAATACTAATTTTGTTTTCTCTGCATTTGTAGATTAGTTTATTCTGTGGTGTATATGATTTATTTATTTATGATAACCATAATGTGCTGCGCAGCAAGCTGAAGCCATCAGACAAAGACCGCAGGCTGTCGGTGGAAGTGTGGGACTGGGATCGGACCACGAGGAATGACTTCATGGGAGCCCTTTCCTTTGGAGTGTCAGAGCTCATCAAGTCTCCAGTCTCTGGCTGGTAATGCTCACTTTCTTATGAATCCATGATTGGAATTACATAAACAATCTAGTATTTTTATTCTATTTGAATTCCTCACCATAAAAAAGGAGATTAGTGTCTAATGATATTTGTTATATTTGCTTTTATTCTACTAATAAGTTTAATGTTATTATATTCATATATTCTCTGCCTTGACGTGTGTTGTGCCAGCAGTAAGTTTTTGTGCCAAATAAACCAGAGGCAGAGAGGCGTTTAGTTTATCATCAGCTATATTGAGGCACAGTACGGGTCAAGATCAGTGGAGGAGTGAAATAATAGCACAGAAGAAGAGGAGGCTGACAGAAAGATCTTCTACTTTCTTGTCTCTGAACAATTCTCTTTGTGTTTCTCTGCATGTGTCCATTGTCTTTTCTTCTGTCTTTGTCTCTCCCCCTCTTCTGTCCTTTCTTGTCTCTGTTCGTTTTAGGTATAAATTATTGTGCCAGGAGGAAGGAGAGTATTACAATGTTCCCATCTCAGAGGAGGATGATGGTAATGACGAACTGCGACAGAAATTTGAGGTGAGAATTGCACTAAAGTGGTCGCCGCTGTATGTCTGTCTTCTGACTTGAGCTACTGATTTGTGTGTAACATTGTGTTGGCTGTGCCAGGATTTTGACAGGCCATCATAATAATGGTGTTTATCCAAAGTGGGTCTACAATTATTTAGGGCAGACTCAGGTTTTTAAGCACCTTCATGGTTGATCCAACTGCCCTGAGCTCAACAAGCACGCCCAGTAGAATTATCAAATTGTCACATGCTCTCCTGAGTGGCACCGCTGTTAGATTAATAACCGTGTGACAGCTGCAGCTCTCAAAGCCTTTTGCAGCTCGTGGTCTCTTTGCACTCTGAGAATTAGTTTCTACAGTGAATATGTTTGCTCCGTATTCGTTTACAGTTCAGTACAGTACAGAGAATTTTGTCTTCCCATCAAAGACTTTCCATCCCTAAAGACAACTGCAAACATCCAGAGTTCAGTCATATAGTCGGTTTTGCTTAGAGGTTATTGATTGAGTTAAATGACCCATAAATATTCACTATAAGTGCAAGACATGATAAGGGCTGTCCAATTTCTCTAAATTCAAAATAAAGGAGCTTCAGTCCTTCCTTTAATATCTCCTTGAACATAGGAAACACTGGACCATCCATTAGGGGTGTCAAACTGATCCATGAAAGGGCCGGTGTGGGTGCAGGTTTTTGTTCCAACCCTGCAGCAGCACAACTGACTTGTTTCCTTCAATCTACTGAACTGGTAAGACCTTCAGTGCAGACAGTTCAGTTGATTGAGTGAAACAAGTCAGCTGTGCTGTTGCAGGGTTGGAACCAAAACCTGCAGCCACACCGGCCCTTTAATGGACCAGTTTAACACCCCTGTGGGAAGGAAATAATTCCATACCCACAATTCCTTGTGGCAGCAATTTTCAAAGCTAAATTAAATTATTTTAATCCAGTTGTGATTCTTGTAGATAAATAAAAGGACAAGTGTGCGAGTGTGAGCAGCGTGCAGCAACAGTATGTCTCACTTTTGTGCGCTTTTCTTTCCTATTTGAATTACCAACCTGATTAACACATTTTTTTTCTTTTATTTTATGTTTTTTGTGGTAGATATTTTGTGTAACACTCTGATAAGACTGACCTTTAGACAAAGTCTCAAAAGCACTTTTTTGTAGAATATTTTTTTGAACAGCTGCAGTTTCAGTAATGCAGTCCCATGTCACAGCTTGGAATAAGAGTGACCCGATTCTGAGTGCAGCATTGTCCTTTTATTTTGCTTTACCTTCTTCCCTAACCCGTGATGTTTTTCTGACAAGATCAAAGAAAAGAGCTTTGGAAAAGATGATAGGAGGTCATTTTTTTCTGACTTTTCAATTATATTGGGGGCTAAATTTATGTTATGATGAGAAAAGACAGATGAAAAGATGTGGCAAACAGGAGTTTTGACTCGGGTCAGTTAAGGTTACGAGCCTAATATCTGTCAGCCTTTGCGATGGTAACAAGTCCAGAAGATCCATATGTTCATCAAAATGAGATGCACAAGGCCCCCTGGTCACTCATTTTTACTCATTCTGAAAACTGTGCTAGCCAAGTGCAAATATAACTGCTGGAGGAATATTTTTATGGTGTGTGACTGAACCTGTCAACATCAGTAGATTCATAAAATTGCTGTGAAGAACCACCCACTGTGGTCATTGTGTAATCAGTTATATCTGGTTAAAGTACTGTAGGTATCATCTACTTGACTTTACTGCATGTTGTTTTGATCTCTTGATGGCCTGGGGAACTTTTCTCTCTTCTTGCTTTCTCTTTCCTCCTCATAAACCCCTCTGTGGTTCTCTCCTTTTTTCCCCTTAGCTTCCTGCTCCCTCCTGTGTCCTTGGTGAGACTTATACTGTACATCCTGTGTCACATGTTCATATTTAATGCAAGAGTTTCTCTCTTCCTTTCTCCTCGTCTCTCCCTGCTCTCAGGACTGCCATAACTTTAATCTAAAGGTAGCCCTCTCCCCTCCCCTCTTCTGCTCTCATCTCCTATTCTTTCTTCTCTCGTCTCATCTTGGTGTGGTGACCTGTCCCTTCAATCCTCTTCATTTCTGATCATTTGTATGTGGCTCCATGCTACTATGAACAGATCCACCAGTTTACTAACAATATGTATGTACTGGACGTGGGTTGGGGTTTTTCTAAAAGAATTTTAAATGAAAAAGATAATGAAATGGATATGCAGTCACCGCTACTTCTTCAGTGTTTGTTAGAAGATTGTTCGTAAATCCTGACAATGTTCTGTTTACATTGCATAGCTTTACGTTCTTCTGCATGTGTGTATGTTTTAGATTTTTTTCTTTCAGAATTCTGTACCTGTCCTGTCTGTGCATCGTGCTATTTGTTCCCATGTTGTGTGCTTACGTCATCATCTATAAAGACGTAACCTGAAAGTTGGTGGCAGTTCATGTCTTTCGACTTCAAACTTGCTTCCGATTTTTTTCTTTTTCTTTTAATGTATCTGTTCTACATACAAGCATCTCACTATAACCTAAGATCAAATTCCACCCTCAAGCATATCTAGTACATGATTGGTTGACTACATAAGTTTTGTCTGTATTCATTGAATCTTCAGAGGGAAATAGGATTATGTGACCACAAGATGTCACCATTGGACTGAAATACATGACAAAAGTTTTGGGCAGCTGTTCCTGATTGTGTGTTTCGGTGTGTGTGTGTGTGTGTGTGTGTGTGTGTATGCGTGTGTTGGTGGGTGTGTGCGTGTGTGTGTGTGTGTGTGTGTGTGTGTTGGTGGGTGTGTGCGTGTGTGTGTGTGTGTGTTGGTGGGTGTGTGTGTGTGTCTGCATGCTTCTTATTCATTAAAATTTGATTTCCACACAAACTATATGATGATTTTCCGTGGCATTTTTGCACTTATTTTTTAATTTTCATATTGAATTCGGACATGTTATCTTTAACTCTGATTCATGAGTCACATTGAGTGTGTTTGCTTCACCAGGAAAATATGAGAGAGCAGCTATTTTCCCTTGGTTATGTTACCTTTAAATCAATTGTGCTATACTATATCATCGTGATTGATACAATTAGTGCACTGCACATTTCAATTAGCTTGTACCTGTGGACGAAGACGTACCGTCTCTTTTGAGTGCACTGGTCCAGTGGCTGAAACATAATATTCAGTCCTGTTATTCTTGCTTCTTTATTCATATTCGTGTTTGTTTCTGTGTGTACGAGCTGCCCTTCTGCTGCTCCTCAACTATTTGCTATTTGTCAGCTGCTGTAGCTTGCACCTATGCACAAGTGTACAATATGTGTCAGCCCTTTTGGCTCCCTTCTCCCTGTGGTTTCAGGACCAAGCACTTGTGGAAGACTCTGATCAGGTGCGTCTGAGAGGAAGGAAGTAAGGCTGCTGCGCTCTTGGCCCAGCCAGGCTTGTTTCTGTGGCTAAAGCTTACAGGTGTGCTGTGATGTGATTCAGTCTGCTCTGCTTTGTGTTTCTCTGCTGCTCTGTCAGTTTAGGAGCAGACTATTGTAGTCGTCATTAACCAAACTAAAGCTGCTCAGCATTGATTGTTGCAAGTTAAATCTGATTTAGGTGCTTAAAATTAGTGTAGAATTATTTCAGGTTGCTATACCTAATGAATAAGGGATTTTACTTGATTAAATCTGGTATTTGATGAAAAAGTTTCCGTTTTTATCTTTTTTGTCTGACAGTCACTCTATCTGTAAATATTCAAGTGTAGAGAATATTTTAACATGGTCTTTATCAGCGCTTTCTAAGAAATAATATATTATATTATTTTGACAATATTAGATGATAACAGGCCCTTATGGTAACTATTGATGAGAGAGAAGCGAACTGAGTGGTCTTGAAACGGCTTTGACTTCTTTGAAATTTTCACAGATTTATATGAAGATTTTTTTGACAATGAGATACCACATGACAGCGAGGTCTATTTGTTGTGGGCCTTGGTATACCAAACAACCTTCTTTGTGCTTCATGCAAGTGTAGATTTTACCTATGATGTCAGACTACAGCATGTTTTTGTTTGTGTCCACTGCCCTGGCTGAGAGTGGAAACTTGACATGGTAATGTGGTACGGTTGTTTTGTTTGTGCAAAGATCCAGAGAGGTGTGGAACCTTGAATTGTACTTGCTTGTTGTTTGGCATTCAGACTGCCTCAGATGTGTGTATTTTCAACTTGGTGCACTGTAGTTTTCTATCAAGCCTCTTGAAGCATTTTGCCCTGCTGGGAGATTGAGCATGAGTTGGCATGAAGGAAATCTGTTTTTCAATTTGACATTAGGGAAATTTGTCTACACATGCATGTAGGTGGAGAAGCCACAGTGTGGCATCCATTTCCTTTATAACTGAAGCTGCCACACAGGTCTCTCCTACCCCAGTGAAAAATAATAACTGCAGTCATAGGGTCTGATATGAAGACGGCAACTGAATTTTTCCTTGAATGTATTTTTGTTCTACTCTTTTAGATGTATAGTTTTGGTTAGAAGCTTATACATGACTATAATCAATGCCATGTCAAAATGAAGATCCCCAGTAAAGAATGGCTGTACAACATGCACATTTTGAAAAAACGAAAGTTTTGATTTATTGTGTTTTCATGAAATGACAGCAGGCTGAAAAATATATGTGCAGGCTCAAGAATTTGTATTCGGCAAAACAATCTCCCAAAACAAGTTACACCTTTAGCAAATGCTTTTGGTAGAATATGTAGAATTTAATTAAGTTAGTTGCTTTCCTGGCATGGACTTGACTTTTAAGTACAGTCGTATTTTCAGTAGGGTTGGGGTCAGTATCTTAATCTATTCCAAAAAGATTGATGATAGCTTGCTATATCCATTGTAAAACCCGCTTTAATATGTGTGCCGGGTCATTGTATGGTCAAAGACCAAGATCTGTCCAACATCCAGAGTCTAGTGATTGGTTGGAGGCCATGATGAATAATTCTGAGGTAGTTTTCCTTCATCATTGATAGTTTTATCTTAAATGTAAGTTGAAATACCAGTTTCACTGGCAACAAACCAACCCCACAGCATGATGCTACCACAACTATGATTAACAAATTATGCAATTTTGTTGGAGCTGAATGCCTTATGTTAACTATCCCAAAGCTATCTCTGGCCAAAGCACTCAGAATTTGTTTCATCTGACTTTAGAACACACAACAGGTGTTTTAGTAGCTTCCAGTTCATGACTGGCCTGTGCCTTCATGGTCCCTGGCTTGTTCCAGACCAACTAAACTTATTACCCCTCAACTGAGGGTGACAATTAGGCTCTTCCTCCAGACCTGTGCAAAGCTGCTATACTTTCAATAACTTGTATCGTGTAATCTTAAATACCTTGATGAGATATTTATGTATTATGTACACTTACAATCTTGTTTGTCATATGTCCACTGACCTTCTCAGACTACCCACTGTGCTGTTCTGTCAAACCCATATTTTATGTTGGTTCAGGAAAAATTCCAGCTGCAATTAATCAGTTAAACTTAGAAGGCTGTCTAAACTATACTACAACATTAATTATTATTAATCTAAATGGAGGAATTTACATTGTGGATGTATGTTTTGAACCCATGCTTTTTAATTTCAATTAACGATGTATGTTGTACAATCATTTTTTCTCAGAGAGGGGGAAAAACACCATTGATAACCTAATATTTCTGTGACATTCAACTCCATGGTGAGTGTAGAGACTTTCAACCAGAACTGTAAAAGCTGGTTTCTTGCTGCTAGTGTAAATTAGTGTTGTACACGGCCTACAATTGCATCATAATATGTGAAGGGATGTCTTATAGACAAATAACATATATTAAAATGATTCTCTTAGTTCATACATTATTTCCTTGTTATTTTGTAGCATTTGTATTAGATCATATGTTTAGCATGTCTCATTATATTTTTGTCCTCATTTTTTGTTTTGTCAAGATTTTATTCAGCTACAGTATTCTGCATTATCAGCATTACTGCTTACAAGAACTTCCGGTACTGAAGTTTTAATTTATTTGGAGGATAAGTACTTGCTAATACATAACCAGCTGAATGACTTCTGCTTTTTTATTGAATATAAGAATATTAAAAGATTACAACTGTGGAGAAATGCCATTGAGTTTAACAGCCCTGTATGATTAAATTGTATCTGTAATGAGCCCTTTTTTCACTTCAGTTTTACGATGCCACTGTAATCTCATTTCATCCCATTAACTTTGAATTCTACTTATTATTTGGTGTACTGTGGCTGTGAATGAGCTGATAGAGAGTGAGTGAGTGAGTGAGTGAGTGAGTGAGTGAGTGAGTGAGTGAGTGAGTGAGTGAGTGAGTGAGTGAGTGAGTGAGTGAGTGAGTGAGTGAGTGCTTGAAGAAGAAATTAAAACATATAGTTCTGTCATTTTGGGAAATAAATCAAACATATTTATCTGCTATAGCGGTATATATATATATATATATATATATATATATATATATATATATATATATATATAAGGAGACTGAACAAAGAAATTGGAAGTGCAGGAACTTTGTCATTGTTGTGAAAGGAATCAGCCACAAAGAAGCTTCCTCAAACTCTTTTCATCGCTTTAGTATCTTGTGAAATGCACAAAAAGTTTAATGTAAGCTGCTTTGAGATGTTTATCCGTTAGACACTTTGTTTTTTGTGCCCTGAGTGCAGAATGCCAAGCTAGGCCCAGGGAAGAAGGTGATCACAGAGGGGGACGACAGTCGCTCCAACCAGTTCCCATCCAACAGCCTGGACCAGGTCAAACTCAGTGATTTCTCCTTCCTGGCAGTGCTGGGGAAAGGCAGCTTCGGCAAGGTGAGATAGCTCAAAGATAAAGCACACTTCTTAGTCTTTCTGGCAACAGACACTGCATAATGTCTAAATGCACACGAAGAAGATACATGGACACATTCTTCCCACTGCTCTAACCCCTTGGTTTCTTTAAAGGTCATGCTAGCTGAGATGAAGACCACAGAAGAGCTGTATGCAATTAAAATCCTGAAAAAGGATGTGGTGATCCAGGATGATGATGTTGAATGTACAATGGTGGAAAAGAGAGTTCTGGCCCAACAGGACAAGCCGCCCTTCCTCACACAGCTCCACTCGTGCTTCCAGACTGTGGTAGGTACAATGCCTCTGGGTGCACATCCACACAAGTTACCTCAGGTCAGGTTGGGTCATATTAGTTTAGAAAGGCGCCTTTAGCCAAACGAAGAGGGCATTGGACCACATGTGACAAGTTCAATTAAAATTAAAAAATTTTAATTTAAAAAAAAGAAAGACAGGGAAATAAACAAACCCCAATTAGTAGGCTTAGGTCTGTGAGCCTGTGTATGCATGAACAAAACTATGGCTCTGTATATTTATGCATGTATAAATCAACATTGGGTCGTGACCATGGCCACGTGACCTGAGAGAACATGCTTGCAACCAGTGTTTGTTTCCTTCCATGTATGTAGAGTTAGCTCTTACCGCCCTGGTGTAAAACCCGAACAGAAATTGAAATTGGATTTCCTATTCGCGTAAATTCACCTTGCAGCTAAAGTGTCTCGTAGTATATCTCATGGTTTATTTGACAATAACATCAAATGAGCTTTAGTGTCACAAAATTTGGCCACAGACTGCCTGTACGTGATTTCTTGCTAAGACACACGTATTGCTAGAATTTAGCACTTAACACTTGTTCTTCAAACATGGTACAAATGTTCTGGTTGGGAAGTCACTCTTCTGACTTCAGAGTGTGGTAACAAGATTACCACACCCCAAAAAGGATTTGTTGTATTTTAGGAAGGTTTCATAGAAGTTTTAATCCCCCCTACTGTGGATTGATTTTGTTTAAATGTTGAATTTAGATGGGGTAAAATGTTGATTTTGATTGGATGCTAGTTGAATTCTTAGCTTTTTTGCACACTTGCAGGCAAAACAGTATTTAGATTTTTTTAAACTAATATGAGATGCAATATTTTAAAATAATGTTAGAATTTTTTTCTAATCTAATACGGAGATGATAAGCAATCAAATTTTTTGCAAAGTGATGCAGTCTTCAGTCATGTGAACTTTTAATTAGAAAGTAAGTTGGGTGACCATGAATGAAATTGTTGTTCTTTCATTCTGGAGACCTCTGTTCGACTCCCATGTGAGGCCCTTAAGTTTTATTGGATATGCCTTGGAATAAAAGCTTGCTTGGTTTAGACAAGACACTGGTTAGATTTGGGAATACAACTACCTGGTTAGGTTTAGCTGCCAAAACTTTGGGGTTGGAGTGAGGAAAAATTCATGGTTTGGCTGTAAACTCCCTCAACTGTACATGGTGTTCACTTTGTGTGGACAACAACTAACCCTCACAAACTATGTAAAAGATATATACAATATTTGAATTTGCACCATTATTCAAAAGTTTTTATCAACCATTAACTAATCATTAAATTTCATTTGACATTTTTTAACCTTGACATTGGTAAGTCGTGTACCTAAATTTGAACTGATTTTATAAGCTATATTTTCACATGAAATGTTCCAGTTGAAAACAAATTGTTGTAATTTACTCAACACACGATTCTGAAATTTAAAATTACCTGTCTTTATTATCTTCATTTTTACTCAAACTTCTCTTGGTGATGAAACTACAGGGCAGATATTTTTGTGTTTATGCAGATGATGGACATTTTGCACATTCACTGGACAGAGCAGAGAAAGATGGAAAAAGATGCAGCAAAACTTCACACAAAAATTTCAACCAAGACAAGTTCATTTCTCATGTTTTTATCCTCATCATTTAAGAGCTCTTAATTATCCTCGGAAATGTTAACAATATTTTATTCTGTTTTATTTCTCCATTAATGTTTTCTTGTAAAACATTTAATCTTGTTTTGTCAGAAGTTCCTGCACAGGTTGACCCTTCTTGACTATGAAACTGATATCACAAACGCACAGCATTTGCTGTTGGTATCCACCAGTATAAAGACAACATATAAACCCTTTAGTGACCTACCTCTGAGTGAAAGAAGAAATTCAACATTAGAAATACAGACATGTGATGCACATTTGGCTGAAGGCGCTGCTACTGCCGTGCAGTTAGGGTCAGAGTCCTTAAATGTCAGGGACAAAAGCAGTTTTGCCATGGGTAGTGACACTTTGTCAAACCTGGTGGATGCTGTCAGTATGGATCTGTTGCTATGTGGAATTGTTGCTGTTGTTTTGTTTGTAAGGGACCATCAAACACATCCAGACTGGGGTCAGGCCAAACTTGTCATGGGAATTAAGGGACCAGCGCTTTAAAACAAAGCGAATATTTCCTGACAGAAGCCTGTGTTGAGTGTTTTCTTTTTCCATGAAGTGGTCTATTGTG
Organism: Odontesthes bonariensis; assembly: GCF_027942865.1. Lineage (NCBI taxonomy): Eukaryota > Metazoa > Chordata > Actinopteri > Atheriniformes > Atherinopsidae > Odontesthes > Odontesthes bonariensis. The sequence goes on along the minus strand of NC_134509.1, from coordinate 30,230,673 downwards.
GGCTATTCAGGTCACATTGTCATGGAAACAGTCGCAGTAAAGATGAAACAACTCAGACAGCAAGGTTAGGGTTTGCCTCACAACTGAACTGCATTTTTCTGTCCTCAGCTTTGTTTGTGAATACAAATATTGAAGTGTTTTTATATCGAACACTTTTTGTGAATCTTTGTGCTGCTTTTTTTTTCTGTGAAACAACAAAGATGTGTATTTCATCTTACCTTGCCCCAACTCCTCTTTTCTTGCCTCTCTCTGTATGACCACAGGACCGCCTGTACTTTGTCATGGAGTATGTGAATGGGGGAGACCTTATGTATCATATCCAGCAAGTGGGAAAGTTTAAGGAACCTCAGGCAGTGTAAGACATGTCAATTTATCAGCCCCTGATCGTACAATTTTTCTATATGACAAATCATTTCTGCAGCCATAATAACATTATTGTTTAATTTAGTTTGGATCTAGCGACATGGCATGGACATCCTATTACAGTATGATTTTACCTTGCATGCTTTATCTGCTAACAGTTGAATGACCATTCATTTTGTGTAAATCTATAAACATATTGTTTTTATTGCAGATTCTATGCAGCAGAGATTGCTGTCGGTCTGTTCTTCCTGCACAGTAAAGGAATCATTTACAGGTTTGTATTAACGAGTTTACACGGTTTATATTGCATTGACTCCACACTGCATCAGATTAGTTACTGCTTTCAAAGTAAAAAACAATTTTTTTTCATATAATTAGTCAGTTTTCTGCAACATGCGTTATTCCATGCGTTATTTGTGAAATCTCATGGATGATGTCTTGAAACACCTGGGGCCAGATGCATTTGTGTAGTTACTGAAACTGCATGTGCGCACAAAGGCAGAATGAGCACATGTTCTTTTTGCTCTTTTTCATAAATTTCCATCATTGTGAAACTAACCATACGGGCGCAATCCAGATTTCGTCTTTAATTTTTATCCATTATTGCCTGCGGACTCTCCCCTTATAATTGTTCAGTTGGACATCATAATGTAATTTTCACCATAACTTCACAAGACGATGAAAGCAACACTAAAGGGCAAGTGCAGTTTTATCTAAGGTGAAAATGAGACACTCATTAGTGAATAAGAGAAAAAAAAATCGGTTTAATTTGGTGTTATCAGCTCTGGAATCAGAAACTGAACAAAAACTGCTGGATTAAAGGGGACAGGTGAAAAAGGAAGGGTCATATTACAAACAAGACAAAACACACATATCAGCTCACACAAAAACAACTTCAGGCATAGAATCAGCTCTTTTATCTGCAACAGACGAACCCAAAGGCCATACAGCCATGCATGAAGGGTATCAGGAAGGTGATACAGGTGTACATATGGAACATGGTATGTTGGCTGCATGCTCAAACAAACTTCTGAAGAATATGAGATGATCTTGTGCCAGAAAATCAGAGCGATTTATAAATACTTTTTCTCTCTAAAGCTTCATTAGTACAATTCAATTCAATTCAAATTCAATTAAAAAATACTTTATTTATCCCAGAGGGAAATTAAATGTTGATTATAGCTCAATTAAATCAAGGAGTTATTATAGATGCTGATGGCTGTGGGCAGGAAAGATTTCCTGTAGCGGTCCGTTTTGCATCCAAACTGAAGAAGCCTTTGACTGAAGAGACTCTGTTTTCTGATAACAGTCTCATGGAGAGGATGTTCAGGGTTGTCCATAATTCTCTTGATTTTATGCAAAATCCTTCTTTGCATTATTGTCTCCAGAGGTTCCACAGTCGTCCCCAGAACAGAACCAGCCTTCTTTATCAGGTTGTTGAGTCTTTTTAGGTCCCTGGTTCTGATGCTGCTGCCCCAACAGATGACGCAAGAGGAAATGACGCTCTCAACAACAGACTTGTAGAAGATCTGCAACATCTTGTTTCAAACCTTGAAGGACCTTAGCTTCCTCAAGAAGTACAGTCTGCTCTGTCCTTTCTTGTAGATTGCTTCACTGTTGTGTCTCCAGTCCAGTCTGTTGTCCACATGAACACCAAGGTATTTATATTCCTCAACCCCCTCCACTTCTTCTCCCATGATGGAAACAGGGTTTGATCTGACCCTGTTTCTCCTGAAATCTACAATCATCTCCATTGTTTTGTTAACATTCAAGATGAGATGATTGTTCCCACACCATGCCACAAAGCGGTCCACCAGCTCTCTGTACTCAGCTTCTTGTCCATCTCTGATACACCCGACAACTGCAGAGTCATCTGAATATTTCTGTAGATGACAGGAGTCTGACTTGTACTGGAAGTCTGAAGTGTACAGAGTGAAAAGGAATGGTGAGAGTACAGTCCCCTGTGGTGCTCCTGTGCTGCTGATCACCTGGTTAGACACACAATTCTTTAGTCTGACAAACTGTGGTCTGTTTGTCAGGTAGTCATTAATCCAGGTGATTGTTGAGGCCTCCACCTGAGTCTTCTGGAGTTTCAGACGAAGCAGATCAGGCTGGATTGTGTTAAATGCACTGGAGAAATCAAAGAACATGATCCTCACAGTGCTGCCTGCTTTGTCCAGATGACAGTGGGTTTGTTGAAGCAGGTGTATGATAGCATCTTCAACTCCAACTCTATGGCAATAAGCAAACTGCAGGGGGTCCTGATATGTGCTGGTTTGCTTACACAGGTGGGTCAACAGGAGTCTCTCCAGGACCTTCATGACGTACGGTCCTCTACAGCCATTACACACGGCCGTGATGCATTGCTGTATTTATTTATTGTACCCACAATTAAATATGTTAGAAAAATGAAGGATAAGGAATGAGAAAAAGAAATCTCTATCTTACTTACCAACCTCTGGAAATGTTCTCTTAGGCTATTATGCAACCTCTTTCTCCATCACCACCTAATGTCAGGGTTAATGTCCTTTTAATATGTGCGTTTGCATGCTCTGATGGTCTGTGCATGAGGTGTAAACATTCTCATGTAGCCCCAGGTGTTTTATTAGATCGATAGAGCTTCTATAAAAACTAATCAATAGTAACAGGTCATTTATTTATTCGGAGTAAAGGCTGAGAGAACCAGCAAGATAGAGTGTGGCTATTGGAATCAGCTCTGTAGCACTGTAAAGGGTATTTTTCAAAATCCCTCTTCTTCCTTAGGGATCTGAAGTTGGACAACGTGATGCTGGACTCTGAGGGACACATTAAAATTGCTGACTTTGGCATGTGTAAAGAGAACATGGCAGAAGGAGTGACCACACGAACCTTCTGCGGCACTCCAGACTACATAGCTCCAGAGGTAAGTAAGGTTGAACATGTAAATTAGACTGTGTATGTGTATGTGTTTCAATGTGTGCACGTTTGCACGGTGTGACGCATGAGGCCATTGCTGTCACTGTTTGGTCCGAGCTTGGTCAGCCTTGTACTCCACATTGAGGTCACTGCCTCAGGGCAGACAGACAAACTCAGGCATTCTCTGGTGACATAAGTGTATCAGTCAAACAGACATGCTGTTTGTCTGCTGGCGAATCCGAACTTAACCCAAACGTACAAGCCAGTGCATTCCAGTTGACGTTCCTGTGTGGAAGCATTTGACCTACATTGGAATGTGGTAATTTTCAGTTTCAGGGTTATTTATTTTATAATCAACAAATCTGTTTGCCTTAACTAATTAGACCATACCATTTGTGATTACAACTGCATCCATTTTGACCTTACCCCAGAGCACTTTGTCGCATTAAACGTGTCTCTGAGTTTCTATAGTCACTCACATGAAATGTTAATACTGTATGCCAGGTTCTGAACCATTGTAGTCCCAATTTATACTGACAGTTTCTTCCTATAAGCTGCTGAACATTGGGAAACGGCCTGTCCTAGTGGAATTCATTCACAGTTGGTACACATTGCAGTCATAATCCACCTTGATTGACTGAATGAAAAATCAGCCTGCAGATAGCCAGGGAAGGGTATTGCTATTTTAGTCCAATACTAAGTTTGAGAAACACCGATCCACGTAAATTTCACGACTACCCTTTAATACTGTGTTGGTCCCATTCATGCCACCCAAAAGAGCTCTGACCAATCATAGTGTGGACAAAAAACATGTCTACATCTCCTGGAGTGTCTGGTACAGGGACGGTAACAACATGGCCTGAAGGCCCTGTGGGTTGTGTGGTTTTGTCTTTGTGGATTTAGCTTGCTTCAACAAAGATAACATCAGATTCCATCCGACTGGTTTGTGGGATGTCTGGAGGCTGGATGAATCCCCTCAGGCTCTTTATCGTGTTCTTTAATTCCTTACTAAATAGTTTCCGCTGACCATGCTCATCAGCAGAATGAGACTGGTCTGCAGAAAATGTGGAGGTCGCTGGCAAGTGTAACCTCCATATAACTACCAGGATGCAAGATTTAACAGCATTGTACATTGAATTGTAACAAAATAAGCAGTTTACCTGTCATTGATTTTAATGTTGTGGCTACCCAGATAGCAAACAGACTCCGGACCGGATCCGTTCCAGATTTAGTGTAGGCTCAGGAACGGATCCGCAAAACGGACCCGGATCGGAGTCCACTTGCACACCGGAACGGATCCGGAACAGATCCAGATCACGGATCCGGGTCGGATCCGCCCTTGACCCTATCCGGATCCACACAGTAAGTGCCACATCTGGCCCGGAGCCGTTTTGGATCCGTTCATAGAACGCATCATCCGGCCCGGATCCGTTTTGGATCCGTTCATAGAACACATCATCCGGCCCGGAGCCGTTTTGGATCCGTGTATGATACTTATAATGGAGGTGGACTCATTTGGTCCAGAACCTTTATTTATTATGAATTTATTAACAAAAGTGGACACAGATAAAAACTTGCTTACCAACTATAAATGACTCCATAAAAATCCCACCAGTTTAGCCTTATACACCTGAAAATGATTTATTGTGAAGCAGCAAAAGACCTAAAATTGGGTTACTATTACGAGTAAATTTACAGTTTTGAGGCTGCACAGTGGTGCAGTTGGTAGCACTGTTGCAGGTGTTAGAATCCACCCAGGGGTCTTTCTGTATGTGGTTTGCATGTTCTTCCTGTACATGTATGGGTTCTCTCTGGGTACTTCATCTCATCTGCTATCCATTGTGCTGTACTGCTCTCCCTGCCTCCCTCATCCTCCATACCAGGACAGTAACCTTCCTGGAGATATATGGGACATTAGAGTATGATCCTTGTGATCATATGATTGGTTGGATACAACCAATTAAGTGGAATTGAGTTCACTTAAAAGAGCTGGCACAAACACCAGATTGACCAACACATCACTACAAGTGGCTAATAAGATAATGGACACAAAAAAAACCATGAAAAAATGTGATGGAAATTCTTAAATGTATTTATTAATACTCACACACTTATTTAAATGAACAATAAAAAAAATAAACAAGAACTGGCATAACACGTGATGTGCTGTGCTTAGACATGGTCAGCAGGGTGAACCTCATGTGTACTGCGTCTCACTGAGGTTCCCCTATCTGCTGCCAAGTTGAACCACCGGATGGCATGCTTGCAGAAATCATGTTCAGTGGAAGCACGAGCAACATGATTTGTTTCTGACAGAATCTGTAATCACAAAATGAGATTTTCAATTAAGTTATCATCATCTGCCATCATAATCATAATTTGTAATGTGACAGGATACACATAGTGATGCAATCCAAAATAGACAATCTGTCACATGCTTCAGACATAGAATTTCTAAATATAGGAAAGCAGTTTAAGACTAACAAAAATAACCTGTGTATTGTCAACTTAGATGAATGAGTGATGAGTGAATAATATAGTGACCAAAACTACCAGGGTTAACTCAAATCTACTTTACCTACCGGCAATATGCTATGTGAGCTATATGCTATATATGCTGCTGTCGGTTCCCAGAACCCATTTTAAAACTCGTGGTGATAGAGCATTTCAGGTGGTGGCTCCAAGGCTCTGGAACGCCCTCCCTCTGGTGATGCGCTGTTCTGAGTCGACTGACTCTTTTAAAAAAAGTCTTAAGACTCATCTGTTTAGACAAGCATTTGGCTAAATTTTTATTCATTTCACATTCATTTATTGCTTCTGTTTTTACTGTTCTTACTGTAATTTGATGTGTGTTCTGTACAGCACTTTGTGATTTTACATCTGTGAAAGGTGCTATATAAATAAAGCTTACTTACTTACTTACTTACTTACTTACTTACTTACTTATATCGCTATGGTATATTACAAAGTTAAATCATAGAGACAGATTCACCCGCTTTCCATCTGCATAAACAAACACATATTAACAATTTTAACAGTTTACTTACAGTGTAGGAAGTTTACTTACAGTGTACGATCTGCCGAAGGAGGCGTTTCGCTGTTGCTTTCCAACTTCCAACTTCGAATGTCGCTGTAACAAAGAATGGTGCGGATCCGCCTAGAGTGTGCAGCGCTTCCGCTGTTTCACAGTACATAGTTTGGGGGCGGGGCGGGGCGTGAAGCCGAGGTTTGAAAAGAGGGTGTACAATGTGCGGATCCGCCTAGAGTCCGCAACGGGTCCGCTGAACACTGTGTGGAGGCGGGGTGAGCGGTTGATCAGGACGGCGGATCCGCCCGGCTTGAGGGCATGCAAACTCCACACAGAAAGGCCCCAGCCGGGAATTGAACCTGGAATGGATAGAAATCTATTCGCAAAAATCTATTTTATTGGGACATATACAAATTTGTGCAATATACCTTTACATTAATTTGCCCAAAAATTTGTCTCAAAGTGTTGGCATTTTCAGATATTAACTCTTTGTGACAAAGGAATCTACTTCTACCTCTTTAGCCCCAGTGAAACAACATTGCTCACATTTGCAGATAAAAGTGCACTCAAAACAAAATTCCACCCCTAAGTATCTAACAGTAAACTGGTCAAAATGGCTCAACAGACATTTTTCAATAGTCTTTGCTGTTAAGTTTAAGGAAGAAGTAATCCATTTTAGTTACTGGACAAATCCAAAATTGTCAAAACCTTTTAATAAGGTTAGCCAAACATTATGGTGAGAAATTTTTAAAACCTGTGCCAATTTAGGCTTAGAAGTCTTTTAAATTATTTCTGCTTGCTTTGGAAAACCAGTTAACCCAAATGTGGTGTCCTTCTTCTATACTTATTGTCTTGAAAGAAAGGCAGAACGCCCCAAATTTCAGATTTTTCTATAATAGAAAGCTGAGAAGCAAATGTTTTATTTTTAAAAGGCGTGAATTAGTGCTGCCATTTGTTCACATATTTTTTTGAAAATTAAAGAAATAATTCTTGTTTGTATACTGTGAGAAATGAAAAAGCTGACATTCTTGTTTGGGTGCAATAGTAAGCAGATTTTATTTATTTTTTTTTTTTCATTTGTGCATGTTTGTGTCTGTTTTTGAGTTTGGGTTAGTTGTGATACGAGAAATATTTTTCTCCCGTTCTTTCCTCACTCACCTGTGTATGTGGTCACAGCTGTATGAGTGAAAAAGTACATTTCAATGTAGCAGTGGGCCCCTGATTGTCAGTTCACATGTATCAGACCTCAGCAGTGGTCCTTCTGCTCAGCACCACACACACTCACACATGTTTACACACACTGTTTTCACAAAGTGTACACTGACCTATATAGCCAGTCTTGTGAATTTACACCTCAGTGACTCTGGCACACAAAGAAACAGATAGGAAACAAGAAAAGAGAGAAAATGTAAGGTGTTAAACTGTGGGAAAAAAGAGCACAAGCTGACAGGTGTAATCAGACAGTTAAGGAAAGAATCAAAGACATGGTTTGAAATGAAGAAGTTTGGCCTCATGGTAGCTCTGTGTGCTAATACAGAAGAGCATTTAAGGATATTGAGCTATGTGACATGAATCATTCTCCTCTTTTCTCTAGCTGTTTCCAAGTGCAGTATGGCAAGAGGTATGGGTGTCTGCTCACTACTCTGTGGTTTAAAACAGTACTTCGAATTCCAGGATGATAAAAAATGCAAATTCAGTCACTGAAATGTTACCACTGTTCAGACCCTGAGCCAGTGATCTTAACATTCTGATGCGTAATAATAGGCTGGTGTAGACAAAGACAGTGCAAATGGTGTGCCATGGGATTTGTTGCAACCATGCCTTAATATTGCAACATACAGCTACACAAGAAATTACTATAGATTTATTTCTGTTTTCTTCTCCAGATATTAGTGCTTTGCACACACTCAATTCCCCCCAAAAAAGGCAAGTTCTGTACCTTACCAAATTACTTTAAAAAGCCTCTCTAAAATTCAGCCCCAGTGCATTCGGACTGTCTGAATGTTAGAAATTTCAGAGCGCAAGACATCTGAGGCTCTGATTGACAGCCAGGAGAAAATCGAAATCCATGAGGGGGAAATGGATTGCTTTCTTGCACAGAGCAAGACATAATAAGCCACCAATACAGACGACCCTACAGCTAAAGAAAAAGAAACAAAGAAAACTGCCAGTAAATAGACTGTTTTATGGTTTCAGCTGTAAAGGACAAGTTAACAGTCATCAGCCCAAATGTCTTATCTACTGACAAAAGCTTCTAATGCTAAAATTAGAGTTTAACCAGTAGATAGATAAACACGTTATTGATCCCGAAGTGATCAGTAATCAAACAATTTAACAAAGCACAGTTAGTTGGACTGCGTGAAAATGTTATTCATTATTTGTGATAAGGCAGTGCAGGCAAGTTACATCCTTGCTGATCTTGTAAGGATGTAACAGCAGAAGAATCTTCACAGTTGAAGACTTTGTTTGTTTAGGGTTAAATAGTTGTTCTTCATTCTTCAAAAAGTTGTAACAGAGTTTGAAGAGTTTGAACAGCAAATCTGACTCACCGTGCGGTTGACATCTGCCCACATGCTTTAGCAGCTGCAATTCCAATTTTAAACTCTTGGCCAATTACTACGTACCCAAACCAGCGATTCCACATACTAGCCATCAGCTGTTGGGAAAATGGGTGACAATGGAGAGAAACTCAGGAAAAGTAGGGTGAGAAAACGAGATGAGAACAGCAAATGAGGCAGATATAGAAAGCAGCAACATGCTGGCATCCAACTACGTATTTTTCCATAAAGGACTGTAAGCTTTGATTTGTGGAGACAGTTCTTATTGTTTTCATGTAAACAGGTGCTATTCATCCTGCAGTGTAGAATGCTGATGTAAACCCCAAGGCTGCTCATTAATATTGTCAGTGACAGAAATCAACCACATCTGGCATATACAGTACAGTACTGAGAAAATGCTTTCAAAAGGAGGACACTCAAGCATGGTCTGATGCATTGCAATATGCTTCACAGCACAGTTGTTCCTCAAAGGGATTCGGCAGCAACAGTGAGGCAAATATTCATGTAGTGCTCTCTAAAAGCACTGGTCAGAAGGCTGGTGTTGTCCATTGTTGTGTTCAACAACACAGGGCTTTTTTTTGTTTTCTTCATCTACTTCTCAAAGATCAAGGGTTACAGGAGCATAGGTTGGTATATCTGTGTAAATTTGTGTGTTTGTGGTTTGCAGAATAGCCTTAAATAGCTAGCAGTGTGATCCAGAACTGTCATGTAGTATTAGGTTTAATGGATGAGACATTGTTTTCAGCAATGCACATGCACACACACAAATTACATACATAACAAACAGAAGGCATAAACAAACACAAACACATCTATGATGACAAAATCAAAATGTTTACATAATCTAATCTAAACTCAAATCAGAAAAAATTGCCCTTTTACCTTCTTTCTCCTGTGCACAAGCTTGCACACACATGCCCATGTTCTTCAGTGAATCTGCTCTTCTGGCCAAAGGCTTTCATACGATAAAGAAAAAAATAAAATGACATGAGAGCAGATAATGTTTATGTTTATGTATTTGGCAGACGCTTTTATCCAAAGCGACTTACAGGTAGGCAAGTAGGGTAATGGGGGTCTTACCTAAGGACCCCTACTGGAGGTAGTACCTTTCATGCAGGAGATTTGAACCCAGGTCACCCACATGAAAGGTGGCAATCTTACCACTACACTATCCAGTCCCTTATAATGTCAGGCAAAAGTCATGCATGACCATTTCCATCACTGACAACCCAACAGAAGGAAAGATACCTCGTGTATCAGACCTCATTCAAACATTAGGAAGGAAACAAATGTCTCTATACATAATAACTGAAGTAGAAAGATTAAAATCTAGACTTATCATGCTGCTTTAGAGTACAGACGTCACCGTGCCTGAAAGTGTTTATGTCCACTGGTTGCAAAATAGCAGTGGGTGGCGAGGGCAACAAGCCACAGCAGAGTCACATTAGCACAGCACTATGATTCAGGCTTTTTTTGCTGGACTGACTGTCCTCTGCATTTTCCTTTCTTTTTGCCCCAGTATCACTGGCTCTGAATCCAACTTCTCTGCCCTCTACCGACTCTTACGCTTGTTGTTCCGATCTATACGTTCTACAAAAGATGTAGTGATAGCTGAAAGAAAGAAACACTTGTGAAAGTGAGACAATAACATGACACAAGACACTATTTTGTTTCTGTAAGGATTTTTTGGGCACTAGTGGCCTTTTATTGGAAAGTTGCTTGACAGGAAATGGGGACAGAGGGGGGGGGGTGACAAATAGCAAAGGGACCACAGGCTTGACTCAAACCCTGTTCAGCTTTTGTACATGTGGAGCCTGCTCAAAAAGTTGAGCTAGGGGGCGGTCGTTGGCACAGTAGGTTAAGCAGCCGCCCCATGTACAGAGGCTACAGTCCTCGCTGCAGCTGGCCCCGGTTCGGGTCCCGCACCGGACGGCCCTTTGCTGCATGTCTTCACCCTCTCTCTCTGCCCCCTGCTTCCTGTCTCTCTCCAACTGTCCTATCATTAAAGACATAAAAAAAGCTCAAAAAAATAATTTAAAAAAAAAAAGTTGAGCTCGCTCACTACTACCCCGCTAGACACTATTATTTTCTAGATTTTTATTATTATTTGTTTTTTAGAGAGACGACAGAAGAGTTCACTGACATAGTAGGGACTTCTGGGCCTGTAATTTTGCCAGTCACCATTCTCAATCTAGTGAATGGCATTGCATACCAAAAATTGATGCCTCAATATCTGGTGTCACAATTAGCTTGCATGATGGCCAGTACTTTAAGCATAATTCCATCTTATGTTATTAGCATCATGTATAGAGATGTTTGAGGGATTAGCTTACTTCTGCACCGCATAAAAATGCAAATAAGAGACACTGCACAAAAGTTGCATGCACATCTATGTCACTCAAAAAGTACCAGGTACTAGCTATGTTTATCTTTGTAAACCAAAAAAAAGAAGTCAAAAATGGATTCAAGGTAAACACAATAAACTTGTGCTAAAGGAAAAAAAAAATGGACCAGACTCAGTGAATAATTCCCTATACTCCCTATATAGACCAGTGAGCAGTGCTGACCAACATATCATTGGGGTCATCCAGGTGGGAACCTCGTTTCATCAGTGTTTCGTCTAGTTGGGCCCACGTCACCTCCAGGAGGCTAGACAATGACCACTGGCGTCCCAGAGTTACCCCCCTAATGCCAGCCAACACTGCTCCTCACACCACAACAACCATCTTGGTTTTTTTTTTACAGCCACAAGCTACCTCAGCCTCTCACCAACTGCACACCAGTCACAGCGGGGTGGGGATGCAAACCCTGGTTCGGGTAGGGGGAGAAATAAAAGTGGTAAAGATTAGTAGGAATGGGATTCAAACCCTGGTTCGGGTAGGGGGTAATGAAAATATAGAGGGTGCCAGAGGTGGAGGCAAGACAAGACAAACTAGCAGATTCAGCAGACAAACTCATCTAAACAGTCCTATAATCACAAAAAATGCTAGCAAAAACAAACAACTCACTCTCACCAACTGCACACCAGTCACAACGGGGTGGGGATACAAACCCTGGTTCGGGTAGGGGGAGAAATAAAAGTGGTAAAGATTAGTAGAATTAGTAGACAAACTCATCTAAACAGTCCTATAATCACAAAAAATGCCAGCAGAAACAAAGCCATACACCTCACTCAAAGCCAACTCATCCAAAATGGCCGCCTGTTTTCAAAAGGATCACATGTGCCAAAGCCTCCACTTAAATATCTAGAACTTCTTCTTTGCTTTTTCCAAAAGTCTGTTTACCCTAAGTGCTCCCCCTGCTGGGCCCCGAGCTGCTATTGCTTCTTCTAATCCAAATCCACTGACTGGACTTTACTGCCTCATCTGACACTTCCTTCACTATTTTCCTCACACTCTGTCCACTTACACCCAGCTCCCTCAACAATGAGACAACAGATTTTGCAACAAATCCTCTACATCCTACTTCCACTGGACAAATTCTAACTTTCCATCCTCGCTGCTCTGCTTCTGTCCCCAACTCCACATATCTAAGCTTTTTCCTTTCATATGCTTCAGCTACTAATTCTTCCCAATAACAGTCAGCTCTATGAAATAGACTCTCATTCTACTCCTAGACCACAAGACTATATCAGGCCTTAGATTTGTAGAGGCTATTTCCTGGGGAACAACAAGCTTATTTCCTAAATCTACATGCATCTCCCAATCACAAGCATCCTCCAAGCTGCCGTGCCTCCTTATCGTCTTTTTAACTTTCTCCCCCTCTTGAACAAACTGAATTGCAACTCTCTTCACCTTAGACCCTCCTAAGTTTACCTGCCTTCGTTTATCTTCAATACCTGCAGCTAAGCTTCTTAATACTTGGCCATGTCGCCATGTATACCGGCCTTGTGACAGACTAACCTTACAACCTGACAAAATATGCCTTAGAGTTGCAGTACCTGAACATAACGAACATAACAGGTCTCCATTTACCCAGAGTTTTAGGTTCTGGGGAGTTGGCAATACATCATATGTTGCCCCTATCAAAAATCTAATAATCCTTTCGTCCATACTCCACAGTTCTTTCCAACTAAGCTTTTTCTTCTCTACACCTTCCCAATTCAACCACCGTCCCTGCTTAGCCTGAGCCACTGCCTTTGCGCCCCTTAACATTTCCTCCTGTCTACGAACCTGCTCAACAACTAGCTTTCTCTTCTCCTTGGGACCTGCTCTACTCCACACTGGTTTGCCTGGGCCAAGCCCCAAGCCTCCCCAGCCTATTTGCACATTACCCACAATCTCTGCATGTCTAAGAGTTGCTTCTGCCTCCTGAGCTGCCATTCTTGGTTTCCACTTCCTCCCTTTGGTTGGGTTTGGAACCATCTTACTAACTACCACATCTTCACTCCCAGCTAACAGGAGCTCTGTCCTTACTTTAGTACATTTAAACTCCTCTACTAGACTAGATACTGGGAGCTGGAGTATGCCTTTCCCATACAGTGCCACTGTACTTAAACATCTAGGAACACCTAGCCACTTCCTAATATAAAAACTAACTAATCTTTCCATTTTTCTACAACAGATAATGGAATCTCATACACAGACAGTGGCCACATCAACCTAGGAAACAATCCAAACTGCAGACACCACAGCTTCAACTTCAACTTTCGGAAACATCTTTCCGAAACTGCACTGCCCGCTCTCCATCATTCATGTCTGCCTGGTACCACCTGCCTAAACGCTTTACTGCTTTTTCCCTAATTATTGGAATGTTTTCTTCATCTATAACAAACTTTCTATCACTTAATTTCCCTCTACTTATTGAGATACTTATAGACTTAGTATGTTTGATTTTCATACCAGCCCACTTTAATTTTTTATTAAGTCTCTCAAGTATTCTCTTCATACATGGCACTGTTGTAGTCACCAACGTCATGTATGCTCTAATTGGTGTAAGGCGCATGCCATCCTGACGTCTCTCTCCACCTACAACCCACTTGGAAGCTCTAATAATTATCTCCATGGCCATTGTAAATGCTAATGGAGAAATCGTACACCCTGCCATAATGCCTATTTCTAGCCTCTGCCAACCTGTTGTGAAACCTGCTGTACTTAGGCACAGTCTGATATCTTGAAAATATACTCTTACTAAGTTCACAACTACTACGGGCACTCTAAAATGCTCAAACGCTTTCCAAATAAGGCTATGTGGCACCGAACCAAATGCATTTGCTAGATCCAGAAATATAACATGCAAGCCTTTGTTCTCAATCTTGGCTGTCTGAATCTGATGCCAAATCATGCTAGTGTGCTCTAAACACCCTGCAAAACCTGGTATTTCTGCCTTCTGCACAGTAGTATCTATTAAGCTATTCTTTTCTAAATAACTAGCTAATCCCTTTGCAACTAAACTAAAGAAAATCTTCCCCTCTACATTTAGGAGAGAGATCATCCGGAACTGACTCAGGTCCGAGGACTCTTTCTCCTTTGGAATAAAAACGCCTCCTGCCCTACGCCATACTCTAGGAATAACCTGTTTCTCCCAAACTATTCTTAATTGCCTCCACAAAAACTTTAGGATATCAGGTGCACTTTTATAAACCCGGTAGGGGACTCCATTTGGCCCTGGGGCCGACGAAGCCTTTGCACGCCTGACTACCTCCTCAACCTCCTTCCACCTAGGTGGTCTAATATCCATCTCATGAGCTATCTCTCCTAATGGTGGCATGTCAGGTGGAAGGCCTACTAATCTACACTGCTCAAGATCTGAATATGTATTTCTTAGATATTCTTCCACCTCTGACTTTGTTCCCTTAAGCTGCCCTCCCTTTTTCTGGTTAAACAATCCTTTAACAAACTTAAAAGGGTCCCTGTAAAATGCAGTCCTTACATATTCTTTCTTCTTTCTCTTTTTCCTAAGACATTCAGCCCTTCTGAGTATTGCTAGCCTGCCTCTCAATTCTTCCTGCAAAACATTAATTCCCTCCCTCTCTTCTTCTGTAGCTCTTTTCCACTGCTTTCTTAAATTTCTTCTTTCCTTAACCAATTTCTCCATCTCTTTTTACCGTCTAGACTTAACTAAATGTACTCTTTCAACCCTCTTTCTATCTTGCACTCCAAATCTTTCTACACCATAGGAGTAAATTATATCTCCCATCTTCTCTAGCCTATCGCTGGCATTTCCTCCTAACCTACCCAATATTATCGACAAATCTTTATTGACTGCCTCCCATTCTTTGTTACTATTTGCCCTAGACCACTTAACTCTAGCTTTTTGCTCCGTATTTCACTCAATAACTGGCCTATTCACCTCAGTATCAGCTGCATCCCTTCTTAGAACCTCCTCCTCCCCCTCCGTAGCTGTGTTATTGATATCCTTCGGACTGTAGTTTTCTACCTGCCGCTGGACTTCATCCGACTTACTCGATTGACTTCTTAAAAAGTACTGATCAATGCGGCCACACTACCCTTCCTTTACCACACATCTCTTTCTTCCCTGATGCATTTTAAGGCCTCTAACTGATGTTACTTTCTGCCAGCCACAAGGACAAACCGGAGCTTACTTCCCTCTAGTCTACCACTTTTATTTTGTGTAGAAGAGTCAAAAAGTGGAAAAGTGCCATTAAGCACATACATACCAATATCACCATGGTTACAGTTAAGTTTTATGACTGGACTTTAATGACACTTGCAGCTAGTTTTGTTAAACATTGTTTGTTTTAAGTTACTGCTTGGTTACGTTTAGGAATTGTTCGCAACAGATAACATTATATAAAAAGTTACTGATAGATTATAATTTGTTTTTGTTGTATTGTTTTCCTTTTTTTTTGGTAATATAATGGATGGCTGAAAATAGGAAATGTCTATTTGAGAAAACAAAATATGCTCTTTCGTCTTGTTTCATTCCCATTACACAAGGTAGCGTGAGGCTGTAGATCTAAATGCTTTCCATGCTTAAATTCTCCGCTGCACACAATTTGAAAGGTTAAATCTCAGTAACACAATGCACCAAATGCGCCATGTCACAGCAAAGGTCCTCAGAGACATGCTGTCGAGCGCTTGCCTAATCCACCCCGTTATAATAAAACTCCCTTCTCTTAGCAGATCAGTGGTGTATTTCACAGCTTGTCTCTCCTCATTAAAGATGCGTCATGTTTGAACTGTGCAAAGTCGTTTTAACATCTTGTGTTGTATCACATCTATTTTGGTTCTGAGGTGAAGAGATCTAGAGTGAGGAAGGTCTCCGTAAGCTCGGTTCTGCTTTCAGTTTTCAAGGATAAAGGATTTATCCCCTCTCATGCATACAAAATATTTGACATATTTGATATTTTGAAACAGCAGGAGAGTAAATCTAATTCGAAAACACCTCTTCAGAGCATGGAGCTGTTTTTGTTGGCAGTTGTCAGGTTAGACAGAAGGTCGGCACGTCTCCTGCGGGAAGAGGGATTTGAAGAGGCACAGGGATTTCATTCAGAGGTTTCCCTCACCATGAAGTCTTTGACCCTCAAGCTAATTAAAAACACTGAAGCATGATAAACAAAACAGTCTTATCCCTGCTGCCTTCCTACCAAAGCACTATGGAAAGGCAAGGATTTAGACCTCTCACCCCCTCACTAGATGCCTTGTTTGCTTTCATGTAAAGAGATCTACAAGCTGAGCTTTTAACCTATTTTCTCATGTACGTATTTATCATTTTATAATTTATTTTTTTTCGTTACAGCGATCCACTGATGCATCACAGCAATTGGATAAAAGTATTACTGCTCACTTGAAAACATACGCTCTCAAAATGCTTGTTTTGCATAATGGATGTCAACTGTGATTCTATTATGTTTCCATCAGTATCAGCAGCAGACCTGATGTAACAAACATCCGTTTTGTATAGGTCTTAATGCACCAAATAACAGACAGTAGTACAGCTAAAATGAAAAAGTTCGATATAAGCAGAGTCAGTTTTTTTTTTTTTTACCTATAACCACAAACTAAGGGAAAATAACAAAGCTACACATATAGGAATGACTGACATTTGTAGTCTACAATGCTCTAACTGTATTATAAAAATATATAAATTGTATTTGCATATTGCAACTAAAGACAAATTGTAGTGGTTTCTGGCACAACCTTACCGACACACCTTACTGAAAAATTACTTACTGAAAAGGGTTTAATAGAAACTTTTTGGTATACTACACGTGTTTAGGAGCTCTGTCATGTTTTTAATTTTTTTTTTCCTCAAGTGTGATCTCTGTTATCTTGATTAGCAGCCTTCAGTGGTACAGCATTGCTATTTGTGATTCCCAGCTGGTCAGAGATCTTGCAATAGCCTAGTTTTATTTTTTGAAGATTTGATGGCTTTAAGTGATCTTTACCAACTTATGCTCAAACGAGAGTGACAGAAGTTACCTTACCAACAGTGAGCTGTTTAGTCACTAAGTTCTCTGTTTATTCAAGGTAGAAATATGGTTCTGACTAAATTCTTGCTAAGATCCAGTTGGAATACAAAGTCAAACAATTTGATAAATGTTTGATGCATTTTTTTTTAGTATCAATAGATGGCCTTATAAATATCTGAAGCAGCAGTCTTCCCAATTGCTCAATGATGTAATTCCGTTAATACTAAGTAGTGTTATTGTACCTTTACTTTACGTCCGTAACTGTGTAACGGGGTTCTGTGCGTTTCTACCTGGCCATCAGTACTCAGTCAGGCCTCCAACTATTGTCATAATCTACAAAAATCAGACATGATTAAATATTTAGCAATACTAATATTTCCACCAAAGTCCATTTCATATTTCTTGAAAAAAAAGACAATACTAATATTTCCACCAAAGTCCATTTCATATTTCTTGAAAAAAAAAGACAAAAAAAACCCCAATATGTGCTTTCAGCCTTTTAAAATATTTAGATCTTGAACTGATGAACATAAAAATGCTGTATGGATGCAAATGTGTGCCTCGAAATCAATTTCCTAGCTCTTTTAGTTTGGTGTTCAGCCCTCTTCAGTAGAGATGAGTGAATGAATACTGCATGACTTCAACCGTTCAGTCGAATATGAATCATGAATTGAGAGGAGATCAAAGTGGGATCTGTTTTACTGGTTATTAATAATTGACTTGTTTTTTGTATTACCGTTAAACTCTAAAGTTGTGCTACTCATTTGCCGGTGCCTTCTAAATCACTGGCATTTAGTCTGTCCTCCATTTCCGCTCAGTGAGGAGGTACAAATGTGAAATGTTTTCTTCTTCTGTCCAGATGTGCTTGTACAGGCTTTATTAAGCCCATCCACCTAATTTCATGGGAAACTCAATCTGGCTGTCAGTTACTGTCTGCACAAATGTCTCCTGTATAATAAGTTCCACAAATGATGTAAATATGCATGAATGAAGGAAAAACGTTAACTATCAACACTCATTTAGTATGCTGTCCAGAAAAAGAAGAAAAGAAAAGAAAGGGAGATGCCCCATCCTTTATCGCCACTCTTGTTCCACTTATCCTTCACTCTCTGAAGTTGCACCAGTTGCTCTTTATTGTGTCACAGCTGATTCCTCTGATCATCCAAAACAACTCTCATCTGTCTGAGCAGGGTGAGGCCATCTGCTTCAGCAGGCAGCTCATCTTGAGTACATGTGATAGGAGTCAACGTCTGTTCTGGGATGTTTTCTTCAGACAGGCAACAACAGCCCTCATCTTTGTGGCCTGTAGTTATATGAAAGATTCTGCAAGGTTTCTATATTATTCACATAAAGTTGACCATGGAAAGATCGGGAAACATGTCCACCAGTGTCGAAGATGGATGCTGAAAAACATAATTTCTTTTTAAAAATGACACCAATTCACTTAAGATTCTTCCTTAAAAATGCTGCTGAAGTCACAAGCAGCATGCAGCATCAATTTTTTTGCCGTAGCAATGCTCTGTTACTGTGACTCATAGTTTAAATGACATCCAAATGCACATTTGTACGTGTGCATCCAAGGTTGTGCAAATACCCCAGCTGCCCTCAGGACTGCATTTTGGCTGGAGGAGTGTTTGTCCACCTGTGAATATTTGTGTGTATTTCTGGATTACCATGGAAGAGGCAGAGGTCAGATGTGACGCAGCGAAGGTTGTAATAAACAAGGTAGATCTGCTTCCAAGCGCCTCAGTAAATTGCTGTGTATGCCTCTTGTTTGTGTGTAGACATGTGTGTCTATGCGTGAGTTTTTGCTCTCATATGCAGAACAATGAGCATATTTTTTTTGTGTGTGCGTCTGAGTTACTTAGCTGGAGGAGTGTCTCAGGGCTGCATATGTGCAGCAGAGGTCACTCAGAAGGAGACCTAAAAGCAAATTATGACACTAGTGATGAAGCACACCTAAGGTTGTTTGTGTTGGATAGAGTTTTGTGATGCATTTCTTGTGTATGAGGAAGAGTGTCAGTGCATGAGTGCATATGAGGCTGTACTGCATGTATGACCATGATTGCATCAACTGCTGTTATGTATCGCAGAAGCAGCTTTTTAGTAATGGCGGTGCGAATAGGGTCAGAACGGATGAGAGCTCTAACCTTGACCAGTGTCAGTCTAACCCACGGGAAATCTTTCTGTCACCAGTGAAAATGTCACAGCTCAGATAGTTTTCCTGCAAGTTTCTGGTGGAGGTCTTAATGCCCTTCCACACGACACATGTCTGTTTGACATACTATATGTTGGATATAACCAATTCATACTTTAAAAACAAACTACATGAATAATAATTTTGCAGTCCACTAAAAAATAAAACAAGGGTCCGCAGCTCATTAGTGACTTAATCTTTGTGTAGTTTTCACAACTCTTCACATAAAGTTGTATCATTATTTGAAATGCCAAGATGCCCTTTCTAACATTCAAACACATTCCAGACTCTTGTCCTAAACCTAGAAATGGGTGAACTGTGTTTTTTTTCCACCTCAGAAGCAGCCTTTTTGTCTTAAATGATATAAGATGAGTCTTGTCTTGGATTCGTTATCTGCTTCCTTCCAAATGCTCCCTTCCTGTCAGAAATTTTGAGCTTGCGATCATCTTCAACCATGACAAAGAGAAATTTGATTGTTGCATGTGATTTGAAATGTAGGTTACTCATGTCTCCTTTTTTGTTGCTTTCGTGGCTTGTCACTGTGTTCTCGTCACGCCCCTCCTTTAAACCTCATACTTTGTCTGAGTCTAATCATTTGAGAAAAAAAAGCGAGTTTGCTGTCAGCTGTCATCAGTTGCTGTTTTTAATCCTTTAAACTGGATTTTTAAGGCTGCTGTAAAACTTTAAATGCTTATGTTTGTTGAATGTCAACACAAAATAAATTTCTGAAAATTGTTTTGCATACATTTGTTGACTGAGTTGTAAAAGTAATTTGAGTTTAACTGACTTTAACCTTTTTTCTTCTTTCCTGCACAGATCATTGCATATCAGCCATATGGGGGCTCTGTAGACTGGTGGGCATACGGAGTTCTGCTCTATGAAATGCTGGCTGGACAGGTGAGTGGAGCACATCCACAAACATACTCACAAAATGGTACTTCTTATGTAACTGCTCACTCCAGGCTATGCTGCCAGCCTCACACAAAGCTGTTTGAGCTTCTTGGCTACTATTCTGAACTAAAACTAGACTGGTTAGTTCAAGAAATGATGTTGCATTTGTGCATGAATTGAGCAAATTGAAATTCTCCTATTTCTGGATTAAATAACTGCCACCTGTTCTGTGTTCTTCACAGCACCCTTGTTTTATTCTATTCACAGTACGGTGTTCTGCCCGCAAATATGAGTCAATATTCTGGACAATTTTCTTAGCAGTTCAAGTGAACATGTCAATAACCTGCTGGCTTGTAAAGAAGCAGCCGTCTTTTAGAATAGAATACAGCAAGTCAAGAGAGGCAGCTTCCCGTGGAGCTGCACCAAAGTTTCATATATTGCTTCCAGAGTTAGAAGTTATTTTTCACTTCTTCTTCTTATAGTTCTTGAATCTGTATTCAAACTGAACTAATAACACATTTTTCATCATACAATCACATTTTTATGCTTACACTGCCTTGTTTGGATAAACACATTTTCCACAATCTTGTTTGTGTTTGATTATCTAAAGGTATTGGATAGAATCTGAAGAAGCCCCATTTGGTGGTTATATTTGTACAATGTCACCTAATTATAGATTGGTCATGCATTAGCTTTTTTTCACGACTGCTACATCATCATCATCATCATCATCATCCTCCCCTAAACCACTCTGCCTTGTGGATACTGCAGTGAGAACAAACAACAAAACTTAAAAAGCATACTCATACCTTTGTTTGACTATATAGAAGTTGCTTAATGCATGTTGATTGACTTATTAACTTATCTCCCCACATCACTGTTTTAACAGTTTTTCTTTTAAAAAGTCCCCTTTTGAAAGCGAAAATCCTCAAAAGGCTTGAATGAAATGCGTTAAATCACAAAAAAATGTCAAATTAAGAATATTGATATTAGATAATGAGTTTTTAATATCAACATTTCTTCAATGTGACCCCAATCCAAAAAGCCAAAAGTAAGTTCAAGTAAATGCAAGAATTCACTTCCTCACTGCAAAGCAGGAAGATTCATAGTTAGATGCAGACAGACTACGTCTAGCGGAAGGGGCCAGTGGAGTGGAAATGACGAATAATTCATTATATGGACTGTCAAAATACTCATATTATGGTTACTGATGATAACAGCCCAGCAAGGAGGGAAGAAAGCTGGGTCATCCACTCCACTGGCCCTGCAAGGTATTCCTGTGAAACCGGTTCCCTACTGTGACTTTTTCATGTCCTTATTGTTCCCACTCTTCTGTTTCTGGATTTTTTCATCAAACTTTGTCCTATTTATTCCAACTTGTTTTTAGTTTTTTAGCTCTTTTTGTCAATATTCATAAGAAAATTAGTTAATTTTACTTTTACAGAATAGGAAGTATAAATGTATAAATATACCTCTGCTTGTATCCCTTTGCTGCAGCATGATGACACTGTTTTACCAGAGAAAGTTGTATTTAACCAGCTCAACGACTTTCTGAATGAAAGTGGAAGTCTTGATAACTTTCAATCAGGCTTCAGACGTCATCACAGCACTGAAACAGCTCTGGTGAAAGTATTAAACGACATTAGGTTGAATACTGATTCTGGTAATGTTTCAGTCCTGGTTCTGTTGGACCTCAGCGCTGCGTTTGATACTGTAGATCACAGAATCCTGTTGCACAGGCTGGAAAACTGGGTTGGACTTTCTGGAGCGGTCCTTAACTGGTTCAGGTCTTACTTAGAAGGCCGGAGTTATTTTGTTACAATTGGCAGCTATGAATCTGAGCGAGTGGCCATGACTTGTGGAGTCCCCCAGGGGTCAATTCTTGGACCTCTTCTGTTTAACTTGTATATGCTCCCTTTGGGTCAGATATTGCAGAACTTTAACATCAATTATCACAGTTATGCAGACGATACACAACTTTACGTGTCTCTGTCACCGGACGACTGCAGCCCAGCAGACGTACTGTGTCAGTGTCTGGAGGAAGTAAACACCTGGATATGAGAGAATTTTTTACAATTAAATAAAGACAAAACTGAGATAATTCTGTTTGGTAGCAAAGAGAAGAGGGTCAGCGTTGGTAAATATCTTGAGACCCGCGACCTTACAATCACTGACCAAGTTCGGAACCTCGGAGTGTTGATAGACTCAGATCTGACTTTCAGCAGCCACATCAAAGCTGTCACCAAGGCAGCTTTTTACTATCTCAAAAACATCAACAGAATTAACCCGGACTAAGAGATCTGAACACATCACACCAGTGTTCTTTACACTGGCTTCCAGTCATTCACAGAATAGATTTTAAAAGCCTGCTGATGGTTTACAAATCCCAGAACGGTTTAGGCCCAAAATACATCTGTGATATGTTCAGAGAATATGAACCTAGCAGAGCTCTTAGATCCAAGGACTCAGGTCAGCTGGTCCAGTCCTGAGTCCAGACTAAACATGGAGAAGCAGCATTTAGCTGTTATGCTGCAAACAAGTGGAACAAACTGCCAAATGTAGATATTTTTAAATCCAGGTTAAAAACATTTCTTTTCTCATGTGTCTATGCATGAAATCTGCACGCTATCTTTTAACTTATCTTGACTGTTGCTTGTTTTTAAATTCACTTAAATTATTTTATTTGTTTCTCTTTATATTCTTTTATGTATTTTAATGCTTCTTCCACTCCCTGCTGCAATGCTTTTATTTTATGTAAAGCACTTTGAATTGCTTGTAAATGAAATGTGCTATACAAATAAATTTGATTTCATTTGATTTGATTTGAAAGCTTGTTAATGGAACATCAACTATTTGTGGATCCATTTTTCATAAACTCTTTAAAGACTCTGTGATAATGGATGAAACACTGACATTCTGAATATCGTGGCCTTCCACCCACAGCCGCCATTTGATGGTGAGGATGAAGATGAGTTGTTCCAGTCCATTATGGAGCACAATGTGTCCTACCCAAAGTCCCTGTCTAAAGAAGCTGTTTCCATCTGCAAAGGGGTGAGTGGATGATGATTCATCTTTTTTTCAATATTCAACAGTTTTTGGGTAAAGCTAAGCCCATTATTGTAAATGTGAATGTCCTGTGATCAGGACAGCTTATTTTTTATTCATTTATTCATCTATGTACCTAAATAAGCTTAAAAAATAATAATCATTCAGAAAATGCACTTAAACCATTCAATATTAAATCTGTTACTTTAATTTATTTCCTTGTTGGTCTCGGGATGTTTCTTCCAGAAGCTTTTCCTACGTGAGGAAAAAAATTCTGCAAATGCCGTTTAAGCCCTGTATCTTTCACGCCATTCACTGAAGCCAAAGTAACTGAATTTAATTTAAGACAGGTACAAGTTTTTCACGGTGGTTCAGCTTTAGCGAGAAGAGAGGCTTTGATACAGTTTTTTTTTTTTTTTTTTTAGGTTTTTCTAAGTTTGTAGTGTTTTTTTCTTTAAAAGTGTAATTTTTCGACCTGAGGTTCTCTCTCCTTTTCCCTCCCGGTCTATATGTCTTTGACTTATTCATTATTAAAACACTGATGGCAGACCCACTAGATCATTCAGAATACTCAGCTTCATGAGTTTTAAAGGTTTGTTCAGTATGAAGTGCTATACTGAGAACTGAATGTCATCTTGATTTGTTTACTGGGTAAAAGCAGTTTCTTGTTCTTAGCTGCTGACCACATTACTAAAATCAGTCCCTAAATAGTACTCATACATAAAACTGTAAAAAGTAGGCAGCCAAAAGGAAATTCTCTGAGCAAGTGTATCTATTGTGTAAATTATTTATACAAATTATATATAAAGTGTGTTCTTTGCCTCATTGACCATATATATATGTGTATAAAAAAAGGAGTTGATATGTTTCTCATTTACAAAAGACCAACTTTCATGCTGACACAGTAGTAGAAATAATACTGGATGCCCTACTACATACAGTTTGTTGTGCTTTTTGTTAATTAAACCTGCCATACCTGTTGTGAAACCTGTTGTGATAGTCCACCGTTAGCCTTTTGGCAAAAATGTTCATGACACTTAACTGATCCTGTGTGATTTGATCACTACGAGGGGTAGTAGACCTGCCTCAACCTCTGTTTGTATTGGGACAACTGAATCTCCACAGATAGAAGAGGAATTAAAAGTGAATTGGTTTGTTGTGTGTTGAACAGACTTTAGGACACTTGCGTCTTGTGACTAAAAGGAGTGTGGAATATTTTTTTGCTTAATTCCTCTTGCAACAAATATAATAGACCTGCACCATAGAATTTTTTGTGACTGGTTTCAGTAACATCAGTATTATATATTCTTTGTTATAATGCTGCTATTTAATCACTAAATTATAGTTTTGAACAGGAAGAACTAAAAAAAAAAATAATAAAAAATAAAAAAATGTTTTTGACAGAGTTTTCAAAGCTTACTCTGGCCAGGCAGCAAAGTTCAGGAGACATATTAATATCTATCTGTTCTCAAGTATCTTTTCTCGGGGCCCAAGGATGTTCAGTTTTTCCTTAAGGTTGTAGAGCTGTTACTGAATTGAAATGTGTTTTTCACGTGGAAGTTTCAAAGCTTATTCTGGGGATAAAGAGAGTTAACTTTAACACAATATAATCTTTTGGATAATTCGAGCAGATGCACATTGGATATCAGTTAATTATGACTTCCGTCTATAGTGTCATAGTCACTGATGACATGACATCCACATAAGTTGTGCTGTAAAAGATTAAAACATCCTCATGTGATGATACACCATTAGAGGTGGAAATCAGGTTCAGGCTCTGGCAGCAGTGCATTTGGATTGGCCACATGGAGGGAAGAGGTAACCTAAGTATTAAACACTGTGCAGTATTTACTTGTTATACTTGGAATAGTCAGACTAATTGTCTAGTGAGACAGAATAGCCTGCACTTGTGTTTTGTTTGCATGCAATGAATTAAATAGGGAAGGTAGCAGTTTTATTTCAATCCAGAGGCAATGTAAAGTCAGTGAGTTGTGTAATAATGTGCTTTGTCTCTCTGTCCCTTCCTCAAATTCACTTGTTTATTCTTTGGATTATTTTAATATAAACCCTGCTGAATGCAACTCATCGTAATGTCCTCTCGTGTGATGAAAACACAGCTGGTCTCGGACGTCCCTTTGCAGAATTACCTCTTTGATCCAAAACAGTCTGATTTTAAGTCTGGCCACTCCACTGAGATAGGTCTACTGTCTTTGACAGAGGCCCTAACGGCGGCTAGGGCTGCAGCACAGTTCTCTGTTCTCACCTTGCTTGACCTCTCTCCAGCCTTTAACACGATAAATCATTCCATCCTACTATCTGTTAAGGTAGGGTACATCTTGTTTTGAGTCACACCTCACTGGGCATTCTTTCAAAGTGTTAACAGCAAGAACAAACACTAGTGCTCTACTGCCTCTCTACTGGGGCGCCCCATGGTTCTGTACTGGGACCTCTTCTCTTTGCAATATATACAACCTCTTTGAACCTTGTCATTCATTCACATGGCTTCACATCTATGCAGATGATACATGACTGTACCTATGAGTCCCACAGAATAAGCCCAGCAAGAATCTCACAGTTTAAATTGGAAGTATTTTGACTGTATTTTGAAGTACTTTCGCTGAAGTTTAAAAAAGCAAAAAGCATCTGTTTTTCAGAGTCACCCTAAAAAAAGCATAAACGATAATAACAGCATTATATAAAACATTACAATA
This sequence comes from Odontesthes bonariensis, assembly GCF_027942865.1. Lineage (NCBI taxonomy): Eukaryota > Metazoa > Chordata > Actinopteri > Atheriniformes > Atherinopsidae > Odontesthes > Odontesthes bonariensis. The sequence goes on along the minus strand of NC_134509.1, from coordinate 30,204,611 downwards.
CACAAAATACAATCCCTCTTACCTCCTTTCCATTCAGATAATCATTTTATGCTCTGAGCAGAAACAGCAGGTGGCTTTCAGCGTTACGTAATCTTAGGAGCACATAAATAAAAATAAACTGTCATTTGATAAATCATGATGTAGTGGAGCCATTTAAATTAGGCTGTTAACAGCAGACGGAACAGTTTCATGAAATGTCAGCAACGTTTTTTTTCTCTATTTTCTGGTGATGATTGTTTGTCACTTATGCAAAGTGATTCAAGCGGTGAAGTTTCAAAACACATGTGAGTGTTTAACACTGGCAGGCCAGCAGTCACTCAGTTTCAGGGACAACTCAAGTTATGAGGTGTGTCACCTTAATGGTGACGGCAGTGTGTTTGCAGCAAGGTGCTTTCTCACTGTAACTGACAGCCCTGTGAACAGACAGAAAACTGCTAATGACTTTTTCTTCCTTGTCAACAGCTGTCTGAGGCACTCTGCCAGCTGAGTGCACACTGCAAGTTCAGATGTGCCAGAGCCAGAATGAGGGGCCAGCAGCAAATGAACTGGCTCTGAAATTCAGTACTGACAACAGAGATTATTGTACGTTATTTGATGTTGGACTATTTCTTAATTAAATAAAAGTAATTGACAGTGTAGTGATATATTTCATCAGCGTGTAACTATTGAAGCTTATTCTGTTCCTATCTTGTCATTTTAACTTGAAGTTTTCTAGATTTCTTGTTTTATCAGGAAAAGAATCAAAGGAAGTTCAGTCAAATTAAAATCAAATTAAGGTTTAGATTTTCATTTTGAACTATGAAGAACACACAAAACAGACATAAAAAATGAAATTGAAATAATAACATAGTGTTTAGAGAGGGAGACAGAAAGCCCTTTCTAAAAGACTTATTTAAAACCTCCATCCAAAACATCATTACCATACAAAAGTGGTCACGACTGATGAGAAAACAAAATTTATTTACAACAGGATGCAGATGTTAGTTAAAATTATCAGCTCGTGTAACAGTATGCATATGATGATAAATATCTAACAGAGATAATAGCTTCTATGTCAACATTGACTGTTATACAATACTACTTGTAATGAGACATGATTCTATAAGTGAAGAAAAATAAATCTAAAAACATGTACAAAAATACATCTTTTGTAACATTTTATAGAGGAATAGTTTTTAGCCAGGTGGTAAAATTTATTCCATAGTTGGGTACCCCTATAACTTCTCAAAAATTGACACCATAAGCGATAAATTTATGTGGATGAAGAGCTGAAGATGGATGAGTTAAATAAGAACGGTCAAGTGAGTTTGCTATGAAATAAGCTTTGAACTGCATGGAAATATTCCCTTTTTGAGTTTTTTTTTGTAAATAAAAATGTCCATAATTGGAAATTAATAAGAAAAAACGTAATTTAAGATGTATTAAAAATATTTCCTAAACCCTAAGAATCTGGATTTTCTTAAACAAAGGAATATATGTGATATTTAGGACTGTGATCAAATTTCAGTTACATGGATACAATTCTGGAGGATCAAAATTTTGTGAAATTTGTAAGGAAAAGTTCTCTTTGAAACTATGCTACAGTATGAGAGATGAGAATTAATTAAACTTTAATACAACTTTTGAGCCAGTTTGCAATAGCAAGTTGATTAATCTTCACTGTTATAGCTCTACATTTCTGCTAACCCAGTCAGTCAACTCAAACTCAGCAGCCAAAATAGCAATAATTCTTTAGTATCCTTAGTGTGACTTTTTGTATATGTGTGTGTGTGTGTGTGTGTGTGTGTGTGCAGTAAATTTAATGCTATTTATTTACTCTGAATTATGTAGCATATGCAGTTAATCAGTTTGCATCTTTGACCAGTGCATGGAATGTTTAGTGAGCACGAACTACGGTTGTGTCATCTGCACACAATGTTGGAGAAAGAATATTTGAGACTTTAAACAAATCATTAATATGTCTGAGGCATACTAATGGTCCAAGATTGGACCCCTGAGAAACTCCTCAGTGTAATCTGGCATCATCGGGATAGCAGCCCATAACACAAACAAACCGTCTTCTTTTAATAACATTTTAACCATTGAAATGCCTGACAATGAAATGAAACCGAACCATGTAAGTGAAGTGATTTTCTTAAAAACTATATTAATGTTTAAGATAAGTAAGAGTAAGTTGGTTGCTGAGGTGCAACAAGTTACCTAATTTCAACAAACTACTTGATTATGAAGTTCAAGATAAGGAGAACTTTTTCATACTTTTGAGTGAAATCTTAAGTATAAGATTTCTGCATTTTCTTGTGACCTATTTCGTAATAAGGAATCTTTAACTCGTTCTTGTGTGTGTGTTTGCGTCTTAGTTGCCGCTGTAAATATGTCATATACTCTTGTATAACTGTTCAGGTGACTTGGCTACATATGAAAGTATGCATCACTTATTCGGGATTTGCCTTGAGGTATTTCAAGTGTGTATGCATGTGTCTGACTAATCATGGATGTAAATACTTTGACCTTGAGCTTATGACTCAGAATACACCCTCTGTTCACAATGGAAGCACAGAAAAGTCAGCCTCTTTAATCGTTTGAATTAACTCAGTCATTTTGTCCTTGGACGAAAGCCACCAGGTTCTTCATCCATCTCAAATGAGCACTTTGTCTTTCTTTGCTTTTCAGTCAGGACAAATTTCTGCACTGATGGAAAGTCAATACAAAATATCTATGTGAGTAATAAACTGTAAAATTACCAAGACCCCATTCAGCACATATGTCCCGTTATCAGTAGGCATTGCCTAGATGCATTTAAAATTTGGTTTGGCCTGAATGTTTCCACTCACTACCTGCTCTGTTGTTATCAAAATGTACAGGTTTCCAAAAAGAAAGCTTAACAAACATTTAAGGTAAATGTTATATTACCACGTTATTTTAACACTGCTTAATCTAAGGAAAACTGTCTCATGTTTAATTCAACAAGACCATATTTTTTTTTTTGTTCTTGCTTATGTTTCCTGAGGGGAATTACATTTATTTATTTTTTTTTCACATTTCTAGCAAAGTGCAGACTGTCCTCATGTTGTTTGTGGTGTGACTGGAAGTGGCAGCAGTTCTCTAAAGGCAGAACAAGCAGAGGGAGAGGAGGAGGAGAAGCAGTTATGTCACTCGTTTTCAGACCCATCTGTTTAGCTGTCATTTGCTGACCTAGAAAAGAGTTGGAATCAAATTACAAAAGACATCAGTGAAGGAACAGAATGTAGGAGATTTCCTGATGCACAGGTCACTTTTCAGAGATATTCACCTATACTCTGTATCATTTAAAGGTGGGGTAGGGGTTCTTTTTCTGGAACATTTTTTTACATATTGCTTGAAATACTCTTCACACCCCCATTGCAACCAATTAATTAAAAGTTTTGACACAAATATGAAAAGTTTTAGTGGCCTCTAGAACGTACAATCTAGGAAAAACAGTATCGGTCCGTTCACAATGATTGGATTCTGATGCCGTCTATCAAACTGCAATCTGCTCCTCCCTCCCCCTCCTTCCCCCTGTGCGCGTACCCTGCTCCGTGAACGAATTACGCGTCCAGAAGCTTGGCAGGAAGCTAAACTAGAGCCAGCTTGGCTAGCACCTAGCATTATTAAATGTATAGTTATCATATACTAAATACGGCAACGATCGATGCTTGCTGTCAGAACAGCGCTCGTGCACCTTCGTGCTCGTGCGCGTTCATGTACTCTAGAGGCGTGGCTTCGGGGGGAAATTGAAGGAAAGGGTTGGGACTTTTTACCGGTGTATTTTCAAAATGCAGCTTCGCTGGACTCAAAATCCAGGATCTCCTACCCTACCTTTAAGTGGAAGTAATCCCTGTTTAACTTAAAAACTGAATAAAAGAAAAAGGCTTTTTTTTTCTTTCTGATTTATATTTCATATATTTTTTTTAAATTGTTATTTTAAACTCTGCTTATTTTTACTCATAAGGACTAAATGTTTTCAATCAGAGATAATTCATTTTTCATTCTTTTTGTTTATCGACTCTATTTCTATGAAGAAGAAATAACAATGATTTAGCTTATTATGCAGAAATATGTTTTAATCTAAGTCCATGCTTCTTGTATCTTCCTTTTTTTCACTGTGAGCAGTTGATGACCAAACATCCATCCAAACGTCTGGGCTGTGGCCCTGAGGGTGAGCGGGACATCAGAGAACACGCCTTCTTCAGGCGGATCGATTGGGATCGCCTCGGGAACAGAGAGATACAGCCACCCTTCAAGCCTAAACTGGTAAGTCTGCACATTTTGACGACGAATGTTCTGAAGCCAAGGTTAAGAGGATTGGAAGCCTCTCTCGAACAGAAGTTTAACCTTCTTCAATATAAGGCCTAACACTTTTATGATGTTGATGTTGATACTTTTGGTTTATTTATAAATGGGTGTGTGGTGCAATATGAACCAGAGGTGCAGTGATGTTTGTCTCACATGTGGCTGCAATGGGTTTTGGTGAGTCATCAAGCATCACATCTACAAGAGAGACAGTCATTGGGATACCAGTAAGTCCATTTTCATGAAAATAAGTGATGAATGTCTTAGGTGCCGTTTACACATACCCGGGTATTTTGAAAAACGAAGACCTTTCCCTTCGTTTGTGCCTTTCGTTTACACACAAACGGAGTTTTTTCCTCCGAAAACGAAGCTAAAAAAAAACTCCGGCAAAAGTGGAGATTTTTTAAAAACTCCGTTTAGCGTTTGTGTGTAAACTGGTTGAAAGACGAAAACGGAGTTTTCAGAATGGAATGCGGAGTTGTCGTCATAGTACAGAGCCCCGCCCCTATCCACCATAGTGGCAGGATAACGCCATTCATTGTTTATCTGGCAAGTATGGAGGTACTAGCAGCATTTATTTTGTTGAGAGCTATACTCGCTTGTGTGATTTTGAAAATTACACTCCTACAAAGTATTGAACAACAAAGGCGCATTACGGCGCGGAGGGCAACAATTGCGGAGCTTCTGTTGGCAGACAGAGCCCGGCCATACCACCGCCAGCGACGGCGATTCTGGATTAGACCCGGACGGACTGCTTTATGGTGGGAAAATTTTGAAAATGGCTTTGTTGTCCCGGAGGAATGGAGGGAAAATTTCAGGATGTCACGATTTTCACTCCTTTCCCTAGCAGAACTGCTACGCCCGCACATCCAGGGTGAGAGTACTCACATGCGCGCTTCTGTTGATGTTGTGAAGAAAGTTGCCTGTCAGCGGTTCTCTATTAGGCTTCTGATTGGCTTGTGTGGAATTCTCATTGTTCTAACATTGCCACCGTCAGGCTTGGCGTAATTTAACAGCTCCTGATAGCGTATTTCTCCGGATCAATGTAGACGGGTTTTTTTTAAAAAACGGGGCTGTGTGCACGGGTTTTTTTTTGAAAACGAAGGTTAGAAAATATGCGTTTTTCAAAATACCCGGGTATGTGTAAACGGCGCCTTAATTTCCCAGAGGGAACCTCCTGAGGGAGCAATAAAGATCGATCTATCTATCTATCTATCTATCTATCTATCTATCTATCTATCTATCTATCTATCTATCTATCTATCTATCTATCTATCTATCTATCTATCTATCTATCTATCTATCTAAACCTAAAGCCGGTGATTTTTATTTTTTTTTTTTAATAAAAACTTCATATATCCATAAAAATACATCACAAAACAAATCTTTTAGGGCAAATGCCTCTCTGCTGTGACTTCTACTTTCTTGGGGGATACTTTCTGCTTGTTTACCATTCTGTTCAACAGCTTTCAGTCAGTGTTTTGAGAATACACAAACACAGATGAGAAGTTACAGCCTAATATGTCTCTGATTACTCTCCCAATGTGCTTCCTTATTAACTTCATATTTTATTCTTTGACTTGATGACTTATATTCAAAAATAAGGAAAATATTTAAGTGATTGTCAGTCACAGTCTAGCCAAAGTTATTTCCAAGTTCTACTTCATGAAATGTTAATCACCAGCTTATTGTAATATATCCATGTCGTCTAAAATGAGATTTACACAAAATGGTTCTCTATCTTCACTCTAGCTGATGCTTTTGGTTTGACGAGTACAACGGGGAAATAAAAGCTCATCTGAACTACTCAGATGTTTTCATGGACCACAGTTTTAAACAACTCAAATACTCACACAAACAGATTGCAGATATTCCTTATCCTTGTGCAGCACACAGTGTGGCCCTTCTCCTTGTGGTTTTATTAACGTTTGATCCAAAACTTTTCTTTACTGCTTAAACTCACTCCAGGAAATATTTCTTGTTAATAAAGATGGAGATATCTGCAGAATACAGGGACGTTGTCACATAATATGGATTCATATTCATTTTATAGGATAAAATTTAAGTTTTAATTTATAGTTAACTGAAGGGAAAGAAAATGATCAGCAAACTCTGTTAACATTCTGTTTTTGTTTCTCCTTGTCTGTTTTTTTTTTTGTGTCCATACAAAGTAAGGTCATGCAAACTGAACATCACTCTGTTGTCAGGACAGTGCTCTGTCTAACTGATGGAATGAACATTGCTGAAATCTGTGAACAATTGGATTTCACTTTAATTGATAAGTACATTTTCCAGCTATAACAGCCAAGTAAAACAAGAGCACTAAAAAAAGAGAGGGCGGCAAAGAAGATACAGTGGAGGTTGAATGGAAGGTGTTCTAAAAAGTTTTAGGGTACGCATTTGAGAAATGGAAAATATTACTTTTTATTTAATGCAAGAACAGCCAAGGACACATGAATAAGCTGCATCAAAGAAGCAAAATCGTGAATAGGTGAAATTTGGGAAAGGTAAAGGCAGAAAAGAAGAATCTACACTGGTGTGGGTTTTCTCAGATGTAAATCACTAATGAAAAGCATTATTGAAAGCATTATGTTGTAGCCAGCTTGTTTTCTCCCCAGCAGGTAATTTATCTTACCAATATAGATTCACTTTGTTGCTACCCAGGTAGTGGGTGGATTGCATTTGAAATGGTTGCCATTTCCTTGACTGCTAGTAACTGTTACACACTGGTCCCTACAGAGAGCCCATTTCATGGCGTATTGTTTTAAACACATAGCATGCACCCTTTTAACTTAATGAACTACTATCCTTTTTTTCAGAAAAAAAAGCAATTCTATGGGTTTGAAACAGCATTTTAAAGCAGTCATCAAAAGACTGGCAAAACAAGATAAAATAATTTAGAAATGATGAACAAGATATCAATAAACATGATAAAAACTGTCTGCATTGTTACAGTACGTAAGATGGACGACATGTGTTTTGTTAGCCCACTTGCACCCACTGGGTGATATGAGGCTACAATATAATTGATCTCTCCACAAATTACATGTTAGCACATGAGCAACATACTAATTATCAGCATATAGGTAATATGCTGTTAGCACTCCAAGATATTGCTATTTAATATAGATTAGACTTCTGTTATATCTTTAGCTCTTACTGTACAGTGGGGACTATTTTATTGTGCTGGATTAATTCATTTCTACGGAGCTCGCTGATGTAAAATGACTGCAGAACCCTGGTGAAAACCAATTCAGAGTGAATGACAGTGCCAGAGATGTGTGTAACAAGGAAAGTCATACCGCTGGAGTTACCCTCTGTCCACTCAAGTCCTCAGTGTAACACACAGTGATATTGAGATACTCATCTCAGAGTTTTTAGGATTTTATGTGCCTGTCCTTCACCACAAGGCCACATTCAGAGCTTTAGAACATCACCCAAAATGATGGATTTTGGCTTTGCTTTATTCGTCAGTTTTCACAATAAACATACACTGAAGTCAATCTTGTGTGAACGAAACACAGCCGTTGGCGGCATATGACATTGGTTATAAGTGATATTAAGTTCTATTCTTAAAAGCATGTTGCACATTATTTTCTGAGGGTATGTAGTTCAGAAATCCCTTCAGTTTACAGGCGATATTGTTGAACACAGTCTTCCTCTCTAAATGTTTTTAGTCTATGTTATGTGTACACATGCTCATAGAGACTAAAGGGTTCACTACAGGATTCATATAAGCTGCATGTTTTAAAGAGAAAAAAAATAGGAGAAAGTAGGTCACTCAATGTTGTGTATGTGTGTGTGTGTGTGTGTGTGTGTGTGTGTGTGTGTGTCCCCTACATATTCGTTTTTAAAATTTTAGCTCTCATCAACGTCAGTCATCAAGGGCTCCAGTTCCTCTGATAAGGTGATTCCTGGCCTCTGTCCGTCTTTTATCCTGCTGAATGGATGTGCTGTGTGTCATGGAAAGGCTCTGTGTGCTTTGTGAGTGTGTGGGGAAAATGTATGTTTGCAAGTGTGAGTCGGAGAAGATTGAGATTAACAGGTTTGGAACAGCAAGGGAGGAAGATCCCCTTGTATCTGTGTCAGTTTGTAGCTGTCTGTGTGGGGAAGGGGGCAGTAATCGATGTTGGAGAGAATGTGGAAAGCTTCTGAGCATACATATTTGCTCATGTTGATTTTGCAGGCAGGTGGATGCATGCAAATGCGCATGTTCTTTGCACAGTGCACCCTTGCATGATTGTAGTCGTAGGTGCAGGTAAGGGTGACAGCGTAGAGACGGAAAGGGAGTGATAAATCAGCTCAGTTCTTATAGTAGTCATGATCACTCTCAAAATTGATTCACCATGTCCATTTAACAATGCCATGTAATGCTTTGTTGTTTCTGAGTCCATTGCAAACAAATGGCTGTCTTTATACACCTCCCTTTCACCCCTCACCCAATCCATTTACGCTTTTCTCACCCAACTCCTCCTCCTCTTGCCTCTCTCCTTTTTTCGCTTCTTAATCTCACTTCATCCACCTGTGACAGCTGTGGAATTGCAATCAATACACCAGCTGCACCCAGCCAAGAGATTCAAACCATCTGTATCTATTGGACCAGGACTTAAGACAGCACACATGACAAAGTCAGAGCGGTAGAATGAGCACCAAGGCAAGCTTGCTTATTATTGATCCATATTTATAGTGCCTGGTGCTGTCACTATACAAGTGTTTGCTGTAGGTAACAAAGCAACATTGAGCCAACGGTGGGGGTATTTTAAATCAGGCTAATATGTCCAGAAAACAACACGCTGGATGCCCACACACTTTACACCAATTTACGGAAAAAGTGGGTCAATATGAAGCTGCTTATTCATAGTAAATGAAGGAAGGGAAGGGAGATAGGCCGACCATGAGTGGGAGGATTTAGTTATTACACTAAAGTCTTGGAGCAGTGTCCAAGGAAGGGAAGCGCATTGCATATGAGATGCATAAACACATACACATAGAAGCCAATGGCATAATGGATGAGTTGTGACTCACTGTCACTCTAATAAAAAGAGGGAAGGAAAAACACTGTTGTAACTTGACTAAACATGTCTTGGCCTCTTTTCATGTGGATCATAATAAGTCATTTTGAGTTCTGCATTTGTTTTTTTCTGTTTTTTTTGCAATGAGAATACATTTCTTCTAATTTGTTAGTTATTTCTCAATTATTCCTGTTACTTTATTTGTTTGATTTTATGTATTAAAGCTGGAGCATAAATTATTCTTCCCTTTCTGTCCTAAACCCCTTCTACCAGATGAGCATTAGTATATTTTGTGAATAGGTCACCATCAATGAGACTCAAACCCCATTCTCCTGGGTTAAAGTCTGCTCTTTTGCAAATTCATCTTCTACGCTCTGCTCTCGCAGGAACCCTATTTCTCTTTATCCCACCTCCCCTGACTTTTGATTGGCCAAAGTCTGTTGTCTCCTCATGGCTTTTAATTTCATCTATAGCTATGTGAAGCACTTTATAACATGAGAGTTTCTGGTGCCTGAAAACAGAGCCAAAAGAAGGTGCAGTGGTCTGGTTTCTTAAATCAAAAAGGTCCACTCTGCAATTTTTAACAATGTTCAGACTCTTCAGCACTTCTGCCCTTTTAATCAGCCGTAAATGTAATTTGAAGAAATATTTTCAGTTGAAATTACTCCACTGTATGTGCATAGTTTGTGCATAGTCTAGACCCTACAGAAACTAATAAATGTAACTTTTTATTTTTATTTTGTCAAAGCTGGACCAGGGATGTTTTGAGCAGCTAATATGTTCCAAGGTGAATTCCTTCAGGCGAAGCTAAAGTCATGACTTTATTACTGGTTTCTGCACCAATATCCAAGAGGTTTCAGCTATGCTTAGTGATTTATTAATATAACAGATTAATGAGGTAATGTGGTTAAAACATAAATAGTTAATAAGTGTCACTGTAGGACAGCTTTCCAGAGACTAGAAATACATTTCTAGAATACTGTACTTCCACACTCCCCACTTCAAAGATAGTGTACGTTGAAATTGCTCATACCTCTGTGTGAACTGCTCACTTATGTTGGCAAGAGAACAATTCAACAAATAAAGCATAATGTGTGGGAGAGGTTGAGAATGCAGAGCTTAGCATACCATTGGCCTCAAGGAGAAGAAAGTACAGAAAATGATGGTGTGTGTGTGTGTGTCTTGGCACTACCCTAATGGAGGCAGGCACTCATTTATCATCCTAAGTAGCTGAATGTTCTTTTAATATCCTTGAGTGCCGAAGCATGCACGTCTGTATGTGTGCACTGAAAGAAGGAGAGAGATTAAAGATGAAAGAAAGTAGGTCAAAAACTCATGTAGGACACTGTGTCACAGTGCATGGAAGGCTATCCAATACTCTCACATCGCTTCAATATAAAAAAAAATGAATAAATATATACAACAAGACAGATTGGAATAAATGAAGTGTGTCTGGCAAATATTTCCTCAGACTCAAGCCTGTCAGTTCTGCAGCTGAAGCTTCATCACACACATATGCTTTGCATGCACAAACTGGTTTGAGTATTGCCTAGAAGCAGCGGCCTGATGTCACAAAGAGTAACTTCTTCAGGATATAGAACGGGACATCGTGCTGCTTGAGCTTGTTGTTTGAGGTCGGGTTTAAAAGTACGTTGCTTCACTTGAGCGATGAATGGTCAGTGATGGATAGAAGAAGACAAGTGGACAGAGAGACATATCAGTTGAAGCATGCTGGCGATTACCCATAAGGTGTGTTCTGCAACGGGTAACACATTCAGAGGCCACATACACAAACACTTACACTCAGAGCCACATTCGTTTCCCATCTTGAAGTGTGCGTCCTGCCGTCGATCCACTCTGACAGGTTGGTGGTGGCTTCCAGCAAATGTCACCTACTGGTGACAACAAACAAGGTCAAAAACTTTGCATGCAAACCCGTTCATCTGAAACACATTGGTCCGCTCATGTTTTTGTGTTCGGCTGTGTTCAGAATAGAAATGTCTGATAAACAATTCTTGACGCACTTATTAATGCTCGTGTAAACAGAAACATACACACATTTGGCCAATGGTGATGTCATGTCTGTGAATGAAATGTAGGACAACTGACGATGAAAGTCTGTTGGTCATGAGTTAGTCAGTACCTTAAAGGCCAGATCACTGTGGACTGTGGCTTCAAACTGCCCCAATACCAAATGCAAAAACTGATTGGAGGCAAGGCAAGTTTATTTGGATAGCACCATTCAATAACAAGGTGATTCAAAGTGCTTTACAGAGACATTATAGATAAAAAGCATGATTTAAATTTTAAACAAAAAAGAAAGAAATAAGAACAATATATAGAATCAGTTGTTAAAATATGATTAAGTTTTGAAACTCCAGCTTCAGGCCTGAAAACAAAAAGAAGAGGATGTGAAATGACTAACTGAAGTCTGTGTCCTGACAAAATGTCAACTTTCTCATAAACCCTCAAAAAAAAAGGCTTCATACTGTTAAGACATTGGGCTTTGAAAACAAATGATAAAGATAAATAACTTTAATTTTAATTCTGATCTTCCTCTAAAGCAGTAGTTTGGTATTATTGTAAATGGTCTAATAATCTTTTAGTTCAGTGTAGTTATCGGTGATGTAAGATATGAGAAATATCAATTGAAGTGATTAACAACTTTAACAACAACTAATTGTGCCGGCAAATATGGGGCCATGTCGGTAGCTATAGATACAATTCACATTATTCCAGTCAGTACAATGTTTCATAAGTGTGACAGCTCAAAAAGAAGTCAGTAGATGATAAGTAAATGTTAAGCATTGTTAAAAAAAAAAAAAAAAAACCTAGCTTAGTGATTAATCTAACCTAAAGAGATATTTATCATCTTCAGTGTGATTGTCTGTAGTTAGCTTCTTATCTGCAAGAGAGGACGGTCAAAGTGTTCTCAGTTTGGAGAATGAGAAGGATACCTGATAGATGAGGCGCCCCATGTACAGAGGCTACAGTCCTCGCTGCAGCTGGCCCCGGTTCGAATCCCGCACCGGTCGGCCCTTTGCTGCATGTCATTCCCCCTCTCTCTGCTCCCTGCTTCCTGTCTCTCTCCAACTCAGTGGCGGTCTGATACTGATTTACGCCCCGGGCGAAACCCGGTGCTGGCGCCCCCCCTCACCCTCTTTTTTCGTTTTTTTTCCCACCCCAGGCGCCTGCACCTCTGTGGCCGAAACGTAACCACGAATACCCCCCCCCCCCTCGTTGTTTTTTTTTGGAGGAGAACATCCTACAGGGAACATGAATGCTTGTCGTGTTTTTTCACTGAATATAAGAGACACAGTGTCTGTGTTTGTGTGGTTTTAAATCCATGTGTGCATGTAAGTGAGCCGTGTGTGTGGGTGGACAAGCCAATGAGGACAGAGGTTCATGTACAGACTTCTCTTTTTCCCACTTACATTCTTGTTTACATTTTTTCTCATCTATTGTTACTCCATTTTTAAATGAATACATTTGACACAAGAATGTGACTTTGCTAACTGTGCAAATTAAAGTAAAGATGTTTATAAATGCAAATCTTAGTAGTCCAAACAAATGACTGCTGTTTGTGTGTCTCTGTGTCTCACACATTTCCTTTTAGATCAAGTTACCAAAGCTCAAAATGAGATTTTATGTGTTCAGTGCTAAATACTGCTCAAACAGCCCAAACTCGTCCCATGTACCACAATATAGTAATACTTAGAACAAAAATCAACAATACTCACATATTCAATATTTAAACTAGCCTAGTTATATTTGTTTTGAATCCTAATGTGCTTTTACATGTGAGGTACAATTTTTTTCAGTCAAACGGAAAGATGAGATGCACGCCCACATCTCCAAACATGCTAGACTTTCCTTTGCTTTGAGGCAAATGAATGCTGTCACCATGAGGCATGATCCCTTTCTACATTTTTTATTTTATTTGATGATCTTGTCATTATGGAACATGAATTACTTGTGATGTTGTCTGTCACATACTGACAGCTTGCCCCTCCAGATAAACACCTTAATTAACCCCCTCTGAGACCTTGTTCCACCTTGATGCTGCTACGCTCATTCAAGAAATAATTTCAGTCTTTTGTAAGATGATTAGCTTTGAAAGTACATTTCCTATCTAAGGCAAATTAGAGGATCTGCTTACCAACAGGTCAGTGGAAACATAAAGTCCCTCATGGCAGAGGTGCTTACTCCATTTCCTCTCATCGAATCAAATCAGAGCATTCTTTATTTGAAGCTGCATTGCTGTTTCACAGCTGCGCCAGTGTTGCTTCAGTATTTAGAGGGATGCTTTGTGATTCAGGTCATTGAGAATATAAGTGTGTAATCTGAATTTTTTTAACATCATACAACATATTGCAATGGAGAAAAATTTGGGATCAAGTTTTATACGTCCATTTTTATGTAAACTGAGGTCAGGATGGAAATGTGTGAAGCTCCAAATGTTGCTCATTGTACCACCCAATCACATTTTTAATATGAACTGTTATGATGGTGTAAGTAACTAATGATGTTTGATGATGACTATGATGTTGTGTTTTCTTTTAAGGGCTTATTTGTGTGAAAATTGCAAAAGGTTTAAAGCAATTACTGCTGAATGCAATGACTGGTGTTTTCTTTGAACTGCTGTGGGCTGGCCATGAACAGAATGACTGAATGTTTTTACACTCCTGCTTGTGTGCCACATTATACTGTCCGCTGTTTGCTTGTTTTCTCTGGTTGTGTCTTGTACCTGATGTCTAAACATTTCTCCCTTCTCTGTCTGTCTTTTCTGCAGTGTGGCAAAGGGGCAGAGAACTTTGACAAGTTCTTCACACGCACCCAGCCCCAGCTCACACCACCTGATGAGCTGGTTATTGCCAACATCGACCAGGCAGAGTTTGCAGGGTTTTCTTTCATCAACGCACAGTTTGTGCACCCTTCGCTCGCCGTCAGTGTATGAGAAGGATGGTAAAACCTTTGAAGAACCTCCCTGTTAACAGCCGCCCAACTAAACCAACCATCAACATCTAACTATAGCTTAAAGTCCCCCAATAGATCCTAATGTAATGGTGTAATTCATAAGCATGACTCTCAGGCATGCATATTTGCTTTGTACAATATTTCTGCCAGTGTAGATTATGATTGGATAGTTTAGTTTGGTTCTTTGCCACCTCAACAGCATGGTTTCCTTCAATGATGATGGGCAGGCACAATATAGGGATGTGCCTCGAAAACCCAGAGGTACAAAGACAGAAGGGTGTCCGGCTTCATTAATCTATGCCAGTATAAGACTTACAGAATAAATGAATCTGTTTACAAATCTCAATGGGTAAAATGCTCTCCATAGATCCATTTGGTGGGTAGCAGCATGTATTTATGTGGATGATCATATTGAGAAACACATATTAGGCAATGTAGATGCTATAGCCAAATATGAAGGACAGGTGGTGCAGGTGTTGAAACAGCACTATGTGATTCAATGTTTCCTGTATCATGTTTACAGTTTTCTTCTCATTTTATTTCATGTTGATGGTATAAAGTTAAATTTTAGTATAAGATTATTTTAGCCAGTCTCAATTTTCTTCATGTGTAGCAAATCGAGTAAAAAAAAAAAAAAAAGGAGCAGTTATGTGATGAACATATGCATCCTTTAAAGATATGAAAATAAGAGACTCGTAGGTATGAGAGCATTAGTTCCAGTTTGTCAAAAAGTTTGCTTATCTTTAAGTGTTGAAAATTACAATTCACACACAGCTGTTTCCTTGCCCTTACCGAGCTGCAGATTGTACCCTGATCTTTCCAATAATTCTGTCGACACTGTGGACACACATTAAACTTTTATCAGTTTCAGATATGAGCGGTATCAGAACTTGCTTATATCCACCATGAAATCAAACCTAAGCAGTTTATAGTTTGTCATATTTTAACACTCATGAAAACAAAGCCTCTCACTGGCCATAAATGTCTTAACAGAAGCTGACATTTTGTATCATCTGATGTCATATACAATGTTTTGTTGCGTACAGAGTTGATTTGTTGTCACAAGAAAAAACTTATCTTTCAATTGGAGTCAACAGACTCATCTTTAATCAAGTCATTCTTTGTGTCCCTTTGTGTTTCTGGAGTATATTTAGGAATAGATTTCTTTTTACTCTTCTACTTTTTTGTGATCTCATATTTTTCCATTAGATCAGATCAATATTTTAATGTAACAAAAAAAAAGATCAGTGTGAATCTCCTTTGTAAATAATTTTGAGTTATTGAAGAAAAGTATATCAAGTTACATTTTTCTACTAACACATGAATGTGCTTATTACATTTAATTAGATAAGCCAATATTTGTATGTTGTATACAAACTTAAACCACTGAGAGTGTAAGCCAGTGCAGATTACCTTTTTAACAGCTGGACGTCTTTAAAAGAATCCAGATTTAGCTAATCGTGAAAAATATCAGTTCTCTTTTTGTCACATTTATCAAACTTTTATTTTCCTTTTTTAAATAATTATCAGTAATGTTGACTGCAGTTTTGTGATGGTTGAATGCATCTCCAGATGTTGAATGTCCCTCTGTGTCTGCATGCCGTTGGTAGGTCTCATTCATGCATGTGATCCGCTAAATGCTGCATGTTCCTGAGTATGAAACTCCAAAGAGTTATAATGTCAAAAGTGAAGCTCCAGTTGAATCCGACTTTTAAGAGAAGAGTCACCTTTTGTAGTCTTGAAGAAAATATCTTTATTGAATGTTTAGAATGGATTCCTGATGACATATTTTCAGTTATGACTGAAAAGTTGTCAAACTATCCCTGGAAATGTTTCAAACTATTCATACTCCATTACATTACTGGCTCTTTGTCTGTAGGCTCAGTTTATTACAAACTGAACTTTTGCACTGTTTCTTCTTCAGTCTTGAGACATACATCAGATTTAGGGTGGATTATCACTGTTAGCATACATCTAGATTGGCCAAATTAAAGTGGCCCATTTCACATCTGTTATCATAAGAGTACTGATCTGAAACCAGTTAGACTTTCAGTGGTACTGATGTTCTGATGTTGGTAAGTTAGGTGTAAAAACATCAGCAATTTTGCCAAAACAGTTCATATAACTGATCCTCAGGGGCTAAATAACATAAAACATTTATTGCAGTTTTTAGATTTAAGTGGAATGCTGACTACTTCAGGAGACCCAGTTGCTGCTGCTGGTTCTGGATCAGTGCTCTTTTCTGTAAAATTAATGATCACATTAGGAAACTCTGATGTTGATAGGAACTATTGAAACCTAAATATTCTGTCCATGTTTTTCCACGAGTTGCTCTCTCCCTCTGTGTTTCCTATCCTCTACAACCATTTGCACGTGCCAAACCTGGAGAACACCAGACCCGACAATAGCAGCCTTGCTCTAGCTGTAGTCACATTGATGATTTACTGTGACAGCTTCTGTGTCGGCCACAAAACATATAGTAGCATGGTGCCATTGGTATGCCAATGCATATTGTGTCAGTGCACTTACCAGTGCCAGTACGTTTTATAGTGAAGTTACTGTGCACGTTAGTAAACACTCCTGTTCCCATCACTTGATCTTTTTCTGAATTTGGGCAAAACTGTTTTAAGTTTGACACATTTAATTTAACATTTACAGTAAATCTCACATAAATTAGATATAATATTCCTTGTACATACACAAGACTTTGCTCAGTAATGGTCTTATCAAAGCCTATCTTGCACCTCTGTATGTGATTATGCCCTGGCTTGATAGTGTGGCTCCATCCCTTTAATAGAATATCTGTTGATTTACTGCATTTGCAATCTGTTAAGATGCAGGCAGTGAGAGCAAAAGAATAAGATTTTCCTTCCTCGTGTGCCTTCCCCAGCTTGTACAGATGTACTGTACATATTCTTTTTTAATTTTCATCTTCCTTTCTCTGACCTAAACCTCCATACAAATGTCCTCCATTACGATGTATCTTGTTATTAGATAACTTTCAAAGTAGTTGATTTACTGAATGTTTGCTTTATTTTATTCTTTCCTTGTGTTTAATCATCTCTCACAGTTCATGTGGATGTCAATTAAAAGTTCTAGAAAACTGAGAGAAAAAAAAAATTTCTTACTGCCAACAATAACCTTTACAGTTTAGAAAAGTGTAACTGGATTTATCCTTGTGTTCCTGCTTTCTTTACCTTTGCCTCCCTGTGCCTATCGGCGACTGAATTATATGGTGAATTATTTAAATAGATGTATGTACTAGATGAAAAGACGATACTGGATTATGGGATGGTGAAGAAACAATGAGCAGGTGATGGATTAGATTCTGTTAAATGAATGTCGGGACTAACGATGATTTCTTGAACAGCCCCTGTGCCTCGCCACACTGACCTATCCCTCCTTCCTCGGTGCCTGGGCCAAGTCAATCCATCACCTTATTGATAGTTTCCGCCTCCTTTTACCTGTGAAGTCCCAGTTCACGAAAGCACTTGATTTCCCTTGTGCAAAGCACTCTACAGAGATGGCATCAATTCCACCTTTTCCTCTTTTCTGTTATGTCCTGCTAATGCACCACGGGAAAGGGAGTAAGCCAAATATATTTGTTTTACTTTCTTTACTCTCTGTCAGATGTCCACAACTTTTTCATCTTAATTTCATTTGATTGCCAGTATTCATGCAGTAAATTCTGTAAAGATGTAATGACAAATGTAAGGTTGGAGAGATGCTTTCCTTTTTAAATGGGCTCGTCTTACAGTCTAACCCCTGTAAATGGTGAAATTTTTCTTTATTATAGTCAGCCATTATTCTTTGCTGTGTCCTGAGAGATGAAGAAAAACTAATGTCATCTTGAAAGTGCAGGTTTCAGGATCCAGTGATGTGCAAGAATGCCTTATATCTGACTCCACACAGCAACATGTTCAATAACTCTGTTCATTTATAATCTCTGCACCCCTGTCCTTGTACATAATTTACTTACAGTAGATACCTACAGAGACTGTAAAAGAAAGAATATATTGTATTTTGCAAATGGTGTATCTTTGTTTTCCTCGTCAGCCTGAAACCTTTAAAAATGCGTCTGAGCTTCTTATCCTCGTAACTGATTGTGTCATTTGTACCTAATGTATGATAATGCAAATAAATAAAAGGCTAAATGAGGTCTACATTTATGCAAGTCCATTTCTTATGTGTGTGTAAAAATTAAGCTCCATGTGTTTTTTAAAAATCACACGTGTATATATACACACATAGTGTGTATCACAAATAGCATTAAAAGTACACATGCTTAACCATTGCCATTTTTCTCTGCTATAATGATGTCTCTAAATCTATTCAAGACATGTGTAACAAACCAAATGTTTTTTTTTTTTAACGTGCTAATTTATTTTTTACCTACATTTCCCACATTAAATCAATTCCTGAGTTATATTCTCCCGAACTTTGCACAAATAACAAATATGTACAAAGTGCACAGTGAGTTCTTCTATGTTCTGCACTGGACATGTGCCTTTATATGTGCGTGAGGTTTCGTTTGATAGTTATTGATTATACTTTAATCAGCTGGTTTCTCTCATTCCTCTGTTATAAATACAAACAAGGACACAAACACACACGTACTGTTAGGAAACTCCAGAGCTCAGTGATGTACATCTCTGTTTATGTTATCAGATCTGTTCTGGCCTTAAGTAAAACAGATGCATTATTGAGGCAGTGTGATGCACGTGTATCTTTGTGAATAAATACTGAAGCAGGCTTCGTAACCGAAGCTGCATTATTTATGTTTGCATTATATAAAGAAGAGGGGAAACAAACAGAGAAAGACAAGATGACAGTTCCACATTTACCATGGCGGGTGAATAGCCAAACTCTTCTCTAAACTGAGTTAACATTGTTGTAGAAAGCTATTGTTATTGATCAAAGGACTTCTCTGTGAAGACACTGAAGTTCAGAAACTGTGAACGAGGCACGCCTTGTTCTGTACATTCTTGTGGGTAGATGATGGTGTTTGACTTCTAATGCCTTTGGAAAATTGCTGCCTCAAGTCTCCTGTCTTTCCATTTCCCCTTACTGTCACAGGGATGGCATTGTATTCCTCCAGCTGGAGAAAAAATAAGTTTAGCCTTACAGGATACACTGACTCTCTCTATAAGAGGCAGCAGCTTTTTCTAGCATCCTGTCAGTGGCTCATCATGGATCATCACGTTGGCCTTGGTTCAGATGTTGGAGCTGTGGTTTAGTTCCCAACCCATCCATGTGTCAAAGTGTCCTTGGGCAACACACTGCTTCCCCATATTGACCCTGGTCAATCCAGCACAAACCCTGTGTGTGCGATATGGAAATAGGAATAGGAAAGTGATGCATATAAATACGGTAAATAAGAAGCACTTTTTGAAGATTTATGCGAATGGGTGGATGAGAAACACATTGTAGAGCACTTTGTAGAAACTAGATAGAGTTAAAAGACACTTAATAATTATGGACCATCGTGTTGGGTGATCCAGTTACTGAATGATTTTTATGATTTTGTTCATGATTTTCTTTTGTATGATAATGTAAGTGGGAAAAGGGAACTCCTGAGTTGGGAGCCTTGGACACTGTGTACACTGCCTCTCTTGCTAAGATGTTTTTATTTTTGGCGTGGCGTAGTGGGTTAAGCAGGCGCCCCTTGTACAAGTGGCTATGGTCCTCGCATCGGATGGCCCTGTACTGCATGTCGTTCCCCCTCTCTTCCTGTCTCTCTGAACTTTCCTATCCTCTAAAGGCACAAAAGCCAAAAAATAAATAAATATCAAAGGTCAGGAAATGTTTGCTTACAAGTATGAAATGTGTGAAAAAATCATCTTCTGAAAGATGGAGTGATTCAAACTAGAATAAAAAATGTAGGTCTGATTACATTCCAATTAGGCCAATGAGCGGTTGCGTAAAAGGCCAAGTCAGAGCCAAGCTGATGACAGCTTCATTGTTCATTCCAGCCTGTGATCAGCTGTGGTGCTTAGTCAGACACAAAGACTGAATGAGTACCCATATTCAAAAGAACAGATGTTACATAAAAAATCAGGAAAATAGTTTGAACAGTTTTTATGAGTGGCTTTTTACTGTGGCTCTTATTGTTGGCTTGTTTCAGAAACAGATACATTTTTCAGAGTTATCATTGTAGTTGAGAGCTGGCTGCATGCCATCGCATGAGGACGTCATTTTAAAACAGACAATGTAACTGAAATTTTTGGCAGCTGGCATCTTAGTTAATATTTTGGATCTCCAGCGATGCAATCCTGCCATGACAGAAATAGCGCTGTAGTTGTGATTGCAAATTCTATTTTAAAAGTTCTGAAGTCCTAAATGTTTTATGCGTATTGTATAAATAGCAGCTAACAGTCTAATCTATTTTTTTAACAAACAGAAATGCGCTTCTCTCCCTCTGTGTCATCCTTGTCTCGAACTATTCCACATCACATGAACACAGCGTCTCCTCACACCTGAAGAGAGGTGGAGTGTGGAGCTCGCTGCCACGTGCCACGCGCCGCGCGCTCAGTGCTGCCTTGGATAGTAGCAGAGTAGTGCGCCAGCTAAGCAGCAAACGGTTCCGTTCTCCACACTGGCTTAACGCGCGCCAAACCCGAGATACGACAGACCCAGGGAACACGGAGAAAAAAGAAGAGGACACAGAGAAAGAGAGAAAGGTGTTGCTTCTCTCAACGAGTCTTCTCCGTGAAGGTAAATTATGTTTAACAACTTTTTTTTTTTTTTTGACAAAGAGGGAATTGGACAATATTTTAGACAATATTTTGTGCAGGAGAGACGCAAACGCCACAGCATGCGTGTTCTGTTTTGTTTTGTTCCCCTGCCTCTAAGGCTTTTCTTCGTGACAGTTATAAACTGCTCGTCTGAAGACTTAAATTGTAAAATAGCACCTTTATTGTTTAATAGTCTAAGTAATAATCAGAGCGGAAGCTTCTTTTGACATACACTTTGTCTGCACTCCTGTGGGAAGAGTGTTTATGTGATAATATATAGTCTTACCTAATGTTGGACACCACCATATCTAAACTTAACATAAATGCTGGCGTCAAGATAATCGGGTGTTATTTTGCTTTCTAACGTGGATGCATAAAAAGCTCAACTGTAGTTAATCCTTGAAATTGTGTCACATTGAAAAGTTGTTGCAAAAATTCGCTGTGATTTGAATAGGAAAGGAAGTGTAAACATCTGCCTGTTTTAGTCGATAAGGCGAAATGAAAACACAAACAAAAGTGAAGCAAAAACAGTATAACAATATAGCTGTGTTTTGTTGGGCGTGAATAAAAAGGGGGTCGATGTGAGTTTTCTCCCACCACATTCCCGTTTGTCAACACGCTCAGGCGGCATATTATGACTGAATTGTTCAGCAGAGAATCATGTGTGACTGATTCAGAACCGTGGACAGCGATCATGTCGCTGAACAAAGATTAAACGGGAGGAATTAACAGTTGATCACACTACTGAGCATTAAAAGAAGACTACAAATTTGATTTATAGGATGTGGTTTTGCGATATATAAGTGCTGCATTTGTGAATTTCAGCTTCTATTAGATGGGAAAAGTGCACACATTTCCTTATAAATCCTAATTATTTCCTTTAGTAAAGCAGTGCAAAGGCAGTTTACTTTAAATAATCTGAAAGAAATCATCTTTAGATACAAGCAAATGTATTCTAATAGCTTAATGATAAGAACAATCAAATTTTTGTGGAAATCTTTAACTTTGCTCTGATATGCAACCTAAATACATATACCCATACATTTCTATATGCATCTACACACATATATATATATATGTGCGTGTGTGCGCGTGTGTGTGTGTGTGTGTGCGTGCGTGCGTGTGTGTGCGTGTGTGTGTGTGTGTGCGTGCTTGTGCATGCGTGTGCGTGCGTGTGTGTACATGCCAGCTCGACTAATATATTACATGAGACAGGCACAGTCTGGGTATAATTCTTCTTCAAGTGAAAAAATACTTGTTGCAGTGATACAGATGTAGGTTGTATCGTCTCATTTGGACATAATTGTGAAGACTGTGACATACTGCAATGATTAAGATCTGTTATTTGGGTAAAATTATTATCTTGTGCTATTGGAATTAAATCTTTCTCATGTTACATTTGTACTACTACAGCAGTTTCTCTCATTTTGTAGATTTCAAAGTCTTTTATTCAGCATGTTCCTCAAGGTTCCTTGAGGTTTTCGAACTAGTTGCCAGTCAACCTAAGTCCTGGTATTTTTGCATCAAACCTAACTATTGCCATCGTTAAATTCTTGCTTTAAAGTTTTGTTCATGATTTGAATCACAAGTTTGACCCTTGGCTGAAAGAAAGTTTTTTGTGTTTATCATCTCTGGAATGAAAGTCTTCATGCAGCCTTACAGAACTGTCATAATGAGCTGAATTTCAAAGATCCGTAGAGCTGGAGACTGAGCCTCAAAGGTCATTACAGTGTGTACTGTGTGTCCTGTCAATTAATAGACTGCAATTTTCCACCTCTTAAACCTACAAGCTTGTGTCTTATTAATGCCAGTGTTGAATATTAACATGAATGTGTCAGTTGTTGCTTTTGCTAAATGGAAAGCTGTAATATCATACACTTTATAGTCTTGTACCAGTTATAGGTTAGTTAATGTTATGTCTAGTTAAGCTAGGTATAACAAAAGCTGGTTTGTGTTCACTTTATGGAAGCATTAGCTAATGTAGAATAGAAAAAATAGTAGTTACTACTGATTTCACCAATCATTAGTCTTTTGTCTGGATGATGCAGGTCAAGAAGTGTGGCTTATCAACATTTTAAATAAGTGTTGTTTTTATGTGAGGTTTTAACCTCATCCTCACTCATTTCTCTTAGTATTTACACAAAGTGTGTGCAGTAACTAAGTGTTCAACACTGGATAATTTTATCACCTTGGCTGCAAATCGGTGGTCCCTCCTTCCTCTAAAGAGCTTCCTGGACGGAATTTCCTCACTGTAAAACTCAGTGCTCTCCCATGATCAGAGCTGAGATGTGCTCAGTTTTTTCACCTAGTTCTTTATGATAATTAGCTTATTAGTTACTTTAGATTGCTAACTTATTTTAGCATATTATTTTATTAAGACAGTTATGGGGTTAAAGTCATACAGAGTCTTGAAATATTCAAAATATAGATCAATGATGCAGCTGTATAGTGAAATAAAGTGTTTATCTACTTGGGATGTAGTCATTACAGAGTACATAAAGTCTGTCAGTGCTATTGAAAAGTTGAAAAAAAAAAATCAGTAGACAGCTGTATTTCTTATATGCTGACATTTTTCTGTGTGTGTTTGCGCCCGTATGGCTGCATGTAACATGTCTTGTATATTCTTTTATGGATAAGTATCTATGAAATATTTTGTATTCATGTGTTTGTCCTGTTTTTCTCTGATTTCCCTCTCTGGCATTTAAAATGGACTGCCAAATAGAAAGCCTTGTTTTGGGACTCGCTCATCAGTCCATTCATGCTTAACTAATTTGGAGGCTTCTCTGTATTGCGTTGCCTGGCGACAGGGACAAGTCAAGCTCTTTTAAATGGCAGACTTGTTCTCACAACAAACAGTGGAAAAACGGATGCTGTGGGTCACTGATTTTTTACGCCACAGTCAAAGGAGTGTCAGCCCTCTTTAGAGATGACTACTGTGCCATTGATTTGAGATATTGAATCTAAAGGACTCGTCTGCCATCTTTGCTAGAAATGTGTCTGCATGAAATAAAGTAGATAAAGATAATTGTCCTTGTACACCACATTTTTGTAATGGCTTTGTTAATTCTTTCTTCATTATTTTATCCAATTCTTGTTCATGATGTTCAGTAAATATTAAAGAAGAGGTAGATAAGAAATGTTGAAAGATTGTGATCATGACTCTGTGAGAGAGAATACTGGAGGAATGACAGGTCAAAGTCAAAATCATTTGCTAAAAGACTAAGGGAACTGCCTTTGGTACAGCATGTAAAGCATGGGCTAGCTGCCGCATTCAATTAAGATGATCTGGCATTACAAAAAAAGATATGTACTGTGTTTTGATGCTGTGTTCCCTAGAGATCTTGAGGGTGGCGGGAAGAGGAAAACCTCCTATTAGATTAACTGGTTCATCTTTTGACATACAAATGTGTGGTAACATCACAGAGCACATACACTCACTTTGTAACCTGAATGATGTGGAGAAGAGGTGAGAATATGACCCAAAATGAATTCCACATCATTCTCCAGCTTGAACTTGCGCCACCTATCACAACCACTACCTCTCTCTGCTCTTTGCCATATGAAGCGCAAAGCTGTGTTGCTTACAGCAGGGATTTGGCTTAAAAGACAGTGTGCCTTCTTTCATTTTGGGTAGGCATGCCCTCAAGGGTCTGCCGAGGCATCTCCAAAATTAGACCACAGAGAAATTATTCTAGCTTGTTAGCTCTCAACTGGAGGCGAGCATTGCTCAAAGGTGATGACTGATATATGAGCAGATGGGGAAATATGTGTTGTAACCTCAGCGGAAGGGTTGTATAATATTTGGAAAGCATATGATGAGCAATATAAGTGTTGAATAGATCAATGATAATTTAAATATAATTAAATACTTCAACATGTGGGTATAATATCAAGTGTATTAATGAGGGCAATATTCCACTTCTTCACTTGTGCATACTACTTAGTTGGAGAATGTGCACAAAAGCAGAGCGTCCCTGAAGTTGAATGCAGCTCTCATTTGTAAACCTTATCTTATCACTTTCAAGTCAAAATATCTTTGCAATATTGCTATTGTGATTGTTGATATTACAATTCTGACATTTTTTTAATATATATGGAAGAATCCAACAAAACAATAAATGTTCCAGTTGTAGTTGTGCTAAATTGTAAGTTAAGATACAGTATTTGTAGTTTAAAGGGGTGACATATTTTCCTACCTATACCTACCACCAAATTGTTTGATTCTTGTGTACTTTTTATTACCCATATCATTGGTTGATGAGAGAACCTGATAGAACCAGTGCAGTCTCATGATAAAGACTAAAAAAAAATGTAGAAATACTATATTATCCTCACTCTTTTCCCCACACGTGCAAGTGTTGATTCTACAGCTTGTAGATGTCTATGTCTCCAAAAGTGATCCTATGTGATGATGTCGACTTTCCATGTGTTATTTGTATTTATATGGCAGCAAATGATTCAAAGGAGGTTGGAGGAGATGATGGAAGGTCCAAATTTACAAACTTTTATGATACTCTCATAACCTTTGTGAAAGGATCCAGACTCATCCTGCAATCTCACCCATGAATGATTAGGGTTAGATTTAATGAACATGGTTAGGTCTACATGATACAAAATGCATGGTTAGACATCTACAAAAATCTGAGTGCTTCGAGCTCACATATTTTCATATTCATCCGTAATAACTGTCACTTCATGGACATTGGAAGGTTTGATCATATGTCCTTGACTTGTGTATAAATTTATAGTTATAACTTTTAATCAATGTGTAGCATGTCTGCCGAAATTGTTAAAACAGACCTCAGCTGCCCATGAATGGGAGTTTCCAGCTTCAACCAGCTGTGTCTGTGGCTTGATGACACATATCTTCTCTCTCTTGCATTAGACCGCTTCTGGCCTCAGGGTAAGCCAGCCAGCTCCAGCAACATCACCCAGTAGGAACTAAATCTCTCAGTGTGAGTTGCCTGTCCAGATCAGAGGCAACAGAGGGACTGGACTCACAGCCACGCTCTTACAGCCACAATAACTGGGTCAAATAAGCATGCCCAAACAGATCTGTGCTGTGACTCTGACAAACCCTGGGAAGAAGTGGACAAATACACAACTTTGAATTATGGTGCCCTGTTATTTGTAGTGAGATTTCACATTTTAAATTGCAGCTGTCGGCCACATTTAGCATATAGTTTTTAAATACAATTAGCTAAGGATTAGCTTTGGTGGACAATTTAGTCTTTAGTCTTTTGTCAAGGAAGGCTAAAATGATGGAAAACTTCAGCAGTGAATTATTAATGTCCACCCAAATGAACATTGGGTGTTTAGGGCAGTCATTGCTCTGCTGAAGCTGTAACTCCATCAATCCATCCATTATCTGCCGCTTCTCCGGGGGTCGGGTCGCGGGGGCAGCAGCTTTAGCAGAGAGACCCAGACGTCCCTGTCCCCGGCCACTTCCTCCAGCTCTTCTGGGGGGACCCCGAGGCGTTCCCAGGTCAGCCGAGAGACGTAGTATAGTAGGTCCAAAGTATATTCAAAATAAGTCTGGTATCCTGACCTCTTCTGACTACTTGTTGTTGGAAATGTATTATTTTTTTAAGGAGCTGTTTGGATCCAAGTTGACAGGCGGCTGCATGCATTAAGTAGACTTGAAAAGAATTGCCCTACTTTAGGTGATGACATGCCCTTTACTCAGGCAACAGTGTACATCTTCCTGACTTGACACAAGGATGGCCTCTAGGGCCCTAGTAGCATTGCTTTGTATCATGTTTATGGTGGAAAATATGAACATTATTTGATCATCTTTGATCATTTGGGAACTGTTTTTTTTTTGTTTGTTTTTTACATTATACATTGACACAAAACTGGACATCTTTTTTTTTACATATTTAGCTTGACTGAAGTTTTAAAAAATGTCATTGTTCATTTTTGCCCAAGAAAATATCTTTAAGGGAAGCGGTAGCAAATTATTCTCACACTTTGTCATTGTTTTCAAGCTGTAATAATGGATTCAAGCAAAATTTTCAGCTCCACTCTAAGTGGCTTTGATTATTTAATGAGAAACATTTCTCAAAGATGATACCTTTTCTTTCTCAGCTGAGATCAGTCACTATTAACAGTCCTTTAGAGAGGAGATCAATGGATAACATATACAGCCTTCATGAGGGATTGAATATGGGGATGCTGTGTGTGCCTATCTCTGATGTGTGGTGCTCTCATCTTGAAACGACTGTGCACACATGCCTGTTTTATGAAATGCAACAACTCATTTCTACTGTCATTGTATATTTTTCCCTGCTACTCATGATTATAGTACCAAGAAATGCAAGAGGGAAAAGCTTTACTGAAGCAAGCTTAGTTTAGACCATTCTGAAAACACTGTCAGAAAAAAATCGGTGCTGACAAAGTTTCATCAAATTGAAGGTGGGAATTCTGAGTAAAGAGCTAGGGCGAACTAACAATTATTTAGTCCTCCCCGGGTTTTTTAAATCAAGTAATGCACAATATATACAATTCAGGTGAACAACAACACTTAAGGTCCCACCAAAACATTTCAATTAGGATGAAGTCTTGACTTTGACTGGGACATTGCAACACCTTGATTCTTTTTCAGCCTTTCTGTTGTAGATGTACTGCTGGGCATGGGATTATTATCATGCTGCATGACCCAGTGTCAGCCAAGATTCAGTCATTGAACCAACAAGTCCTTCAGCAGAAATCATCATATAGGTTGGCTGTTCTGAACCTTCATCACGACTCATAATGGTATCTTATAAAGTACCACCCCCAGAAGGGAAAAAATAACTGATATGAGAGTTTCAGGTGCTGTTTACACATACCTGGGTATTTTGATAAACGAAGACCTTTCCCTTCGTTTGTGCCTTTCGTTTATACACAAACGGAGTGTTTTCCTCCGAAAACGAAGCTAAAAAAAAACTCCGGCAAAAGTGGAGATTTTTAAAAAACTCTGTTTAGCGTTTGTGTGTAAACTGGTTGAAAGAGACAAAAACGGAGTTTTGGGAATGGAATGAGGAGTTGTCGTCATAGTACAGAGCCCCGCCCCTATCCGCCATGTTGGCAGGATGCTAGCGTGAAAACGCCATTCTCTCCGTCCATTGTTTATCTGGCAAGCATGGAGGTACTAGCAGCATTTCTGTTGTTGAGAGCTATACTCGCTTGTGTGATTTTGAAAATTACAGTCATACAATGTATTGAACAACAAAGACATTTTTCACGGC
Source organism: Odontesthes bonariensis (assembly GCF_027942865.1). Classification (NCBI taxonomy): domain Eukaryota; kingdom Metazoa; phylum Chordata; class Actinopteri; order Atheriniformes; family Atherinopsidae; genus Odontesthes; species Odontesthes bonariensis. The sequence continues at coordinate 30,176,348 of NC_134509.1, read as the reverse complement.
TTTAGCAGTTTTATAGTCCAGCGCAACGTGTAAAAGTAGCTCAGTCTCGCTATCAGTCCACACACATGAGCCTGGCGCAATATTTTCTTCTTGAAAAGGATCCGGAAGTTCTTCCTGTCAGCGGTTCTCTATTAGGCTTCTGATTGGCTTGTGTGGAATTCTCATTGTTCTAACACTGCCACCGTCAGGCTTGGCGTAATTTAACAGCTCTTGATAGCGTATTTATGCGGATCAATGTAGACGTGTTTTTTTTTAAAAACGGGGCTGTGTGCACCTAGTTTTTTTTTTGCAAACGAAGGTTAGAAAATATGCGTTTATCAAAATACCCGGGTATGTGTAAACAGCACCTCAGTCCCAGAGAAAACAATATTCTCTGTCAACATCTGTTGAAAAAGCCACAAAGTCCTCACAAGGAGGACCCCCGTGCTTGACAGTTGATTTGAGGTTTTTGTGCTGATATACTGCTTTTCACCAACTGTAGTGCTGTGCATTACGGTCCACTCGGACATAGAAGTGTTGAGGTTTGTTGAGACATGACTTTACAAGCCTAAGCTGTGCTTTTAGAGAGAAGAGGCTTATTTTATGTTAACCCTTCCAAAAAAGCCAACTTGCTCAGTCTTTTCCTAATACTACTGTCATGAAATTAAATTTTTTTTTTTTTTATTCGAACAAACTGCTTTCACATTTTGGCTTTGTTATTGTTGAATAAATGATGATGGTGTACTATGTCCATCTGAGGTTGTAGTTACCTAATTCTAAGCCCCGTTAAGTTTGTTCTTATGTACACTGCACAAATATTAGCGCTCAGATTTTATTCTTTTGTTTGTTTCTTTTACACACTGTTACTTGATGTGTTAAACGTGCTGCTAACTTTCATCAAACTACTTCACTGAACAAAGAATTGTGAAGGTGTCTAGGCGCTGCTGTAGAGACATTCTTCACACCCACCAGTGTTGATCTTCTCAGACCCATCAGCACTCTTCAGTGTTTCTACGTCTTCGCATAGTATTTTATTCGGCTCGCTTGGAACCTTGGTATTACCAAAAAAAGTACAATCGGTTACATGATATCACTACAATGAAAAAAAATAATTAAAAAAGGAAGCAGAGCTGTGCTGTACTGTATGGCAAAGTGAAATGGGAATATATTATCTGTGATTCTGTGCACATAATTCATGAGAAGAGTAATTTCATAACTTTATGTAGCTTTATTGATTAATTGAATCATTTATGCTTCCTTTTGATTCTCAGCACAGCTCTGCCAAAGGTGCCTCCATGTAAACTCTTAGAACACGCATATTCTAAACATTGTCGTCTGTTTATCAAAAAACTGGTATTTCAGTTGCTGGCATTCCCATTCCACATGTCGAAGTGTCGGAAGGGGAGACACTAAACCCCCATGTGTTCATTTGTGTGAGAGTTGTTGTGGAGAAAAATGAGTCGGACTCACCTTTGTAGCCTCTTATGGGGAATTTATTGAACAGACCGTCACCGAGACATGTACATTTCAGCATGCACGGAAATTCCCAATGATCTCAGTTTGTTACCACTTCTTATACCCTTCTCCATCATTCTGTGTGTATGTGGCCTAAACCTAATCTCTATCTGACGCCTGCAGTCTGAGAATGCTGCTACATCTTCGTCATCGTCTAGATTGTTTATCCTTACCTTGAACAATATATGGTTCGAGCACCATCAAGACATGCTGAGAATGTTTCGAGCAGTGTCCAAACACAACATGTGCCTCGACCAACGTGAAGGACCTGCTCTCCCATACTTCGAGCAATGTCAATTATGTGTGAATAATAGAGAAAAAGTGCTTCACAGGCTAAAAACAGGCTGTTTAGACTAAGAAGTACTGCATGAATAAGTCTGTGAATGTGTGAATGCGGTTTGTATTTTAAATGGTAACCATGGCACACAAACAGTCTACCTACTGAACACAGAGAGAAACTTCACAGAGATCAAACTAGCAAGTAGGCTAACACAGCCATGGTATAACATGTATGTCACAGCTAAATTCCTAATTCAAACAATTGATTTGTTTCTGATAAACTGAATCACATAAGTTTAATGTCCACTGCTTAACAATCTACACGGAAGCGTGCATTTAGTTGCAATCAACTTCTGCATTGTGTTCAATTTGTGCTGTACAACTAAAAACAGCATGGCGTACATGAAGGTTTACTAAGTGGAAAGCATTCATTTAATTGCACCTTGATATCAAATTCCTGGAAACAGAGCCCTCACATGTAAATGAATGGCCACTGATTGCGCATTGGCCTAGAACAGCGGCTGTTTGATAATAATCACTTCACATTAATGTTGCTCCTTTGCGCTTTAGTTGTCTCTGATTGCTTATGTATTCATCCCAACTATTCAGTCACCATTACATCTATATTTGTGGTCCATAGTTTGAAGGAAGGCTAAATGTCAAATCATGAGTTTGACTTTCTGTTCTTGTTTTTCATGAAAAGATTTCATAGAGATTTTTCTGTGTTAACTTAACCTATCTTAACTAAGTTAAGAAATGTCATTTTGAATTAAAAATGCCTTTTTTTTTTGCTCCTGATGTTGATTAAAGAAGATATAGACATAGTAACTCAAAGATAATGAAAACAAGAAAAACTGAAAAATAAACTGGGTTTATGCATGTGTGGAAAAGTAATCCTTTTAATAGTGTTTTGAACTCAAAGCACAATTTTCTCGAATTTATTCCTCACTATACTTGTAAGAGGGGTTTAATCTGGAGCCTTCCCACTCTCATAATTAAATGTGTACGTTTGTCAATATCCAGTATATAGTACCCTCACACGCAGAGGCACAATAAAGGCACAGCAATTGTGAAACTGAAACATTTACATTGCAAACTGTCTTGTATAGAGCAGCATTGACACAATGTGATGCAAATCTTGAACCATGTATCTATTGATATGTAACCCTAACCATGTGCTTTTTTTAACTGACAGCAAAGTAGAAATGTGAAAAGTGCTTGGGGTCAAAATAAGGCTTGAGCTTGGTTTTGTGATGTGACAGACAGTGGTGTAACATCCCACTTCTAAGTGTTATTTAACGTGTTGTTGTTGTGCTATATCCAATTGGAAAATGTTGGTATGTTACAATTAGCCAAAAAAACTAGGTGTGGGACATCTTTAAAGCCTTGAAATCATAGTATTTACAGTATGTATTTTTTAAGCATACATGACAGTTTGACATGTTCAGATTGAAAGCGGACAGCTTTGCTTGCTGAGACGCTGGTTCTGCACTTGAAGCTGGCAGTTTTATGAAGATGTCACTGATTTGTACTACTGTTTTTTGTTTTTTTTTATCCAGTCATGATACAAAAAGATTATCTATTGAGAGCCAGATGTCAAATTCCAAGTTCAAAATCCTTTCATGTGTTTCCTCCATCTTCCCAGTTTCACTGTGCAACAGCATACTGAGAACTCATTATTCAAAATCAGTTCTTTTCAGCATGTATGCCAGGCTCCTGAGGCTTCGGTTTCTGGAAAATGTGGGCTTCGGTTATCAACTGATCCATGGTTTTGTGTGGTATACATTTAAATGATGACACATACTTGACACCATCTATAATCCTGCATCAATCCTGCGTCAGTAGTGTTTAACGGAGAGGAAGTAGAATTATATGAGGTATTAGGAGCTGCTTATGATTATTTAAGCAGAAAAGGAAGCAAAACCAACTCAGTTTTAATATTTTGTTTATAGGCTTTATAAATGCTGTCTTTTTATATTACAGTTTTCTTTTTCTTTTTTTTCTGGAGGCTAAGAAAGCATGCAGTCAAGGAAAAGCTTTTCTGAGCCAATATCACTAAGCTTTTAGTCCAGCGAAAGATTTATAATATAATAATATGATAATAATAAATTTCTTATTTTCTAATTTAGAGATCCTCTCTTGAACAGTGGAACAGAAAGTCCCTGTTGAGGCATCTTCTATGTATATGTACTCTCTGTCAATTTGTAACTGATCCCCTCTATCAGACAAAAGATAGAGACAGAAGAGACAGCCCACATTAGTTAAAGTATGACCAAGTTAAAGTTATACTTTAACTCCAAGTTAAAGTATGACCTCCTGTCTTTGTCACGTTATACTTGATTTTCTCTATGCAAATTTTTACTTCACTACTGTGACCTGTGGAATAAGGTGAAACAGTAAACCTGATAACTTCTATTTTTCATCAGAATAGCCCAACTTGATTATGTGAATATTTCCTATTCTCATTGTAATTTTAATTTCCAAGAAATAAGAGCAAATATCTCTTAGGCAAGAAAGCAGGATAAGTTACACTACTAATTCAAGAAAATATTTGATGAATTTGATTTCTCTTAAAGTATCCCCTGTACATCTTTTCAAAGTTATTATAGCTTGTTTTTCTTTCTTTTGTCTACTGGTAACTTTTTTGGTATCTCTCTTCTATTCCTCCAGCTCCCCTTTCTGCCGGCAGTGCCCCCCCCCCTGCTTTTGAGGCTGTGGTATGAGCCTATGTGGCAGGAAGGTGCTGACGTTGCTGAGCAGCGTGTTCGCTGTTTGCGGCCTCGGCCTGTTGGGGATAGCTGTGAGCACCGACTACTGGCTCTACCTGGAGGAGGGCGTCATCCTTCCCCTCAATCAGAGCGCAGAGATGCGCATGTCCCTCCACTCCGGGCTTTGGAGGGTTTGCTTCTTAGCTGGTGAGTTAGTAAACACAATATTCACACCTTCAATGCAAAGCGATATAGCTTTATGAATTCAGGATGGATTTTGTCTATAACGACATAAATGGAGAATAATATAATTAGCCTCAGTAGTAGATACTACGATAATGGAAACTCCTGAGGTGCTCTGAAATGGTAAAAACTGAAGTCACATTTTAAATGCATAATTTAAGGTAAAGGTAGGTCTATGCTCACAAAGAGTCCTGTGCTAAGGTAATTTAAACACAGCAGAGCAGCTCTGATGTTTCACTGAAAGCTGTATATGCAAAACAAGATACAAACAAGCCCAAACAACAAACATTTAGGGGAATTGGTGAACCACTTGGATTCATTATAGCTATGAGTAGTTTTTATATCACCTTGATATTTATAAAGATATACATAATAATTACTAACAATGATATGGAAAAATATGAATTGGCAAGCCCTTACCATAAAATTTGCAAGAAGATTTTATGTTTCTAACACGTTTAGAAACATAGTCCAGTCATTCAGCAATGTTTTAACATGCACTCTACGACACAGTGCTATGTTGTTTTATTTGTACAATGTAAAAAAAAAAGCTGGGACACTGTGCAAAATGTAAATAAAGACAGAAATTAACAACTGAAACATCAATGAAAAATATATTAGCGCTCTTTGAATTTGATGGCTGCAGCATATATAAAAAAAAGGCTCGAAAGGTTAGATGTACAAAAAAGCACAGAGCACAATGAAGAGGCAGAGTCTCTCAGAAGTGAATATGAGCAGAGGTTAAGCAATGTGTTACAAAAATAGAATAAACAGTATTGCAATTTTTAGAATAATGTTCTTCAATGTAAAATTTTAAAGATTATTCCATCATCTACAGTACATAATGTCATCAAAAGGTTTTGTGTATATGGAGTCATCTCTGTGTGCAAAGGACATGTCTGAAAATCAGTTTTAGTTTCTGATCTTTAGGTCCTCTGGCATTAAAAACAGGCATAAATCTGTCCATGAAATGCCATGCACATGCTCAGTAACACTTCTAGAGATCATTGTCTGTGAACACTGCACACCGTGCCATTTAGAAATGCAGGTTAAAGTTGTATAATGCAAGGAAGAAGCCATATGTGCACACGATCTAGGAACACTGCTGTCTTCTCTGGGTCAAAGCTAATTTAAAATTGACTGAGGCAAAGTGGAAAAATGTACTGTGGTTGGACAAATCAAAGTTCTTCAAAAAAGTCATGTATGCTGCATCTTCTGGACTAAAGAGAAGAGATACCATCCAGCTTTATATTTGAATAATTGATATTGTGGGGATGCATCAGTGCCTATGAAACTGGCAACTCAAGGGACCATCAACGGTGAAGAGGGGATGTTACACATTATTAAACAAAGCTTGGCCCCAATTTTATGGGAGGTGTTGCTCCCACCAATCATACATCCATCCATTTTCTTTACCCACTTAATCTAATTCAGGGTCGTGGAGGGGCTTGAGCCTGTCCCAGCTGCCATTGAGCAAGAGGTGGGTTACACCCTGGACAGGTAACCAGTTGCCATCAATCAAGATGAGCAAGTGAAAGAGTTAAATGTCTTACTCTCAATATGTAATATGTTTTAAATGTTCGATTATGATCAGAAAGTTCATAGGAACTGTGCAAATGATAGCATTCTGTTTTCATAATTTTTTTACACAGCATCCCAACGTTTTTGGAATTTGTTTACTTCATTGTTGTCTTTCCAATCAATTTTGTTTTAAGTGTGCACAGTCATTTTTGTTTCTTTCCTCATTACTTTCCTTCCCTTTATCCACATGACTTCTGCAAGTGGAAGACTAGTTTGAGTGTAGTCTTTCAATACTTGAGCATTAATCTTTTAACTTTGCCCTCCCATCTGTGTAACTATTGGACCAGTAACTACTGTATTTACTGAACGTATGTGGGTTATCTCCAACCCGAACTTGAGATGTCTTCTGTTCCCATCAAATTGTCAGTTGTTTTCATTCCAGCTGATGAATGGCTGACCAAGATCTCTTTCCTCATAACATACCTAAAGACCAAAGACTTTGCTCCTTCCTTTGGACCTGCATTTTGTTTTTTCTACTATAGCACTCTAACATTAGAAAGGCATATGTATTTCCACATTGCATGGTTGAACACCTTTTGAACCTTCAAAAATGCCGTTCCTCCCCAGTTCCAGCATCACATGTTTGGCATGTTTGAAGGTATTGATTATAGATAAGAGAAGCACCAACTGTTAGTTTTTAATCTTTTCTTAGAGAAAAAAACATCCAGACAAGTGTTGTCCCAGAGTAAACCAGGTATCAACTTTTGCTTTAAACTCTTACTAATCATGATAGCAACAGAAAATGTAATGTAATGTGTTGGTTAGCTGTCTTTTACTACACAGCTGATTTTGACGTATTTTAGAGTTTTAAAGTTTAGAACCTCAGTCTGCACTTCAGGTATTTATTATTTGTAATACAATAGCAAGAAGCATCATTTTCATTTGTCATCAGTTTTGATTGTATCTATATTTTGGTCATAAGTACAGTACCCCATAGAAAAACATAATGTACTTGTGTTAGTAACAAACAAACTACTATAGAGCACTGGCCATCATTTAATGATTGTTTGAACATCCTTTGACAGCATTATCCCTCAAACAAATTAACAACAGCCAGGAGGATATTTGCTTAATTCTTCCCCACATAACTATTTAATCACAGCTATATTTTTTGGATGCTTAGAGTGAACAGAGATCATCAACAGCATCTCTTTTGGGATAAGGTCAGACTGGGACAGTGAAATCAGTGTCAGGTTTTCTTTTTAGAGTCACTGTTGTACACTAACTTCATTATTGACAAAATATGCAAAAATAAAAAGTACACTCTTTTTCAGTTAAAACTTTTGATGTACTAGGAAATGATAAATATCATGTGATTCTTACCAGGTCTTAAAATCAGCTATATACAATCTAAGGTAAAAAAAAAACAGCACATGGCACATTAACATCAATTTATTTTACAAAAAAGCACAAGGCAAAGAGCCATCTCTGAAAAACTAACTATATCCACTATTCAGTAGTTTGCTGAGCCACGTTTAGCAGCAATAATGTGAAGGGAGGCTTCACAAACTTTAACTGGTCATTGAAGTTTGCAAGCATTTATTTAAACACAGCTCTCTTAAGGTCCTGCCACAGAATTTCAGTGAGGTTGAGGTGTGGACTTTGCCTGGGCCACTGCGTCACAATGATTCTTTGCTTTTCAGTCATTCTGTTGTAGATTTGCTGCTGTTTAGGATCGCTGTCTTGTTGCATGACCAAATTCCAGCCAAATTTTGTTTTTTAGATGGGTAGCTTCACATTTGACTCGAGAACACTTTGAAATACAGAGGAGTTCGTGGTCAACTCAATGACTGCAAGGTGTCCAGGTTCTGTGGCTACAAAACAAGCCCAAATCATCACCACTGTGCTTGGTAGTTGGTATGAGTTATTTGTGCTGATATACTGTGTTGGTGCTGTGCATTGTGACTAAACATTCCAGGAGTCTTTGGATTGTTTAGATTGTATTTTGCAAACCTAAGCCATGCTACCATGCACCTAAGGAGAGGCTTTTTTGCAGCAACCCTTCCAAAACAAGCCATACACTGAAGCTGTAGAGTCTGAGATGTAGCTTTAGGGGATTTTGCCATGTTCTGAGCACACTCTGACCTTGAGTTGAACTTGCTGGGACTTCCACTGGATGTTTTCCACTTTTGAAAAAGTTGAACTGTTTGGAAATGGCCTCATAACACTTCTCAGATTGGAGGACAGGAGCAATTGCTTCTCCTTACTCTCTTAATTCCACAAAGCAGTAAGGGTGGTGTACTGAATCTTGACTGAGTTTAAGTTTAATAAATGTAATAAGTCATGTGTTTTTATCAATCTGCGGTAATATTTATTTCGTTCAAAGACCTTATAAGGACCAGATGATTTTATGGTTTCCTTTTGGAAATGTTTTATTATTTTATATTCGTGTTACAAATCACATATTGTGAGCAATCTTGACACCAGTGTCTTTTTCCACTTTGAATCTGCAGTCCCAGAAACGAGAGGTCAGACAGCCTGTATGCTCTGACTACTCCTGGGGTGGGGCTGTTCAGCACATTTTGAAGTTTTTGCTAGCAACACTTTCAAAATGTACAATTCTGAGGTACACAGATGAGGTTTTAGAGGATTTATAACCCCAGTGAGACTTTAAAATACTTTAGATTGTGTTGGTTTATACTCTTCTTTCTGCTGAATTGCTACATTAAGCCATGTGCCTTCTGCGTCCTTTTTAGGGGTTATTCGCTTAGACATGGTAAATATGTGGCCCGTCAGTCCAACTGTGATTAGGTAACAGATGTTTTCCTACCATGTAGCAGACCACTGTGGGAAGCAGGCTACACGTTAGCCAATGGTTCAGTGTCTTTTAGGGTCAATTGAGTGGCCTCATTGCCCACTTTACTATTCTGGTGCACACAGTTTGACCCAAAACATTTACTGCTTACCGTCACAATATTTTGTTGGGTCTAACAATAATAATGTGTGATTTTGCGTAATATTTTGAACAGTACTGATGTTGAGTGAATTTATGATGTTACATGTTTTCATTCAAATCTGTATTATTTTAGATTATGTTAAGCAGTAGGATTTCTAGAGTCCTAGGCTGAGATCCAGATTAACATTGTGTGTTAGTGAATCTTTCCCTTTGATGCAGCTACATTACAGTTGTACTAAAACACAAAGAATTTTTGTCATTAAACTACAGGTCTTACACTAGATTATAACAGCCTGTGCGTGTAGGTGTATTACTGATATTACTGGTGAATTCACATATAGAACAAATGATAAAAAAATCTTTTTAAAAATTATGGGAAACATTCTAAACTATACAGGACATACTTTACACTATAGAAGGCAATCTTTAGTATGTTATTTATTGTGTGGAATAGGATTGTGAAATGTCCAATCACTTAGTCCTCACCTGTTTTTTAGCACTATAATAGAGACACCTGCTACGACTCCTCATAATCAAAAAATAAAGTAAATGCAACACAGTAAAAACAGTTTAATCTGATACAATATAACCTTGTCTGCCATGTGACAGTACAGGGGCCGTGCAATGTCTGTATGAAAGTCCAGTGTTATCAGAAAAATGTGTAAAAGGAACATTTATCACAACCAATTATTTGAAATCATGAGATGGCAAAATATCATAATAATCCTAATCGTATTTTTTGTCAAATCTAAACTTAACAGTGTATATAAACTCTAATGATCTTATATTTTGGACAGTTTGGAGGGAATTTCATACATGCCATACTGATATATGGTGAGAAATGGGATACATGTACTTATTTACAATTATCTGTTATACTAACCCTGTTGAAAACCAAGCTGTGATGAACCAAAACATGTTTTTATACTTTTTTTGATTGATTTCTAATGAGTTCATTTGAGAAACTAACTGTGATTTTTGCAGGTTTGCCCTCAGAAGTAGGATTTTTCTTTTCAGAAATTCTGCTTCTGCCACATTTTATTGCCTCAAATCCAAGTTCAAATCAATTTACATTTATTATATATCAAATGAAATAATTTATTTTGAAATATGTACCAAATGTACTCTGGTGCACAGAGGAATGCAAGGTCTTGTGGCCTCCACTTCCGAGTGCTCCTGTGAGGCGCATGCCTATCTCTGCTCACAAGCACAACTCAGTATAACATCGGGTACTCAACTCTATAAGCAGGTGTCCTTGCTGATGTTGCTGTTTCATTTGTTGATGCTGTTTTTTTTTTTTTTTGTGGTCCCAAGATACCCCCTTCCCCATCCCCTGAATGCAAACACAAAACCGATGGAAATAGGTTGACACACAAAATTAGGCATAATGTTTGACTCTTCCTGTGATTTTCTTTCTTTCTTCAAGCCTTTGGACCATCGGGGCCATGTAGGGGTTGAGCCCCATTTAACCCAATAATCAAAATGACACGAAGCAGGTTGTTGATCGTTGACATTATCACAAAGTGAGGCATAAGCAGCTGATGTATGATAATTGATCACCAACATCACCAAGACTTGTTAACTATGAAATGACTTCAAACACAACTGGCAAAAATGTGAAAAATAATGTCTCCAGAGAAGTGAATTTCAGCTTTTCATCATCATGAAGTGTACTGTGTGCGTGTATTGTGAAACCTAATTATGTATGCTGAGGCACATACTATCACCTCATCCAGCACCTCATGGTGTGTGGGGTTAATGAAGTGCTGACGAAGACGACTCTATGTATATTTTTGTGCCAGACTTTGTGGCATGTGTCAAATTAATGGTGTTAAAATCTAAGTTATGTACAAATGCAAAGTTCTTGCCCAGACATCACACAAAGCTAATTCATCCAGTTCAGTACAATACATTTTCTATTTATAATGGTGGGGAATTTATAAATTCATCATGCAAATGCTTCAGGATGTCTTGATATTCCCTGTGTATGTGTGCTGCACACTTTGAGCTTTTCTTTGTTGTACCTGTAACATTTTAGTTCAGTTATCAGTGCTGAAACATTTCCTCAGTTATGTGAAACTTTATTGAGTAATATTTTTCTGTGTCCTTTGTTCCAGGAGAGGAGAAAGGACGGTGTTTTACTATTGAGTATGTGATGCCCACTAATGTCCAGATTACCTCTGAATCCACTGTTAGTGTACTCAGTAAGTGACTGCTCTTAAGAAACATGTTTTTGCACCTGGGGTTAAACATATTCATTTCCATTTTAAATTTGGTCTTTTTAATATGTGGCTCCATTGGAATTTAGTCGCTTTTGATCTTTCAAGTTGCTGCAAAATGTTTGGTACTTTAGTATTAGCTTAAATTTTCAGTCCCAACAGTTTTGCCATGAAGAAAATAGAGACATTCGGGGAAAAAAAGAACCTCTGAATGAGTTTCTCTCATGCATCACATATGTGGGCATTTGACAAGATAAATTTTCGTTGATTTGAGTAACCAAATAAGCAGTCTTTGAAATTTCAAAAGAACTTTGAAATTAAACATGCATGCATGAATAGACACAAGTACAAGTAGTTTGCAGACAAACAGTGAGAGATTCTAAGAAAGCCACTTTTGGTCTAATTTCTCTCGCGTCCTCAGGCTGCAGTCCAAAGATAGTCTTTTATGTGAAAGCTGTAATAAAGTGTTTGAGAGGTGAAAACCAGCTGAGAACAAAGGTACATAAATATATCACACAACTGCCTCTGAAGGCTGTCAGAACAAATTTTTGGAAGTAGATAATTGCAGCAGATTGGGTGAAGGAAAGCTGGACAACTAAACAAAATAATTAATTTAAAAATGACAACGTCAACTTTGTTTAAACAGCCCATTCCATTACATGTGAACCCAATGAGCTAACATTGAATTTTTAATCTGGAATTCAGAAGTCTGTAATGGACTGGCGACCTGCCCAGGAAGTGGGAATAGAAAATGGATGGATGGAATTTACAAGTGAAAGTGTAGACGTTGATCTAGTGGCATTAATTCGGTTGGACAGTGAGGCAGAGCTAGATGGGCTACTTAAGGAAGCTAATATATCATTTCTAATTTAAGAAACTTTTTTCTGGAAGAAAGTTGCAAATTCATTGCATTTAGTCGTGGGGAGAAATTCGGCTGATGTGGATCTGTAAGGATTTTAGAATGACATTGATTATTGTTAATCGGTTGGAAGATGTTGTCTGGTTGATTATTTATTTGTTGTAGGAATAGAGCTTTGTAATTTTTTATGTTTTTATTATAACTATTAATTTTTTAGCATATTCCCTTTGCTATCTTGACTTTTTAATTTTCTCCAAGAAAAGTTTTGACAGAAGATATATGACATACTCATGAAATGATCATTTAATCTATGTGATAAAATGCATGAAGATAAATTACTTTTACGAGTCTTGGAAAGCAAAATCAAATATGCATTAAGACTTCTGGGATCATACTTCACAGCCTTCCTGGGAAGTCTATGCCAGGCCTCTGGAGAGAAGAGTGCAGTTGATAGCTGAACATCAGATTCAGGAGAAGCAATGCAGATTTCTCATGGTCAAGGGAGCGCTGTAGCAGCTCTTTACTACCACAAAGATACGATAGGGTTCATGAAACCATGCCAAACCTTGTCCTGCAGTGAGAGCTTGGTTCATGTTTCTGCCATTGAGTCAGACTTGTGTCTGTTATGTCTTGGACTCTGTGAAGGCTGCCTTTTGTAACCAATTCTGCTCATAACCTTTATTGAGAGGATTTCCAAGGGCAGCCAAGGGGTGGATAGTTTCCGGTTCAGTCAGCTTTAGATGGCATCTTTGCTTATTTCAGATGATGTGGTCCTGTTGTCGAGGAAGAGTTTCAGGCATGTTCCATCAGTAATATGCCTCAGGACTCTGGGAGATAAGATATCTTTCAGCTGGCTTGGTAATGCTTCAGTGTCCATCTGGAAGAGCTGAAGGAGGTGGCTGATGAGAATGAGGTCTGGAGATCTCTGCTCAGACAGTGCAGAAAATTGATGGATGGAACTTGGAAGTGCAACATCAGTATATTTGAAATGATAAGCTATGGCAGGTTAACTCTGATCTACCATCAGGTTGATCTTTAGAAGTGATGCTTAAAGCATCTCTAGGGGACGTAACCACAGAAACCCAATGTCACTTTTGTTTTATTTATTTCACTCAAACTGGAAGTTATGGTGGGTTAAATATCTACAGAAGCTTCTAATAGGGACATTTAATATGCTTTCCAAAGTTTAGCCAATTACTTCAGTACCAAGTTCCTTTAGGGTTATAGCCTTAGACATTTGTTCCACTTAGCTGGAAGAGTAACATTTTGTGTAATGAAAAACACAACAGGGAGTGTCTGACAATAAGTAAATACAAGCTCTCTTGGCTCTCTTTACTTCTGGGATCTATTTTACCATTTTTTCACCACAAGAATTAGATTCCTGCTATCCAGCAATAAAGAGTCCAGAATTAAATCCACGAATTACTGTCTTTCTGGATAGGAAACATAAGATAGCAAAGCCAAAAAATGTCATACTGCATGGTAACGTATAACTAGAAAGAATTTAAAATCTTTAAGCAACTCTCAAAATGACCTGTTCCTCTGTTACCTAATTCTTCTCTGTCTCTTCTCTTTTTAGAAATGATTCGTTCTGCTACACCCTTTCCTCTGGTCAGCCTCTTCTTCATGTTCATTGGATTTGTGCTCAGTAACATCGGCCATATTCGCCCGCATCGCACCATCCTGGCCTTTGTTTCTGGAATCTTCTTCATCCTGTCAGGTACTTGGTTTATCCCTGGCGTAAAGATTCAAATTAAGACCAATTTTGGTCCTGAAGAGAGCACAGTGATACATAGTGTTGTTTTTATTAAATCATTGAATAAATATGTTTTTACAGATTTAGTCAGTTCTATCTGTCTGCCTCTTCTCTTGGCCTCCACAGGTCTGTCTCTGGTTGTTGGTTTGGTGTTGTACATCTCCAATATTAATGATGAAATGTTGAACAGGACCAAAACTAATGAGGCCTACTTCAGCTACAAGTACGGCTGGTCGTTTGCCTTTGCCGCCATCTCCTTCCTGCTCATGGAGGTAACCTCTTTGATATTTATTCATATAATTTATAATCAACCAAATCCACCCCATGCATCTCTTTTGGCTTTATATTTGTTTTTCTATAAACATGAGGCTTATATAAGGTTTATAGACTTGACTTATTTCCTTACTAAACCTTATTTATCAATGTGTTTTTGTTCATTTATTGTGTGTTGATTCATTACATTTTATCCACTCGACTCAAAACTTGTGCTGCAATTTTGGCAATCAGCAGACACCAGAGTCTATCTTCACTTCTTCATCTCTGTAATAAATCTGTTTTTGGTTTTAAGAAAGAATTTCCAGGAAGCTGAATATTTCAATGTAATTAAATTACATTTAATTTATATTCAACAAAAATCATCTCAGTGTACTTTACATACAGAAAAATACATCAAATTCTCTTTCTATTCACTTTTAGCTGGGTTAGTTATGATTCATGCATTTATTTTGTGGAAGATAATATACGCATTATGTGCAATAAGTGCATTCCAAACAAACAAATGAAGTCAATGCATCTGATGCTGTCCGTCTTTCAAATGATTTGTCATTACCCTGACTTAAGAAGTCTCTTTTATTGTGCCATTTTGACTTTATTGAAATGTGAACTTGGATCTAGGGATGAATATACAGATGGCCTTTGTTAGATGATTTCATATAGTACAGCCCATTACTGTATAAGAAATGTATAAGGAAGAATCAAGGTGTTTCAAGGACCCAGCCAAAGTCCAGACCGCAATCTGATTGAAATACTGAGAACTGCACAGAAAACGAATAACCACAAGCTTTAATGAATCGATGCGATGTTGAAAAGAGGAGTATTTTCTGGTACATGAAGAAAGCTAAAGGTGACATTACAAGCTATCAAATCATTGGGTGTACTTGTCTATATTGGATTAGATTTTGATACATGTTATATATTTTTGATATATTATTGTCACACAGTGTAATTTGTCATGTTTTATGACCTGGTAAGGACCAGATCCCTTTTCTTTATGTTCTGAGATTTAAAGTTTATTATTTCTCACCCATCCCAGACGGCTGGTGTCATGTCAGTGTACCTGTTCATGAAGCGCTACACAGCGGAGGAAATGTACAGACCACATCAGGGATTCTACCGGCCTCGCCTCAGCAACTGTTCAGATTACTCTGGCCAATTCCTCCATCCAGACGCCTGGGCTGGACGTGGCCGCAGTGCCTCCGCCATCTCCTCTGAGGCCTCCCTCCAGATGAACTCCTCCAACTACCCTGCCCTTCTCAAGTGCCCTGAGTATGAACAAATGTCCTCGTCACCCTGCTGAGGCAGACGGGTGGCATTGTGTCAGCACTTTTAGGGTCATTTCATCTGCATTGATTTTGGCATTTTTTTGTCCAGTAATTTGATATCATCCATCTTGAAGTGCTCTGAATATGACCCGATTCGCTTTCCTGTCTTCGGATCTGACTTTTATTTACAGCTTTTGGTTCCGTAAGAAGTAAAACATTAGGTAACCATTTTGTTTCTAGTCTTGTTTCAGGCAGATCTGTTACAAGATGAAAGAGGAAATAATTTGACCAGGCACTTTTGATCTGCTTTTGATGACTTTGATCTGCTTGTACAGTACTTTTTAGTGGTAGAACGTTATCAGTCAGCAGAATTTAGAGGTTAGAAATGGACAGATAACTAAAAGAAACAGATCCTAATCTTGTAGGTGTTCCCTCAAAACCAAACAGCAACAAATGTAAGAAATCACTTACTGTAGGTTCGTAGTATAGTTTTCTCTATAGTATAGAGAAAATGTTTTCTCAATTACATTTATGAGATTATTCGAGGGAAAAGCTGCACTGAGAGCTGGGCTTTGTGCTGTAAGGGTTCGATTTCACGTGACGATAATTTCAGCCTCGTTCTGTAAAGTGCAAAGGCTATGAAAGACATGAAAGATACATATTTTAAGCACTCAAAATAAATAGTCTTAACTGACAAACACTTTTTTTTAAACAAATTGTTTGAAAAGCTGACATGCTAGAAGAGCTTTTTTATGACTGATGGTATTTGATATTTCATGTGAACCTCCCTTTTTTTCTCATCTTTCGAGTTTTTCCAAAAATTCTTATGTCATTTCATTTCATTCAATAGGAACTATTTAGTGTTATGAAGCCACTTTTTTTTTCTAAACCTTTAAAGTTGTAACTAATTTATACATATAAGACACAGTAATTTAAAGACCTATGTTTGGATTTCTTAATGATTTGACTTTATCATTGAGCTTATTGTTGTATTTTCTTGTCAAGAAAAAAGGAACATAGACGATGCTTCATATGCACCCTTAACTCATAATTAGCAACAATGCAGGACAGCTTTACATTAGTGAATCAGACAATAGAAATGTTAACATACCTATAACCTATAGTAGAGCGTTCTTAGTTTGTCAAGTATGTAGAAACAAAGTTGTAATAAAGCAACATTTTCAAAGAAAACAAGCAGTACACAAGCAACACTCTTTGAATTTGTTGTCAAACAAGAGTTATAGTTCAGATAACATAAGAGAGCCAAAGGGGATGAAGATGAAGTTTTGGCCCCCATTTTCAGTGTGGAATGTGAATGAGTCAGTTGGTAAGAAACACTATTTTCATCTAGAGTCATTGTGAATGTAAGATGTGCTGAAGGAAACGATGCAAAGTGAGATTTTTCTGCATAAAATACCTCTCCCATTGAGATATACAGTATAAACCCAAATTACAGATAGATATTTTTTTAATTTACTCCCTCATAATGAAAGTGTATACTTCAGAGTTTAACATACGATCAAACTAAATTCTTAGTGTGCCACGGAAGCTGTTGTACCCAGGTTAAGCAGCAAAGCATTGAAGAGATACATTTCATTAAGTGTGAGTAAACATATTACATAGATGATTTGTGTCTTGTGCAATCATGTTATGTTAGTTTGATATTTTTCTGAAATTATGATAATTGTTTTTATATAATGTTGCATGGTGTGAACTCCACATGATATTAACGACATACAATGTTTCATCACCCGATCAACAAAGCACAGACAGTAATAACCACAAACTGTTGCCAAGTTAAAACTTACTCTCAACCACTGTTTTGGTATGCTGACCTTTCAACATGTTATAAGTTCAAAAACTGTAAATATGAAATTATCAGTGTGTACATAGACCAATTTTTGTATAAACAACGCATTTAAAAAAAAAAAAAAAAAATGGTTGTTCTGTTGTGTAGATTCATCTCCAGTAAACCCGACAGTTGCTTTGCCTCCTGTTTCACAGTGAGAATGTGAGCTTTTTCATAATGTTATGCTTACATATATGTAAAGTGCATGGTATCATAGTCAGACATGAAACTAAATCAAAATACTACATGTGTATTTTTACAGTCATATTCATGATGTTAAATGTGTAATGGATGGTGTATACTCTGAAATAAAATCAATGAGATTTGATAAACACTGAGCTCGTGTCTCATATAATTGTTTTTGTCTTTGAAAAGTTTGTTGTGAAGTCGGCTCGCATGGGTCAGATAGACACACAGATACTTTAGTCATGTTTAGAGAAATGCTGGGCATCCAGTAGCTAATGCAAAACGTAATAGTGCAAAGATACTATCTGTTGCAAAGATATAACCAGTAAGATACACAGAGTAAACACAGATATAAGTACGTTTAGCTTTACTTAACTAAAACTCTATACAAAAAAACTAAAGTCCCAGGATCACAGAATGCTAAATTAATTATACACATCCTTCAGTATCAATGGTCATATGCATGGTCTCTAAAGTAACAATAACTGGAGATATTTGATACAGTCGAATTGTGAAAATGATTAGGTACTTTGCCATACCTTAACATGCTCTTTCACTGATATCAATTCATAGATATTGTATTAGTATGATAAAAAATTCAAATTAAATAATACTTCATTATCAAATATGGTGATTCAAAAATGGAAAGAAAAGCCTTAATAGTCAAAACTCTCCTCATGGCTGCCATTTAGATACTTCTTTGTCATTTCACTCAGTTAGGAACCCTCCATAGCAAAAAGAAAAAAGATGGGACCCTTTCTCCACCCACAGAAGAAGACAGTGAACTGCCTGAAGTGCCTCATCTGTAGCCTGGGCTCTCCTCCATTTCTCTGGGCAGTAGGCTATGCAAAAAAAAGAAAAAAGAGTTTCTTAACATTAAAGTATGTAAACTTCTTCTAACTCCAAAAAAATATTAAAACCTATTGATGAGAATAATGATTGGCTTGTTACCAAAAGAACCAAGGATCTGGAAGGTATTCAGAACCACTTTCAATCATTTTAAATCTATGGGGAGTCATTTATGGGGGAAAAAGGGATTAAGACAATATTCAATAAGAGCTGTAAAACATGAGTCATATAGTGGATATTGCACCTCAGTCAACAACATAGCACAATCAATTGACCTCAGATATTGGATACACATTGCTACTGGGCTAATGAAACTATTGCTGTGGATCTATGATGTCACATAAGAAAATATTTTTTTCAGTAAAATACATATTTTAGCTAAGATATAGAAAAATATCCCCCTCTACTGACACAGTTAAGATGCATATCACAGAAATGCTGGATATTTAAATTGTAACAACTACTGAGAACACTGAGTTTGGCTAACTAAGGAATTTTTCCAAATCTTGATGAACTACAATCCTATAAATTGTGAGACCTCATTAGCTTTCCCCCACATGATGATAAAGTCAGATCACAATAAGCTAGTTCATCAGTTTGACTGTTTGAATGGGCACTCATCCGTCTGGATGAATGAGATGTAATGGGAGCTATCAGTGGGATGGAAACTGCTAATCTGCATCATGCAGTGATGTGCCAACAAACTGAATGAGCAGTTACATTTATCGACCTGATGAAATGGCAATGTCCCAAACTGTCTGACACCAATCCCGTCGTTGCAAGTTGCATTGCTGGACAAATAAATAGATTAAAGAATGAAGTGATTCATTTGAATAAGAATACATTTTTGTTTTTAGAATAGAAATAAGGTATCACCAGATTAATCATCTGAATGACAACATACTTCAGTTTAATGAATTGCTTAGTAACAGTTGCAAAAGCAATGCTGCTTAAGAGAGGTAGTCCTGTGCTTCTTTACAACAGCTCCATCTTGTGGGATTTTTGTGACAACACAAAACTTCTACATAATCGCTATCCTCTTGTACAGACAATAAGAGAAGAGACTGCTGAAGGCAAGACCATCATCTATGTTTTTTCTTTAGCTTTTTTCTTTCTTGTTGACCTTACATATAAAAACAAGTTGAGAACAGAGCTGGGAAATGCCTTATTATTATTATTATTATTATTATTATTATTATTATTATTATTATTATTATTATTATTATTATTATTATTATGATATTGTAAATTATTTTGGGCAATGATTTAGGGCTACGAATAAATAATAAATAAAAGATATAACTTAAGTTGTCTATTCTTTTTGACATGAAGACATAATGTAACTTGTCCAACTCTTTTACGGTTTAAACTTATAAGTATGAAGATTTATATTCGATGGTTCCAGTTGCACCTGAAGCAACAAGAAGAAGAGTAAAAAGAAAATATTCTCCATTCATGTTTCGGTAAGTTGTATTTGTATTCAGGTTTTTAGGATATGCTCCATACAACTGTTAATATGAATTTGAATATCTTCTCTAGTTCTAAAGGCAATATCTGATATTATTATCATTATTTTTCTCCTAAAAGGTATATATTTTAGATGAAACTATGGCAAGGCTCCCCTGCAGAAGAAAAAATAATGATGACCATTTTCATATTTTACATTATTATTTGTGCTAAGAGCTCATGTACACCTTCAGTTTCTCTTGGGCAGGTGCGCCTGATTAAAATACCCACGGGAGTTTTGAATTTAATTAAATATTTTCTAATCATAATTCATATCATAATCTAATAGAGACATATAAACACTATTGCTATGGGTATGTTGACGGTTTTGTGTAACTGCTTAGAGATGGATAATTATGAGTGAATGACTGTATGCCTTGCATGTGTGTAGTTATTCATTAGTACATAGCGATCCTTAAATATGACTGAGATTATCAAGCAGGAGAACTAAAATAAACAGTTACTGAATAAAAGTGTTAAACTACAGTCGATGGAAATGCTAATGTTGACCCTTTTTAAAACTCATCAAAGTCCCACCTGAAAAGGAGTCACCACTGCATTTGCTTACAGCAGTGGTTAAAGAGGAAAATGAGAACAAAGTTTGCTTTTTTTTTTTATCATTTTTTTAGAGCACATTTATTACAGACATAACTCATGCGGTCAAGGCAGCTGTGGCTCAGGAGGAAGAGCAGTCATCTGCTCATCGTAAGGTCAGCAGTTCAATTCTAGGCTTCCTCAAATAGTGATAGAGAAAATAGCACTGTTCCTGACTGGTATGTGTTGTCTGAGTGTGTATGTGAATGGATGAATGTGGCTTATAGTCTCAAAAGTGCTTTGAGTGGTCGGCAGTGCTATATAAACACAGTCTATTTACCATCAAGGCAGTCTTTGTATCTTTTATTTGGCTTAAAGTCTTACTTTTCCCAATTAGAAGACTTTTGCAGTTTAGAATTCCCTAACTAATTGTGTGTCTTGTGTTCTTTAAAATGTGGGGAGTATTGCACTCAGAATGAAATAATAACAAAAAGTTTATTTAAACTTATTAAGCAGGAGAAGAAAAGGGGAATAAAAGAAATCTAAATAAAAGGTCACATTTTCCAAAACTAATCAATTTGATTATTCATTACTCGTTTTGAACCTTTCAGACCAAGAAGATTTTCAAATCTATTCCAAACAAGTTCCAAATACTTTCTTCAACATATACCAGCTCTGGCTTCCTAAATTATTTAGAGGGAATTCGCTGCCTTTAATCACCAACATATATGATGCCACCACCACCATCATTCAACAAGACATGCAGTTGGAGGGTGTTTCACCTTACCTAGATCCAAGACAACAATGCAACGTTCAGTTATGTATAGGGCAATGCATCAATGGAACCTACTGCCTCAGAACATTACTCAGTTAAATATTCATGCCTTTAAAATACAAATCAAAAATTATTATATGAATATCGACTTTATGTAATGCAGCTGTTTTTTCTTCTTCTTTATTTTCTCCTTTTTTCTTGTGCTGTCTCTGTCTCTTATGTTATTTATGTTTTGTATTTTTGTTTTATCCTTTATGTATGTAGTAGGTTGTTAATTGTCAATTGGAAGGACCCTAGGAATATTATCATGTATGTCATGTTTACCGCCACTCTGTGTGGCTGATATTTGTATCTGTAAATGATTAATTGGAAGGACCCCAGGAAGAATAGCTGCTGCTAAAAGCAAAAGCTAATGGGGATCTAATAAAAACAAACAAACAAACAAACCACATTCAAATCCTGATTTGAGTGAAAGGACTTGAAAATCAGTCTTTGAAGAGCAGCTCTGTGACATAATATCACTTAACCACCCACAATACAGATTGTTTGCTGCCGCTGATGCAGGAATGTTGAAAAGTCGGCACACACAGTGGACAGATGGCCCACACTGAGGCCCTGAAACCCCTAAGTGGATGAATGCCTTAGCGCTGATATGGCTATGTGCTAAAATTGTGGCAAAAGTGAGAAATAGAAAAGTGTGTTTCCAACTTGTTTAATTTGATGTGACAGTTGAAATCATATGCAGCTCCATACTGGAAAACGTCACGATTAAATTAGTTTTTGTTTTTTTCTTTCATCCAGTTTTGGCATTTTTGTATTCATTTAAATCTCTTAGTTGTAGTTTTGGCTTTTATTCCTGTCAAAAATCATATTTTACATGATGAATAAAGGCAAGGAAGAAAAGCAAAGAGGAAACGTCTTTATTTAACTAATGAATGAGTGCATGTGATGTGCACCGAGATAGAATACCCCACAAAAACTGAGAAAAGACACACAGCTGTAAGCACTACAGAAAGGGATGATTAATGAGAACTGAGACAAAACACCATCACAGTTCCAACATCTCAGCAGTTGCTTTTTTAAGCAGACAATTAATACTGAGAAAATACAACTCCTTAATATCTCCCAACATTAAAACTAAGCTATAGGTCTTTGCATTTGATATCCCAGAAGGAAATGAAAGAAACTAAAGGAAAAAACTACAGCTTGCCTCAGCTCAGCTAGTCTCTTTCAGCTTGAAGGCTTAGTCTGTTTGCTTTTTCTTTAGCTTGGTCTCATATGTTCCTTACTTCTGTCTGTCAGGCTGAGTCTGCTCCAGACATGCATGACAGTTTCATGCAGTGAAAAAATATCAGCAAAGAGCAATATTGTAGCCCACAAAGTGAAGTACTTTCACAATTTATGAGCCTTCTCTGCGAAACTGCTACTTTTTGCTGTTTGTTGTAGTAGCTAATATTTTAAACAAGTTGTTAAGGTTGTCACATATTCTGGAGTACGACTTTGTTGCCTTTGCACACACAAAGGTTTGTGTTACTGCGGTGGGAAAAATTCATGCTTAGCTTTATTTTTCATCACACTCATGACAAAAGGTTGTTATGAGAAGGAATGTTTTCTGTGCTGATGTTGCAGAGTTACCCTAGAAGCAGTACAGTCATCGATGAATTATCCTTTTATAACACATTGTATATCTCTTTTGATAAAGATATGCAAGGCTTCTGATACTGTGGATCATGCATTATTAAAGTAAAACTAATCAGACCAAGACTACCAGAATGGCATGTCATTTAATTGAAGAATTCAGGCAGACCTCAGTGTACTACTTCTTACTACTTCAGTGCATTAAAAGGTGTGCTCTGTGGATCAGTCCTCCTGGAAATAGAAAAGCAAACGTATACTTTTATGCAAATTGCTCTGTGATATACTGGTCTGAACCTAGACTAAACCAGGCTCTTTATCAGTGGCAACTCACATTTACAACAATGCCTCTGAATGTACTTTGATTAAAAATCAGTTTTGAACTCTGATCAACTAAATCTAATGATGTTGTTAAATATCAAATCGAAATCATCCAATATGCCATCAGTCACATTCTCTCAGTCCTCTGTGAATGTGAATCTGAGGTTTATTACTCATCTGACATCTCTTAATGACCATTGCTTGTTTTATGATGGTCTACCTTGTCTGTTCAGACTCAGTCACTGGCTTCCTGGTCAGCTTCCTTTGTAACTTTATATTTATATTCAGAGAAAAAATGAGCCCAGAATTCTAAATCTTCTTAACTTATCTACTAAATCCATTAAATCATGTTTTAGTCATTCAAATTGACACAGTATGATGCCTGCATATCCTGTAAATGTATGCAGTCCTATCCATGTAATTTCTAGCTGTTTTATATTGTTCCGCTGCCATCTTGTTTTACCAAAGCTGAGACTTTTCCTGCCTGAATAAAAGTTAGATGGTTAAAGATATGAATGTTTGATATGATGTTTGAAATTTAAGGGAATTTAACGTAAAGAAAGGATTTTTAACAAATGAATGTGTGTGTGTCTGATCTTTGTTTTTCCTCGCAATAATTCCCCTGTCCCACTTTAAATCTGTGCTGTTTTCCTGGAGATCAGAAGAAGTGTTGAATTTTGGATGAGCGCGGGTCTGATTTCTGGGGTCTTCCTCTGCCCTGTGAGATCACTTTTGAGGTCACAGATGATGTCAGATATTAAATGTTACTGTGGGCTCATATTGTGGATTTGTGACCTTATATCTCTCATATTAATGTGATTCACGCAAAGGTCACTGGCTGCGACATTTACCTTTGCTGATGCTGACATGTCTGTGACAGCAGGCAATTAACTCTATTCTATATAATTACTCCTAATAACTCCTAATATATGTGAAAATACATGTGACAATCTTCATCCAGCCGTAAAAAAAAAATCGCTACAGATGCAATGTATCTTTGCACACAAAGATCACAAAGAGCATATGTCAAAACTGTCCCTGCTCCTCTACTGCACGGTGTCAAAAGCATTTGCAGACTTAGGTTAATACTGAACTCTCACAGCATCGTTCGGCTGGTATACACTGATTTTCTTTTGCATATTTTTAGCGTTAATCCTCCCTCTTCTTGCCACAAACAGGTTTTTCTCTAAGGCTAATTTGCCAATTTCTGAGCAAATGGGCCCGCTTTCTATAATTTGCTTTTCAAAAGAGACAAAATTCAAAAGCTTCTTACAATTTTGCCCAAAACTAGACTGAATTTGCCAAAATCGTTTTAAAAATGATAACCAATTAGTCCCCAAGATAGGGCCTGTTGTTATAAAGGCCTTGGGACATTGGCTCATTAACTACTGCTTTACTACCAGGCAGAAGTTTCTGTTTCACTGGATACGCCAGATTGTGACTGCTACTCAAAACTGCATGGAAAAAACTGCAGCGAACACAAACTGTTCACACTTCAAGAGCCATATCTGTAAGACAAGAAAAGAAAGGTCACAGAGAGGTTGCATTCCCACAAGCCAAAAGCTGTAATGAATCGGAAAACAAAAGCAGAAAGAAGGAAGCTGGCAAAAGAGGCGTCAATTACCAGAATGAAATGACAAGCTGCACGATCACCCTCTCAAGTCACGCAAGGATAAAGATGGAGCTGCAAAGTGGAGACAGGAAGAGAAGAAGTTGAATATCACTTTGGAACATAATAATGATGATAATTAAATTCATTATCAGAGACCCCTGTGTCCTTGCATTACAACTGCTACTTTGGTCAGGACAATTTCAAAAGCCCACAAAGAAGAAGAAGCACTTAGACACATCTTTAAAACTAGCCCAAGGACAACAGACTTGGAGGCCAACCACATTGGGAATATGCAGCAAAGAATCGTCGACAAAAAAAGCTAAAATTAACTGGGAAAGCATGTTTGTTGAAACACACTCTCCCTCTGTGACAGAGTGGAAAACGAAGACTGCCAAATGCAAACAGCCAAGGGCTGAAAAGGGCTAAACACGGTCCCAGACTTGATACCTTTCAATTTGCTACTTGCAATCTGAGTGACTGAGTTGTGTATAATATTTACATCATATTTACTTTTATGAGCTGTGTGATCATGCAGGCAGTTTTTTTTCTACTTCCGTGTGCTAAAATCTGGATTTGACTCAATTGACAATTTCAAGAGACTTTTACTACAGTCTTTTAGTGGAGGACCAAGTTCGGTCCTCCTCTGAAAGTAAAAGACAAAGCAGCCTCTGAAAGAACTTACGGTTTCTGATCACATAAACACTTTTGAGGCTGACATTTTCTAGCTACAGAAGCTGTCAGAAACTCTACATTTCTTTCGACTCTCCTGCTGTGATCTCCCCTCTTTCAACATTTTGTTACCCTTTTGTCTGAAGTGCAGCGGATCACATTGCAGCTTAATCAACAAACTGAGAGCCGAGCCACTCTGCAAGATCACATCTGTACAACATATACATAGGACACATATGTCACGTGCTTTCTGGTCTTTAAGTGTAAATTGCAAAATGACTAAGTTATTTTGCACATTCTTAGTCTCACTGCTCTGTGTTTTTCTCTTTTTTTCCAACTTCTTTATGATAATCTAATTTTACGATCCCTTTTCTGTTTTTTTTTTTTTCTTGTCTTCTATTCCCCATTTTTCTGGTTCTTTTTCAAGCTTTTTCCTGAACTCACATTCAGCCCCTGACACAGACTCTTTGCACTCTTTTTACTCACTTTGACAGGACCAGGAAGTGTCAGACTCTGGGATCTCACAATGAGGCCAACAGCCAAAGATGGGACAGTAGAGAGGCAGCCCAGACAAAACTCTTTGTCTCAGTTTGAAAAAGATCCACAGGATCCACCACCAACAGCAAGGCTTTAAAGGGACATACCAAACTATACTGTAGATTTCATAAAATCTACATCCTTTGACAAAGAGTTTGAATTAACAATGAGTTAGTTGTCATGAGTAGTGCGATGCAAATGTCTTAAACCAGACATATTTGTTTTGTATTTTGTTTCTAAGGAGCTAGTGTTCCTGGTAATCTTTCAAAGTGGTCTTGAGTATTGGTTCTCCAGGCTTTCTGAAGGTTTTTCAAAGTTTTTTTTTTAGCCTAGACCTAGTACCTGAGCATTTTCTGCATAACTTTGTTTGCTAAGCCGAATAACAATGACCTAATATTCTATCAAGCCAAAGAAAAAATTCACCTAACTTGAGGGATTGTTATTATTGGCTATGGACCTGAGTGTGTTCTTTTATAAATTAATAAAGTGATTAAGAATATGAACCAGTGTTGTGCCTATATATAACAGCTTATCCGAGGAGCATTTTTAAATTGTATCTCTAGCCCCTTTTTAATTAGCAGCCTGTTGACACATCATTTGTTCTCATTTCTTTAGGGGTTTTCATGTAAAATATCACAGATAATTTTTTTTGACAGACATAAAATCAATTTTTTGTGCTCAAAAGGTAATTCTCAAAGAGCTAATAGCCTAAAACTAGGCATAAAGGCATGTTGTCCTTAAAGAATTTCAGACAACTGTGCCAAGTGGAGGACAGAATAAGTGTCAGAAAAAAAGTGATGTCTTTAACAAATGGGAAACAATCCAGAAAGGATCTGAGACAGGACCTGCTGGATACATCGATCATTGATCTGATCCATCTACTGCGGGCTGAAGCCTCATCCCAAATGGTCTTGATGGAGGAGTGGCTGTAAAGAGGCCATTTTAGGGAAGGGAAACAGGATGGAAAGGCTGAGGTATGCAAAATTGGACAAGAACTGGACTGGAAATCAGTAAGAGCAGGTCTTATGGAGTGATGATTCTTCCCCAGAGTCCAGACCTCAACATTTTTGAAGCAGTGAGATATCACCTCAAAGATACAGTCCAGTTCAAGCCAATTTCAATCCAATTTTTTACAATATAATAATAATCGAATCCAGTCCAATTAATTCAATTCCAAATTAGTCCAGTTCATACAGAGCCAGTTAAAAAAAAGTCCCTTCGCTAAGGAAACCAACAGATTACATTGACATTTCTCTTCAATCCCATTCCAGAGCATGTAGGGTCAACGGTGGAAAGAAAAAAACTCCCTTTTAACAGGAAGAAACTTCCATCAGAACCAGACTCAGGGAGGGTGGCCTTGAGGAAAGTGAGCAATGAGGAAAAGGTGCATCAATGGAGGTTCCCCAGCAGTCTAGGCTTACAGCAACATAACTATGGGATGTTTCAGAGTTGCCTGAGTCATTCCTCTACGCTTTTAAAAACCATGAACCACAAGTAAACCTGAAGTTTGAGAGCTAAGTGCTCTATTTGGAAAATATATAGCTATGAGATCTTTAGGATATAATGGAGCTCAGTCATTAAGATCTTTAAATATGATAAATTATGTTAAATTCTATTCTGAATTTAACAGAGAGCCAATGAAGAGAGGCTACAACTAGAGAAATATGATATCTCCTGTTAGTTCTCATCAGAACTCTGGCTGCAGCATTTGGGACAGTCTAATAATAAAGAATTACAGTAGTCCAATGTTGAAATAACAAATGCATGCACTAGTTTTTCTGTATCACTCTGAGGATGTTCCTAATTTTGACAAAGTTACGAAGGTGAAAGAAGGAAGCCCTAGAAACTTGTTTGTTGAGTTAAAGGACAGATCCTGGTCAAAAATAACTCCAAGGGTCCTCACTGTAGAACGACAAGCAAAGGAAATGCCATCTCCAGTAACAATATGGACAGTTTTTCCTGAAGCACTCGGATCCAAAGACAGCAACTTCAATTTTGTCTGAATTTAGAAGCAGAAAATGCAGGGTCATCCAATTTTTTGTCTGGTAGTCTAACCAACTGATTAGTTTCATCTGGTTTTACAGAGGAGTACAGCTGAGTTAAAAGTATCAGTCTCAGCACAGAACCCTGTGGCTGACTGATTCTTTGCTAACATGAACAAACTGGAATCTATCAGATAAATATGCCTTAAACCATCTAACGCAGTTCCTTTATTCCCAATAACATGTTCAAGCCTTTGTAATAGAATGCTGTGATCTATCGTATCAAATGCAGCACTAAGATCCATCAGGACGAGCACAGAGAAAAGTGCCCAAGAGGAGATCATTAGTAACTTTGACCAGGGCTGTTTCTGTGCTATGTGCTCTAAATCCTGACAGAAGCTTTTCAAACAGAGAGAACTACTACTGAAGACTGTACTGAAGAAATTACATGAAAACTTTTAGAAGAGGGTTCAGGCTTTAATGAGGAATAAAGGTGATCATATCATATATGACTGTCAAGCTCCACTGTTTTAGAATTGCATAAACCCTGTTTTGACATCCATCCATCATCCATTTTCTATACCCGCTTAATGAGCCTGGAACCCTCTCGCTGTGATACAGTCCCGTGTTTTGACATATATACTGTATTTTCATTGCACCTATTGCCCGTTTTGATGAAGAAATTAATGGTAGCTCAAGATTTTTGCACAGTACTGTTTGTTGTTGTTCTACTTTGAGCTGCACGCAGACTACTCCAACTTTAAAGTAATTTTCTGTAGATTTATTAAGAGTAAATTTGGTCAGTAGTAGGGATCCTTTCAACTTTAAAGTGTGTACAGTAGCTCAACCATCAGTCACAACTATCCTCTCTGCTGGTGCTGATATCTTTCTTTTTCTCCTCTCTCCATTTCTTTCTAGATTTTTAGATACTCTCAAAAATGCTGTATGTTTACGCTGAGACTTATTTCTTTGTTCGTTTTACTTTGGCACACCGCCTATATGTACTCCTTTCCTCCCAGAAAACCGCTTGATTGTGCTGTGGGTTTAAGTGATGTCTTTTTGTTGAAGCAGCTGTATCATTTCCGTTTCCAATTGGTTACAGCGTAGAAGGTGTGGTCTGGGTGCTGCATCTGTTGAGCACTTTAATGTCAAACAGCAAATTTTACAGGAACGAACTGTAGCCATGTGTGTGGTGAATTTAGATTTTCAGACCGTTTTAGAAAAGAGTTTCCAGGGTCTTTCTCCCCATCTGTTGCAGGACTGATTCAATCATCGTCCCTTCTAAACGGAATTTAACAAAAGCTGCGAGGTTCCAAGCTTTGACCCTCGAACTAAACTCCGATTGAAGTTTAGGAGAAAAAGCGGACTATTTAGTCAAGAAGGATAAGGACCGACTGTTAGGTTTATAGCTACTTGATAGGAGCGAGCGCTTCCCTCCGGCATTATGCGCTTCTCGCCGTGTGCGTAAGCTGCTGTGTGGTGTCCTCACATTATGAGACGCCATGGCATGGTGTGACCGAAGGGTTCAGACTTTGTTGGCTATCGTGGGGGCCTTCGCTGCCTTCAGCCTCATGACCATCGCCATCGGCACCGACTACTGGCTTTATTCTCGGGCGTACATCTGCAATGCCACTAATGTCACAAACGACGAAACCCAGATGCAAACCAAGAAAGTAAAAGGGGACCTAACGCACTCAGGACTGTGGAGGATCTGTTGTATTGAAGGTAAATATAAAGTCTACTATATCAGCTTGTCTGTACAAACTTTTCCCCCCCTTTATTTTAAGACTATCTTTTTCAAGGAGTAGCCTATTGCATGTGAAATGAACATCTGGGAATCTGGAAACGCCTTTAGTTTTCTTTTTTCTTTAGCAAAATGTAAAAAATCATTCGCAACAAATGTACGACAGTTTGTGTAGTGACGCACAGGAATTGCTCTTCTATTAGAATACTACGAGATAACATTTGTAAGTTACAAGACAATATTGTTTTATGAGAGCGCTGTTTGTGCGTAATGAAACGTTTGCGCATCTTTTACTGGCAAAAAAAGACAAGATAGGTCATACACAATCCTTTTGCTTTTTCCTTTCAGTTTTTTATTTGATTTAATTTTGTACGCTCAAACATGACATCGTTTTGATTTATGCATCGAAGACTTAATGTTTTTGTGCAGTCCTAATCGTTGTATTGAAATGATAGACTTGGTCACAAAGGCAACAGAACTAGTCTATAAAGAAGCGGTCTTCCGGCAGGAAGCTGATTTGAGGTTCTGGTTCTCAGTTTTTCTACTCATCGCTCATGTTTCCAGACAGACACTTCTGAGCAGTTCGGGGCTTTGGACAACAGGTCGATGATGTTTGCACATGTCTGCACATAGACTGCGCCTTCATTAGAAACAAGCTTTAGCAATTTTATCAACAGGTTGATACGTGAAAGTAGCGACTCCACCATCGGTCCCTGTGTTAAGGCGCTGTCAGTTGCCAGTGGTTCTGAAATCCTCCCTCTAATTATTTGTTCACTTTCAATGACAAACACACCAATTAAGGGAGCTGGATTCACAGATAATTCTGCGTTGTCAAAAATAGATCAGCTGCCGTTGGTCTGGTCTGCGAGAGAGAGACAGTTATACAGATATGAGAGAGCTCACATCTGAGACTGTACCTCTGTACCATTATTACACTTTTATTTTGTATTTAATGTGAAAAATGAATAGATTTGAATGGATTTCCAATAAAACACTTTCTCTCTCCTATGGCTTGGTAACACCACAGAACAGCTGAAATGGATTGCAGTGTTCTTAAAGGTGGTTTGCATTTCCCACCCTGCTGGCATGGTTACAGGTGTTGCACACGGAGCAAAACTGGATGTAACACATTGTCAGTCAGTTAATGTTGACTTCTTATGACACACTTATAGATGTGCCTACAGCAGCCAAATTTCAAAACACATCATTATTTTTGCTTTCTCCCCGCTCTGAATGTTGTCTTTTCGCAGTCAATGAATTTTTTCTGTTTGTTTGTTTGGGTGATTTCACAGCCTGTGGGCAATATGGAGTCCAACAAGTGGTATCATGCAAAATGAGCTCAATGAATAATGGGTAAGCCTCACTAAATGTTGGCAAACCTTGCAGAAGAAATTAGGCTTGTCCATGTGCCAAGCAAACATCTGTATGAGGGTCGTGTCTTGCAGGGCAAACTACAGGTTTACTGAAGATGTGCATGATGGAGAAATAACTTTTTAAAGAAAATAGTTTGAAAATATATCACGTGAAGGAACATGATAGTGCTGTCTAAACATGTTGGAGTGGAGCTGAAGATATTATGTCTTTCAAACTTTAATTTAAGATGGTCAAACCCTGCTTATTTGCAGCTTTTTCTTGGGGTGCATCATAAAGCTCAGTGTTGTGTACGTGTGTTTGTGTGTGTGTGTGTGTTAGCCTGGTGAATGCATTAGTAAGATGTCAAAGGCGTTCTCTGAGAAGCAAAGCTGGAAATGTGATTCTGGGTTGCCGGGGGTAGGTTGCCATGGTGAAGCTATGCTGAGTAATAAAAGATGGGCTCCGGTCTTCCAGACAGATGGGCTCTGGGGAGATTCCTCCCCCACTGAGCTCGCTCTCTTTCTCTCTGCTCCTTCATTCTACCATCATCCCCCCAGTTATATCCGTATTGGCCCTCTGTGTATAACTTGACTCTTTTATGTTGTCTTTTACTCACTTTGAGTGACACAATCAGTGAATTCCACCAGCTATACTACTCTTATAGATTTATATAAATGCTAGATACACCTGGAATGATGCCACACAGTGACTGTGCTTCGGTTACAGTGTGCTTTCTACTGTTCAAAAGGAAACTGATATAGACTTAAAGAGCAGAAATGCTCAAGCCTAAAACGGAAGTGGGTTATTGGGAAACAGTGGTGTTAAAAGTACTGGAAAAAAAAAAAAAAAAAAAAAGATGCAGAATAAGTGTTCAAAGAGACTGGAAGAGTGACTTTGACAGACTGAGGTTGTTTCATAACCTAATCCCTGTTTCACTTTAATTTTCTTTCCTTGTTGCCACAGACATCAAACATAAAAAAGGGTGAATTTCAAAGACAAGTGACACATCAAAAATGTGTGCTGAGGGCAATGATGACACACCTTAAAAGTACTTAATGTGTGTCACAATATGTATATTAACCTAAAATTGGTGAATGCATGCCTAACCACGTAAAGTACTAAAAAATACTTGCCTTGTGGCTACATGATGCATAGAGCCACTCAGGCACAGATGAACAGTGATTTCAGCTAATCAGCCGATATTCACTCTGATTTGGATTTTTTATGCCACAGCTGAGCTCGCAACTGGCCACACTCACAGCAAATGGTAAACACCCTATCAAAAAAAAAAACAGATATCCCATAAAATTCTATTTCTACTTTCTGCAACAGTATGCTTCATTAACTCTGAATGTTATCAGTCAGACACGGTTAATTGGTTTAGAAGGCACCCTGTGGAGACTCCTTGTAAACACAAAAGTAATTATTAGAATGTTTTTCTATCTGCGAACAATGTCAAAAGTCCTGTACGTTTACTAATGACAGATTAGTTTAAAGTTGATTGATTTTGCCTTTACTTTACTTCACAGAAAATAAACTGAATGTAAAAACTGTCCAGAGGCTGCGTCTACTTCTCTGAACTCGGAGGCATTTGTGATTTACCATCACACTTTGGAAATGTGTACTGTACTCAGATGAATGGCTATTCCAGAAATTCACGCTTTGTGCTCTGAACGGAAAAAGGACAATTTCTCAACCATTCAGACTTCTATCAGCAATAAATACAAAAGCTATACTTTTTGATGGTACAGGATTGTATTATATTAGATGAAAACCTCAGGATCTGGAGGCATGAAAATACATATTCATTATGAAAAAAGCCTTATCCTCTGGAAGAAGACAAACACATGGTCTGCTTTATCTGAGACCGAAAATGTCCAATTTTAGTCACAATGCTCTGATTTGCTGATTGCATACGTGTCTGATTACAGTGGTGATTTCCCCCCCGATAGCAGAGTGACCATGATCAAAAGTTTTCTTTTCTAGATACGGCTAAACACACACCCATCATCTTCAAGAGTACTGTTTGTTTCCAGTGGTGATTGGGGATTTCAATTGTCTGGAAACAGAGCTTCCATCCAGTGTCTGTGGCCTTGGAAAAGCTTGTTTAATCCTCTGTGATTACAGCACTGAAGCATTAAAATGCACTGAGATTTTAGATCTTTTCTTGGGACATTCTTGTATCTTTCAACAAGGCAATGCAAAACCACATTCCACAAAGATGTTGCTGTTTAAGAGGAGGATACGGGTCTGCCTTCTGCCATGACCAAACCCCAACAGGGAATCTGTTAAGAGTTTTGAAATGAAAAATTAAAAGATAACCCTGTATTGTTGCACAGTTAAAGACACATTGGCGTGAATAATTTGGCATAACAACACCTGAAAGGCTATAGTTCTTGGTATCCTTGATGCCAGAACATCTTTAAAGTGTTGTGAGAAGGAATGGCAACATTACAAAGAAGTTAAGCATAAGGTCCCAGCTGTGGATGGATGCATATTAACCACTGAGATGAGGTTGATGATAAAAACTATTAAATATCTTGAGAAGTCAGCGTAAATGTAGGAATCACTTCTGCATTTTTTCTTATTGCACATATGCACTGTATGTTCATGCAGTGCCCCTTACTAATGAGCTTAAATCAGGGGCAATGTGGGGGTTCAGTGTCGTGCTCAGACACTTCAACACTGGAGATCAGCTATCACAAGAATTTCCCATGCTTTTGGACTACCCGAGTAAGCGCAACAATCCAAGCTGTCTGTGTTAATTTTAGTCTACTTTAGATGTTTATACGTGCTATTACTTTCAAACATACGATACTTGTGCCAGTAATACTCTGAATGTGTGCTTCGGGTGTCTGACATAGCTACAGAGTAATCTACACAGTAACATAGACAGAACTCACAGGACACAGTGGCAAATAAGGACTCAGACTTTTAAATCAAAGTCTAACCCTTAAATATTCATAATCCTCTATGTTTTATTCTCTTAAAAGTTGAGTTTCTCGGTGAAGAGACTGGGTCTTTGAATAGAAGGTCCCTGAGGGCCTTAGATCCTGAGATTTTTAAATCCAAACCAGCCTGTGGTTTCTGATATGGTTAGAGGGAGAGCATGACATTTCACCTATAACTTAGATATTGTATGCACAGAATCATCAATGTTCCATATTGACTGAAAGATTGATTGATGATTGGTTAATTTAAATCCCTCTTATGCTAGAGCTTCTCATGACAAATATTATACAAATAATATTTCTTAAATGTGCTGATCATGTTGTTAATGTAGGCATAAGTCACAATTGCCCTCACTGTGCTTTTGGCTTCTCCACAGGTATAAACAAAGGGAGCTGTTTCCGGATCAATCATTTTCCAGAGGACAACGACTATGATACAGACAGCTCAGAGTACATCTTACGTAAGTCAGTGCAACCTCTTCATCTTCAAACACCTCAGTGCTTAATCATCTTTCCTTTTTTTTTTCTTCAGTGATGATGGAGTTATCACAAGGGTACTTAATGTGTCATGACATCTCTATCCCCTCCCTTAAAAAGCCTGATGTCATGACAGTAATAGCAGCTCTGCTGATAATGAAGTCTGTAGCTTGATGTGCAATACAGCTTGTCTGAAAGAAGGAAGACTTTACCCGTATAAGAACTCTAAGACCTAATTTGATATTTTACTAAGGTTTTTCAATTAAAGCTTTTGTTAAAAAGAAAAGATCAGCCACAGTCAACATCCCATACATTGTGTTTACATTTTTGCTGTTTGCCCTAATATAGCTTTTCTATTTATTCTGCTGTCCGAATCAATGAATTTCAACATGCACAGGAAAATTAAACTGTACTCACTTCATCTATGTCATGAAAAGGCAGCAAAAGTTTCTAATCAGTACCTCTACAAACGTTAACCTGTTGAACATCTGAATATTTTTGGTCATCTTTCATCCCTCTCATTTCAGTTGAGGCAGACTTATTGTGTGTTAGGTATATATATCCCTTTTATGTACTTCTATTTCAGGAACAGCTTGACTGCACAGACATTCCAATTCCTCTCATGAATGCAGTGATTAAAACTTTAACCTTTACAAAATTCTGATTTACAGCAACACATAATATAACACAGACAAACTCTATTTGTTTTAATTAAACCCTTTTTAATTGCAATCATTGTAACAACACATAAGAGAATGAGTGAAACCCATCCATCTGTTCACCCATTTTGGAAACACAGATAATCCAAGTCAAGGCAGCTGTAGCCTATAATTGAGATGACATAGCTTTCTTACTCATGGTAGGTTGAAAACTACAGCATTGGGCAGAAGTTTATGCTCTGGATTTGTCAGAGACTTTGGAATATGTGGCCAAAATTCTAAAAAAAAAAAATTACTTATCTTTAGCTTTACCAAGTATTTTAGGTGCCAAAACAAAACAAACAAACTAAAACCAAACTTTGGCAAAAAAGTGAAAATCAGAAGAAAAACTGATAACGATGATAAATAGCTCGTATCCCAAATGAGTCTAAAAATAAAAGGCAAACACTGATGTTTGCTTAAGTTACAGTGATACAGTGGTTACCATTGTTGCCTCACAGTTAGAGGTTTCTGGACTGGATACTGTTGGTGGGTAGGCTGTCACTGGGTTGCATGAATTTTTTCATGCAACATAGATCTCTTTTTTCTTCCCACAGTCTTAAGACATGCATGCTAGGATAAAGTTGATTTTAAGCCGGCGATAGGAGTAAGTGTGAGCATGCATTGTCATCATGTCAGCATGAGAATTCATGAATTGAACCTGTAGACACAGCAGTCATCTACTGGCCAACCAAAGAAAAATTGATAGATATAATAGTTAGATATAAGATTGTATTCTTGCACCAACAAGGTGCCAAAAACGTGGCATATGTCAACATGGTGTGCAGTGTTCTTTAAAACAACTGAGGTAAAGAAATAAGTGTCAAAAGAAGAAGTAGTAGATTTAGGACTACCAACGAAGGAAAGCAAATTCTGAAGGGGATGTCCTTAAGAAATAGAAAAAATCCAGCAAAGGCAGGAGACTGAGTCCATCTACTGTTCATTGAAGCCTCATCAGAAATGGTCTTTAAGGAAAGATGGTTGTCAAGAAGCCATTCTTAAGAAAGGGAAACAGGTAAAAAAGGCTGAGGTATGTCAAATGAACACAAGAATTGTACTGAAAATCAGTGGCTCTAGGTCTTATGGTATGACAAATCCTCCTCATAGCCTTGATGTTAAAGCTGCCTCTTTTTTAGTCATATTAGCTAAATATTAAATAGGCTGTTTAGGAAAAATCCCGAATTCTGTAGCTCCCTCTAAAGCCTGTAATCGTGGTTGCAAAAATCGAGCGCTCCCGGCTGTTTTTAACCAATCACGTTAGGTTTATTATTGATCTATTATCTGAGCAGAACAGTCACCAACCACGTCTTCCATGCTGAGCGTGAGTCTGCCCCAGCTTGTGTGCGCGCACACTGGTGTGAACTCACGTGCACAACCTCGTCCACAGAGGGGGAGGGGTTTGGGGGGCGGTTTGGAGCTTGGTAGAGGTTGGGGGAGGGACCTGAAAGTTGTATCAGTTCGAATTTTCCGACTTTAGACTCGGAATTTTGAAAACCTGCCGACGGCAGCTTTAAAGGAATAGTTCTGTGCTGAGAGCCGAGTTCATTTTGGCGTTGACGAAGGTAGTCCGGCTAGTTGGCTGGGGTTGCAAAAATAAAGCGTTTTGCTTCACAAAACAATATGCGTTCAAAAGAGTAATATATTTGCATCACAAAATCATTCTCCAGGAAAAAGTCAGACCTCACAATCGCTTGGCCCTATTTTCTCTCCCTTCGTATCACTACGTGCTGTGTAGACCGTGCAGACCGAAGTGCAGACCGAGCAGTCCCCTGCTTCCGAGCAGTAAACACCGTAACAGGTGCGGCTGTTGGCAGGCGGCAGCACGCAGTGATACGAAGGGAGAGAAAATAGCGCCAAGCGATTCTGAGGTCTGACTTTTTCCTGGAGAACAATTTTGTGATGCAAATGTATTACAGTTTGAGATCATCTTGATAGAGAATGGAGCAAAAGGCAGCCAACATGCAAAGAAGCGCTTTGACTACTTAAAGAAATGACAAGAAAGCTTGTCTAAGAGGCTTCAGGCTGTATTGAAGAATAAAGGTGCTCATGCCAAATATTGACTTTTAAGCTCATTAGAATTGTACAAACTCTGTTTTTACCTTATATACCATATATCCATATGTATTTGCACCTGTTTTCATCCTGTTTTCCTGGCTGTAAGAAATAAAGGGTAGCTCAAGACATTTGCACAGCACTGCATGTGATAAGCTAATATCGGTGGGTAACACTATCCGTTGACAGGACGCCTTCATTTTGTCCATGAACAGGTATAGTGCGTGCATCAAGCCTATTCCCAATTCTCAGCACCATTCTCCTGATGTTGGGTGGCCTCTGTGTCGGGGTTGGACGCGTCTACAGCAGCAAGAACAACATCCTGCTTAGTGCAGGCATCTTTTTTGTGGCTGCAGGTAGGACAGTGCACTGCAGATAAACACACTAACTGGGTTAACAACCAAATATACACGCACAGCCTGTACATAAAAAAGTCGTAGAAGAGGTTTCCTAAATCCTTATAGCTCATCTTCCACCCAACCACACGGTAACGTGTTACAAAGTAGTGACATAATCTGATGACACAACAATGTGAAGCTTTTTCTTAAAAATGACCTATCTGAAATCTTACCGTCAACCATTTCCATCTACATATATCTCTTACTCATCTGTCATTCTGTGCAGGCCTGAGCAACATCATCGGCATCATTGTCTACATTTCCAGCAATGCCGGAGATCCAAGTGACAAGAAAGATGAGGACAAGAAGAACCACTACAACTACGGCTGGTCCTTCTACTTTGGTGCCCTCTCCTTCATCGTGGCTGAGTCAGTGGGTGTTCTTGCTGTCAACATATACATTGAAAAAAACAAAGAGACACGCTTCCTAGCCAAACGTGACTTCATCAAAACGACCTCATCCTCTTCACCATACTCTCGCATACCAAGTTACCGTTACAGACGGAGACGTTCACGCTCCAGTTCGAGGTCAACTGACCCATCCCGTGAGCCGTCCCCAGTGGGAATGAAGATTGGTGGAGGGTCTGGAGGGGGAGGGTTGGGGATGGGTCTGCCGATGGGTGATATATCCCTGTACACATTCAGCAGGGACCCATTGAAGGTTGGAAGTGGGACTGCAGGGCACTACAGCCCTGAGAGGGATACTGGGTTTTTACAAGTCCACAACTGCTTTCAGAAAGATGTGAAAAATGGAGCAAACCGAAGGACCACGCCGGTATGAGGTCAGGAGTGTGTTGATGTGTTAAACAATTAGCTCAATGGAGCTCATTGATTGTTGTACAAATGTTGAGAAAGGACAGATGCACCACAGAACTGTGATGTTGAAAGGTCAGATTTGCTTTTCTTGTATCCCTCTGTGACAAATCGTGCCAATGTGTGATTTGGTGGAAAACAAAAAGAGGTTTTAAACCCTCTGAAATGACGCAACAACTACTTTAAGAAACTATT
The DNA here is from genome assembly GCF_027942865.1 of Odontesthes bonariensis. Taxonomy (NCBI): domain Eukaryota; kingdom Metazoa; phylum Chordata; class Actinopteri; order Atheriniformes; family Atherinopsidae; genus Odontesthes; species Odontesthes bonariensis. Next base: position 30,137,637 of record NC_134509.1, on the reverse strand, counting down.
GCAGATATATGTAGCAATATTTGATGGGGTTAACTCAGAAATATGATGCCTACTATTTGAAAAGGTATGTTCTGCTCTTCATGCTGAAAAGCCTAGAAACTATGGTTGTCATGTTTTTGTGTTCTTTTTCATGTGAAGTAGTGTTTTGGAAATAATCTCCTTTTGCTCTGAGACAAAATAATGTTTGTGTCTGAAATTGTTTGCTCAAAGTAAGTGACGTGTGTGATCAAAGCATTATCATATCGTAATTGTTTGTAACTTAACACAAATGGTGCTAACTAAACCTGTCAACCTTTGACAGTCTTAAGCCCCACCAACTACAATCTAAATACTCTCACTGTATCTCAATAACCTCTCTCAAGCCTGTGTGTGAGTCCTGTGATAAATGTGTGTGTTTGCAGTATGTGGGTGTGTGTTTGTGGCTCTGAGACAATGCCACACTGACTCAATCACTTTATGAATTTCTGTAAATATATATTATAAAGAATGGCAAAACTCACAGTAATGCCAGTACATTCCAGTACACTGTGTGATGTATCAATGTAAACATTATTTAAACAGACTGCTCTCCATTCGCTCAGGGATGATGTGTGGAACAATTAATTCCTCACTGAAGCCAGACAGACTGTTAGAATTGGTAACCCATGCTCTGTGTGTCGTTGCTAATTAACTTGATTATCTTCTTTATTGCTGTTACTGCCTTTGTGTTAAAAGAGTTTTTTTTTTGATCATTCTGATAGAAAATGCGCCCGTAGACTCATGTTTACAGTGTTTGTGTTGTACAGCTCCATGTCAGCAAGAACTGTTGCAAAAGTTTTCATTTTCTACGAACTGACAAACGCAATTAATAAATAAATTTTCATCAGGATTTAGGTTCATAACTTTTTTTTTTTCCGCAGCTGATTGACATTGGACATTTTGCTTCATTATGACAATTGATAGTTCGAGTTGGGTTCAGATCCTATTAATTGGATTTAGAATAGGAAAAGTAAGTCTGTAGTTTACTCCTGTTTTTGTTTCAGATTGATCTAGTGATCGATCTAGTTTTTTCACTCAATCAGCTTATTAACTGGTTTATAAAATGCCAAACAAAAAAACGTTGTTTTTTTATTCAACACACCACCTTTAAACCAAACAAATCAAGAAAAACAAAGCTACTTTTCACCAAACATAATATTTTAGATAGCATATTTCAGAACATAATGACAAAACGGAACACACGAAAAAGGAAAAATTATGAGAAAGTTTAAGAGAAGAAACAGAAACCATTTCACAAAACCTACATTTCAAAAGCCGGCAAAAAAGAGATCACAATATTTCCTAACTGCATTGTTTAAAACCTTGCGACAGATGCTAAACAGGCTACGCCTGTTCTTGTTTTTCTCAAGATAACAATTTATTTCATTATTACTCTCGAGATGACAAAGCTAATTTTGTTGTGATAACGAGTCAATTTATGTCATCTCTGCTTTCATTTTAACAGCTGTAGCAGACAGATGGAGTAGGACATCTTCATATCTTTGGCTACTCTAAAGCCCTTTCTTTACACTGGTCAAAGAAAGTTGGCTACCATTCAAACCTACATCAAATGTCTCTGTGGCAGCAACTTCTATTTATCTGCCTTGGCTACATTCGGCATTGATTGGAAGAAAACACCTGGGTGCAGATGCCAATTATCGCTGAAGATGCTACACTTAGGCTACAGGAGTAGCCTGCTCACTTTTTGTTTACTAAAACATTTAAATATCAACTGTAACATCTCAGATGGAGACTCGGAAACTAACAGCACCAACTCGCTGACAAACAAGAGGTGGTTGATCAGTTTTACCAGTAGTCAGATTACACTGTTTGGTGTAAAATTAGCATAAGACAATATCTCCTGTTGTAATTACCAAACTATAGTAAAGAAAAAGCCTTGATTTAGTATTCAGAGATGATATTAGTAATGAGTTTCTCCGGAACAGTCAGGAGATCACTCTCAAAAGCTGAAATGAGGTGTGAAGAAATGAAGTGTCGACTCCTTTACGAGTTCTCATAATGATTCCATGATCCTGACAATAATAAACCTGTGATCAGGAATAAATTTTCTTTGATGTCTTGGATAACTAAACAAATACCTTGTGATCTGAATATAGTAGCATAAGGGAATAATTCCAAGAATTTATGTTATATTCTTTGAATTGCGTTTAATGAAATGTGTCTTTTGGTTTGCTTTGTGTTGTGAACATTTGTTTTTTTAATTTTTTTATTTTAATGTAGATTGTTGATTTTTTGGGTTATTTTTTCCCCCTAATGTAGATGTCTTTTACATGTTAGGGCCACCATACACAACAAACTGAAAAGCAGTGAATCCTCATCAGTAACAATCCAAGAAATACTAATCATGTTTGCCAAGAAAGTTATGATTTAATATGACTGAATAATCTAAATATTTTTCTTCAAGTCAACTGACTAATTACTTTATTGCCAATTTCATCGTTACAGTCTACATTCAGACACAAATTCTAGAAGAATCAGAGAAGCCCTTTGATGATTGTATCGGCAAAGTCCAAGTATCCTCACTTGTGGTTTAATGCAAAATAAGACCTAGGCCTCATGATTGGCCTGAAGATGCACCACACTAGAATATTTCATAGCCTTTTGTTTTCGACACGGATGAAGCATTTGCATTTGCACTGGGTTGAAGGGCCCGTTATGTTCTGCTGTGAAACTGCATGGCAGACAGTCGGGCAACCACAGGGTGTTAAAGGAAATCGGCATCAGCCAACTTAACACTCGACTGAACTAACAGGCTCCCAAATGCTCACCCAGACTTAGTATAGCAAAGAGTTGAAGCTAAGTTGATGTCAGTGTGTATACACAGAAGCTCGGATTTACTCATTCTTAGTATAGTGCGTGCTTGACTTGCCTCTATGTCAGCTTCATGGTTTGTTTTCCAGTTAGATATTTATGGTAGAGGTTGGAATTGGTTTAATTTGCTTGCTAGTTTGTGAGTCAGTGTCAGTGGCTTCCATGTGTGTTTAAACACGCTGACCCATGAATGGGCTAATAGTCTCGGTTCTCCCAGCTATAGTTGACATTCAAGTCACTGAGGTTTACAAGGGGATGCCTTGAATTAGAATAGACTTATTTCCATTCTGTATATGAGATGTATCTTTGCTATGCCAAACTGGTTTGATGACCATGTTTTCCATTCCAGCCCTGAATTTGAGCAGTTCTTCTCCACTTCTCACTGTCCAGCACCCGAGCTGTAAAGCCTTGTGAATTTGAATGCCATGAACCCTCACTGATATTTTCATCCACAATAAAGCTTTCCATCCTCCTGCTGTGTGACAGTGAAATATCTCCTCCAGTAATTGTTAGGAAAATGGCAGGGTCACCTCTCCATGCAGTCACAGGACTAACCAAAATGCTTGTTAGCAGTGGTAGGTCACTGTACAGGAGTCACTCTATAGTAGGGGAAACAAAAGTTTACTCTTTTGTACTTTCCCTGATAACCATGTACAGCCAACAAGGGTCTATTTTACACAACAAACAGTGTAAATATATTCTGTAAATTTGATCAATTGACAATTAAACTGACTTAGATTTGACATCGTAATATTCTACAAAGAGGAAAAAAATTTAGTTTTTATTATCTACCAAGAAATTGGAAAAAAATCATATTTGCCTGATGATTGTAAACTTATAACCTACAAATCAGTGTATGTCAAAAAGATACCAGTCATTGAAAGTGGAAGTCGGATGTGTTTTCCTCTGGGTGATTCCATCTCCACAGGCCTTCTATCTTCTTCAAGTTCTTTTTGAACATTTAAAATGGCTGATATTTTTCCCGGCAGGGGATTGATTTCTCACTCCTTTTTGATATTGGTGCCATACTGTCGATCGAGGAGCTGCAGGCATCCATTAGGATGGCATCTGTCACAGTGCTAAGACTGGATTTAGCCAGCAGCAGCTGGAACTTAACTCTTTTCATCATCGATGACACATGAAATACATCAGATCATGATGGTGTTATTTAATGAATTGAATAATCTTTTTATCAATCCCAAAAGAAAATTGTATCATTACATTAGATTATTGAAAAGCAATTGCTAATGATCAAAAAGGGTTACAGTCAGCTCCTGGGACTCCAGAGCAGTTTCCAAGACACTCGGCTTTCTTTATCAGTTTTTTTTCGTTTATTTAAGTCACTGTTATTGCAGCAAAGCAGATGCACTCTCCACCACAGACTTGTGGCTGCCCTCCATTGTCCTCCAACATCTCCACCTCTTTTCTCCGGATAGAAATAGTGTTTGGACTTTTCTTGGTCCTCCTAAAATCCAAAATGATCTTTTTATCTTCTTTACATTCAAAATTGAATGAAGTGAATGTTTCCACATAATGCCACAGCGGTCGATCAGTTCCCTGCACTCAGCCTCTTGTCCATCACTGATACAACCAACAACTGCAGAGTAATCTGAGTATTTCTGCAGATGACAAGCCTCCATATTAATTAATAATTATGAGGTGTGTTAAACTGATTGCTGTATGATATTTGGAGATATCTTTGAATAATTTCATATAAATCATTCCAGTATAACCAAAATAATGACATTAATTTCAAATGTAACTTCTACAAGACTGGCTAATGCTTGCAAATTCAGTCCAGTAACATAGCATTTCATATGCAAACCTCAAAATTTCATCCCTAAATAAGAGCATAACTCTGTATGTTAGTAAATGTATGTGTCTAAAATCAAAAGTGATCCAACAAATTCACCTTTAAGGGAGAAAAAGCTTTTGCTATCCAAAAATCCGTCCCAGCTACACTTAATCAGGGATAATGAAGCTCAGGGCTTTTGGAATACTGTGCTCTAAACAGACAAATCAAAGTTGTTTGGGCACAGTACACAACATATACAGTGCAGACCAAATACAACAACTCAAGCGGAGGAATCTCATGTAAGCATCATATTGATGAGAGCTACAACACAATGTGAGGCAATATATCTGAAAGATGAAACTGAAAAAGAAGTAGCACTGGAACCGATTCAAATATGATCAGCATGCAGACGCCAAAGCCCTCTTGTTTTGAGTAACTTCCTCCAGCTTCTCTTTAGGGATCGCCAGCTGCTCCCAAGCCAGCTGGGAGATTTTATCCTCCAGTGAGTGCTGGGCTGGACAGCCAGCTGGCCCTCACTTATAAATCTCTGAAAGAGGGTCCCAGGAGACATCCTTCTAAGGTTTGTGAACCACAGCAACTGGCTTGTCTCAGTGCGGAGGAGCAGCGAGCTCCTCCCAGATTCTGAGCATTGCAGTTAAATCAGTTATTGCCACAGGTCCTGTTCTCTTATGTATAGCAATAGTTAGTCATTAATAATCAGTGTAATGTTTTCTCATATAGTTCTCATAGCCATAAGGTGACAGCTAAGTCATAATATCAGGTGAAAATATTCCCTTTTTTGTGAAAGCATTGTACTTTTTGGCACAAAATGCCTTTTTTTGAAAGTCTAATAAGAGGAAAGCAGTTATAGAGAGAAGGGGAGGACATTTACCAAAGGGCCACAGGCCAAGACTTGTACCCAGGCCAGCTGCGGTGAGGAATTTCAGCCTTGATATATGGGGCACCTGCTCAACCAGTTGAGTTGGCCAGCCCTCCAATACAATGTGCTTTTGGAGAATTTAACAGCCTCACATTGAAGAGGTAAAAACAATCAATACAAAAGAAGAACATGACTAAATAATCTCTTAATTTGTTAGTTTTTTATCATAAATTAAAAATATCCTCAGAAATGACAAAAAAATTAAATATTTGGTTTTCAAATGTAGCTGGTTGCTCATCTCAATAACAGAAACAGCTGCAGTAATTAATTCAAATTCAATTCAAATTCAAAAATACTTCATTTATCCCAGAGGGAAATTAAATGTTGATGTAACTCAATTAAATCAAGGAGTTATTATAGATGCTGATGGCTGTGGGCAGGAATGATTTCCTGTAGCGGTCCGTTTTGCATCCAAACTGAAGAAGCCTTTGACTGAAGAGACTCTGTTTTCCGATAACAGTCTCATGGAGAGGATGTTCAGGGTTGTCTATAATTCTCTTGATTTTATGCAAAATCCTTCTTTGCATTATTGTCTCCAGAGGTTCCACAGTCGTCCCCAGAACAGAACCAGCCTTCTTTATCAGGTTGTTGAGTCTTTTTAGGTCCCTGGTTCTGATGCTGCTGCCCCAACAGATGACGCAAGAGGAAATGACGCTCTCAACAACAGACTTGTAGAAGATCTGCAACATCTTGTTGCAAACCTTGAAGGAACTTAGCTTCCTCAAGAAGTACAGTCTGCTCTGTCCTTTCTTGTAGATGGCTTCACTGTTGTGTCTCCAGTCCAGTCTGTTGTCCACATGAACACCAAGGTATTTATATTCCTCAACCACCTCCACTTCTTCTCCCATGATGGAAACAGGGTTCGATCTGACCCTGATTCTCCTGAAATCTACAATCATCTCCATTGTTTTGTTAACATTCAAGATGAGATGATTGTTCCCACACCATGCCACAAAGCGGTCCACCAGCTCTCTGTACTCAGCTTCTTGTCCATCTCTGATACACCCGACAACTGCAGAGTCATCTGAATATTTCTGTAGATGACAGGAGTCTGACTTGTACTGGAAATCTGAAGTGTACAGAGTGAAAAGGAATGGTGAGAGTACAGTCCCCTGTGGTGCTCCTGTGCTGCTGATCACCTGGTTAGACACACAATTCTTTAGTCTGACAAACTGTGGTCTGTTTGTCAGGTAGTCATTAATCCAGGTGATTGTTGAGGCCTCCACCTGAGTCTTCTGGAGTTTCAGACGAAGCAGATCAGGCTGAATTGTGTTAAATGCACTGGAGAAATCAAAGAACATGATCCTCACAGTGCTGCCTGCTTTGTCCAGATGACAGTGGGTTTGTTGAAGCAGGTGTATGATAGCGTCTTCAACTCCAACTCCATGGCGATAAGCAAACTGCAGGGGGTCCTGATATGTGCTGGTTTGCTTACACAGGTGGGTCAACAGGAGTCTCTCCAGGACCTTCATGATGTGGGATGTCAGGGCAACAGGTCTGTAGTCATTGATGACTGAAGGGTGAGTATTCTTTGGTACCGGAACCAGACAGGATGTCTTCCACAACAGTGGTACCTTCTCTTGGGTCAAGCTAAGGTTGAAAAGGTGTTGCAGAATCCCACAGAGCTGCTCTGCACAGGCCTTCAGGACTCGGGGGCTGACACCATCTGGACCTGCAGCCTTGTTCCGGTTCAGTCTCTCCAACTGCCTCTTCACCTGACTTCTAGAAACAGAAAAGTGAGAGGGGGAGGCAAATGGGACAGCAGCATCTCCTGATTGGGTTGAAGACAAACTAGTGGAAGCAGAAGAATCCATGACTGAGGTGGAGGTGGAGATGTTACAGGAAAGCTGTGGGTCAGAGGAGGGTGGGATGTCTCTTTGCCTGGGAACAGGAGGGGAGGGTGGTGAGCTTGTTCCTGAACTGAATCTGTTGAAGAATGTGTTCAGCTCATTTGCTCTGTCCAGACTTCCATCCATCCGATCCTCCCTCTGCTTGAGGCCTGTGATCTTCTTCATTCCTGACCACACATCTCTGATATTGTTCCTCTGCAGTTTACTCTCAAGCTTCTTTCTATACACCTCCTTGCTCTCTCTGATCTTGACTTTGAGTTGCTTCTGTATACTCCTCAGTAACTCCCTGTCTCACTCCCTAAAGGGTCTTTTTTTCTTGTTCAATAGTTCCTTTAGCTCACTGGTGATCCAGGGTTTGTTATTAGGGAAGCATCTCACTGTTCTGGTGGGGATGGTGTAGTCCACACAGAAGTTTATATAGTCAATCACACACTCAGTCATGGCATTAATGTCCTCTCCATGTGGCTTACAAAGAGAAATCCAATCGGTTGCATCAAAACAACCCTGTAAGGCTTCTTCAGCTTCCTGTGACCATTTTCTAACAGTCCTTTTTGTGACAGGTAGTCTCTGGACAAGGGGTTTATGTGCTGAATAGAGAAAAACAAGGTTGTGATCTGATTTACCCAGGGGAGGTCTTGATTTGGAAATGTATGAATCCTTGACATTTGTGTGAAACAAATCCAATGTCTTGTTTTCTCTGGTAGAGCAGCTGACAAACTGTTGAAAAGTTGGCAGTGTAGCAGAGAGTGAGGCATGATTAAAATCACCAGATATTGCCACAAAAGAATTGGGGTGTTGTGTCTGTATCTTAGCAACAACGGAACTGATGACATCACATGCAGTGTCGGCAACAGCTGAGGGTGGAATGTAAACAGCCACCAAAACAACACTGGTGAACTCTCTTGGCAAATAATATGGACGAAAACTCTCTGCCAATAGTTCAATGTCAGGACTGCAGAGACGACTCTTCACAGTAACATGTCCTGGGTGACACCATCTGTTGTTGACATAGTCACAAACAAATTAAGGAAATTCAATTTTGTTGTACAATTCATTTTTTGTCATTTTGTTTTGCAGGAGCCATCCAAAAAGTTATATGTCAGCGGTATAATTGTCTTATCATGTAACTGACCTGTCTACGTTGATATATCTTTATCTTATGTCTGGAGACAAAACAAAACCAGTTTGGGTCAATTGAGACTAAAAATGACCACATAGTGACTTATTGTATTTCCATGGCTGAGACGATGTCTTGATCAGCCATGAAAAATGCTGCCTTGTGCCCTCTATGAGATCAGTGAAATAAGTGCCCCACAATTAGTCCACTGGATGAGTTTATTTTCCAGCGCCTGAAGCGTCTTCGGGGAATCCAGCTCACCCTTACAGCTTGAGCGTTGTCCTCTCAGGGCAACAAATGGTCAAAGGGTGAACCAGGAAATATCTCTGAGGTCAGGTGTTGCTGCTCTTTTCAAATTCAATTGTTGGGGCAATCAATCACGACAATGATGAGTTGTCTACGGCATGACAATGACTAAAGGTTAACTGTGTGGATTGCCATCCAAACCACCACACACTGAGTGCACACATGCACTTATTTCACTCATCTATACAGTATAGGGGTGGAACGGTACAAAAAACTCACGGTTCGGTACGTACCTCGGTACGGACCCTACGGTTCGGTACATTTTCGGTACAGTGCCGAAGGAGGCGTGTAGCGAGGTTCGAGCACATGTAATAGATATCTGAATCCTGCCTCTTCTACAGTGGAATATGGGCGCATAGCAGATGCGATGTAAATTCCAATTGCTTCTGTAATTTTTTTTGCTCTGCATGTATTCGTATCCAGGGGTTGTTGTAATACATTTGGGAGACGTAATTGGTCGGGTCTTTTCATGGTTTTATGGAACGCATCTGATGGAGGTGTGTGGTGGTCGGTAGCTGCGCCCCATGTCATGCTATCACGGCTGAAATGTTTCATCATACCACACAGACAGAACCGGCGCATGTTTAATAAGTTAAACTTACACGTTGTCTCCTTTGTCTACGGCGTGCTGCTCTCCTTTCTTCCTTCATGAAACGAAGAAGTATCACCTGCGCTTGATCCTGACTCTCTGTGAGCTCTTCCAGCCTCGATATTAGACGCCTGATGTGATTGTCCATGATTAATATCACCATCATGCAGACCATGAACACGGTGGCCTCCCCGCTCTCCATATTAGCTTCTTTGTGGTGTTTTTTCTTCTCTCGGGTTTTGTTTTGTTCTCTTTTGTTGTTGAATGTGGCGCTAAACGGCTAACGGCTAACACGTCACTGACGCGGACGGCTGCGCGCAGCGCATCAGTCCCGACTCATGTGCGAATGCAGACTGAAACAGTTCCGCTGGGGAAGGATAGTTATCAGAACGAAATTCGAGTAGGACAGTTCTGATAACTGCGTTCTTATAACTACTCTGTCCGAAAGCGTATATCTCTACGGACCAATCAGAGCTTGCATGTGGCAGGGTTTAAATGGGTCCTGAAGGAAACTCTTGCAAAATAACAGTTCCGCGTTCAGAAAACTTCCGTACCGTGTGTATTCTGCGTGGAAATGCGCGTACCGAACCGTGACCCCCGTACCGTGACGGTTCGGTACGAATACATATACCGTGCCGGCCCTAATACAGTATATACCTTCATAAACAATAAAACTAGCAAACAGAATGACTTAATATCAGTACTGATAGCAAATAACAAAACAATTATCAAAAATGTAAAGGAGTAAAATAATGTAAAAGGAAGGTGTAGACTGATATCCTTTAGTAGAATAAATGTGTAGAATGATTGGCTCAAATTCTTTATATAAGTGAAGATTTTTAAATATAAACCAGAGAATAAGTAGAATCATAGCTATTTACAACATATTTGTATTGTATGGTATATTAATGTATTTGAAAATTCCTTATAAACTCTAACTCAGACATGTTGAACCATCCACCTATGATAAAATCACAGACTAAAAAAACTAGTTGACAGTATAGAGTGCAAATGCTTGGACACCAAGTGATTACAGACGTAGAAGTCAACTCATTAAAGAAAAATTTGACACACTGACTTACGGTATAAAAAAAATGTAAGTTCGAATAAGCTTTGCAACTGAGTCTTTGAAGCATCACAAACATCAGCAATCAAACAGCTTTTGAACATTCCCATTTGAATCCGTCTGGAAGTGAAAGCAGCTGGAATTGTCATACAAATACCCATCAGCTTTCAAGCAGCACTGCCTGGTTGGATGGATGAATACAGTAACTACGATGGTCACTTTGTGTCCAAACACCTGCACTATTTTTTCCAAATTCTGTTTGTGCTTATGAACCAAATTTGTTTTGTTTACAATGCAGTTCATAATTCATCATTAAGCTGAATATGGGAGAAGGTGAGATACAGCTGAATACTGAGGATGTCAAGCTGTGTTCTGGTTTGCACTGATCTCTCAAGGTTCCACTTTGCAGCAGTGACATTTCTTTGACTGGTGCTTCTGTTCAAGACAGGGGGAAGTGGGTCACGATTCTTATATAGAGACTTAAAGTGGGCCAGCTCTTACAAAATAATGCCCCTTCACGATTTCATCAGAAATGGTCTCCATAGAAGGGTGGTTGTCAAGAAGCCATTCTTAAAGGAAAACGTCGGAAAATTTCAATTTTCCTATTTTCCCTGACACCTGTCCCCCAAAATCGATTTCTCACACTGTTTTACATTATTCAACCCATAACCTTGCGCTCCCAGATTTTTTCACTTCTGTCCATGGGCGCAGCCATGTTCAGCCACATCCGGGCATATTTTACGTCAGAAATGCAATTCTACTTGTGCAGCAGAAATAAAATTCTACTTGTGTGGCGGGAGTGTGCTCTAACAAAGTGTAGAGTGTAACTTGGAAATACACAATTATTGAATACTACCTGTATATAGTAGAATTAGAAATTATTTTTATTTCAACATGTATGTTCACATATATCTGTAGTGATAGTCTACAACTGCCTCGTCGGCGTGAAGGAAACCCTTGTAGGTCCCGTCCTACAAGGGTTTCCTTCTCATATTTCCGACTCATATTTATCCCTGATCGCCCACACCGCACAGGAGGGAATCACTCTTCGGAAGCGCTTCCCAAGTCTCCCATGGAGAAAGTAGGTCACCTGCCGGTAGGCCTGGAAACGGTACACAAGGTTGGGTATGGGGTCCGGAAACGCCTCACGGCTCGTGGATACAACCGGTGAGTCGTTAGCATTTGGCGGTGGTGTCGCGGCTGCTGCGACAGCCACTTGTCCATCCTTATTTTTAGCCTTATCCGACCATCTCGGCTGATGGCTATAAGCTAACATAACTTGGATCGAGAGGCTGATCATGATCTGACTCGGACTCAGGCGAAACTTCGCATTCTATCTCCGGGTCAGACCAAGACAGTTCGTAAGTGTCTTCCATTGCTGTAGAAAAAATGTTTGCATTTCTGACGTCATGTTGAGTGAACATGGCGGCGCTAGGGAGGGAGAGCCAGAGCGGTATAACTTGAATTTCAAACATTCGCGAATGTTACTCTCTCGGGCTGACAAATGTAAACAAGGTGAGAAATCGATTTTGGGGAACATGTACCAGGGAAAATAGTAAATTTGAAACGTTCCGGCGTTTTCCTTTAAGGAGGGGAAATGAGGAGAAAAGCCTGAGCTATGCCAAATGACACAAGAACTGTTCCGAAAATCAGTGGCAACGGGTCTTATGGAGGGATGAATCCTCCCCAGAGCCCAAACATTATTGAAGCAGTTGGGGATGCTCTTAAAAACCTTAAAACCATCCTGAGGAGAAATATTCCATGAATGCTGATACTGCTTAGCCTAGCAAGCCAGACCCGTACAGCAAAAAGCTGTACAGGGGTCTAGTGACGCTGGATAGCAGTGTGGGCGGGATAAACGGCTGTCTGTCAAGTTCAACGCCACACAATAGGATGGCGCAACAACCAATCAGAGCGATTAAGAAATTTTACGTAGTCAACGCGACGGAATGTACATTGTGGTTTGTAGTCTATGGCCTGAAAAGCTGATTTCTCTTAAGCTCTAAACTCTGTAAACTTTAGCAACATTTGAAACATTTTCAGGCGAGAAAGTAGTCGTTTAGATCCCCAAGGTGTTGAAAATCTGACAAAATACCGGTTATTTACAATTTTGTTCCCACGAATTCGGCGCTGCTAAAGCTAGCCGCAGTGAGCAACGCACTTCCGGTTTGCCGTTTTGACTACTCTCGTCCCGTTAACGGAATTTGACCGTTCAAATGCCTTACCGGAGAGTTTTGTCAGCTCTGAGACGAAGATCGGCCCGCTGTCTTTGGTACATCATGCTCGCAATTGACTGGGGATTGCTCTCAGATGTAAGTTTACTTCGTTTCCATATAAATCTAAAGAGAGTTTTTTTTTTTTTTTACCTCTCTCTGGAACTACACACTGAAACGTCGCACCTCTGTCGTCACTAGGTAGCCCGGCCTCCGACCCCGCTCCTCACAATTTGATTGGCTCGATTAAAGGAGCACTAGGTAGCATTTTCACCTAAAATTATAGCCTTCAGGAGTTTACCAAAGGTTAAACAAGTCAATGGTAAGCGAATGAAGCCTGTCTCGCTCCCAACAGGGGTCTGTATGCTGAAAATCCCATATGTAACTTCGGCAGGAGCGACCCGCTTCTGAAGTGTCGTGATGCGCGAGAAGAGTCGTTTGTGTTTACGGCACTTAGCTAGGTACTGTATGCTAGCTGTAGTTGTAGGCTATGTGTTCGCTTGCGTTGAAGAGCCAACACCAAGCGTTTCATATTCTGCCTTTCACAGACTGAATATGAAACGTTCGATGTTGGCATTTCCCATCTTTGTGAAATTTCTCCAAGCGTGATCTTGTTCATCTACCATAGTGACCTGCGTTTTAGATCGTGAAGAGACAGGTGATGATGGTGCTCTAATTCCTCCTGAGTTCGAGACGCAGCCTAGCTTCACAAATACATGGACTGACCTGATTAGAATAAGAATAGCGTTTTGATCCGAACAAGAATTGTTGTCTACTCTGCGTTTATTGCGGCGTGTGTTGGTAGTGCCTGCGCGCATCTGTCTAAGATGTAATTTTTGTAAGTGTCTGCTAATACAAAGGAATAACTCCACGAATACACCATGATGAGGGAAGAATCCCATTCAAGATCAGCAACAGTCCATCCATACATCCATTATGTGCCGCTTGTCCGGGGATCGGGTCGCGGGGGCTGCAGCCTGAGCAGAGAAACCCAGATGTCCCTGTCCCCGGCCACTTCCTCCAGCAACAGTATTATAGCATATTATCTTGAGTTCTCGCTTCAGAAAATCTCTGAATATAGTATCTTACGTGGGCAGTCTACACTTGTGAATCAGATGACCTAACTGCACTGACTAAATAACACAACGGCAGCATTCGCCACGATGTTTAGTTAGTGGGTGTGTACAGGTGGGCATTTTTACGACAGTGTAGAATTTCAGTTTGACCAATAGAGATCGCTATACTGCCGCTAAACTACCTTGTATCCCTTTAAGTTTTGATTTGGAACCTTGCAAAACGACCATAAGTGACTAGACTAGCCCCGGAGCAAATTCCATTTGCGGCCGCTAGGGGCGTCTAGATTTCTAGGCTAGATACTGCTGACACAATCAAGAAAAATGGTTAATGTGAACTAACCTATAAAATACAAGCCTGAGTGGGAATTCCAACAGAAATGACTAACAGCAGCTTCGTTCCACCAGGGCAACTCTTCTGTTGTCTGCTTAAACCTTGCCGCTCCTCATTATAAACACATCAATCTTCCTCTTATAAATAGTTTATAGAGACAAATCCACACCCAGGCGTATGGATGGAAACCTGAAGCCGGGGAAACTATTCTCACACTGCTAAAATAAGTATTATAGATAAGAATTTGCATGTTTTTAGGAGGAGAGAAACAGTTTATGTTAGTACGTTTATTATGGCACGTTACGAATCTCAACACACTGGTGCTGTAACCGGATAAGGAAGGAGCCTGACAACTTGACTCACCAGTCACATTTATAGCATACTACCCCCTGAGAAACACACCCACCATGGTAGACAGTCTGATCATCAACTTCTCTGATCTACCTCAACAGCTGACTATCTAAACTTGCAGCCCCTCAGTAGTGCTGCAGCTCATAGTGTGTGGGGAAAGAGGGACTTGAAAGTAGGACAGAGCAGTCTGGCCCCCTTCCTTTCGAACCAGAAGCACAGATTTGCGACAGGGTGAGAGAAGAGTAGTCTACGGTGGAGAGAGAAGGCTTTCTTGGAGACTGAGGAAAGAAGCCTCTGGCACAGACCAGTGTGTCCACTCCGCAGAGCCTCCAGTGATATAGGTTTTGTTCTACATAATCAGGGGAAGAAGATTCACTGAACAGAAATCGCACCACCTGGAATCATGCACAAGCGTACCAAGATAAAGATTGCCATCTTTGTGTTGTTGGTGGGTATGGCATGCATGTTCACGGCAGTGGTAACGGACCACTGGGCAGTGCTCAGCCCACGGGTGGAGAGACTCAACGAAACCTGCGAGGCGGCCCACTTTGGCCTGTGGAAGCTGTGCAAGAAGTACATCTACATCACATCGGAAAACTATGTGGAGGGGCAAGGCTGTGGCCCCATCAGCCTGCCTGGAGGTAAGTTAAAATCAGAGCAAAACGTTTGGAACTGGCACATAAAATGAGATTGAAGCTGAAAGACATTCTTTGTCTCTATGGCTGTGAAGTTCAGACCAAAGGTTTGGCCCTATAATAAGTGAACACTGATTATCATGTAAGGTGTTTCTTGAAACACAGTCCCTGCTGATTAAGTATGAAGCTTCTAAGAATAGGGGTCTTGATGGAGGATCTCCAAGCATGTCATGTGACTTTCTAAATGATATACTGTTACACCAAGAGAGATCCTGTTGTAGCGCACTTGTTTATCACCTTTCATAATGCAGTAAGCTGTCTTTGTCTATTAAAACATCTAAAGGTGTTACACTAGATAAGGTTTGTTTGATCAGATGTTGGGGACTCCACACAGAGTGTTGAAGGTACCAATATGATACAAAGTTATAGAGTGAGACTGATTAGGTTAAAAAAAAAAAAAAAAAAAAAAAAAAAAAAAAAAAAAAAAAAAAAAAAAGGTATAGTATGAGATTTGAGGACCACGAG
Organism: Odontesthes bonariensis; assembly: GCF_027942865.1. Taxonomy (NCBI): domain Eukaryota; kingdom Metazoa; phylum Chordata; class Actinopteri; order Atheriniformes; family Atherinopsidae; genus Odontesthes; species Odontesthes bonariensis. Next base: position 30,121,993 of record NC_134509.1, on the reverse strand, counting down.
GAGTTGGAGCATAGATGTTACTGCTGGATTGTACTCATTGTCACATATGGCAGGTCACATTTTCCTGTTCAGCTTTCTGAACTATTATCAAGAAATGAAGTTGAGCGCCATCATAAAACTCAAGTGAGTTGAGTCTGTCCTTTTACCATCTTCAAGGAACTTGATCAGTTCCTTAAAAACTTCCTCATGTCTGTTGAGATTCCATATGTATGATCTCATTACCTCCACTGAGGAGGTTATGTGGTTTATATGGTTTGTTTTTGTCTGTTTTCTTAGCAGGATTAAGCCAAAACTACCAAGCAGAATCAAATGAAGCTTTGTGGAGTTTTGGAACATCGGGCAAAGGAACAACTCATTACATTTAGTTAATTAGGGTCAAATTAATTGCATTTGCAAAACACAGCATTAGCCATGGGAGAGAGTGGTCTCTGAGCTCTCTTGTTGATGGCCGTGTTGCTTATTTTCTATATCATGTATTTCAATGTCAAGCAGACTAAGTGACATACTGTGAAATGTGCTATTTAGATAAGGTTTCTATTTACAATGTAAGTTTTTTTTTTTAAATGACTGTATTACTATTACCATTATTATTAATAGTACAAGCCTTAAATAAAACAGTTTATTCTGGGTTTAGCGTAAAACCTGAACATCACCAACATAACCTTTCCTGATTCAAAGGAGAGTTGCAGTTTTGTGTAACATTGATTAGTCAGATACATGGTTTGAAAGCAGCTTGTTTAACCCAAACTTACAGAGGGTTTATTATATTTGAACTACCTTGGTGAGTGGCACCTCCAGCCTATTCATACTGAAAGCACACTTTAAACATGAGTATAGGTCCTGATATGTTTCAACAGGTCTTAATGTGCTACCAAGACACCAGAGAAAGGATCCAAAGACTTAAGGAGACAACTGTAGATATATGACATCAGATTAGCAAACCTAAGACCAAATGCCATGGAGTTTCAGCTGTTGACAGCTGCCCCTGACATGCACTAATTGGTCAAACACTAGAAAGCATCAGCACGAGTCCTTTACTTTACTCAAAATGTCCAAAATCCATCAGTTTCATGTCACTTTTTAAAGAACAAATCTAAATATAAGTTGGACTTTTTTTGGAAAGACATTTAAATTAGGAAGTTAATAGAGATAGGGCTACTTTGGTCATTTTAGTACATACAACATGTTTTATTAATTTTTTTTTTTTTGTGAGTTTTCCCTCCTTTGTTCCCAAGGGGAACAAAAAGCACGTCCACACATGCTGTTTACAAAAAATCTCTGTTCACATGAAAACGCAAAACTGAAGCTTAGTTGTACAGTGAGCAACTATTTTTACAGGACTGACAAGCAATCTCATAACAATTTTCTGCTTTGCAATGTCTCAGTCAAATGCAACAGCAATCCGCTGAACATAGGAAAATCCTTTCGCGATCTTAAAGTTGTCCCACCAACTCAAGGTCCAACCTGTTCTGGTCCATAACCAGTAATGCTGATGTTGCATTCTGTATCGTTGGAGTATTGTTTTATGTAGCAGTGCTCTACATAACAGATTCAGGTCCCCGACTCCCAGTTTTCAAGTCCACATTACAGCAAGTCAGTCAGTGAAAATTTGACACTTTTCATGAAGGTTTGGTTTAGTGTCTAAAACTGTGTTTTGATTATAGGACGCATAGAACAACATGGGATCCACATACACATGTTTGTGTGTACAGGGACTCAGTTTTGTATCAGAGTAATATGAAAAATAAATGAATAACTAACCAACAGGAAATGATAGTGCTTAAGTGCAATAACAACAAATAATGCAACAAACAAAGTAAAGCATTGTGATTTGTGTGACATTGTTACAAATGCTTTAAATTAAACTTAGAATATGCTTCAACCGTGTTATTGATACTCTCACTTAAGTGGCCGATCGGAATACTTTGGCCACAGCAGTTTACAGGTCTTATGTGTATTCTGATGCTCTAACAAAGGCTCACCTGGCTCTGAACATCTCAAAATAAACATCATATGATATCGGATGCTCTTCTTGCTGCTTTGATAAAAACAGAGACTTTAATTGAATAAAATGCACGAAACTAGTGCTTAACTGGTGCTGACAGCAGACAGCAGCATTTCAAGGGGTTTACGGTGGGAGTCACTCATCTCTAGAATTAGGTCTACGCTGCAGGCATGCTGAGAAGCATTACCGGACTGTGAGTCAGATAAGTGTTTAGCCTGTAAGTCAGTTTTTAGGGACAAGGGTAATAGACACCCCACTAAATCCTCACTACTCACAAAGAGAAACAGTTGACTGATGGTGGCTGCTGGGATTTCTGCACACTTGCTATACTTCAGGGCTGTGCCAGGAGCTGATGAAATGCCTGAGGGTGGTTCATTGATGCAAGCATGTGCTGAATATTCAAAATCAGCTTAACTCATCCTAACATACTGGGCATTTCTGCAGCGAAATGTGGCAAATGTTTCTTATGGAGGTTTTATCTGCATTTTTTACTTGTGATATATATGAATTGATTGTGAATGCACTGATCTGTTATTTAATCATTTGGATGTTTTCTTATTATATTGCACTCATTATAACAAGGCTGTTATTTACCCCTCGCCACATGCCTGTTACAAATACGGTAGTTCTGATGTTTACAGTAATACACATGGCCACCAAAAGCAGCTTTTATTTAAGAAGTAAGGAGATGTGGCAGCCCCATCAGTATCTGGGGGTTTCCCCAGGTCCAATAGCTGTATTTGGAGAGGAACATTATTGTTTATCACAGCCACATGTCCTCAGAGAGGTGTCAACCTCTGATCCAAAACAGGACTCAAACAGAGTGTGAGGGGATTCTCTTCACAGAGAGACATGTAACTGGAAAGTACAGGCTGACTTGTTGTTTAGGTCAAATGCTGACAAAGTACAGATGGAGGAAGGATGTCAGATAACTTGTGATATCTGCATAACACATATCTACATTATATTTTATGTCATATATGTAACTTTTTAAGAAAAATATATGCACAGATTTATCTCAGGACTATTTCCCAGTGAGATGCTGCCATGCTTTCAAATTTGGTTCTCTTTTTGTATAGACATTCAGAGCTGTTGTGGACCGTGAATAAGCTAAAACAGTGAAAAAGCAGCACTTTTCAAAACACTTTTGTTGTCTAATGACATTTGGACAGTTTTAGTGTCCACAGTGAAGAAATGAATTTTTCTTATCGTTAATATTGGGCTCAGCAAGCACTGCTGCAGTTACCAAAATAGATCATGTAAATACTCAGCTGTGCTGAGGGTCAAGTGTTCCCACACAAGCCCAGCATCTTTGTGAGTGACGGGGCCACCTGACAAAGTCAGGCATGACTCTCAGGCTTGCAGTCCCGTCAAACTTCCTGCAGCTTCACATCTCCATGCATCCCACACAGCCACTCACATTACTTTAATTCTCTGGGGATGGGATGTATAGTCCAAAGAAGTGGAATCACTGGTACTTTTAAATACCATACCAACCCAGGGATGGGTAACATATATAGGGACTGTGACGTCTTTAACACCGACACAGATTTGTGTCCCAGTGGTAAAGTGTTACTTTCATTATCTGGAGGGAGTGGGTTTACATTTACAGAGGCAGACAGAAATGAGTTCAATGCAAATGTGGGGACTTCAACAAGCATTACATTTTGCACAAATTTTATCTAAAAGTATACAAAATCATCCTACAGTGAATGTTATTTTGGTAACATGCACATTTCTCATGATCCAAAATACAGCGACGGTTATAATAGAAGAAACCGAGCAAACACGTGGGATCAGCGGTCTGGGCCAAACTTTGCTCCTGCTCCAGACAAAGTTAACTGACAGCTTACATCAAAGCTATAAAAGACACTAGTGTAATACGACAATGTGTTGAGATGCTGCCAATCCAACATTTATACCTGATCTCTGGAAACTTGACAGATTGGCCTATTTGGAACAAGGGAGGTGTTACAGAACTTGTCAGCAGAGCCAGCAGGACAAGAGCCAAAAAAAAAAAAAAAAAAAAAAAAAGATGAGCATGTGACAAATCAGTGGCCTACACACTTCCACAGGTGAATACAGATTCCAGTCTACCACCAGTTTTTCTTCATATTTTGTGAAAGTTAACCAGTGTGATATAGAAGAGATGAAACAATTCACCAGTGACTCTAATGTGTTGCTCTATTCAAATATATATAACAAGGAAGGTGAAGTGAAGTGAAACAAGATATTTTTGACCTGCCAAAGTTTTAAAACTGATAGCTATAAAGGAAACTATGAAAGATGAGATCATGTTTCCTGTCTTGTAAAAGAGAAAATATACACATCATGCATAGCACCAAATGGATAAAGAGGACTGAGACTGATTAATATTCTCTTAAGAAAAATAATTTTAGAGTTTTGCTAAATGGGTGCATTTAAAGAATCCCTCCAGCCTCATATTTGAATGCAAGGTTTCATTCAGAGGTACAACTCGTTGACAAGCCTCTGCACACCCTCATTTGTGCTCGCCACAGTGAAACAGTGGGTCTTGTTGCTTAGTAACAACCTCTGTGTGTTTTTTAAATTTCTTTCTCTTTTATGGCCAGTCTCTCTCCTCATTCATAAAAAAAAAAAGAAAACTTTTTGCGCACAATATGCGCAGCACTTAAAGCTTTCAGTTTCAAAGGGAGGCTTTTGTGAACACTGCAGTGCTGACTTGGCTCATAACCATATGACTCAGATCTAAAAAAAACAACAACTCAGGGTTGTTTCATTTTGGGAGAGGATGGCAGCGTTTTTATTGGTTCCCTGAGTAAATATGATAATCAACACGGAAAATGATGCTGTTTCCATATAATACCATGTACTGCTATTTCCACAGGACAGCATTTCCTTTTTTTAAGTGTCCATGTGGTAGGAGATTAAAACCGTGAAGGGAGACTTCACGGCCACACCATCACTGATATGCACTTGACTTAGCTTGAGACAAACACTTTCAATCTTTCAGCAAACATGATTTTATGTTGTTTTAATGCGAAGACATTCTTGTTCTTTCAGAAACGTACGTTACTCGGACATGGCTTTGCGTGTTAACTGCGATCCAGCCTGCATACCTTTATCACTCAGCCTCAACTGTGTTTACATTTTTACTGCTCAAAATCAACTGCGTGGTATAAGCTAAGTGAAATGCCATCAAGATTTGACCATTAACACAGCCTGTTCCTAAACAGGATTTAATTTGTTATGGACCTGGCAGAGCATCACAAACTATTTAATGTGTCAAAGCACTGAGTGAACGCATAAAGTAACTCGGCTTTATTCAAGCAAATCCCAAAGGTTTAACACCTCATCTGCAGGAGGAAAATTGAATGCGATGGCTCCTGTAACAATGTTTACTTTGAGAGTCAAATCACACAAAGCAGACCATCGTTTTAGAACTGCAATCATTTTTGTGTTAATATCATCTTAAGGTTGTCAGTTTTAAGATGGTTTTAGAGGATGAATATGAGATCTGACACAGTGTGAAGTGTCAAAGGGAGGCAACATATTCACAAGGTGTTCAGCAGGTGGAGATCAGATGACGGTGTGAAAGTATGTGGCCCAAGACTTCAATGCCAGTGTGAAAAGATTCCAGGGGCTATAAATACAGTTTGGGATGCTTATCTATATGAGATTCATTTTAAAACAAAGATTAAAGAGCAGTGTCGGTGTTGCTTTCCCTTGTCTTTGATGGCGATTTTATTTATTTGCCAGCCATTACAATGCAGTTTAACTTAAATGGGTAATATACCACCTTTGGACAGTACTGTGCAAAACAAACAACCAAAATCTGAAGGTGAAGCTTCAGGTACAGCATGTCATTAAGGTCGGTCACACAAAGAGAGTGAGTATCTTTCTCCAAATAAGCCTGTTTTGTCCTAATGAGAGATTAATGCATGGGCGGCGGGTAATGTGGCTCTGCCTTCCCAAATGATATGCTGGGAATTTTGCAAAATATACACAATATATGTGTGCAAGTTATATAGGCTATTATATTGTGTGTGGGTGTTGTCGATTGTCAGCCCCCTGGTGACAATCCGGTCCGGTGATAATACAACAATGTCGTCATCGACCTGGCCCAAGGTGGTATGGGTAATGGGCTGGCATTGTAAACAGCCGGCTATTTTGGAAAAAGCATAAAATGGATATACGAACTTTTTTCAAGGTAAAGGAAAAACAAAAAAAGTAATTCAGAGGCTGTCAGCAGCATCAGTGACACCACACCTGCTGCTGCCCCGGGCACGTTCACCCGGTCACCGGAGAAGCTACAACTTGTGCCCCGCCTCTGAGGACCGATGAGCACGCGACGAGCCATAATGGATGCCTTCATTGGAACGCTTAATTTGTACTGGGCCAGGTCTATAGAACCTATTAAATGGGGGAGGAGTGGTTGTGGCTCGCCGTAGTCTTGTGGATGTGAATGTGCTTGTGTTGTGGTTAAAATATATATTTTTTTTTAAATCCTTAGCCTAAATGCTGGACAGACAGACACTTGTTAGTCTTGGAAATTAATTCCACACCGTCACCGTCATGTCCTCCTTTTTGATTTTGAAACAGAATCCTTGTGTTGTTGTTTAATTATGCTAAATAACTCATTTTTACGCCATTTTTGCTTAAAAAAAAAACCAAAAAAAAACCAACGAACAAAATTTCGGTGCCATGCCAAATGTCGGGTTCACTGACCCGCCGCCTATGCATTAACTGAAGAATATGGTTTATTTTATTCTATGTAGGAAAAGCTAAAATGCTGTACACTCTGACAGACACGTTTATGGCCATCCTGGCTTCATGATATAATTAGGAAATGTGAGGCTGACAGAGAGAGACACACGCTGCATATTCTGGTAAGATCATCACTACAGCCTTATATCTTCCAGAAGGTGAAGACAGAACATTTTTATAGGTGTGGCAATGCAAGTCCAGAACTCTTACTGGGGTGACACAGAAACTGATGTCTTATTATTGTTTTTCCTGCGAAGCATATAACAGTTATAAGTGATATCTTTCTTTCTTTCTTTCTGTTTCGGTCACTTTCATTTCAAATGAAGGCTTACCTCCCTTGTAGAAGTACACCATGTTTACTTATTCCTCAATTGATCAAATAAGATCAGAATTGGTTGCTAGTGATGAGCTTTCTGAAATGCTGCTGAATTTAATTAGAAATCACATAAGATAACTACAGATATGCATCGTTCATCAGTTTTTAGCATTAATCTCCAAAGCTCTAGTAGATTTCCTTCCTGCATTTTTTAGGAGGTTCGGGAGCTTAAGTAAATCCATGGCTTTACTTAAAATGTACTTAAGTCTACTAATGATAATAAAAAAAGAACAAACATATATATAGAGATTTTTGATTTACAAATAAAAGCAAGTAGGCTGGATTACGTTATATTACTTATATACCTTTACCTTATATATATGGATGGATGGATGGATGGACCTTATATACTTATATTAGTTTTTGTAACAACAATCACGTGTCTCTTCTCTGCTGCCCTGTGGAGTCCCTTATTCATTAGTTCTTGGACCAATCCTCTTCTCACTGCTGCATCACTTTTTAGGCACTTTGTCTCATCAGTGTTACAATCTTTGCTAAAAACCAAAAGCATGAATAAATTGTTCTGAGAGCATCATTGCTCAGCTGCTGTGAAATCCTGGTAAGTGGACCTGATAACTCTGTCCCCACAACTGTGAAATCTTCCTCCAGTCATCGAAGCTCATCCAGACCAGCTTTCTTGAGCTAACAAATTCAGATGAATATCTTCAATTGATTATCTTAAACTACTGATTCATACTTTTATTTTCAAATATCTAAATAACTAATATTTCCCTTTGCAAATGCTTCAGTTAAGCTGCTCCAAATTACAACAAACACAATTGTTTATTTCATTGGTCACATCAGTACATCGGTCCTGCATCTTTCTCAGGATGAAGCTTGACCTTTTATTTCTGACCTCCTTCCTCTGCTTAACCACTGATATGATCCTCAAATATTTTCAGAATCCATCTCCTGCTCTGAGTGCAAAACAACAGACGATCGTCCCAATTTGTCCCAGTTTATCAGATTTACAGAAATGTGATATTCTTTCAAATACTTTTTGCCAGCAATCATTCCCGTCCATGTTCTGGTTCTTTCTAGTTTATTTTTGTGTTTTTAAAAGTGACCAATGTCTTCATGTGGTGGAGATCTTCGAACTGAATTTAGTTTTTTCTCTTTTCACAGAGGAAAACTGCACTTACTTCCGGCACTTCACTCCAGGGCAAGATGCTGAGATATTTGACTATAAAACTCAAAAAGGTAGGTTTTTCTTCTTTTTTTTCTGTTTCAATTTAAAGTTGGCTACACTCCATCCCATCAAAAAAATGACATAAAAGATAGAGATCCATCTTTTTTGTTTCATCCTCTGTGTCAACTGGGACATCAAACAAGTCGAAGTAGTTCCCTCACAGTTTCCCAACTGACCTTTCCTACCGGTGCTGCTGCTGTTTACTGTGCGGGTACAGATTTTCTCTTATGTTTCCCATGGCAGCACAGACAACATTGTATTCATTTGGCTGCTGGTGACAAAATCTGTCACAAGGCATAAAAAAAATCTAAAGTAAAACTGCAGTTTCTACTTTATCTTTTGCCAACACGTTGTCCAGCTGGCATACACGGGACATTATGCCTCACACTGTCTCTGCACAAATAGTCACCGGCACTATACACTCATCTTTGTTCTGGAATTAAACTTCCGAACACTTTTTAGGACTTCAGTGATGGTTGAAGGCTGTGTATCATATAGTTTACTCACTGTGTCACAGGATTCACCTGTGTGCGTACTGACACAATGCTAACAAGCTTTCACAAATGCAACCTTAGAAACGGCACAGAAGATATAGAGTTTATACAGTCCACATTTCATGTCTGTGTGGGTTTGTTCCCGCCCACGGTCCCTTCATCTTCCATTCCTCCCATCTTCACATCAGCGGTACTTTGGCCCCACTGAGCCGGTGCGTTGGGGGTCAAACACATGTGGAGCCCTGTCATACTCAATCATTGGGATGTGAATGTGAATAAGCACTCCCTTAAACCTAAACCCCTAGACGTTAATGTAAGCTTTCATGGGTGCCCCCCCCCGCATCCCATCCTCCAACAAACAAACCCACATACTGTACACTCATATGCCAAATCCTTATGATCAGGACAAGTGAGATGCAGAGACCTTAAGTGTGCAGGAATAACTGCAGCGCTGACCTAAGATCCCATGCAAGGTTAGTCACTCTCAACAGAAGCGTTTGGCTATACTATAGTGATCAACTAGGCTGAAGAAACACAACAGATGTATGAGAACACAGACATATCCATTCATACAGCTTGTGTCTAATCTGCCACAGGCAGTTTGCCAGTAAAAAATGTAAATGAAATGTGTGAAGAGAAACTTTTCTAGGTTGAGAAAGGGAGGGAAGTCAAAGTAGGATCAGAGAATTTGGAGGTTCTTCATACATTCTAGAACAAAAAAAAAAAAAAATATATATATTTATATATATATGTGTATATATATATATATATATATATATATATATATATATATATATATATATATATATATATATATATATATATATAGGATCTACATGAATTCTATGGTGTCTTTTCATTTTGGAGGGCCATCTCGTTCCTGAAGGCATGCAAATCTTGAATAAAATTGACTTTCTATTCTTGTTTCTACTTTGAGGCAGTGCACATCGTGCTAACAGAAAGTTTTCAGACTCTTTTGAATTTAAGCATTTTGTTGTTTTAGAATGATCATAAAACAGATTCAGTTCTTTTTTATTATTATTCTCACCAATCAGCAGAAATTATTAACCATGACAAATAATAAAGATATTTAGGACTGAAACATCCAATTAGGATAAATACTCCAAACCTTTGCTATGACACTATCAATTGAGTCCTGGTGGATGTTACATCTGTAGGTGGTCATCCTTGATTAAAACCCACCTGTGTGTAGTTAAATCAATTGTAAATAATGGTTTAAAAAAAGGATAAAGTTTATGTAGACTCTCCAAGCTATGAGGTTAAAAAAAAGAAAACTGTCTCTTGACCCATGAGCTGGGACAGAGTTCTGGAGAAGGATCCGAGGAAGGAAGCAAAGAGTTTTCAATGACCAGCACAATTTTTTAGATCTGCCAGACTGAGCGATAAGGCTCATAGGGCCTCAGTAAAACATGTAAATAAGAATCTGATACAAAAATAGATCCATCTTAACTTCCTTTCTGGAGATGATTACAAAAGGACAACCATGAGTGCAGCACTCTATCAATCCAGCCCAATAGGGAGGCTGCCAAAATGAACAGGAGTGACAGGAAGAGTGAAATGCATCCACCGTTCCAAACAGCTTGTGTGGAGGAAAGCAGGCACTGTGCATCAGCTCATCAATACCACTCCTACAAACCTTTTGTGGGGATGTTTTTCTGGTGAGACCAGTCAGGATAGATTATGATCCTAGTTGCAGACACAACTCTATGCATACACACGAAGAGCAACTAATTTACTCAATAATTCACTCAATCACCAAATTTGAAAAAGAAAAGTAAGTAAATGCACACCATATAGCCCTGTTAGGTCAATGATATGACTTTAAAAAATTTAAACACCTTTTAGCTGGAACAAAGCCTCAAAAAGTTCCTACAGAAAAGGTGCAACATTTGGACTCATGTTTATTTCACATTTCTTCAATCTTTCAGCTGTATGGTGAAGCAAGTCTTGTATGAATTAAATTCTCATACCCTTTTGGTGCTGGTAATCAGGGGTGTTTCAGACTCGAGTTAACTCAACAGACTTAAAATCTATCAGAACACACAGTGTTCAGGGTGATACTCATCCTCCCCTGCCAGCAAAAGATGAAGGGCTCTGACCCCCAGAGGAGTGCCTCTCCCATGGGCATGGCTCACAGGCAAGCAGGCGGCAGATCAAAGGCCTCGGATCCTATCCACCTCTGCTCGGAAAACAAGCCAGCTGCTGTTCCAGTTAAACAGACACTATCTGTAAATACAAAATCTGAAGTACAGTCATGGTGGTATATTTGCCTAAAACATGATTGATTAGAACAAATGTACCATTTACGCAATATAAAGCAAGAGAGCAAATATTAGCTGGATATTTGTAAAAGACTTTTTTAAAACATGCATGAAAATGAAAAATATGGTGGAGCTAATGTGGAAGAACTCACTGATTTCATGCTTTTTTTCGTGGGGTTTAAGCACATCTTTTTTTTTTTTTTAATTCTTTCCAGAGTACAACATCTCTGCTGCAGCCATCTCCATCTTCAGTCTGGCCTTCATGATCCTCGGGTCTCTGTGTCTGGTTGGATCATGTACCGGGAAAAGCAAAGGAAGAGACTACCTCCTCAAACCTGCTGGCATGTTTTTTGCATTTGCAGGTAGGTTCACTTAGCCGACAGAACGCCGCCTTCCCAGCAGGTGTTACATTTTGGAATGCTGAGTCAACATAGACGCTAATACACATCTTACTCTTCCTCAGGCCTTTGTGCTTTCATCTCGCTGGAGGTGATGCGCCAGTCTGTCAAACGGATGATCGAGAGCGAGGACACCATTTGGATTCAATACTACTACGCCTGGTCCTTCGCCTGCGCCTGTACTGGCTTTGTTCTCCTCTTTCTCTGTGGCTTTGCTCTCCTCATCCTCTCCATGCCCCAGATGCCCAGGAATCCATGGGAGACGTGCATGGACGCCGAGCCGGATCAAGTCGAGTGACCATAGGACAAAAACTTTTTCTTTTCTTTTTTTTTGTTTCGACTACAAATGTTTGTCAAGAACAAGAGTTTGTCATCAGCGAATAAAGGTAACTATTGGGGAAACTATTGCTGGTGTTTGTGGATCAGTCATCTTCCAAAGAGCAATTAAATGGGCCTTTTGTGTGGGTTTAGTTTGTTTGCCTTCTCCTGTATGCACAACAAGAGTAAAAACAAAAAAAGAAAAGCAAAGAAAATCAATCATTTTATGTTTTGATCGCAGCTCTAATCTGATGTATAGCTTAAAACTCACCTTCCTTCTCAGCAAGAGCAGAAGTTTCACCAAACAGTTGCTGCAAACACTTGAAACCATTTCAATATGCCTCCCTTTTCATATAGAACTCATCCTTTATTTAGAGTTGATGAGCCGTTTGTAATGTGACCGTGGTCTTACTTGGCCTTCCACGTGTCATAATCCTGCACGTCTTGGCTCGAACCAACTTTACATTCTTAGAATAAAATCATTACAGCAACAGCCTGGCAACAAGCCAAACAGATTTTATTCATAGAATAATCTATGATTTTCTTGTACATAACTAGTATTCTTCAGTATTTTCTATGCTATTGCTAAAGGCACTGATCATCTATACAATGTCGATCTATTTACATATTGAAACTGTACATCTCTACGATTTATTAAGAGCCTTTGTTGATGAAGAAGGTTGCACTGCATTATGAAGTTAAAAAGAAAAGATTTGGATCAAACCAGTTGCTCAGACTGGTTTGTGTGCATGTAGGAGGGTCAAGCTGAATGCTAAACACTCACAGTCTGCAGCACCAACCCGGTTGGAAAAGGTTCAGTTTTAGCAGGTGCACTTACAAGGCCTTTTACTTTTTTGCGCGTGGCCTCGAATCAAGCCACAAAAAAAAATTCTGTTCATTTTCATGCAACACCATGCTCCACCTGAAGCATGTGGAAAATGTGCATTTCAATCCATGCTGGTTACCATGTTTAAAAAAACAAAACCAAAAAAAACTCTTTGATTTGCAGTTTTATACACGGTATATAGGATTGTCTTGGTCGACTGCAGCCTTCCAAACTGAGCTTTTGGGATTACCATAAAGAAAAATGAGAAAAGCTGCATCCATGATGATCTGTTAAATGTGTACCATGCCGGTTTAGCTTGGTTTGATGAAGCAGAATACTTTCAAAAAACAGTTGTGCTGTACGATACACGAGAATATTGTGTGACAACGACAGTCTTTCAATGTGTTTTTACTTTGCTTGATTGTAGTGAAAGTTAATCTGACCTTTTGCACAGAGCCGATGGCGTAATATCAAACCTCAGCACACTGTTGTTCTGTGCAGATATTTTCAGTATAAAAAGGTCTTTGGACTTAATTTCGTCCTCTTACCACTCACAATTTAAAACATACACTGTTCAAAAGTTTTGAGCCACATTAATGCATATTTTGCTTCCAAGGAGACAGGCTTTTAATGTAATTTTAATTTAATTTAAGCAATAGTGCACAAGGGTTTCCAATGGCGTTTCAAAGCTTTTCTTTGGACAGGCACATGACCTGGGCTGAAATAAAGTGGCAACAGGTTTTATCGAGGGATGAATCCTTACCGGAGTCCAGACCTCAACATTATTGAAGCGGTGCGGGATCGTCATCAACGGAACAAACAGCAGCCAACATCCAAAGAGGAGCTTTGAAATGTCCTTCAAGAGGCCTGGAGAACTATTCCTGAGGACTACTTAAAGAGATGACAAGAAAGCCCGTCTAAGACGGTGTTTAGGGATGAAGGTGGTCATACCAATTATTCACGTTCTCATTAGAATTGTACCAACTCTGTTTTTGCCTCATTTACATTTATGTTTGTACTCAATTCAATAAAAGTCTGCATTTCTTTCATGTTTTCCTGGCAATATATCAAGAAATTAGGGGTACGTCAAAACTTTAGCACTGTACTGTATGTATGTATGCAATACCAGTTAAATGCTTGGACATACCTACCCATTTATTTACAAAGTAGATGTCCAAACTTTTGACTCATACCGTGTATCAATTGAAAATCCTCAAAGTAGTGGTGAGTGTTAAGTTCCTATGCTGTTGGTTCTTGTTTTAACCTTTTCATCTAAATATGGCAAGACCTTAAATAAGTTTTAGAATGCAGTACGTTCTGTGTGTTTGTTATATAACTTTGTAAGGAAAATAAAATCTCAATGGCAAGGTTGTGTCTGGGATCACTGTTCTTGCACGAGTTTCCTGCAGACCCAGGCGACGCAGCCGATTTATGCAATTCTGACACAACGGCTTCTTTGTACCGTCGTGTGCAGCAGAAAAAAAAAAAAAAAAAAAGAATAAATAACCTTTAGCTCGAGCGGTTTCAATAAAAACACTTTAATAGAGAAACAAATTAAAAAAAGAAAATAAACCTTTAAAACACAGACTAAATCCTTTATTATAACCACCACCAACCGAAATGAAGAAGGGTAAAACCAATCTATTCATTATTTTGTACCCACAAGGGAGGAACCAATGGGACTAGGAAGCAGGGAGAACGGGTGTGCCATTGATTCACTGCAGCAAGAGAAGAACAGAGGAGTGCCAACAGATAACAGGGAAAAGATGGTGTTATAGAAGGCTGAACACAGTGCTCTCTGCTGGCCGGGCAAAAAGGTTGCTCCCTTCCCGTGTGCCACACCCAAGCGGTTTATCTTGTTTTCACTATAAGGCATAAACAACAGAGGGTTTCAAGAAAATTTTAAATTCATGTCATGATATACAGTGAAATGTTGGGACTCGAAAAAACATTTTTGATCCAACTTATTCACAAGAGTGAAGACTTAAAAGAATTAAGGATTCTGGGTAGAGAAAAGGAAAAAAATGCAACTAAAATCCCTTTAAAATGTCTTTGGCTCAATCTCCTGCAAAAAAAAAAAAAAAAAAAATGGAGCTAAAGAAGTGGCGAAGTATTAGTATTGCACAACTTCAGAGATAAGCCAGCGACTCCTTTGTGAACCCCCCCCCCCCCGCCGCCCCTCCCATCTGTCAGGGAGCAACCTCAGCTTTTGCCCTGCTAAATAACTGCAGAAAAAAGGGGAACTTACATGATCCATTCAATTTTTGATCGACACATAAGCAAAAGTAGCATAACAGTTTTGCTGATAACGTAACAAGTTATTGTACACATCAAATAATATACCAAAATTTGACTGTCGGTTGATCAAAAGCTTTTTTTTTTTGTTTTTTGCTTTTTTTTTGCTTTTTTTTCCTTTTTCTTTCCATTCATAAATCAATAGAAACGGATAAAAATCAGGGATCGAAACCCAGCCAGGTCACCTCGACATGCATGAAAAGAAAAAACAGACATCACATTTAAAAATAAATCCATGTTGATTGTTGTACAACTGTGGTGGGAAAACATAACAGGGACAGATCCAGCAACAAGTCATCAAAAATACGCATCGTACAGTGAAATAAGTCGTCTTGTAACAAATTCTCCTCTGCCAAATCAGTCAGACACCATCTTTAAAAAAGAAAAAAGAAAAAAAAAAAAAAAGAATCTAAAAAGTTACAAGATGTCACAACTACCAATCAGGTTGTTGTCCATTTCTAGAATGATCGTTTTTGTGTGAATTTGCATAATTAAAAAGGGCATACACCTCTTCTTTGAACATTTTCTACAAAATTGAGGCGCTCCCAAAGTTCTTGTTTGTAAATACATAGAAAATGCATATTTACAGGTACGTGTTTCTCTGTTAAGTCAAAAAATCTGGACCTTTGAAAATAAGACCACACCTTTGACGAAGCTCTCCACTGACAGTTCAAAACACATCTAAGATATCAACTGCGGGATGTTTAAAGAGGCGCATCAGCGAGCAACTGATGTGTCGTGAAGCAACAGAGTTTTTTTTTTTTGTTGTTGTTTTTTTTAACCGTTTCATCAATTTGCAGAAGGGGCAGTGATGTTCTAAGAGTTAAAGACTCACTTAAAACAGGCCGAGTCATCGGGAACGCAGCTGAAATTCACGTAGCGGCGTGGCCTCCTTTCACGTCAACCGGTCATAAGCAACTCCGTTAAAGTGGGAACCGTCCCTTCATGTGTAATCTCTGGATGTCAGAGGCGAAAAAAGGTTATGCGGCAAAGAAAGATCAAAGCTATTTCAGCAGTGAGATGCAACAAACGCCGTGACGTGAATTCACCAGATCAGACGAAAGAAGCGGATAATCCGATACTGGGAACGACCGGGAACAACCTCCACAACATTACAAATGCATTCCTTTTATGCGGAACCAAAACACAAACAAACGATCAGTTAAAACCTGTTTGAACACACCAATTCTCAATATTTTTGTTTAAATTTGGGGTTCCTTAAATGCCGTCAAATACGAAAATAAAACTGAGCCTCGGGAAAGTGTCTTTAATCCTGAATATCATGAGAAAGTGTGCAAAGATCCCATCAGGAAGGAAGAAATGGCTACGATTTACTCTAAGGGTTCCCTTGCAGTGGGCAATAAAAGACTGTCTTATTGGATGAAAAGGCAAAGGCTATTTGGCCATTCTGGCTTTAACAATAAAAAGCAAACGACAAACAGACATACTGTAAAACATCCATGAAACCAATAGTTTGGGGCTGTTTATGCCAATTCAACCAGTTTTTTTTACAGTCTTGGCCACAGCTACTTAACAGATGTATGCATGTACGGGTCAAATTCAGCATCAACATTTTCACTGAAATAAAGTTTTAGTTTAAAAAGGTCAAATGTGTGTAACAATCATTTTGCTTATGGAGACAGATATACAGCCACATAGTCGTCGAATTAAATGTCAAATGCAGGCACCCAAAAATGGAACAGAAAAGGAAATGAGGCAAATAGAAAGAAAACTTCACCCTAAAAAGTCATAAAAAGTATTTTCTCCATTACTTATTTTAAATATTCAACATGTCAGCTTTTCACTCTGCAGCCATCTTCTTTACAGACCAGTTCCTGCCAGAATTAACCATCTGTGGCCCTGAAACCGCACGGCAAACAAAAAGCTTTGTCCTAGAGTAAGAGCATGAATAGAATTAACACCCGCGAAGCAGCGGCGGTCACAGTCCCGTCCCTCCCCCCCCCCCCCATTTTTGACTGGCTGTAATTGAAAAAAAAATCCAAAACATAGGTGTTAAATGTGGCTGAAGCTCTTTTAGGGTTTAATTTTGTCTATATAAGCAAAATGACAAAGTCTTTCAAAGTAGCTTTAAGAAATATTTTTTGACTTACTCTAATATTCAAGTGAAAAATCAGTTTTCCACCTCTTCATTTGATACATAAAATCTCAATAGCTAAAACGTTGGGATTTCTCCTTAAATCAAGGCCTTTTGACTGGAAAAAAAAAAAAGAAAAACATTCAAAGCTGGTTGACTTCGCAAAGATTTCCCCATGTTAAGACAGAGAGGGTCCAGTTTAACCGTCAAACACGCACTGCACTGTTCGACCACAACATCCAAATCAGCTCAGATCGTCACGAAGCTTGGAAATGATTTACACAATATTCTTTACGTACGCTTTCAAACCTGAGGGCGTTCACTCCTCAGCGACAGAAGACGACGGACCAAAGAAGGCCGTTCTGTGTTCTAAAACTCATCTGACTGGAAGTATGATGGCCCTACCACCTCACCACTCGCTCTTCACTTACACAAACCATCAGAGTACGGCGAACGTTTCAAACAAATGCATATAAAAGGCTCAAAACTCATTTCCATCAGCGATGAGAAGCGGATCTCTCACTCCCTGTGTGGGCAGTGACACCACGTTCCCAGCGCCATCTGAGACGAGTCGGGAGTTTCTCCACAATTAAATGACGGCTTTAAAGAGGGAGTGAAGTAAAAATCTAAATAAAAGGGGAGGGGTGTCCAATAAATAAAACGGTTAAACTGATCAGAAAAAGTAAAGTCCTGTTTTCTTTGACCCTTAAAGTCGACAGAGGGGGAAAAAAACGCTGCGGCTGCTGCCATTTTGACGTCTTTGCACACTCTTTCCCAATAAGATCTCGGTGAAAAGTCAAATATGCAATCAATTGTGTTGTTAATTCTCTATAAATAATCACATTTACCATTAAATCACTGAAGACGGCTACCAGGTAAGGATGACTAAGAATGAGGAAGAGAAGCTGAAAACAAAAAAAAATAACTCATAATGCAAATACTAGCATGATGTCTTAGGCATACAATTCAGTCTTTTATTTTCTTTATCTGTACAGATTAGAGGAAAATTTATCTACTTCTATACACTGTTCCATGTAGTTGCTGTCAGTTGACCACTTAGCTTTTAGTCTATTATCACGACAACAGTAGTATGAAAATAAAGAAGCAACGTCAACTGAAAACTGAGAAATAAAAAAAAGAAAAGAATTGGGGACAATAAAAACGTCAACATACATTTTTGTCAGATTTTTTAGTTTTTTTTTAGTTTTTTTTTTTTTTTTAAGTATCAACAAAACAAACTTCCGTATGGGGGGGAAAACAAGTAGCTAAGTGGTCATCTGAGTCTTACCTTTTTTTTTTTTAGTTTTATTTTATTATAGTTTTTTTTTTTTTTTAGCATTACGTACATATACAAGTGTAGATAATAGAAGTATATATTCATATATACATAATGAGTATGTATATATACCAGTAATGCATTCATTATATATACCTACTTTCTTCACAGATATGTGAAACTGGAGAAAAAAAGACAGTTAACGATAAAAAGTTAAAATGAAACAAATGCAGAAAAACAATCTACTGATAAAAACATTTTGTAAATGCACTTTGCACTATTTTTTTTTTTTTTTGTCTAAGTTTTTTTTTTTCTTTTCTTATTTCATTACTTATAATGAAGGAGAAGTGACACTCATTTAAAATAGGAATAGTATCCATTGCTACCATTTGAACTTCCTATACTCAGCTCTTGGAGGAGGGACAGGGGGTCGCTGTTCTTTTTGACCTGTTCGGGCCGAACAGCTCGGGGCTTGGGTGGAGCGCGGAGGGCGCTCGCATAGGACATGGTGGGTGGTTTGCTTAAATTTGGAGCCCCCTGGCTGGGTTCTGTGGGAGGCTGTGGTGGCGGCTGCTGCTGCTGCTGCTTTTTATTTGACATGAGAGGAGGAAACTGGTGCTGAAGCGAGCTGATGCTTTGTGGATGCGTCTGCTGTGCTGCTGTGGGCTCGGCCTTTACCTGCTCATCCGTCTGACGAAGGACCTTGGAAGCTGCGGTTGAAATGTGTCACAGAGTAAAACAAGAAGGGTAAATTAGATAAGGACAGGAAATAAACAGATATGACTTGAACAAAAAAAAAAAAAAAACTACCCCAGTGATACCTACCCAGAAGGTCCCGATGCTGAGCGAGTGTGCCGGCTCCGTTACATGGAATGTTCTGAAACGGACCGGGACCCCCACCATTGCTGGGCCAGAGGTGATCTTGTGAGGGATAACTGTAGGGTGCATGTGGATGCTGATGATGCTGTAGCTGTGTATGGTCCTGGGGGTCCGATGGGCAGGGCTGGGGCTGCTGGGACAGGGCATTGTGGGTGCTGGCTGGAGAAGATTCATCTGGGTAGCTGGACGAGATGCGGCGCTGATAGAGGGGCCGACCTGGACCTCTGGGTTCATACTAGATGAGGAAGTGAGACAGGAAGGAAGTTACTAATTTATGCCATCCGAATTAGTTTGAATGGAAAACCAAACACTAAAGCCAATGAGTCAAGCAAACAACAAAAAAAAAGTGCAAATTTTAAACTGTAATATCAGTTGTTTAAAATCTCAACTACGTGACTTTGAAGATTTAGTGGGAACAGCCTTTTGTATTTTTGAACATCCTCATTTCTCCACTAAACTCAATTTTGCTACTTAATATTTTCACTCATTGTTATCTAAGTTGCAACAGGATGCACGTCAGCTGTCGTCTAATTCTTATTCTTTCTGCCTGAACAGTTGGAGTTTTTAATGGTGCGGTAAATGATGCGTCCTTCTCTGGGTTTGAAAGAGAGAGGAGCAATTTGATGGACAGATAGTCTTGCACAGAACATAATTAGGGTTTGTTCAAAAGGTTACTGTATTTTCCACTGGGTACTCTTTTGCAAAAAAGGTGATGAAAGGAACTGAAAAGCTTTTTAAAAGATGCTAAACCTAGTTGGTGACAGGAGAAAGCGCTACTACCGTGGCTGTGTCTTCATTGGGGTGGGAGGCTGAAGTGAAGCAGTGTTTCCCACACATAGACTAATTCGTGGCAGTGCGCCACAGATTAAACACCGGCCGCCACATATTGCGTTTCGTTATTATTATTTTTTTTTAACGCTATCTAAAAAATACTCGTATTCGTTCAGCTGCATTTCCTTTCCCTGCTCTCCCTCCGTCTCTCTGTCCCTCGCGTCTCTCTCGCATAGCCTACTCACACACACACAGCCCCTCCCCTCCGTGTTTCCCTGGAAGCGTGGAAGCTTGCTAGCTTCAGCGTCGCGTTAGATTAGCTCAACCGAAAGAATTCACGAAAGGTTGGTATCACGTGCACCTTTATAAAATCACACATTAAAAAGTCCTATAAAAATATTTTATATTTTGAATACAATGTTGTCCCGTCCCGACCCATAGCAAACAAGCGATTACGCCTTCTTTTATAAAGTTAACTAGTCGCAAGTTTGCCGTAAAAAAAAAAAAAAAATGTAGTTGGGTTGTCGAGGTCTAAACACTAGCAGCTGTGAATCAAATAAAGTAGTTTTTTTAAACTCTTACACTCAATGTTTGCTGCTTCAATCCAGATGAGTATTGAAAAATATTTTCCGCGATTGAAAGAGAGACGTGCGTGTTGAGGATGAGGACCAGCCTGAACCGGAGGTATCAGTCTGAAACAGCTGAACAGTCCGACCAGTGTAATTAGCTATGTTATTCATTTGTTTACAATGAAGATGTGAATATCTGCAGATAAGCCGCACCTGTGTCACCCACCGTGACACAGGTGTCACACATCCTTACGTCCCCCATAATTTTCCTTGATGGAGAAATTATCCAGGTTCTTAACTCCCAATGTGACATATATGTCACATTACAGATCTCTGACAGTGGGGGGTGGTATTCTGGAAAAAAATTCTGAAATGGGTTCTATGTGGTCTGTTTAGTCTGTATTATAACCCCCTTAATTTTCATTTAAGTAGAAATGGGTCTGGGTTCTTAAGGATTAATACAATAAAGTTTTGTGTGACCAATTATTAACGAAGGAATTATTTTGAAGAATTTTTATGTTTTACACCCCCCCCCCCGGCCCACCACCACACATTGCCTTCACATCTGTGGGAAACACTGTGAAGTGCTGAACATAGCCTCATGGTAGAAGATTTCACTACTTTCGATTGTAATGATTTGAAAATGATAACCTTGTAACATCTAGCCACCCTACCACATGTTCCCTTAACCAAGTCCCTTCCCCTCTCCTTCATTCTGCTGCCCCTGATCTTCTTCCTTACCCGACCCACCTCATTAACACATCTTTGACATCAGGCTCTTTTCCTTCTGCTTTCAAGACTGAGTCACTCCTCTTCTAAAGAAACCAGCTCTTGACCCTTCAGAGATCAAGAATTACAGACCGGTATCCCTTCTACCCTTTCTGTCCAAAACTCTTGAACGTGCTGTCTTTAAACAACTGTGCTCTTACCTCCACCAGAACAACCTCTTGGATCCCTACCAGTCTGGGTTCAAGGTGGGCCACTCTCTCTCCTAAGTCGTGATTCTCCTGGACCTGTCTGCAGCATTTGACACAGTGAACCACCACATCCTTCTCTCTACCCCGGAGGGAATGGGGGTTTCTGGCTCTGCACTCTCCATGTTCTCATCCTACCTGACAGATCGCTTCTACCAGGTCACACTGAGAGGGTCTGTGTCGAAGCCACGTAGGCTCACCACTGGGGTTCCCCAAGGTTCGGTCTTTTCTCCCTCTACACATCATCTCTTGGTTCTGTCATCCACTCCCATAACTTTTCCTACCACTGCTATGCAGACGACACCCAGCTGATTCTGTCTTTTCCCCCTTCTCACACCCAAGTGGAGGCACGCATTGCTGCGTGCCTGGCAGACATCTCGGGGTGGAATTCGATGCACCACCTTAAGCTCAACCTGGACAAGAGCTGGTGTTTCCCCCGGGGAAGGGCTGCCCGTTCCGAGATCTGGCCATCACCATGGATGAATCCGTGGTGACGTCAACCAGGACCGCGAGGAATCTGGGTGTGACCCTGGACGACCAACTGTCGTTCTCGCCAAACATCGCATAAGTGACCCGTTCCTGCCGATTCCTCCTCTACAACATCCGGAGGATTCGCCCCTTCCTCACCGACAAGGCAGCACAGGTGCTCATCCAGGCTCTTGTCATCTCCCGCCTGGACTACTGCAACTCGCTCCTTGCTGGTGCCCCGGCTTCTGCCATCAGACCTTTGGAGCTGGTTCAGAAAGCTGCTGCTCGTCTGGTGTTCAACCTCCCCAAGTTCTCCCACACCACTCCCCTTCTCCGCTCTCTACACTGGCTCCCTGTAGCTGCTCGCATCCAGTTTAAGACTCTGGTGCTAGCCTACAGGGCAGTTGAAGGAACAGCTCCTTCATACCTCCAGGCTATGGTCAAGCCCTACACCCCCGCCCGACCACTTCGCTCTGCGGCCTCCAGGCTGCCCCAACTCTCAGGGGTCCCTGCGCACGATAGACACGGTCACGGCTTTTCTCTGTTCTGGCACCCCGATGGTGGAACGATCTCCCGTCTGATATCAGGACAGCTGAGTCGCTGCCCATCTTTCGCCGCAGGCTGAAAACCCACCTTCAGGAAACACTACCCTGATCCGCCCTCTTAGGACATCACCTGCTTCGTCCTAGTTCCTTACGCACTTATTTGTTTCCTAAATTGTCTTTGTTTTCTAAATTGTCTTCCCATTTTTCTAGGTACCTAACTTATCGCACTTACTCTAGCACTAATTATGCTGTTTTGGTTTTTGGAAGGAAATGCACTTATGATTTCTTGTGACCTGAAGTTCTTCTGCCTACCGATGTAGAACGCACTTATTGTAAGTCGCTTTGGATAAAAGCGTCTGCAAAATGACCGTAATGTAATGTAAAATATGCACATTTTTGGTCAAACATTTTTTGCAAGGGTGTTAATATTTGGGCGACCCAACCAAGTATCAACATTACTCCAGGTTCACAGCCAATTCGATTTAATTACTAAATCACACTTCTCTACCAAAGTAAAAGCTTCTTACCTCATCTACATTGTGAAGGGCTGCTGCTGCTGATGTTCTTGGAGACAGTGGGTGGTAGGAGTCCTGGTCTGGACCTTGATTTTGTTGGTGTTGATGCTGTTGATGATGATGCTGCTGCTGCTGCTGCTGCTGCTGGTGCTGATGGTGAAGTTGCATCAGGTGCACTTGCTCCTGCCTGCTGGGGTGAGCCATAATGGGTAGTCCATAAGGAAGGTTGTGACCCTGGTTCCCTAAAAGGTGGTTTTGCTGTGAAGCAGATGCAGCTCCACTATGGGACCACTGGGCTTCTTGCAGAAGGTATTTGACCTGGGAGGGAGGGGGGCTGCCAGAGTGTCCTGGTGGCTGATGTTGGTAGCTACCAGTATTGTATAGGGGGTTCCCGGGATGCTGTTGCTGCAGAGCTTGATTGTTGAGAAGGTTGTCATTGAGAACATTACGACTAGTGTCATGGGAGTAAAGTCCGGTTGGAAAAGGGCCAGCATGATTGGAGATGCCAGCTAAAGAGGCGGAAGGATCACCTGAGGCACGGGACTGGGACTGTCGGTATTGGAGGAGACGGGACTGAGGTGGGGGTTGCATCTCAGCCGTTTCTCTCGGTTCAGGCTGATCCTGTGGGGGTATCTCTCTCAAGAGGCCTGGGTGCCTAGAAATAAAAAAAATAAAAATCATGTATATACTTGAAACTGAGATCACATGACCCACTCAGCCCATCAATAACTTTGCAGCACACTTTTTTGGTATGAGAGATCATACAACAAATAGCCAGAGAGCTAAGACCACACACCAGGCTAATTTAAACACTTAACTAACAATTTTATTCTTAATTACATAGATTTCCCCTATAGCTCTCCTGTTGGACCATGGACAGCTAGCAGGCTACAATCTATCTTTTAGCAACAATCTTATTTTGAATGGCTCAAGTTGTTAAAACACAGAAAATAATAGCTGCTGGCATGTTATAAACACCATTGAGAGCTCACTGTAATCCCTCTGTTAGATACCAGCTCAATAAACTTTGAATGCAGAATGAAGTTAAAGCTATGCAGAGACTACAAGAAAAGGGTTTGGATAACCTTAGTGACAAAAGTCTCCCCTGCAGATCTGAATGACTCATATTTTCTTAAAGGACAAGACCGTTTTTTTGACATTGGGCCCTTGATTTCACATTATAACATGATGTTCTACTCACCCCTGCTTGTTGTTGGTAATTTGGAGCTGTTCCGAAGATATTCGAGAGGCGTCTGGCTGCTCTCTTGAGATATTCGGCCATGAAACGGTTTCCTATGGGCAACGTTTTACAGGCACAAACTACGCTGTTTATAATTTATTAATTACTGTACTCTAGCACTGATAACGTGGAGGTGCGTTGCTTACTTAAAAAAATCCGGGTTACTGTAATTTTGAATTTTTGTCGTAAAGTCTGTGTGTGTTTGTCTTTGGGCTGTCTGTGGTAGTAGCACGACGATGACGTCAGTAACACCCACTATACGACAAAAAAAAAAAAAAAAAAAAAAAAATCAAAATTACAGTAACCCGGATTTTTTTAAGTAAGCGACGCACCTCCACGTTATCAGTGCTAGTGTACAGTAATTAATAAATTATAAACAGCGTAGTTTGTGCCTGTATAACGTTGCCCATAGGAAACCGTTTCATGGCCGAATATCTCAAGAGAGCAGACGCCTCTCGAATATCTTCGGAACAGCTCCAAATTACCAACAACAAGCAGGGGTGAGCAGAACATCATGTTATAATGTGAAATCAAGGGCCCAATGTCAAAAAAATGGTCTTGTCCTTTAAATATGGGCCCACAACAAAATGCACGGGTTGGGTTTTTTCTGACTTTTTGATATGGTAGTGACTTAAGATGTAAAAATGTTCGCTCTCAAGCTAAGAAAAACAATTTCTCCATCACATGTCCCCTTTAAGGGGTGAATTGTGGCTATAGAAGGAAATCAGATAAAGCAGTCTGATTCAAGTTAGTTATTGTGTTCTATTCTCCGTTTTCAGTTTGAACCAAAATGAAAAAAAGACACTATATGTTCAATGACAATAGTGGAATATTTATTTGGTATTTACCTACCAGGCTTATACAAAAACAATAGTATTTAGTCTAACCTGTTGAAAGATGGCCCTGCGGAGTGAGGAGGAATAGCTTCTTCATCCAAATTGGCACTGAGCCCCCAGCTAGCTGCCCGAAGCAGTTGATGGGGGAAGCGAGGCATGCCGGGTTGAGCAAGGTGGGCGAGCTGCTGGGGCAGAGGAAAGGCGATGCTGCCCTGGAGGAAAGGGCCCGCTGCCTCCCCCCACTGGCCTAGCCTGGCTGCCTGCTGCTGCTGCTGGCTCAGGGCCTCGAGAGCCATGGGACTCTGGAGGTCTGAAAGGGCAAGTGAGTGATTATTTACAGCTGTAGTATGACATCCACGTCCACATGAATGTAACTAAACACAGTAGAGCAACACAAGCAAAAAAACAAGAAACTCCGTTCCCTCAGCGTTCTTGATGTACATTTTCAAGTATCTCATTAAAAAAAAGCTATTGGAAATAAAAAAAACCAAAAAAAACAAATAGGGTGACAGATTGAAATGCCTATTCTGAGCAGTCATTTGAATTGACAAAAATGTCACCAAGATAACAGATTGCAAGATGATGAGCTGTTTCCACTTCTAGAGAAGAAAGATGCACAAGAAAATAAAGATAGTAACGTAACCCCAAAATGTTAGCCTGGTGTCTTGGTTCTAAACCAGTTTATAGAAAGATGCCAAATTCACATTCTATTTTCTTGCAACATTTCAAAGGTTAGCTTTGAAAATATAATATCTCCAGGAAAACCATCTTAGAGTATTTCCTTTGGAGGACATCTTCACTTATTGCCCAGAGGCATGCTGCAGAGACGTAAAGGACATACAAAGAGGTCAAATAACTAGATAAATAAACCTAGCAAGTCTCACACGGATGTTACATCCCAAATCTAAACTCTTGATGCAAAAGATATCGCTAACTCCTCTGATAATCAGTGTTTTAGCTGTTAAATGCACATTGGCTCAACATTACCAACTCTTTTCAACTTATTAAACTGCATCTGAAACAGCGTACAACTTACAACACCCAACCACTTAAAATAAGTAATAATAATGAAAAATGTAATTAAATATGAAAATGCTTCATCTTTAAGTGGATTCTTCTCTCAGCTAGACACTATTTATTAGCAAAAGTCATATGAAGAGCATCACTCCTCCTCAGACAATTAAAAAACAAAACTACAAAAACAACAAAAGAGCACTGCCTCCACTCCCATTACAGACTTTTCAGTAAACGTATTTGGCTTTTTAATCAAACTTTAATCCAATCTACTACCCTAATGATTGAAAATTAATGACTTAAATGGAAAGGAAATGATTGCTTAAGTAGTGTAATAAACAACAAAAGCTTTCTTCCCATAGTTGAAATACCGAGTGATATCATGGGCAAACCTGAAAGTAACAAACTTTGAAAACTAGCTTTTAAGAGTTGGTGAAGGAAAGCTATGAAACAGCCTCTAAGCAAACATTGTGTCTGATAGAAAAATGAGAGACAACTTCTAAACTGAAATTTGATAGAAGGAATAGAAGGAACCCTGTGCTCCACTCACCCAAACTGTCTCCAAGGCTTCCATCCTGTCCATCCTCCCCAAAGTTGCTGACCCTGTTATGCTGCGACAGGCCTGTGTGGTGACCCACTTGGTGGCCCATTGGAGTCCTGATGGAGCTACTCATCTCCTCCACCCCTCCAGCCTCTGGCCCATCCACAGACGGTGATTGTACAGGTCTGTGAGTGGGTATGGGGCCACCGAAGAAGGAAGCGCTGTGGCTTCCACCAGTGTAGGCAGGACTGAGCTGCTGCTGCTGATTCTGTGGGGCCATTCCTGGGTGTTGAGGCTGGCTTACCCTATAAGGAAGCCTAGATACAGGATACTGTTGGGGGAAGGTTCTTCCACTGGCAGGATGTGGAGGGAAGGCTGGGCTGGGTGGTGCAAGATGGTAGTTGAGGGGTCTTTGAGCAGCTGTAGGGTCTTTTCGATGGAGCAGAGCATTGGGAAATCCAACTATCCCATCTGTCTGTGAATCCAGATTTCGACTTTGGCCTATGTCTAAATCTCCCTGGAAAACCAGAAGTGAAGAAGTTAGTTATCAGCAATGAAGCTTATAGTTTTCTTTACGAAACATAAAACATATTTATGCCAACTGATTATGAGAAAACCTGCCTGTTTTTCTTTTGCATCTGCGTTTTTCCTCTCTGGGGTCTGAAGACGGTTGTGTTCAGACTTTGGACATCCTTCTACTTTACCTAAAAAAAAAAAAAAAAAAAAAACAGAATGTAAAAAAAGGAACTGGAAATGACTTGCTGTTCTTTCTAGTTGTATTTCATTAAAGCCTTTTGTGACTGCAGCCAATTATTTGATACAGAAAGAAAATGAAAGCACACCATTTCTGATGGGGTCAGTCTGTAGCTCCTTGTCAGGGCTGGGCTGGCCAATTCCTAGAGAAGAGGGGTGCGCCACCCCACTGTAAGGGATGGGGGAGCCTCGATTCTGTGCCTGCAACAGATTGAAATTGTAGGCCATGGCTGCTGGGTGGCTCATGATGCGAGGATCCACAGCAAAGCGGTTCTGGTAACCTGGCCAGGGCAGCTTTGAAAAAAAAAAAATAAATAAATAAAAAATTGATCAATACAAAATCTTCTGTAGTATTCTGGACATAAAAGAAGGAATGTTATTATTTTGCACACAGCAACTTGTCAGCTAATAGGCTAGTCTCATCAAAAATAATGGGAATTTTAATTAAATATGCACTTTTTAGCACATAAGTTCAAATGCATCCCTTTGACATTTATAGAACCCATCTGCCAACATGTTACCAGAGGAAGGAAACTTACCGGCAGAGGCACGGGCATGACCATGTTTCCACCATAGACAGCTGGAACATAAAGAATACTGGCTCCTGTATGAGGGTCGATCCTCTGCACAGGGCTGGGTGACTTGCCCATGCCAGCTGCTGTGCCACCTAAAGGAGGCGTGAATGCCCGAATAGGGTTTCCCATCAACACAGCAGGGTTAGGTTGGACTGCAATGGGGAAAAAATGGTAAGGTAGTCTTAATCAAATAGGCATGACTCTTCCCTTCAATGTGATGACATGCTAATATTACAGCCATCTCAGTCGTATCATTTCAGAAGTTGGATTTTGCTAGAAAGAAATAGGGTGTAAATGTCTGATTTGTATTTATCCTAAAAAGCTTTTCACAAATCATACACATTACTTTATGAGCATACATTAATGTAGCTTATTTAAAGACTAGAGCTGTCAGCAGCTGGAACAAACGGACCAATTCTAACGAAAACATTTCACTGGGATGTTTGATCACAAAAGAAACTTAATTTCTCAACAATATGGATTTCTTTAATGATATTATAATAAACAGTACTTAACACGGGCAACAGGCTACACTCACCATATCCTTCGGATGGAAGGTGCTCTGCGTGGTTTGCATGTTTCCCCTGAAAGAAAGAGGAAAAAAAAAAAATTTGTCACGAAGCAACATTAAGAGTGAACAAGAGCCAAAAGAAAGTCAGCAAGCAGTGACGTGTGGAAGAGGGAGCGGAAATACGAGTCTGTGCACATCTGTGCAGTAAAGGACAGGTTAATGAATTACTGTTACTCATGTGTCAAACATTATCTGCCATTTACAAACAGCCATTTGTATTGAACCCAATTAAAAACAAAAATATCACATGCAAGCTACTTTGGTAAATGGCCGATTTAACAAAAGGCCAAAGTCTGTGCTACAAGCGAAAGTTAATGAAAGTCTAATTGAAACAAGGACCATGAGGGAGCACGGGGCTTATTGATGGAGACAAGTATAATTCTGCGCTAGAACATGTAGATGTACATTTGCAAAATACCAACACAAAGCTGTTGCTGAGCCATGTTTAAGTGTCTTACACCTGTGTGAGTACTGATGCAGCAACGTGAGTGTGCATTGGTTTGCACTTTATGACTCCCACCTGTGGTTGGCAGCAGGTTCCGAGCTCTGCTCTAACCAACAGTGATTGAAAACCAAATTTACAGAAACTGCAGCTTTATGGGCACTTTGAGAGCTAATAAATGTTAAACCAGTCACTTTTAATGGAACTACTGCATTACAGAAAAGAAGAAGGAGGCGTGTTAAACCAAATGAATACACAGATCGGTGGAGCTTTTAAAATAAAGCGGGGGGGTGTTAGGCAAAATAATGCTTTGTGTGGTAGCATTACGAGGAAAGGTGATTACATTTGCTTCTGTGATCCACAAGGGCTTTTTATTTGATAAAAGCGTGTGTGTGTAGTTTTATTTCTATGTAGGTGTATGTCAGGGTATTAGGATGCTACAGCATAGACTATGGCAAAGTCAGAATCACAGAGTTTTAAGGTTCACAAACGTCTCTAGTGTTGCTTTTAAGAATGCAGATCCTTTATGTTGCTATGGTGATATCAGATCAATATTATTTATCTACATCTATATAATTATACACATTCATCTGTACGTACTCAGGTCAGTGGTTCCATGAGAAAAGATTAGGGAAAAACTACCTTAACAGAATAAAAAAAAAAAGCATTTGCATTAAAATTTAAACTTCTATCCAACTGCACCCTAAAGCATATATCAGGGCTGACTTACAATATTATAGCAATGCTGTGATACTTTTAGTTACTGGCATTTTGGAGAGACCCTACTGAATTTGTCCTTCTATTTGCTCTCTCTCATCAAACCTGGATATCATCTGAAACAGTAACAGCTCTACTATGCCAAAACCACTCTAACCTAACCAAAAATGTTCAATATGCAAAGAATCTTTCTGAAAGTCGTTTTCTATTCAGTCTCACTTTGTTACGGAAAATTATGCCCAGCTTATTCCTAAAATATGGTTAGTTCTGAGATGTCAGGTCCTGGACCTTGAGCTGAGAAGCAGAAAAAACACACTCCAATAAAACAGGAGGGCACAGATTCACTTCTGTTCCACTTGGAAAAGATCTCATTTAACACAGAAACCTTTAGTACTGGCAAGGGGAGGGAATATAAACCAACCCAATGAGGAAAACTGACGAGGTCTCACATGTTGCAACAGACACACCAGATTGGAACTGAGGCCTGAAGTCTGTAATCTAATCAAAATATACCGCTAACAAATTCTCACAAGTATGAGTAGTCTTATAAATAATCAATTTTATTAATCAATGTTTCCTGGATCTTACAAATATCATGTGACTGTATCCAGAAAGCAATAAAGAGATTTGGCTGCTTTCAATTCTGTTTTCTTGTTTACTGAAACCATTTTTTGGTTGACATGTGTCATTGTGCTTCTTAGTGTATTATATTGTACTGAGGAATCAGGCACAAGAGCTTCTAGTTTAGAAAAGAAATAGAAGGACAAATCAAATAAAAAGCCTTAAAATCCAGAATATTTGATGAGGATAGACAAGTTTGATGTGAAAAAAAAAGATGAAAAAATGTAATTATAAGACATATGTTGACTCAAAAGTCAGTTCTGCATGTGTACATCAACACACCATCTGTACAAGAACCGCTAACAAACTCCGATAAGCAATATGAAGCCAAATGAAGTGTATACATCATCTCAAATGGATGCCAAACAAAAGTTGGGTTTCACTCCACATGTGCTGCAAATTCTAACAAAGTTTTAAGAAAATCTGAAAAAGGAGAAGTAAATATCCAAGTTCCCATCCACTACCGTATCAGGATGTGTTTACATAGCTGGATCAGAGTGGATCCAATTGTTTTTTCACAATGATCAATTTAAAAGGGGACAGAAACTGATACATAAACTAGTTAAATGGTGCTTTGCAAGATTCTAATCATTTAAACCACTGAACCAAATAATCTATAGATACACAACATTCATGAAGTGAGATATTGACAAAAATAAATCTTAAATGATGCATGCAAAAATATGCACTGACGCAATCACACTGCACTCTACAACCTGGGTTTCACAGCGACTTAGAGAAAGACGACGTAAACTCAAAATTAACTGTAGAATTTCTAGGAAGAAACACGGAGCAGATCGGAGCATGTACTAAAGGAAACTCAATAGTTTCCTTAGTGGTAGCTCCATGTCTGCGTGTGCTGTGTAGCTGCATGGTACGGCTGTGGAGAAGGAAAGGGGAGGAAGTGCGTGTTTATCTGGAAAGCTGGCTGATACTGCGGAGCTTCAGCTCATTAGACCCAGTGGGTGATGGCAGCAGGTTGGCAGCTGCGCTGATTTCGTTAACCTTTACCTCAGGGCTTGCAGGGAGGGATAGACGCACACGAAAAGACAATTCAAACTGAGCTAAACAATTTAATAAGACATCCTTCTGCAAAACCTGCATCACTAATTTCCTTTCTGTATTTTCTTTTTTTTTTTTCATATATATATTTTTCTAGGGTGGAAATTAGTCATCATTAAATCATTTCCTGTTGCGAAAATTAAACAGTCATGTTAATAGGTTTGTGATTGGTTCCCACCCGTTTGAGACATTAAAAAGGTGTTCCTTGTGTTTAGAAAGGAAAAATATTGTCCTCTTTCTTATTACACCAACAGAAAATTCGACAACATTTGGGCCTCCTCTATCCCAGTGGATCTCATGCTCTGTGTGACATTCCAGGGACTCCAAGCAACTTAACTTACAGTATGACAGACAAAGATTTTAAGTTCAACAACATAAAGGTTCATTCTTAGTCACTCAGACTCGAGCCAGGAGATGTTCTGCAGGTTTGCAAATATCTAAGTTATAATAAACAAAGAATACAGTTAAAAACACTAATGTAAAGTTTTCTTCTCATTCAAACTGCTGAGCAGCATTTTTGTGTGTGTATTGTGTTATGTTACTATGACAACTACCAACATTGGTGCATCGTTTCTGGCTCTTGACTCAAACTTTTGTGCATATTGAACAGTTTTTATAGAAGTGATGACAATAACGGCGGGAGAAGCTATCTTCAAGATCATCTTGACAAAGAAGTGGGGGAACAGTGATTCACTCTGCTGCACCATAATTCCTGACAAACTTCTTACCTTAGGAGGGGACTGCTGCTGCTGCTGCTGCGGCTGCGGACCCTGCTTGTTGGAGGCCGGCTGTACATGCTGAGGATGTGGATGATGGAGGGGATGAAGGGCCTGCGAAGATGACTGGTGCCCTTGCAGTGGCCTGAGGGCACGGGGGATGAACTCTGGGGCCAACGGATTGAGCACATAAGTCTTCTTGAGCTCCAGGGCCTCAAGCTGAGACTTGATCTGCTCAAAGGTGATGCCATGTAGGCTAGTGTTTACATGGCAGATGGAAATAAAGTGCTCCCAGAATTTTCTGGAATTGGGAAAAGGCAGGAATAAATAAGTGAAAAAGAGTTTTTCCTGCTCATAGTGTAGCCAATCAGAGCAGGCTTAGAAAAATCATTTGAATACAGCATAAATAATGGAGGGGTGTGAGGAAATTAGGAAAATGGAAATCACAAATAACAAGAAGACTTTTCAAAAACCACTTGACTTTGCAATTGCTCTTTAGTTACACCCGAACTCACCAAAGCTACTTTCTTTTGACTCTATTTTAGCACTTGATTCAGCGACATCACTGACCTAGACCTTTTGCTCCTGGATATTGAGGCTTGGGTAAACAATGCGTGTGTCTTGAGCACATCAATTTCACTGGTCTGTTGTCTGCAGGCTGACATTTGCAGCCTGACAGTGAAATCCCTGACATGTAGCGTCAACAAGCACAGACAAATCACAGTCACTATGGAGACAGCTGCGAGCTAAATTGATTGTAACAGAGAAAGGCGATCAATTGCAACCGACTTATGGCTATAGAACAAAATAAAATATCTCTTATTATAATGAGGAAAATAAATAAGCGACCGCACCTAAGCTGAATGAGCTGCTTATCGGAGCTCATTTTAATACATCTAATTGATTAGATTCCCTAGGATTCGTCTTTACATGAAATGCACAGATCCATCATGGAGCAGTAACAAGTAGACACAAGGGGAAATTATATCATAATAATGCAGGAAAATTAAACTAATAGAAATGACTAGTAGAGAGGAAGGAAGTGATATGTCACCATATCTAAGGTGACGGTTGAAATCTTTTACCTGCAGCGTCCAACAGAGCACAGCGCTATGGGGTCTCCCACAACTGCAACCAGGGACTGAGCTCTGGTGATGGCGGTGTTGAGTAGCTTGTAGTTGGACAGGAAACCATAGTCAAGGTCCTCTGTTGAGTCCTCAACCAGTTGCTCTTTACGCTTGATGGCTGTTTGCTTGTGCTTGCAGGTGTGCCGTGTCCGCACTGTGCTGAGGAACAGCACCCGGAACTGTTTACCTGCAGCAAAAAAAGTAGCCAATGTTAATCATTATGAAGTTTCTAAGCACTCAGAGAAGCTACAAACCCCCCACATTATAACAGAGGACCACCGAAGAAAGCTTTCTTTAACGTTTATGTTAAACTGATTAAGAAACACGAGGTAGGTAAAAAAACAAACAAAAAAACAAAAAAAGCCCCATTCTTGAATTTATTTTATTTCTTTATCAACTTGTAAGGAATCTGACATGAGAGGAAGCTAAACATCGATGTGCTTCCCACTTTTAACCCGAGCCACAAATACCTTTTTTTTCCCCTCAGCTTCTGAAGAAATGAGAAACCTACAATAAAACAACTGGAGAAGCTAAATCTTCGGGTTAAATTCTAAATGACCAACCTTGCCCTCATGTTTGCATTTAAGAAATCTAAAATACTGTCTCAAAAATGTTGATCTGACGAGTAGACTGTTCCAGGCTCGAAAGGTACGACAATGCAATGTCGCCCCAGATCAATTAGGGCTGATTATTTCTACAAAATAAACGATGGAACGAACTCACCAAAACAGAACAAAACTCAAAAAGTCGTATCATTCTAGAGGCTGTTGACAGAGTAGAGGAGCACCATGCGTGCGTTACATTTGAATTCTACACTCTAACCACAGTATCGCTCTCCTGTCTGCGTGTGCACATGACCACGTTTCATCTGAGATTAATGAGCGAGTTAATGACCTGTGAAAAGCAGCTGGATGAAACACAAGTGGGAGCAGCATGAGGCTGAGGCAACAGAAACTCAGAAAAGAAAACTTTACTGTGCACTCTGGTTCTGAGCTGGATAATATGAGCACATCTCATCACAATAATCATGTTTACTACAGAAAGGCAACTAACACAGAATGTGAGAGACAAGCTTCAGAGAGAAATATTAATGAGGAACTATAGCTATATGGTGTGTGTATATATATACACACACACACACACACACACACACACTAGTATCGAGATTTATTAATGCAGCATTAGTTTTCAGTGCAAAGGCATGTTTGCTCACCTTGGACATTGAGCACTCTTTCAACGCTGACCTCTGGCATTCTTTTCTTTCGGAGCTCGGCACGAATGCGGAACACTTGGTCGGCGTATGGCGACACCACCCCAATGCTTCCCTCATCCAGCTTACCCCAGGCAACAGGCCACTTCTTGCGCAACTCCTCCACCCGCTCCACAATCTCAAAAACCTGGAGAGACGCACGAGGAATCAGCAGAATCAGTTTGCGAGCTTAAAATCTATGACTTTGTGCGACTTTAAGATCAGCTTAATGACATCCAAGACATTACCATTTACAAAATGGAAAACAGCATTTTAAATTAATATTAAGAAAAAATAAATAAATAAATAAAATAATAATAAATATGGCTCTTATTAAGTCATTGTGTTCTGTAGAATACTGAAACCTAAAAAGGAAAAATGGAGACTTTAGAAAGGTTGATGTAATGGGCATGATGTAACATAACCTTGAAAATTATTTAAAGGGTAAACCAGAAAGAACTACTCTGTGAAAGGTGGTGCAGCCTCCATCGTTAAAAGGCTTACGCGACACTCCCCAGAGGTTAACAAGCACTGTAGGCCAGGAGAAGCTATTAGTTCATGGCAGTTTGAGATCTTATGGTAAAACTGTGCAAACAATACATCTACAAAACTTCAAAGTAGCAGCCAGTAAGTTACTGAGCTTCATATAATTTAGGAAACTGATAACTGGCAAATTTTCCTTCCGAGGTGCACCTCATGGCTGAAGTCTACCATTTGGTTCGCAGTAATCTTCTTATTCTTTACAAAACTGCACAAAAACCGAACTCCTCTGCTCTCTTGTTTATAGCATTTTAAAACCTTTGACAAATCAATTTAGAAGTTACTCTTTAGGACAGCTGCGGTTTTTCTATTGAACCAATAAATCTTAGGCCTTTGTGATCAACAACAGACAGTCAGGATGGAGGTGTAATGTGGAAAGAAAAGACGGGGCAACAAGATGAAAAAAAAGCCACGTTTCACAGCATAATCCCTACGTACGCCTGACCTGAAATTAACTGTGGGAAGTCGCAGATATTTTCTACAGAGGTTAAAAGACATCAGTGGGGGACAAAATATTTGAAGAACAAAGCAGGCTTTGTGACTTGTACAGTGGTGAGACTTCAAAGACTACTCATCAAAACAGGAGGCTTTAAAGTAGGAGTGTTTTAAAAACCTGTGAAATTAACGTTGACCACCACTTCACAAAGCTCTAAATACAGAGTGAATCAAAATTGTTCAAGGTCCAACTGACTTGATATCAAATCTGTGAGTTCCACTGAATGAGCTTCTGCTTAACTCAAAGTTATTAAAGCAGTATGAGGTGCAATTTCAAAACTTTTGCGTATGTTTTTGTGATACGAGTAATTTTTCTTGGATTTTTTAGCCTTTTTTGTCTCCATTTCTGTTCCGACCTAAGGCGCATTGCCTGGGGCTCGGAAATGCCGTCTTTCACTTTAGGATAAACCCATCAAAGACATTTGAAGAAAGCAAATAAATGAGCAGTTTTTTTTGTGTTTTTTTTCCAAGTGCACTGCAATTCTCTAGGATTATAATAATGTAGCTTTGGGGTTGACCTGTGCACACTGACAAAGGCAGCGGAGGTTTATTTGGCATCGCTTGGGAGCAAACATCAAGAAGCACCCATGGTTTAATTGGTTGGAGTGTGCTAGCAAAGGGTCAGTGTCATCGCTATCCTACAGCTGCATTTCCATTCGATCGTTAAACATATCTGCCAAGTTCTGAAACCAAGTTGCATTACACATATCAAAGAAAAAAAATTGGGACAGTGTACATCGTAAGTAGTTTTTCATGTCAGAGACTACAGACACCGTTTGCTATTTAGAGGCAGAAGCACTTGACCATTCATGTGATTTATTCAAATCAGCCTGCAACCTAAATATCAAACAACTCCTAAGTTCGAGCTTCCTTTGTTACAATTTGCAACAAACTTGATGGAACATGTCCACACCAGTTCAGACTAACTGTAGTTACATGCATATAACAAGAAAATGACCCTCCATGTGTAAATTACAGAAGTACAAAGAAAACAAAAACGTCACACGGAAAGACACATAAATTGATTAAAATATATTATTTCTCAAACCAGTTAGATGACTGACTGAACGCATTTAAGACACATTTTGAAATGGACAGTAGATATGCTGTAAACCACACCTCAGCATTGTTGTAGTAGGCAGTGCTATTCTTCTCCTGGACATCTTCTCCTCGGGCTGTGAAGAAGGTCAGAGGGTAGAAGTCCTTATGGGAGGGCTGCTTCCCACTTGCCATCAGCTTCCCATCATAAAATAATTCTGACGTGTAGCTTTAGGTAGAGGGAAAGAATTGGAGAGGAAACATGGAAATAAGATGTCTGTGTATGGACCTTCATCATGACATCTGACATTCCCGTGTTCCTTATGAGGTCTTAATGCGATTAAGTTGGGCAGAAAAGGAATTTTACTGACACTTTCCTGTGATCCTCACTGTGATATTTGAGACTGTTATGTATGACATTTTGTCCAACAGTATTATGAAGCAGCTTCCTGAAAAGGCTAAGTAAGATTCTAACACAACACAGTTTGTATTGAAGAATTAAAATAAATATACCCATCCATTGGTGTTTGTATAGGATCTTCAAACCAGTACCTGCGGTACCAAAGTTGCTCCTTGTGTTTGGTCTGAGCCATTATCACATGAACAAGTTTTCATGCTCTCCCAACAGCTTAGCTCCCAACTCCACGCGTCTTGATAACCAGTGACTGAGCTGATCATTCTCTACACCCAGCAATCAATCCATACCCACACAGTGAGGTTTTGCAGTCCCCATTTCTAGCACAAATTCTTGCAAGTAATTGGAAACTCTGTCAGTGTCTCCAAGGAGAAATTCTGCCTTCAAGTGGGGTGATTCAAATCAACTATAACCGCTGACTCCCTCCATCTTTCCTGCATTTACCAGTGTTTGCACACAACTCAGTGCCGAGCGCTCAGACCTACTTGATGATAGCTTCGTGGGAGCGGTAGTTCTCGCAGAGGAGGATGCGACAGGGGAACTCTGGGGGGTAGTGCTCATACAGCCGGTCCAGCAGTGAGACGTGCAGGTTACGCTCCCGTGCAAACTCGCTGTACACAAATGGACTGAGCTGAAAATTGAATTACAGAGAGAGGAGGAGGAGAAAAAGCAACTTCAGTTTCAAAGTTTGTCCTTTAAAATGCAGTCACAAAGTTCATTCGTAAAGAAGCAATTTGGTTTACAAAAGAGAATATTAAAAGGTTTCACTAAGTAGTGTCAAGCCATGTTAACCAAATATTCAGCTTATAAAAGGTGACATGTCATACTTAAATGCAACATTCTTCAGTCAATTCATCTTACAGCCAAATTGTGTATAAGCAAATCTGTGATTAAAAAAAATAAATTAAAAAAAATCTGATATCTAAAATATATAATCAAAACGATTTCAGAGGTCATTTACCTCTGATCTAAAAGCAGTGAGAAGAAACTGTTTCAATCTTCTGCTACGACTAAAATGAGGTTAAGCACATCTGTTCAATAGAGGCCTCAGCCTTCAGCGGAGATTTAGCTAGCTCTTAAGTGCTGAATGGCGAACTGTGATCATGGGAGTAAAGGAGAGTAAGGAGAAGAAACCTGTAGAGTGAATGAACTGTTACAAAGAACAAAAACATAGATGAAGGAACACAGATGACAGCAACTGAGAAAAAGATGAACACAAAAGTGGATAATGTCTATAAATCCTGTTTTTCTTTGCTCAAAGAGCAATTACTGCTTGGCAGACTCTTGCTTCCTCTACATCCACTTTTTACTAGTAATGCTTGTGCACGGTCTCGAAAGCGGAGGACGAGGAAATGAGGTTTTATTTGACCCCACTGGAAGAAACGTGCAGCTATTATAAAGTGAAAATACAACTAAGTGCATTTTAAGTGTACAACTGCTGACCCTTTACCTGCATATGGTCGCCAGCCAGCACAATGCGGGTGGCCTTGCTAGCCAGAGCAAAAGGCATGATGGTTTCACACTCCATGGCCTGAGCTGCTTCATCCAAAAGGATGTGACTGAACAACCCTGCCAAGAAAAAGAGAGAAAACACATCAACAACGATTTACTTTCAATTACTCAGGGTACAAAATGTGCTGGTGTACACAGTAGAAACTTGATATAAACAGTTACAAAGCTACAAAGTTTACTGAACAGCATTATGACCCAATGCATGCTTTTATCTTTCACGCCTGATGTGATCCGAGCATTTTCAATTACTATAATAATATTTTAGTGAATAATGTACAATAAAAACTGGGTGTTTGACCTCTGAAGTGTCTTTTTTTGATGAGTTTTACTTTCTTCAAATGCAACTTTAGGTCACAATGGGTTTAACAACTACACTAATGCAACCTGGCATGAAAAAGGGGAAAACAGTTGAATACTATAAATTGTTTGTCAGATTTTATATGAATTCTTGTAACCAGTCTTGCAAGTGTCACTACATAAGCAATTTATTTCATTTATCATCCTAGAGCAACTCCCAATACATCTTCAGAGCAATCAATTCAATGGAACAAAGAATTCTCACGAGTAATTGGGTGAGACTAACTTTCTGCAGGGAAAATATTTCAGGGCATTAGAGATTGAGGACAACAGCAGCCCTCCAACCTTTACATTTATATAAATATATATTTTCATAGGAGGCCTCAAAATGTTCACGTCTCTCTTGTTTAACAAGTCCTCCAAACCTGAGGGAGGGCTTTGTGGAAAGTTTGAAAAGTACCGAACAGTAACCTAACCCTGATTTGAAAAGTTCAAACGGTGCTCGGCAGTGTGCGTGGAGGGGATAAAACAGCATGGCAAATGAGTGCTGGAGCAGAAGCAAGAAAAAGAGAGGCTGAATACCAACCAACAAACAGTCTCTATGCTACACCAGTTCCACAGGAAAGAATCTGCAGACGTGAAATGTGACAGCTGGAAATAATAAAAATAAAGTCGGAGGCTGTCAAAATGTAAACAAACAACGAAAACATGTCTGGCATGAAGAGAGGAGGAGCAGCTTGATTTGCAGCAACATTTACTCCTTAGTACATTCCTTTGAACAAATGCCCGCAAGTGCATTTTCCTGGCAACTTTTCCAACTGTAATGCTTTAAAACAGTGCTCCCTCTTAGCTGTGAAAGCATTTCATTGTATCACAGGATGCCACTGCTCCCCCACTGATAAAAATGGTGTACACTTTGATACGTAGGTCTAAGCTCCTGCATACAAACTGGGCTCATCTGCCATTGGTACTTTAGACTTTTACAGTAAAAAAGATAAATCAAACAAGTGCATACAAGAAATAATCTTGGATAATCTTAAAAATGGAATACAACAATGTAATTTTTCTCCAATCACTGCATGCAATATTGATTGTGAAACAATGCAACCAAAAACTTCCCATAAATGCAGTGTTGCTTCATGACCAAGACCAGGAACCTTGGCTAACCCTTGCAGTAAATTGTGAAAAGGTGCCCCACTGCATCCTGCCGACTATTAATTTCAGTCCATGTGAACAAATAACAGCCTAATAAAGCTCCCAAATGATGTACATGGGTCATTACAAATTAGAATGTTTCCCCAGAATGGGAAGCAGAGATTAGTTGAGACGCAAGAGGGGAAAAGGATTGTCTTTATGAAAAACAAGTTGGCAGAAAGGCAAACATAAAGGAACACAGAACTTAATGTTTCACCTGGGACATAGCTGCCTGCCTTGTAGAATATATCTCTAAACCAAAGGTCCAAATTACATTTCTGGAGCTGCCATCGGGCACTGAGCTAATAATGGTACTTGAATCTGGACAAAACAATGCCATGAGAGGGGAGGAGGGATAGTTAATAAGCGGGGGACGGGGACGGGGGGGGGTAAATCAGAAGCACAGTACCGCAGATGTGATTTGGTGGAAAGTTGACTTTTTAATAATAAATGGCAGCTCACATACTCGGTCTCTCTCAATTTCCCTTTAAGAATCTTCCAATCATTTTCATTACATAGATGAGATAAGGAAGGTCTGTGAAATGGTCTGAAAGGATCTATGCATGAAGCTATGTCACATAAGACTTGCTTTGAAAAGCTCGGGTATGAAAGGTTTCTCAGCCTATTGTCATCCCCTCAAATTAATTCTGCTCTAAGCAGAACAACTATTTCCCAGTTAGTTTTTGATGCATCGTCATTCTTGCTGCACAATGTGAACCCTTTTATGAAACAGCTTCATTTTAGATGAGACCATCCACTTTATTGACATCAACACAAGTCACAGTCTTAAACTTTTATGACCAGGCTTTAAAATCCAGGAGCCTTAACAAGGTTCCACATACACATGATCCACAGCACCTCTGCTAAAAAAGGGAAAATATCGGATCATCTCTGAGAGCAGGTGTACGTCCTGTACACGCATCACATCAACTAGATTTTCTTTTTAAATCAAAATATGTAACAATTCTGTGGTTGATACGTAACCTTCTTGAACTAAAAGCAATGATTCCTTTATTGTCACAAGACATAACTAATCATGAAGCACATCTGAACTACACGGCAAACTGCTTCCTCCCAGAAATAAATGCAGAACATCAGTTTCCATCGGTTTGAAAGACAAACAGAGGTGTAAGCATGAAGATATAAGAGACAAGTAGAATCAAATCTGTTGGGTCAGCTGATGGTGGACAGCAGGCTGCTGTTTATTCTTTCTTTGAGGAAAACCAAACAATCTACACAGAAGGCACATGTGAGCTTTGTGTTGATGCTGAGGACTTTCAGATGGAAACTGGACATTTTACCTACTTCATGATGCATTTCTTTCCCTGTATTATAGGATGTATTTGGGGGTAGGGGAACTAAACAGAGCTGCAGGCTATTTTTTTTTAGGCAACTATAAACTAGTCTCTGCTTTTGCAGGTCAGGGTGGAATAGGCTGGATCAAGTATGCAAGTATTGATCAAGTATTTCTGTTTATTTTTGTTTACTAACCTAGATAATGGGCAGTAGGAGGGTTTTTTTTTTCTTCTTCTTTATTAGCTATTGAGCTTCAGGCGTTTTTGTGGGAGCTGAATTGTAATACAAACAATGTATAGAACTAATCAATGCTTATTTTTATTAGACAGTTGAAAGAGTTACTTTCTAGTTTTGAAGTAAAACCGAAAAAATAAACTCCGTTAAAGTAAAAGTTTGAAACTTTTAGTGGCATACTTGAGGTAAAAAGGTTGTGATTGCAGATAATTAGAAGATTTTTTAATCACTCTTTTTACAATTAAATTAGAAGTACAAATGTCATGGCTTGGTTTTAACCTGGCTACGTCACCATAGAAACTGATGCTGAGCACCTGACAGGTCAGGCCAGAGTATTCAATCCACGCCGATGACTGACATTACTGCCAAATTAAAAGAAGTTGAAAAAAGGAAAGTAGTACAAAATAAGACATATTAAAGCCATCTTTAGAATGCCCTGTGCGATTGGGGCGAGAGATTTGTTATTGCTACTTAGAAGATTTGCTGGCCCGCAATTGCCTCATTTCCTGGCGATTTTCATCACCATCAAACACCAGGAGAGGAGAGATGAAACACAGGGAGGAGGGCTAATAATGAAAAGTACATTAGAAACAGGCAGATGGTGTTCCCAAGCAACAGACAGAGCCCCCTCTACTGACACATTAGTGTCGGGTATTAGCCTGCACTGACAAATTGCTTTGTTTTCCCCATCTTTGACGCAACTTCAATGAGTTGCACCCCTCTCTAAGTGGTGGGCTCCTGACAGTGCTGGTTGTCAGAATCAGAGAATGACCGAAGAAACTAACTAAATGCACAGAGCTGTTTGGATTTTGCTATAAACCTTTAGATGTACACATGGTTAAAGCTCATATGTAGAAAACATAATGCATCGCAATAGAACATTATGGCCTGTCAGCATTCTGAGTTGAAAAATTAAAGAAACTCCAAAGTTGAATCAATGTGAGAC
The DNA here is from genome assembly GCF_027942865.1 of Odontesthes bonariensis. Lineage (NCBI taxonomy): Eukaryota > Metazoa > Chordata > Actinopteri > Atheriniformes > Atherinopsidae > Odontesthes > Odontesthes bonariensis. The sequence goes on along the minus strand of NC_134509.1, from coordinate 30,079,541 downwards.
TTATATTTATAGTCGGTGTGTTTTGACAGGATGTGTTAGTCTTACTATCATTGAGGGGATTAAATGTGTTTTCAGGACTCACCAGGCTCCAACTCAAGCTGACAGAGGTACTGGGAGGTGCTGAGGGTGACCACAATCACGCGGTGCCTGAGGATATCCTCCCTTGAGGGCATCTGGAACGTGACATGTGTGTTGGAGATGAGACAGTACTGCTGCACCACTGGGTGAACCGTCTTAACCCAACGGTTCCTGAAGTATACCCTGGAGTGGGAAAATAAAGCAGAAAGGTAAAGAATAAGACTTAAAGCCAGGGCGTGACCAGAGCAAAAAGCAAAATTCAAAAGTATTTTTTTATTTATTCATTTCATTATATTATCATTTCAAGATGGTCATCACAAGGGAGAGTATTCTTTTATTTCACTGAAAGAAAATGTTGGTGACAGGTGTGTTGCACTCAAAGGAAACTCAACAGAAACAGTGCAGAAAGCATCAATATTTTACAGATATCCCTCTAGCGATGTTACACCGTCGGCATCTCTCCACAATCTAAATATTGTTCTATAACACTTCCACACAAAGGAGACATTGGGACCTGAGAGTCATTCGCGTCAGTGAATTCTGAGGTACCTACAATGGAAAATGCTGAAATTAGACTGACCACTTGTGTAAAACAAGTCATTTGGTTGAGCCTATGTTCCCTTGGCTTGTATGTGATGACAAAGACACAAAAACATAGTCATCACTTTGGGCCTGGGCTTGTCAGGACAGACATCGCCTCCGAGTCCTTGGTGACTTCTGGGGCTGCTTAAATGTGATTATAATGCACTGATGTAATGTAGCAAAGTTGTCAGTATCCATTTGTGTGCGTTGCCTAAAGCCAGTTCTTGGAGCAGGAGAACTCTTGAGGTCACATCCCTAAAGTCCGTAAAATGTTTGCTTGTCGGTGCTGTGAGGTAAAAACAGCCCAGTTACTCAGCCGTCTCCGTGCTGAACAGATGTGTTGGTGTGACTGCAGGCTTTCCAATAATGACAGCACAACTGATGTATTGATGAGTGTCAGCGAAATGCTTTCTGGCTCGGGTGGTCCATGCTGACAGAAAAGCAAGTGACACAGGGCAGAAAACTTAAGAATGAAGAAAAATGTTTGCCTTTAATGGCAGATATTTTGGAAGGAGGAAATTACTTTCTAGATACACTTGACAAGTTCCTCTGTAAATATGTATGAACTTCAGCGTATAAATATTCCAACTGCAACATCATATACAGATGCATGGAAGCTTTGCCTACCATAAAGACGTATTCATACATGTTACATTATGTTGGCCAGATCTTTATCTGAACAGCACTGAATGTCTTTCACAATCTGAAGATACTAAAAGGGATCATTCCAAAAGGGAGCAACTAAAACTTAAGACCATTTATTAGAAAAAGAGAACGAGAGAATCTTTCTCAACTGTGATGATTGCACTTAAGATCTGAGGTATTACATAATTCCTTTGAAAAATGCACTTTTAAAAATTTTTTTAACAACCAAAGCACACTCATATTGCCACGTATAGACGCACACATCAGTGCCAGGTGTGGGGGTAAAGGTGGCACCAGACTGCTTCATCTGCAGTGGAAACTGTCACGGCTTTCTGTTGGACATTTTTTCCAACTCTGTCCACAACATTTTAGCTTGTTCGTCTCATTTTAAAGAGTGAATGTGTCCGTGGGATGCATCAGGTTTCAAAACTAGTAACTTTTTATTGGAAATGCTTAAATAGCAAAATCATAGCCAAGATGTTCACAATAACAGCAAGTAATTCTACAAATTAAAAATGCGTTGCACTGATATTATGTGTGCAATAGAACTTTTTTGTCAAAGTTAAGTGAATCATGCATGTGCATATATGCAAGCATGAGCCTAACAGCCCATTTGGGACTGGCCTGTCTGCAGGATAGAGTGTAACTAATGCAATCCCTTCATGGTGTGGTAGTTTCAGAACCGTTTTTGAGTATACTGTAACACCCAGAGCACCAATAACAAACTCCCTACTGTCAATTGGAAAGAATTTGACTGCCTTTTTTTTTTTTTTTAAGCAGGTATAATAGTGTTTGAAAACCTGTTTAAACACAGAACTTTTGGTGTGTAAACTAAGGCCCCACCGATATAGCGGGCCGATATTTAGCATTTCGGGGATATCGGCATCGGCCATACTTTCCATAAATTTCTACCGATAAGTTTATATAATTTTCACGACCAATTTTGCAGCCGTTTGGTTCTGAACGCGTCTTCTGCTCTCGCCACTTTGAGTTCATGAGCATTGCCCCGCCCGTCACAGCATCTGATTTGTTTGGCACACGGAATACAACCAATCAACACGCAAGGCTGCGAACGGTTTCAAGGCGGCTGCGGTGCGGGTGGGGCCACGGTGGTGGCAGTACTACTTGAAGCAGAGAGAACAAACTCCCTTCAAAGTAAGCATATACGAAGCCTTATCCCCTGCAATAAGTCACAAACACACCAACGTTGCAAAAGCACGGCACCACAACGTCTTTATTAGTGTATACAACTAGTGAAAATGGTCCATTTGATCTGTGTAACGACGCAAAGCTTTAGCTCATGTAAGGATAACCAGAATGACAGCGAATACTCCTCACTGAAACGGCTGTCCATAAAGCAGTCTCAGCATAGTGTACAGTCATTTTTAAACCCCCACATGGAAACGTGAATGTGTCTGTAGTTCTACACGAAAGGTGGACTGAAAGCCATGGTCAATGAAGACCAAATAAAACGTGTTTGTGTTTGTTGCTGAGACTAACCATTTGTTAGTGCAAGCCTGCTAGCTACTTGGTAGCCTGCTGGTGTGAGAGCCTATCTTGTTCCGTAACAACTGGTTACCCAGCACGTTAGAACCAACGGTGATTGGTCGTAATGTCCCTCTTAATTAACTTTAATAGAATTAAGTTTTGGCCAGTCGATGCGTTTCAAACATCTGGAGTAACATCTTGTTACGGGTAGCCAGACAGGCTGTCACACCACCACCAAGTAGCTAGCAGGCTTGCGCTAACAACCATGGTGTTAGGTGAACAACTTCATGAAGCCGTACGCGACGCGACTCAGATGGTTCATTGTAAAGTTGTACAGGGATGTTTATGTTTATTTTACTGTTTAAAAATGCTATAAGCAGCTCCCTACACTTGATTTTTACTTCTCAGTCATTTTCATTTCATTTCATCTTCTCAGTCAGTTCATTTTCTGTTACTTATTAATATAAAAATAGCATATACAAGTATTCTCATAGCAGGGAGTGATTTATTTTTTTATTGATAATTATGTATTTATATTATTATTTTATTTCCCGTTTTATTCTAAGTTATGTTTGGCTTTATTTTACAAATGCTGCTGGCAGCTCCCTGCACTTTTCATTTTTACAATTAAAAAGACTTAATGGATATGAAAGTTTGTGTCAGTGTGTGCTATTTTTAATTTATCGTGAATAATGTTTCTATTTATCGGTTGCAAATATCGGTTATCGGCCTCCCATTTCCATAATTATCGGTATCGGTCCTGAAAAAAAACATATCGGTCGGGCCCTAGTATAAACAGCATAAAATATTATTTCAAATTTCTTTAGTTGAGCACAGTGCATGAAAACAAACAGAGCATTTGGTATAAGCAGAAGTGTATGACAAATGTTTTGGCTTTCAGACAAAATTTGCTCCTTAGGTGAGAAGGTTACTATACCTGAGAGGTCTGGCATGTGCATTGCCTGCTTCAACATAAGGATGAAGGTAGTCCTTAATGTAAAGGTCAGCCGCACTGTTGGAATGAGTGCAGATCAGGACCCTGTAGACACAAAAAACAAACAATGCTAATGAACCATAATGCACAGCTGCTGCAATACTGAATGAGAGGTCAACTATCCAAAAGCATCGGCAGGAAGGAAGGAATAAATAAATAAATAAATAAATAAATAAATAAATGTCAGAGTGCTGTTGTAACATCACTGCAACAAACTATTAAATGTTTCAAAATGAAAGATGCGTATTTAAGTCTCAGAAAGCAGTGATTTCTACTAATTACAAATATTCAGAAAATATGCAAGGAAGGAACAAAGACAAAAAACATTATTTAATCAGGTGATCTTCAGGATGCGATTCTATATAAGATAAGGAATACTTTGGAAACCGTTGTCAGTCCACAGCTCGTTGCTGATCAACAAAGGAAAAGCAAACTAAACATCGCTCGGAGGAAAATCACTTTTACATGATCCCAAAACACTGTTACTCTACCTCATTTAAGATGGACAATATCCAAAAGGAACACTGATCTGTGGTCTGAAGAATAACGAGGAAAGGGACTATCTTGTTAGCTTGTTATCAGTGGACAGTTTAAAAAAAACAAAAAAAAAAAACATCCGTCATTAGTACATTAGTGCACGCGGCATGGGTGACCTGAACATCTATGAAGGAACCATTAAAGTGGAACAATAAATGCAGGTTTAAAAGCAACATACGTCGCAATCCTGACTGTATGTTTTAGGGGAATTTATATCAGCCAAATACCAAAACACAGCAGTTACGCAGAGAATGTAGACGGCAGCTTATGTGAACGCGAGGTGAAACGGCAAACACATTTTTCTAATCAAATATTCAAACACCAGTAAAACGTCATTCTGACAGCTTTCAGAGAAAGCCTTTAGCACCGAACAAAATGACATCTACACCTTAGAAGGGTCGACAGAATATCTTGTACTACACCGAGGGGCTCACCCCCCCCCCCTTTACTTGCCTTTTAAAATATCTATAATTAATTTACAGAATATCAAATGCATTGAGAGTGGAGTCAGAAATGAATATTACATTATTACACATTTTTCAAGGTCTTTTTCCCCCACTTTAACATTACATACACACAACCTGCTCTCTCCCTTACTGCAAAACTAAATTTTAGCTTCTGTTAGGGGATGCCGTTTGTGATATTGCATTCATTTTTCATGAAGACCAGGGAAAAATTTTGTGCTGGTGTTCTACGGCTTTGCTTCCAACTCATGAAACTGCAGAATTTCCAGTGGGAAACTGCACACTCTGTGGGGGCCCACAAATGAAAACAAAAAGCCAGTTATAGGGTGGGCGGGAAATCTTGCAGTGTTTTATTGAAATGCGATATTGTGCGGGGCACTGAAGTGACATGACTCGCTTTAATGCCTCGGAGTTCACTTGGAATTCACATTCCTGAGGTAATGAATTGTAATCAAACTAACCATGGGCATCAACCACAAATGACACAAATTCATCCAAATGACCTGCACACTTTCCCTTCGAGAGATGGAACATGCACAGGGCTAAACACACACGACTCAGCACAAACAGAAGCCCAAACACACACACAGAGCGCTGTGTTTTCTTTATCTTTAAATGTCAAACCCAAGGCGAGCACTGCCCTGAAGCTACAACCAAGGTCACCGACAGCACAGCAACCCTGCCACCTCTGCTGTGCCTTTTAATTGACCTCCCTTACCGTACCAGGCATTTAAGCCTTAAGCCACCACTGCTAGCAAGTTATACCACCGTTTAACAAGGCAGATTTTTATGTAAATATATAGTAATGATAAATATATGGGCCGAATTATTATTAATTTTTTTTAACCATTCTAGTTAAAATTTTAATACAATATACCCCAAATCTCAGTGGGATACGTTGATCTATGTAAAGACAACTTCTTTCCGTCAGTGCCACAACAAAACAGCGCCATGGTCTAGAAGTAAAAACCTCATTTGTTGAGAGTAAAATGTCTATCCTTCAGCACAAATATTTATGACAGAATTGATCAGCATTCTTTGATACATGATAAAAGATTACCATGGTAAAAAATAATCACCCATCTCTCAACACCACCACAGGAATTCTGAAGGGGACTGAGGACTTGTACACAAAAAGACAGCTTTCCTTGCTATTAGCAAACAGCGGTCCAAAGTTATTTAGTAGCTCCTGAAATAAAAAAAATAAATAAAAAAACAAGAAGACATCATATCCACAGACCTGCTGTTGTCCTGGCGAAGGATGTGCTTGACAGCCTGTGCCAAGGTGAAGGTCTTTCCGGTACCGTAGGGTCCAATGATGAGGATCGGGGGCAGTTGGATAGTAACGGGTGTGGTGATTGCAAGAATGGCCTCTTTCTGCTTAGCATTCAGACGCGGATCCAGCTGCTCATCCCACTGCCTGAGGGCAGAGGGAAGATGAAAGCATTATTAGTTATGAAATGGTTAGTTGATCTTATCAGGTTTTTAATGGAACAGATAAAATGAGAAAAGCCCATGTCTTGAACGTAAATGCAGGAAAGGCATAAAAACACAGGTTTAAAAGGACGATCTACATGAATATTACACATGAAAATGATTGGGTTCACAAGACACTGGTGGAATGAACACAAAGACCTGTGAAATACGTGGGATAGAAGGAAAAGCGAGAAGGAAAGGGTGAGGCTGAAAATGACACTATTCAGAAGGTAAATGCAAACATTTTGCTTAACTGCCTCATACATTGGAACAGTGTGAATGTAAACATATTCATCAATATGGATAACCCGAGAATGCCTATTTTTTTTCTGTGGTTATTGCATTATGCACCCGATTACTGGTGTGAAATTCACAAATTTCAATAAGCTAGACATGATGTGGTGCCTGGTGGTCAGGTCAACTTTTGTTAGAACAGGTTTCACACTCATAGGTTCGAGTTAGTTGAGTTAAAACAAAATTTTACTCAGAAAAGTCACTTCACCCACTGCTGCCTCTGCACAGGTAGCCACAACACATCAAGACCCAAACTCCAGCTGCTTCATCCATTCTCTTTCTTTCTCCTTCTCATTGGCTTTTCAGAGAAGCAGACTGCTGCCTCTCTTCATCGTGCCAACCTCTCATCCAGAGAAGACTCCAGGCCTCAGCTCACCCCTTGGAAGCTCTAATGATCAAGGCCCGTACCGTCACAATCTTTCTCATACAGCAAAAAAGCTTGCATGTGGCTTTCCCCTAGTTAGCCTGGCACACCGCTACGAGCACAACAGCTGATTCAGTTAAACAAGGAGGAATGTGGAGTTGGTGCCAAAGCCAACTCTGCCTTCAAACCTTCACTGCCTCCTCTGTACACGTTACAGCTGCCCCAGACTGATATGCACAAACCAACCAACTCCAGACCGACTGCAGTGTTTAGTAATTAGTTCCTGATTTGATTTTTTTTTTCTTTAATCTCTCCTTAAAACCCACCTCTTCTCATTGGCCTTTGACCCGAGCTTGAGAGTTGATTTTGTTATCATTTTATTGTTATCTTGTTTTTATGTTGATCTTATTTTGAATTGTTTTATTGTGTTTATATTGTTAGGTTTATTTTCATGTCTTTTAATGCTTTTTGTATTCTTAGTGTTCAGCACTTTGGTCGGTACCTGCCGTTTTTAAAGTGCTTTATAAATAAAGTTGGCTCGGCTTGGCAGGTGGAGGCCCGAAATGATTTCCTTTTACAAGTGAATAGAATAATACCCGTCCTCAGTGTGCGATCACAAGCATGTATTTGTGAATGAGTGACTTATTGCACAGTACATTATTGCACGTGCGAGTCTGTCTCCTAGCATTACAATCCTCATTAAGACTGCGTCTTCTGAGGCTAAAAATCCTCCAACAGCAACTGATTTAACTCCAGCTGAGACATGCCGGGGTGAAGAGATTTCTCAGTATGTGTATTTGTACATGTACGCATATCTGTGTGTTTATTAAGAAAAATGAAACGTCACGCTCAGCGAGGTGAGTAATTTCACCAAATGTAGACATTTTTAAATCCAGGTTAAAAACATTTCTTTTCTCATGCGTCTATGCATGAAATCTGCACGGTATCTTTTAACTCATCTTGAATGTTGCTTGTTTTTAAATTCATTTACATGATTTTATTTGTTTCTCTTTATATTTTTAATGCTTCTTCCACTCCCTGCTGCAATGCTTTTATTTTATGTAAAGCACTTTGAATTGTTTGTACCTGAAATGTGCTATACAAATAAATTTGATTTGGATAACGATTTTTCCCAATTTTGATTGGGAACGCCTCGGGGTCCCCCCCCAGAAGAGCTGGAGGAAGCGGCCGGGGACAGGGACGTCTGGGTTTCTCTGCTCAAGCTGCTGCCCCCGCGACCCGAGCCCCGGACAAGCGGAAGATAATGGATGGATGGATGGATGGATGGATGGATGGATTTTGATAACTCATAAACAAATCAAATAATTCAAATGGCCAACACAAGGAGTGACTATACGATATATCATACTTCCACAAACAGACAGAGGCCCTGACTGATTTCAATGGATCCGGTTACCAGGACTGTATCGAGGGCAGGCTTTTGTTTCACATTCTTGTTGTTACAAGTATGGAACATTGCACATACATTTTTACGCCTTGTGTCCACATTACTCCTTGTTCGTTCGCAAACTAGTGAACAAAGTCCATTCATTTCAATAGGCGTGTTTCCACATATCCAGACTGGCAGTACACCAGCAAACTCTGCACCGCTTGAACTTAAATATCACCTTAACTGTTAGAGTGAAAAACCTTTAAAAAGGTATGCACAACATGTCCACTAACTAGCTGGCTTTACATTTCACTCTTCAACTATTATTTTGTCACTTGTTTGCTATGATACAACTTCATACTGAAAAAGTATGAAGTACACTTCTAAAAGGCTCTCTTGATAAGTTGCAAAGATGAGGTTTAATGCTATTTTTATTCAGCTTTAAAAGGCACTGCAAATACAGTTGTATCCCCATGTATACCAATGGTAAAAGTTACTCAACCACCATACAAAATAAATAAATAAATAAATAAATAAATAAATAAATAAATAAATAAATCTTTGGTTCCTATTTCATGAACCTCATCCAAACTCCAATTAAAACAAAAGTCGACGTGAATACTTCTCTGGAGCCCAGATAAAGCCGAAGCCAAGAAAAGCACGAGGGATTATATCTGCCTTTGGCTCTTGTCAATAAAGATTACTGCTTCGCTTCTCTTACCTGTCCAACTTCGGAGAGAGATATGTAAAGCTGAAGAGAGATGAAAGCAGTTCTGAATGGCCAGAGTCAGCAAGGTGGGGGATATTCACCCAACTCTCGAATTGAGGTCGTGTCCCCTTCGTGATGGCGTTTGTCAAAATAATACGATGTGTAGGTATTAAAGTAGTTTCTGTGCAAAACCCATTTTTAGGATCAGCTGAATTTAATGTGCAAAAAAAAAAAAAAAAAAAAAAAAAAAAAAAAAAAAAAAAAAAAAAGTGTGTATGATGCTAGGTGCAAACTTTTTCCAAATATATAAATGTGAGAAGGGTTCTCATTGATCCATTTGGAAAAACAAAACTAAATAATAAGCAGAAGCAGAGGTGTGGGAGCACCCAATATTGTTTTTCAAAATACAATTTAAATCAAAACACTGGTTGGTTTTCTGAAATATGGTACAAATGCATTTTTTTGTAGAAAAATGCACTTCAGTTTCGGGCTAAACTAATTATTTCCAACAGATCGACCTTGTTCATGTTTGAACGAGGTCACATTGTAGGACGTGTGATGTCCGACGGGGCAAATGAATTAAAACCGCTCATTTTGCAACTTATTTGCTGCATAAAAAAGGAAAACTTGATGAGATCTCATTTTGCTTGACTAATTCATAAGAGATATCTGTCAGATGAAACAGAACTCAGATTTCAGTGCCCTTTAATATGCAGCTAAGTTTTGTTTTTTTGTATCTTTAGAGAGTTTGTTGCTGGTGTAAGATATTTGGTTAGAGAAAATACATATGCATACATGCAACAGCCCTACTTTAGTTCACCTTGATTAACAACTTCGTCAGTGGATTTAGGGACTTTTCAGGCCTTGGGTCAAATCTACCCTGTTCAGCCTGTAGCAGCAGCAGCATCCATGAGTTTACACATGTGCATCGTTATTCAGAAACAGACAGACAGACAGACAAAGTTGCAAATGTTTGTTGTTAACTATAAATGAGTATCCACAGCTCAGAAAGTAGTATGTGGGACCGCCCCGCTTACGCATGTGCAATTGCACACGTGGCTGAATACATACCTGTTGGGGCTCCAGGGGATGGTGGGGACCAGGCTAACATCAGGGAAAAGGATGGTGTTATCTTTGATGCGATCCAGGGCATACTGCATCTCACATAGTGGCAGCCTATTCAGCTGGAACTGGAGCTCCACCTGAGAGAGGCGACACAAAAGAGCTCATTTATCTACTAAATGATCTCTACCCATCTACAATCCAGATGTAGTATGTTATAAGCATTACATTTCAATGGCCAATATTTCAATACAACCAAAAACATTCTTTAGTCTAGATCTTGATCAAATGTTCCTTTCAAGATTCATGAAAAATGCATATTCATCAAAGTGAAATATATATAATGCATAATATGCATCACATTTTAAAGCCGACATCTGTAAATAATTTGAAATACGAATACGAGTAAGTGCTCAAGTTTTTTTGTTTTTTTTCTATCTTCTACAACACCACAATCTCGCCAGTTGCGCTCGACATTCATGACCTTTCAAGACTTGACTTTCCAACTCTTTTTGAGGGATTTATTAATCTTGAATGAAGTCCGTATACTACACGTTTTGCACTGGCTTTTCCACAGTTGAACAGATTAAAAATTGTTCATTTTCAACTTGATGTCTGCAAGAACAATCGACTCAGTCATAACATCAATCTACATTCATTTTTAATCTCCTGCTTTCCGCAAAGTGCACAAAATAAGGACATTTTTATGCTCAGTCAAGTCATCTTAAGAGAAACAAATGCTCCTAAAAAGGCATACTTTAAAGTATGTGATGCCTTTCAGCTGGGAATAAAAACAAGGATCAGGAAAAACACAGAGCATTGGTAAAAAGAAGAAGACAAAAAAAACAGATTCAAAAGAGGGGAAAAGAAAGCTAGGAAGAAAAATAAATGACAGAGAGAAGAGAAGAGTGAGTTTTAGATTTGCAAAAGGAGGAAGAATGCTTGAAGTCTCTTTTTGAATTAAAACCCACAAATGAGATGGAACTGTAGCACATAAGCAGACAGGAGAAGCAGATCTGGGAGAAAAAGGAGATTATACTCCCACAATAGCCGCTTTCGGACAGAGCCGATCTAAGAACGCAGTTATCAGAACTGTCCTACTCGAATTTCGTTCTGATAACTGTCCTTCCCCAGCGGAACTGTTTCAGTCTGCATTCGCACATGAGTCGGGACCTGATAGGGACTGATGCGCCGCGCGCAGCCATCTGCGTCAGTGACGTGTTACGTTAGCCGTTTAGCGCCACATTCAACAACAAAACAAAACTCGGTAAAAGTAAGGAGAGAAGAAAAACACAACAAAGAAGCTAATATGGAGAGCGGGGAGGCCACTGTGTTTATGGTCTGCATGATGGTGATATTAATCATGGACGATCACATCAGGCGTCTAATATCGAGGCTGGAAGAGCTCACAGAGAGAGTCAGGAGACGAAGGATGGAGCGCAGGCGATACTTTTTCATTTCATGAAGTAAGGAAGGAGAGCAGAGCGCCGCAGACAAATGAGACCAGTGTAAGTTTAACTTATTAAACACCCGCCGGTTGTGTCTGTGTCCTATGAGGAAACATTTCAGCCGTGACAGCATGACATGGGGCGTAGCTACCTACCACCAAACACCTCCATCAGATGTGTTCTATAGAACCATGAAAAGACCCGACCTCGAGAAGGAGCTAAATGGTTATAGGAACTAAGGGAGATGGCCCCGAGTTCCTGTATGTCCGAATGCGGGAGAAAGCGGCCCCGCGGATTAAAAGGTTATTAGAACTGCCAAAGGTTCCTACAGTCCGAAAGCGGCTAACGAGAGTTGTTTGATAACATTAAAGACATGGTTGGTAATCCTGTTCAGAAACACATTTTGTAATACTGGGTGAAATGGCCCGTCTATCCTGAGAGAAATCTATACAAGATGTATTTAGAAAAAGGGACGAAAATAATCAGACCTCTGTGGCAGCTGCAGGACTGAGAAAAAGCTGACCAATCCGAGATCAGCGGGACTTGGTCGCCTACAAAAAACCAATCAGATGCCTCTGCTTTCTGCCTACGCCCCCCTCTGCCGGCTCCCTGCTCCATGTGCACGCGCGGTTCTACCGGCTTTGGATGAAGCGATGACGGAATGGGGAGGGGGGGGGGGTGGAGCTTAGAGGAGGGGACACTTTCAAATCTTGCTAGCTCTCTTGCTAGCTCTCTAGGATTACCTACCATAGCTTTAACATAGCACCTTGTTTTTCTGTCAACATTCAGGCTGGAGGGGAGAAAAACTATCAAGCTGAAGCTGCCAATGGGGATGGGTCCTTCTAAAGAGAGCTCCAGCAAACAGTGCCATGCTGACATTGATCCACAAGCTCACTGAAGTCTCCCTGGAAACCTCTGTAATCTCTTAATGTGAGTGTGTGTCTTAAGTTTTGGTTATAAAACCTGTGAAGAGTTGCCTAACAAACATCTGAGAGTGTGCCAAAAAGTGCTTGTATTAAATGAGATAATTTCACATCCTTTTTCTGAAGTCTTATTACACACCTGGTGGTGACGGCAGAAAGAAAGTACCACCTGGTTCAGTAGGCTGCACCCATACCTGCAATTCTCTGTCAGGCAGCAGCCCCAGCTCATCACAGCAGTCCTTGCAGATCCTGAGGAAGATGTAATCCTTGGTCTTCTCCTCAATCACAGCCTCATAAACGCGCTCTTTGACGCCAGGAGGCGGCTGGCACATGACCCCGTCACGGCCCAATGGTAACACCAGCACTGAATTTACCTTTGTCATCACTAGCCGTCCAGCCAGTGTGTCCTGGCATAAGAAAAATGGAGTTTAGCAGAGCGAGCGAGCACATTCATTTGTACTTTAAGTGACATCAAAAGAATGAAATTCTTATTATCTTAAGAGCAAAAAGTATAGTTACCTCAGAAAGTGTTTCTGTGAGTCTGAAGCGTGCAAAAAGCTGTCCATTCTGAGCATACTTGGCTCCAACAGAAATGCCAGTTAGCATAAAGCTAGTGACCAGCTGCAAGTTCACCTTGATGTTAAACCTGGTGGACAAACATGGACAATAGTTATGCTAATACTAACTGAAGAACTGTTTAAGATTCCCTCCCTGCGGTTTTAAAATGATGAAATAAGAAGAAATATTCAAGATGAATTCTGATTAATGATTGACATGTGCAGATGAGTGAATACATTCTGTATCCATTTGAAAACCAGTAGTGTTACAACCAAAGGAGCCTTTAAGGCTAGAGTCTCTGAAAGGGAAACCTTCGAATACACACGGGAGCAGGTCGTTTAGGCCGCAGTCGTTTAGGCCCCCAGTCGTTTAGGCCAACATAGGAGTCGTTTAGGCCAGGCTACCTGAGCAGTTGAAATCTTTATTATTGTACATTCGTTATTATTTGAAGTGGGCGTTTTATTTTGAAGACGGTTTGTGCAGTTTCTCTTCCTTTCTTCACGTTCACCACTCGACATGTTTACACCGGTGCGGCAGTCACTGACGATGTAAGTTATGTTCATACTGATGTGAAATGAATGTGTACATGTTACTTACCTTTCTGATAGTGTTTTCTTGCTCCTGGTGTGTATTTGCACTCTTTAAAATGTCCGTTTCTGCTCGTTAGCATGATCGCGATTTAGCATTGTTAAGCTAACCGAATTTGTATTATACAGCATTATTGTCCAATGAATTTGGCAATGCGGATGATAAATTTCCACAATTTTATGAATTTATAAATCACCATTTATTAAATAAAAAAAACGTTTCCACACTAAAGTTGGTTATTAAATAATTTACCATAGTTATGTAGGCTACCCAGACAGACCAGTAGAGCCGACTTATATCTTATAATAACGAATGTACAGTAATAAAGATTTCAGCTGCTCAGGTAGCCTGGCCTAAACGACTCCTCTGTCGGACAAAAACGACTGCAGGGGGGCCTAAACGACTGCGGCCTAAACGACCTGTATCCATACACACTCTCAAAAAATACAAACTCTCTCCCCAAGCTCATTTTAGATAATGAACAGATGCCTCCTACCCTCTTATACAAGACAACAAAAAGAGAGATCACGCTGAAGCTAGATACAAACATAGTTACTAAATTATTCAGAATAATTAAAATAATGCTTCATTTTAAGGTGAGTTTAATATCAGAAGTGGAAGAAGCTATGACTGCTTGCAGTGATCCAGAAGAATTCATACTTTGTAGGAAACCACCTCAAACTCAATCACCCATGTAAAGCAACACAAGCAGAGAAATTATGCATTGGTAATGGTAATTGTGGAGATTAAAACACATTTCATGCTGAAAGTGACAACAGAAAGATATTTGATATTTAGTTTCTTACGGAGACAAAGGACACCATGAGTGATAACACAAAACTCATTGAAGAGATTTTTACTGAGCTAAAGGAGGGGCTACAGTACTTTTTGTAGCGACTGTGGAGTAACAGCTTACTCAATTAAACTAGTGGAGCAGCAGGTGAATTTGGCCTCATCTTTTTTTCAGGCAGACATCAGTGTTTGTTCTGGACAAAGAAAAGCGCTTTTCCTCAGTTCAAACCTTGTATAACCAGTGCCAATTCTTAGAGAAGCTGTGTATCAGTTAGAAACACTCCCCTCTCTCACACAGCAAACTTAGGAGAGTCAAGTCTGACACCTTGTGGTGGGAGACTTTTCATCACAGTGAACACTTGCACGTCTAAGTGTCGGACATTATGGATTTCTGGGTTTGGATGCTGAATGTGATAGTGGTTAAGTCTGAGTTAATAACTTCAACTGATTTTATGAATGATAAAACTGAATCAGCTGCTTAGAGGCGGTACAAAAAAAAGCTGCCCTGAACAAAAGAAAAAGTGGCCAAAATTGTAATAGAGTGCAGCTCACTGTCTTTATACAGAAACACCAGCTGCAACATCTCACAAAAAGCACATTACTCTTGGTTAAAAAACAGGATACGAGTCATCTGGGAAACAGAAGATACGCCTGTGGAGTTGCCACAGTGAGCAGATGCGCTCCCGTGTGATGGAGGTAGAACCTCCTGCATCACCAACAAAATAGCTGATTTATTAAGGTCATCTTTACTACTAAGGGCTCAGGGTTATGTCCCACTAATTGCTAGGTAATAATAACAATCGGTCAACCCTTGATACACCTTGAACATCCAACTACTCACTTGCTAACTTCCTTATATTGTGCAATCTCTTCTATGTAGAGCAGGTCATGCAGCCGGGCCTGGTAGTTGTCTTTGGTCAGAGTCTTGTCCAGAACTGACTGGGTGAAGAGCTGGTCGGCCGACAGAGGTATCTGGTATCGAGCAAGGAGGCTACGCTCCAGTTCACCCATCGACTCGTTGGGGGTGAATTCTACGATTGTTTTACATGAAGGATCCCAGCGCTTCGCAGTCATCAACAGCTGCTGCCTGGCTGCCATCAGATGTTCTAAGTCTGGAGAACAAGGCACAAGTGAACAGGCCGAAGCTTTCATTCCCGTCACTTCTTGATGGTTACATAATGCTATTCATTTTTATTATTCAATATGCACTCATTTTCAGAGCTCCAGAGTTTCTTTAATCATACCTTCAATGGAAGCAGCATCCACCATGATTCGCTGCATCAGCACAGGCTCTGAACCAAAGTCAAAGACAATGGTCTGTCTGAAGGTCCCAAAGATCTCTGTGCTGAAGCCAACTGCCACCTTGTAGACACAGTGATCAAGGCCATTGTCTACTGCCACTGTGAAAACACCACAGTGGAGTACATTAAAATCCTCAATCCGTTGTTTAAAAAGAGAGAAAGTCATCACTTGAACATTAATTAAAAAAAAGATATGGGAAAAGACCAAAGCAAAATAAGGAAAATTCATCAGGCATTACACAAAAGTGTGTGGTTTAAATGTCATATAAACAAGGCTACATTACTTAATGTTTGATTCTGTTGTCAAACAGAGTCTGAAATAAAAGCTGAAATGCATCAAATTAAGATCATTATGTATTAATGAGCAGTTGCTGATTTTAAAACTAAAAAGTCAGAAGATAAAAATCCCCACGCACACACACAACAGCTGTCAGTAACATTCAGAAATGGGAAATGATCAAACAGAAAGTGAGCACACGTGCGCCTCCTCCAGCTGAACATTACAGTAAACTACACCGATATAAAAATACTGTTTGAAATGATAAAGTCGATGTGTCACACCGCCCTGCACAGTTTAATGAGTAGTTGCTGCATTTGCTACCCATTTTGACACAATCTATAACAGGACTAATACTATATCATTACCAAATTTGTCTCTAGAAACAGAGACAGTATCTCTACGTATATACCTCTCCATCGGTTTTAAAATGAAATGTCAAATAATAATTGTGTTTAAAAAGCCTGTGTAACCTTTAACCGTTTATCAGCACCATCACACCATTAATATTTGGTGACAGAAGCAGTAAAAACATATTTAAAAAAAAAAAAGACAGGGGGATGTTTAACAATATGAGTCCATACAAACCTGCTGTTTCCTCTCCTGAAGTCCACTCTTGGCACGCTTTGGGAACGGCTTGAAGCCGATCGCCAGCCGACACGCCTGTGATGAAGAAGTGTGGCCGATGGGCATCATAGAGCAGAGCGATGCGGTACAGCTTTCTAGCCGGCTAAAGAAAGAGCATAATGACGATAAAGCTTCTTTTTTTGTTGTTGTTTTTTTATAAACAGATTCAAGCAGCACTGACAACCATTCAGTAAAAACTTGGCCGAATTGTCTTTTCTCACTGACAGTTGATAATGCATCATCCTACCTTGCACAACAAGGAGAAGATCCAGGAGTGGGACGATTTTTTGGAGGCGACTGTAACAGAGAGGCTGGAGCTGGTCTCTACATTCACTCCTTCTAAACTGTCACTTAGCTGGAAGGACAAAAAAAAAAAAAAAAAGCGAGTAAGAAACTTTAAGTGCTTCTCTCCATTCATATCTAAATTTAAGGAAAGTAAGTCAAATACGTGTAGAAGCCAAGTACAGTGGTCAATAGAACAAAAACATGGCAACATTATGTGTCACAAACTGTGTGCTATGAAGATAAAACTGTTGTGAATAAAAAAAGGTTTCTTTATGTCCTTTAATATCCTGTAATTCTGAAAACACTGCGAGTAAAACCCTGCTAAATGTAAACAAGAAAAGATGACAGATTTGGGAAAATCAGAAAAAAAAGAAAGAATATTGTTTAATTGTGGTGTTAGACCTTCAAACAACTTTTCTACATGATCTACGTGATCAGGATTTTCTGGAATCAATTATGTAGTAGAGACAGGATTCAAGACGACCCTGCCCGTAAGACCACAGACTTTCAGCATAGAGCGGGGTGACATGGCCCAAATACTGGCAACAGGCTGGAGGCATTTGGTACAGGGCTGCAAGTGGTCCGGCACAATAAATAAATACATTTACATTTAAAAAAAAAAAAAAAAAAAAAAAAAAAAAAAAAAAAAATTAAACCTCTACTATTATCCCTGGATGGGACAGATTCAGACTCCCACAGCTTCGGTGATATATTGTTGAGACAAAATGTGCGATTCGTGTGAGGGAAATATGTGATATGTTATCAGTGGTACAGTAGTTGATACAGCATATCTGTACTGATATGCTAATTAGTCATTTGGTAACTATCCTTGTAGTACAATAACAGTTTTGCTGTGGAAGACGATCTAATCTGAAGATAAGACACTGCTTCATCTTCAGCTCAGAGAATTTAGCTAGTTTGTGGTCTAACTGGACAGTTTTCAAAGTTTATGTTTCTTGGCAGTTACGAAAATCTGCCGTGCGTGCTGCACTTTTACTTTAGGATGCCTTTTTTGGACACCGCAGAGTATAAAAGTTGTTGTGTGGTGCACCGCATGCCTTATGAGCTGATGTAATGGAATTGATCAATCATCTACTACAAGACTGCAGACATTAGTTTAAAGAACCAAAACACTGGGAAATAGCTCAAACATAAGTCAAAAAGGCTACTAATAGCTTAAAAATGTGTGCTAAGGTAAACAGCAGAAGTTGAGCTAACATCAGAAATCCAGAATAACAGGACTTCAGTATCACAATGTTTGATGGTTCAAATAAAAAAAACTTAAGTCTGGTATTGAGAGAAAGAGGAGCAACGGAAAGAAAGACTTAACACACTGATGGAACTCAGTGAGATACACGTTCGGAATACAAGATTTTCAGAGTCATCAGATTGTTCGAATGGACACACGACAACATGCTCCTCTTGTGTTCAGGGCTTTCTGTGGCAGGGGGTCACACACTACAAGACGTTTTACTTAACCTCTTTAGTTGTTGAAAACAAGGTTTGAAAACAAAGTTGAAAACAAGGTTTTCCCCAACGAGTTCCAAGTCTGTCATGCTGTCACACAGTGGAAACATCAGGTAAGCATGAGTGTTGGAGCCATCATTTAAACAAAGTTTCCTGGTTAGACCATGGGTAGTCCTCACCATGCTCTCTGTCGTGTTGTACGTTATTTATTTGACTTTTCCAAGTTTTGTCCTGTCGTGTCACCCGTTATCAGGTCTCTTGTGCTCTCATTGGCTGTTGTTTCCTCCTGACAGTTCACTCACAACTACTCCCCTGCCAACCCTGTGAAACCATTAAAGATGCTAGGCTCTGGAGCGTTACTGCATGCCAGTCAGTTCTCATATCGCGTCTTTCAAACTGTCACACATCGTGATTGATGAGGACCCAACAAACCACTGACTTGCGTCAGATGTGGGTCATTTGTCTACGTCTTCAAAAACCTAGCGTAGCGTGAACTAGGCTTAAGAAAGGACCCTCAGTGTCTCAGCTTCTTCGTGTTATACACAGAGTTGATCAAAATCCCAAACAGAACTTGGAAGAAAGTGAATTCTCACTTTTCTACAGTATTTTGCTGTTTTCTATCGAGTTACTTGTGCCTGCATACACCCCACAGCCACTCACCACTTTCTCTGGGGAAAGGGAGTTCATCCACTTTTCTATGAGGGTTTCCATGTAGTTTTCTGTGAAGTGTTTGCTCTCCTGCTGCTGTTTGAGACGAATGAGTCGTGAAGCATAACGCTTCTGCCATTCCATCAGTTCCTCCTGGGAATGAGCAGATGTACACTGGGCCCCGTACCGACACAGGCCCTGCTCCAAGTACCTACAGGACAAAATTTTTACATTTATTGTTATACGCCGTCACCGGTTTCTATGCTCATGTCACACTGGCCCAGTTGGTATAAATTAATTCCAACATGGAAAGAAAAGGAAAAAAAATCTAAATGTATAAAAACGAGGGTTCGTGTGCAAATGGTGGGACTGCAAGGTCAGAAACTGGCTGGAAACATTTTTCTCTTGCAAATTGATGTAATATGGTAAGAAAAACTAAAAACAATTCGTCTTTGTGTGACTGCTGATGTGACAGCAGAACGTGCTCAGATTGAATCAGCAAGAACAGTCCATCAACAATTACATAGAAATGGATATCATTGTAGGAATGGATGAAGACCTCACCACAAAAATGAATGCACCTTTGAAAGTTAAAAAAAAAAAGGGCTAAAGCCAAATGTGCTGCATTTCCGGAATGTAGTAACGAGTGATTTTAGGCAGAGAAGTTATCCTTTATCATATTCTCGATATGTGACATTCCCTAAGATAACAGTTCAGGCCTGAATGTGTATTCTGCTGGCATGGTTTGAGCAAACTTGTCTTTTTAATGGAAGGGTCCCTGCAAATCAATAAAAAGGTGTTTAGCCAGACCACTATTATCGTTTGATGAAACATTTCGATCCAATAAATGGGGTCTCGCCCAGGATTACAGTGATGTTGCAGCGAGTTATATTACAACCCTCAGTGAATAACAATCTTTTATGATATTACCTACTGTATATCAGTCACTTCAAAAATCAAATCAAACCGTATATAAACCAAAAAAGACATTAACTGCCCTGATACCAAATTCTTCATTGTTTACTTTTGTGTTCAAAGTACAAGATGATTTATTTGACCTTTTACAGAGGGTGTACTCCTCGCTGCTGGTGACTCCTCTGGGAGGAGGCCGGAACTGCCAGCCATCTTGGACCTCTGTCAAATCACAAGTAAAGTGGTCAACAAGAGCAAAATGATATTGGCATAACAATCATAATATTAATCAAGATGCCAACTGACTTAACAACGCACAAAAATTCACAGAAATGAGATCGACTGCACATAAATAAAGGTTAAAAAGAAATATTGAACTCCTGGTACAGATTTACTCACCTCCGTCCAGGTCGTCTGTGTATTCTGGTGCCATCTCTCTATTTATAGCCTGGCATGAGATGGAGCAGGTAGGGGTGGGTGGTGGTGGATGCAGAAGATTATTATTAATATTATGTAAACTAGTACTTTAGCTGCAAACAAGCAGTCTGGCTACTACATTTCCATAAAAGGAAAAACAAGAAAAATTAATAAATTCAAAAATAAGGCAGGCAAAATAATGAAGTTATGGTTAAAATCTGGCCTTAAAAAAATAATCTTATGAGTCAAACCTTGTAAGTACGATACAATTATTTCTAAACACCAAGAAAATGCTGAAAGGCCTAAACAGGAGGGCAGCAAGCACAAAAGCAAGCTGAACAGCCTCGATCCATAAACTCAGACACTTACCTCTATTTCAGAGAAGAGCATTTTTAGTCTGGTCAGGTCCTTTGTAACGATGCCATTCTGTGAAGGTGGGAAAAGGCTCTTCATTAAAGCATAACCACAATAAATACGTTCAGTACTTGGAAGTAACGGTCATACTTTTTGCATTCCATTTTTACTAAACATTTTGCTTTATGTGCTATAAAAGTCTGCCCGTTGTAAATTCTATTATTTTTACTACAAAGTTGTCTTTAACAGCTCCTAAAAATTGCTCCATTGTACAACTACTTGGAATCCAACAACGCCAAAAAGCTCAGATCACTGAATTTCAAACACACGTCATATGCAATTTTTCAATGTGTAGTAAAAAAAAACCTCCTTAATTTCTGAAAAGGGACATTTTTGTCCCCTTTTAAAATGACCTAAAAACATCATATATTAATATTTTTTTTCAATTTTTTTTTCCATAAACCTTTTATTCCACTTCAGTTCTAATCATAACTACCAAGTTTTCAATTATTTTTTAAAAAATTAACCCTTGGGATGCTAATTTGAACTTTTTAGCCCAAATTTTAAGCCTTTAGGTGCCGGTATTTTCAAAATATGGAATGAAAAGTGGAATTATTGAGTAGGGGTAATTATGGTCTGGGATATGTCAAAGATTTGCAACAACATCGATTTCTAGGGATTTTTAATTTTTTTGTTATGCCCGATTTAAAAAATTCCTTAATTTCTGAAAAGGGCCCTTTTTGTCCCCTTCTAAAATGATCCCCAAAATACCATATGTTAATATTTTTTTCAACTTTTTTTTTTCCAGAAATCTTTTCTTCCACTTCAGTTCTGATCATAACCACCAAGTTTTCAATTATTTTAAAAAAATTAACCCTTTAAATACTAGTGTATATGAGGTAAACACCAATTTCTGTTAAAAAAAAACACACACAAAAACTGCTGTATTTTCAATGTATGTAGTGCAAAGTGAAATATTCTATGGGGGATTATTAGGTCTGGGATATGTCATTGATGAGCTACAACATCAGTTTTTAACAGCTTTTTAGTTTTTCTGCAATGGCAGATTACAGAAACGGCTCCCATAGACATCCATTATAATGAATATAGCATTAGTCTCTGGTACACACACACACACACACACGCAGTCCAGGATTATTTGGGGTTTTCGGTGCTCATCCTCGCTGACCACTGGGTCCCTGTGTGCTGTGCTGAGGAGGAGAACATTTTCCACCTCTTCGGCACATATGACACTGCAGTGTGTGTTGCAGTGAAGGCAAATGTTGAGGAGCGCACAGGTCTGTGGCTCGCCTGCAGATGGACTGGGGGAAGCTCAGGCTTAGTCCTTCTAATGGTCCCAACCATGGCGAGTTTTCATTTGAGCAGATTTTCACTCCAAAACTTGAAGATAGCAATTTAGCTTATTAGCCCACGACGTAGGCCGATAAATTGTAATACAGCGTCTAAAGCTCGCCACTCCCAAACCCTTCATCGGTAAAACGGCCGATGTACAACTGAATTTCAATTGCAGCTAGAAACTGAAACATTCATTTCTTAGACGTCTTTGACAGGCTATGAGCTGCGCACGTCACAGGCAACCCACACTTTGATGCCATATTTTGGGGGTTTGCTGGGGATATACTGCCGAAACGTGCAGCGACCCCGAAAGGCCACCAGCTGCTCTTCGATGCAGACTTATTTGCCCGGGGTGAAGAAGCGGGCGAGTCAGCTCTCCCACTTCTCCCAGAGAGCTGCAATCGGAGCCAGTTTGCCTTGTCGCTGTCGATGGGGTTGTGTCAGCCGGTCATCAAACCGCAGCTTTGATACAAGGGATTCAAATCTTGTACGTGCCATGGTTTGCCTGAAAATGGCCCATCCAGTGCATCCCACAGACTGAGGGTGCTCTCACCTCCTGAGTGATGTACCCCGGCGAGGATGAGCAGCCGAGGAATGCCTGCAGCTCTCCTTTGTTGGTGTCCCTCTGGGCCTCTGTGGTGTGTCTGCCTTCCAGGTTGGTGAATTGAATGATTAGCTCCATCAGCTCATCGGTCAAAAAAAGTAAGGCCCGATCGATTATCGGCCCCACCGATATAGCGGGCCGATATTTAGCATTTTGGGGATATCGGCATCGGCCATACTTTCCATAAATTTCTACCGATAAGTTTATATAATTTTCACAACCAATTTTGCAGCCGTTTGGTTCTGAACGCGTCTTCTGCTCTCGCCACTTTGAGTTCATGAGCATTGCCTCGCCCGTCACAGCATCTGATTTGTTTGGCACACGGAATACAACCAATCAACACGCAAGGCTGCGAACGGTTTCAAGGCGGCTGCGGTGCGGGTGGGGCCACGGTGGTGGCAGTACTACTTGAAGCAGAGAGAACAAACTCCCTTCAAAGTAAGCATATACGAAGCCTTATCCCCTGCAATAAGTCACAAACACACCAACGTTGCAAAAGCACGGCACCACAACGTCTTTATTAATGTATACAACTAGTGAAAATGGTCCGTTTGATCTGTGTAACGACGCAAAGCTTTAGCTCACGTAAGGATAACCAGAATGACAGCGAATACTCCTCACTGAAACGGCTGTCCATAAAGCAGTCTCAGCAGTGTACAGTCATTTTTAAACCCCCACATGGAAACGTGAACGTGTCTATAGTTCTACACGAAAGGTGGACTGAAAGCCATGGTCAATGAAGACCAAATAAAACGTGTTTGTGTTTGTTGCTGAGACTAACCATTTGTTAGTGCAAGCCTGCTAGCTACTTGGTAGCCTGCTGGTGTGAGAGCCTATCTTGTTCCGTAACAACTGGTTACCCAGCACGTTAGAACCAACGGTGATTGGTCGTAATGTCCCTCTTAATTAACTTTAATAGAATTAAGTTTTGGCCAGTCGATGCGTTTCAAACATCTGGAGTAACATCTTGTTACGGGTAGCCAGACAGGCTGTCACACCACCACCAAGTAGCTAGCAGGCTTGCGCTAACAACCATGGTGTTAGGTGAACAACTTCATGAAGCCGTACGCGACGCGACTCAGATGGTTCATTGTAAAGTTGTACAGGGATGTTTATGTTTATTTTACCGTTTAAAAATGCTATAAGCAGCTCCCTACACTTGATTTTTACTTCTCAGTCATTTTCATTTCATTTCATCTTCTCAGTCAGTCATTTTCTATTACTTATTAATATAAAAATAGCATATACAAGTATTCTCATAGCAGGGAGTGATTTATTTTTTTATTGATAATTATGTATTTATATTATTATTTTATTTCCCGTTTTATTCTAAGTTATGCTTGGCTTTATTTTAAAAATGCTGCTGGCAGCTCCCTCCCTGCACTTCATTTTTACAATTAAAAAGACTTAATGGATATGAAAGTTTGTGTCAGTGTGTGCTATTTTTAATTTATCGTGAATACTGTTTCTATTTATCGGTTGCAAATATCGGTTATCGGCCTCCCATTTCCATAATTATCGGTATCGGCCCTGAAAAAACCATATCGGTCGGGGCCCTAAAAAAAAAGATCCCAGATGGACTTCAAATCGGTTATGCGGGTGCATGCGTACGTGGTAGGTCCAGGGCGAGCGCAGGCAGGTATCGGAGGGTGTTGGCATGGTTGTCAGACCAGGATTTCTTGCCATTTCTTGACACCTACAGAATATCCAAGCCAGCAGTCTCATCAGCTTCATCCTCCGTGCTGTTATAATCAGAACTGCTGGAGGGAGGGTGAGTTCCCATTCTTCATCTGAGGAGTCATCAGAGGAGGATGAATAGAGAGAGTCGCTGTCCCCTCGTCTGAGGACTTCCTCCACGGCTTGGGCAACGCTGAATTTTTGTGCCATTCCTTCCAACCTTCCTTCTTTGAGGTGAATCAGGAGAATGAGAAATGTGCACAGCTCTCGTATTCTCATGCTGGTGGAGCCGTCGTTGACAAACGAGGGTGCTTTCATCATGTTACCTTAAAGACACCTACATTATTTTATTATGTTACCTCAAAGAAACCCAAACTATTTCTCAGTCTGACGACCTCATAACATCACTGGGGTCAAACAGGTTTCTGTGTGTGTGTGCGCGTGTGCCAGTCTAATGCTGTATTCATTATAATGGATGTCTATGGGAGCCGTTTCTGTAATCTGCCATTGCAGAAAAACTAAAAAGCTGTTAAAAACTGATGTTGTAGCTCATCAATGACATATCCCAGACCTAATAATCCCCCATAGAATATTTCACTTTGCACTGCATACATTGAAAATACAGCAGTTTTTGTGTGTGTTTTTTTAACAGAAATTGGTGTTTACCTCATATACACTAGTATTTAAAGGGTTAATTTTTTGAAAATAATTGAAAACTTGGTGGTTATGATCAGAACTGAAGTGGAAGAAAAGGTTTCTGAAAAAAAAAGTGGAAAAAAATATTAACATATGGTATTTTGGGGATCATTTTTAGAAGGGGACAAATATGATGAGTATCACTATCTACAGTGTGAAATTAGAGGAGAAAGTACACCCCAAGTGGACAAAAATGTCCCTGATCAGGGATTAGGGTAAAAGTTCTTCTGAAATGGCCGGTGAAGTGATATTTGCATCAGCATTTTTATACACGTCCCATAAAAACAGTAGCTGGTGAGCCTAAACTAAATAAATCTTACCATGATGACAGAAAACCCTTATTTCTAATCTGATCCTGAACAGCCATAACATTCTTGCTTTCACATTTAATTACCGTCAATGCGCAGCCCGAAAACATAAATGCATAGTTTGCATACAATGTATATTTATCATACCATTTGCTCTCCATACAAGGCTTTAGAGAGGATGCTGGCCACTTCTTGCAGGCTGCCATCCAAAAGCATGGAGTGCAAACTCGCCTGTAGTGAACCATCGCCTCGTGCAATTTCTTCTGCAAGAACTGCGACAGAATGAAGAAAACAGAGATAACAGGTCAGAGGAGAATCAACTGATTTTAAGTCTCAAAGAAAGAATAAAGACGCAAAGTGAGTATACATTTACACATCCCATCCAAAGCCAAACATTGACTCTTGACATCAAGCCTTTGGGTTAAAAACAACAACTGCTGTTTGGGCTTCTTCTCGCACCTCTGACTTGAAGCCATGACAACGATAACAATAGACACAACATACACTTTGCACAGCAGATGGACCCAAATTCAAGACATCCATTTCATCAAGACAGATGTGTGTTCTAACCATATACAGCAGGCTTGAATAGTTTCAGAAGCCTCTGTTGTGTCTCAATGGCTCAAAAAATATCTCTTCCTTCAAACGGTTGGTTTAAGAGGAGAGTTCCGTGATGTGTGAGCAAGCCTGAGGCGAGCTCGTTCTCTCAGTCACTATCTCCCTTGCGGATCAAATTTGACGCCTCTGTACATTAACATGGCACAATGTGCAAAGTAGGTGAATGAATCCTGGCTTGTAAAGTTTTTCCCCCACACACCCATCACTTGCCCCTCATCGATTTACCAACCTAAGAGATCCCTTCAGCGACTTTCTTTTTCAATAAATAAAGACAAGGTACAGCTTGTTTGGGGCAATGCAACCCAAAGCCCTTTTGGAAAGAGCACAAAGACAATGTGATTGTAAAGAAAACACGTTTGAATTGCTACTCACCATGTTTGCAGTCTTCATCTGCTTCATCATAGTTTTTCTGTTAACAGAAGGAGAAAAAAAATTGGGGGTCACATAATCTTCAACAATGGCCGTCTTTGACAGTTGAAGCCATTATTGAGTCCCTCATATGGTTATTACAGGACTTCATATTGTCCATAATCTCAGAGCTAATGTAACGTCTTCAATTCGAGTGAATAACAAAACCACGTGGAAAAACTAAGAAATGGCGTTTCTTAAAGTCATATTTAATCTCCTCCTCGTGTAGTAGCACTGAGGTACAAAACTGGACTGGCTGAACAATGATCAGCTTCTGCTTTCATTAAGGGATAGCAACTATGTCAGCAAGGCTTAAAACAGCTGGTGTCCTCACCAGTTGTAGGAAGGCAGCAATTCGATAAAGCAGGGCTCGGCTACGGAGGGGTCCGGCTGCAACAACGGATGGAGGGCTCAACGGGACAGGGGCACTGGAGGTTGGGGTTTGGGGCCCAAGGACCACCAGGGCATCTGTGCTGTGGGTGACTGCCGCCTCGTACTCCCGCCTGGCTAACGATCTGCTGGCTTCTTCACATGACTTCTCCGCTCTCCTGTCTGCCATGACTTAGAGACAAAACGTCTGTAAGTACAAGAGGAGAAAAAAAAAAAAAAAACAGCAGGTAGAATGAGCCGAGCATCCTTTCAAAAAGAGGGTTAGGTTAAAATAAAAAAAGGAGGGGGGGCTCCCAACCCACAAGAAAAAACATGATATGCCTAAATTTCTAATGTCACCAAAGTAGCCGTCTAATCAAAACACCAGACTGAGGCTATTTCTTCCTTTTTTTGAACAGTTTTGGAGACAGTTTTACTGAAATTTGTAACTTTTATACTCGCCACTGTGCTCAGATGCGAGTTGCTCGTAAAATACTATCACACTATTCGGGGCCAGATGCACTGATGGAACTGCACCCCGTAGTATTTTGGAGGCAGGAATCTACTGATCAGCCTACACAGGAGGCAGAAAGGACAGTGAAATAGGCAAATGTCGGTTTAATTTTATAAAAATTGAATGCAGCCGATCACACAGCAAAAGAAAAGCTGTCACTCACTGAACTCCTGGGAATTAACGGTCAGGAGAGCAAAGTATAGAAGACTCATGTAAATAAAAGCATGTGCACAGTTCATACAGTGGGTACTGACACCGATATGTCAGCCCTTTCTTTTAAATACATACAGATTTTTTGCACCTTAAGTGCATTGCTGATAAATGTTTTCATAACTTTTAAAGAAAAGCCAACGTGTGGTTTTGTTTTAAAGAAAGGAATTAAAATTAAGATTAAGATCAGTTTAGTGTGTCTGAGGGTTTTTTCTGTCCAATTATTAGCATTCATCACATATATGACTAGAAATAGTTAAAATGACTGTGCTGTTTTAAATAGGTGGTTTTCTGACATTATGTGCTGGTGCTTTAGTTCCGGTGTCTGTCTGACATTAACCTTCCAACATGCAACCATTTGTATGTCGCTGATTTCACACAACACAATGACCTTTTCCCTCCTAATGTTAACAAACTCCATGCTTCCCAGTCAATAACTTAAATTACTGTCCTGACTGAAGAACACAACTTCTCACTGCTGCGGTTTGTAAAGTTGGAGAATCCACACAGGAGGTACATATTTGGATTTTGCTATGCAGGAATTCAAACCGCACCAAAAATGCCAGAGATCTGGTAAACCCGGAGAGTATAAAGTCTTCACTTCAATTGCATCTTCATTCTAAGTCTACAAAACCAAATTCTGAAAAGCACGTCATTGTCCAAATACTTGTTCACTTGACTAAAT
Organism: Odontesthes bonariensis; assembly: GCF_027942865.1. Lineage (NCBI taxonomy): Eukaryota > Metazoa > Chordata > Actinopteri > Atheriniformes > Atherinopsidae > Odontesthes > Odontesthes bonariensis. The sequence goes on along the minus strand of NC_134509.1, from coordinate 30,051,416 downwards.
ATTCCCTTTGTCATGGCGATGCCAGAAGATATTCCAAAGAAGCTGAAGGACACTGGGATCTGGATGTTTGCACATTTGTTTAGACTGCTGCCTTCACGACCTAATTACTGATAAGTGGCTATTACATAATGACAGTGAAGATTAAAATATGTCCATGAAGTCAGATAAACTCTGTAAACCTGTAGCATTTAAACAGACGCTCAAAGAGGTCGTGTTTTAAAGCTTTCAATGTTCCAAAGAGCACTTCAATAATTGGGATGTGTCAGTAGCTGATATTTTACAGGTTGACAAGAACACAAATCTTATTTTTACACTGATGGAATTCTAGCTTGTCGTTATGCCTGATGATGTGCAGCATGCAACGGACGAATACCACCACTTTACATCTCTGAGATGTTATTTTTACCTCTGTCCATCACTTTTCTCTCCAAACAGCCACACAAGCTTGTTGATTGCACCTCGACTGAGCAGAAGTACAGACAGACCGTCCCCTTTTCCTCCGTGTTCGTCAGCAATAAGACCGACTTACAGCCACTCCTCACTGCTGTCAACTTAGTCCGCTTAATTAAATAATGTATTATCGATTAAATAAATCAACTGGCATTAAATGTAGCCACGTGTTGGGAAAAACAGTGGCCAAATTTCCTTGAAGAGTGTCAACAGAACAGCCAAGTGAAAATGAGTATTGACTTTTCCATCTTCTCCCCTGCAGAGCAGCAGCCCGACTGTGACCCACGGATAAGAATTAACCTTCCCAGAGACGGTTTATTCGTCACCAAATCTAAACAGATGTGCTCGCAGGCGATTTTATCTGCCAGTGCTGGATTTGTAAAATTAGCGTCTGCTGGTTTATGTGCAGTCTGGGTGGGTGATATTTCAGTTACAACAGTATTTCTGACTCATTGTTCTCCCAGACAACAGAAACAAAATGTAAATATGACTGTATCCAAATCAAATTGTATGAGAGCAGAGATAGTGCAAGAGAAGTAAATAGTTGTTAGCTGCTCAGAGATGTTGACAGTAGGTAGAATGCAAATACTTGGTGTTTCTATGGTACTACTGTCAATATTATAATAGCAAATATTTATAAGAAACAAGATATATACCATGTATCACCAGTCTGCCAGCAAATTCTGATGTATAATGTTTTTTGACCATATTGCCAAGCCCCAGCAAACCGTTTAACTACTAAGTGCTATAAGACGACTAAATAACAGCACAATGTATTCAGTTTGTCTCTGGTCCAGCAGACTGGCTCCATCTTGGACTGCAGCTGTTGATAGTTAGCTATCTCATTTCGGACAGACTTTATGGCATCCTTGTTCTGCTCTGCAGCCTTAATGGGCTTGGCACAGCGACACATGAACTTGTTGTCTACCTATTCCAAGTTTTGACTGGAGTGGCCCTCCAGCCTGAACGTATTTTCCTGAGAGAAGAACAAGGACTAAGGTCACTGGCTGCAGTAAATGATGGTGGAGCTGGAGTCTATCGAGATGTGAGCCTCAGTGGAGACCTGAATGGCATCAAACTCCAACCCAAAAGCGGGGATACACGAGAGCAGACAGGCTGGGGTTAGCTGGTAACTTGCAACAGAACTTTTTACATAAAACACTACAGCAACAAAACTGGATAACCCCACTGCCCGTGTTAACAGGAGCAAACTGTTGTCCAGCTGCCAACACGTACATACCACTACCAAAGGTGCTGAAACGTTACATAATCCGTTAAGGTTTTCTATGTTTTACTTCAGACAATAATTTGGATCTCAGTCATGAGATCAGATGTAAGATTAGTCAGAAAATTTGATTGGGTGGGGCCTCCGTTGCCACTTGAAAAAGTAAAACTACTCTCACCTTTCCACTGCGAGCTGGACTAGCAGAACGATACCACAGACCCGGAATTCAACTTAGCCAAACGACATGTCACCTCATTTAAAGTGAAGGAAAAGCAAGACTTTTGATGCCTAAAATAAATACGTGTGAACATGGCCTCTGTGGGTATAAAAGCGTATTATTGATTATTTTGCTTTAAACTTGTGATGTAGATCAAACGTAGCAGCAGAAATCTGTGTTCAACCTTTCATATGAAAGTCAAACAGCCTCATATGCTTCACTCTCATAGGAAGCAGGATGATGAAGGCTGATAAGACGCCACTTCTTAACCAAAAAGGGAGATTATTCAGATCACCATCTTAGTCTGCATGCTTTTCCCTTCCCCATTTACTTAGCTTGGCTATTTGTTAACTTTGTTCAATGCTAGACTTAGTTTACAGTACAACGTCCACACTGTTCCACCTTTTGATGCACTTCTCACCAGGCAGCAGAGGTCATCACAGAATCAAAGCTACATGATTGTGAAAGGTGCTTTAGACAGAGGGTTTTGTTACTTCTCTGATTTTCCAGTGATACGGTGTTACGCTCCCTTTGTTTGGTCAGCATCATGATGCAAAGATGGAATAATGAAGGATTTTCAGCAATATAGCAAAATCTGTGTGTAAAGAATAAAAGAAATCCCTGAGCAACAATAAATTAACAACTTGTCAGCAAAATGCAATAAAGTGAACGCGCATGTGAATTTAAACATCAGTTAGCGATTACATGAAGCAGTGTGGCCTTTTTTCTCAATAAACAGCACGGATGAAAATAGGAGGGTACGCCATGACCTGTTGGAGAACAGCCTAGCCTCAAATGCTTGATAAAGCTGCTTTATTACAAAAATTGGCACCCGACAGACTTATTATCATCATTATGTGTAAAGGTGGTCGGCTGAAAAGAAAAAGAGAAGACAAGAAAAAACTGAATTGCACAGAAACTAGCCGATGTAAATTTCCATTCAAGCACTCACCACACCCTGGAACACAGCTTTTGGTAATGGCTGGCTGAAAATGAACATTTAAACAAGAGCCTATGGCCCAGTGACTTTGTAATATATTTGCAAAAGCTAGTCATTAACTACCATACAAAAAAAGGTAGAAACAAGGCTATGTTAATCTTTCAGAAGGCGTTTCAGTTATTTCTTCAATAATCGGCATTAAGGAACTTTGCCTGTAGCAGCAGCTTGAGTTCCACCGACACAGTTTCTGCTTCTGTCAGCTCTCGTCTCTTGGAAGTCAGGATCATGATGCACGGACGAATTCTCAACTTAATGTAAAGTTGCTTTGTCGGCTTAATATCGAGCAGGTTTTTCATTATGCTGCCAAAAGAGCGACGACCAGCAAGGGTGTGGTCAAAGGACATCTGAAGGCATCCTGGAGTGGGCCCTGTGGGGTAACGGGTGGGGTCACTGTGGGTTGGGCTTGCTGCGCGTAGACACCGTAGAATTGTTAGAGTTAGGAGGCCAGGTGAACTCCTCAGATTCCTTGCAGAGTTCTTTGAGTCTCTCCTGTGCAGTTTAAGCTGGGACCCACTTCTGTCCCACCGGGGGAAGGTTGTTACTCTAAGGGTGTGATGTTCCCATGATCTTAGAGTTGGTAAGTGTCTAACGTCATATCAATGTGAAAGACAGGACGCAGGTGCGTTGCTCATGTTACCCGTCAGTGGTTTTAATGATATGGCTGATCGATATGGACCCTTGATCATAGGTTTTAGATAGGAATGCACAAATATATCAAGTCAAGTCAAGTCTTTTATTGTCAGATACACAGAACAACAGTCGTTAGACTGGCTGATATTCTGCTTGTTGACCGCAATGGCCTATCGGCAAATAGATGGCTGTGGCCAATATTTATCTGGAGAGTCCTGAAACTAACAAGATGTGCTTATATTTTGTTTTGCTCTACATAAAATAATTAAATACAATGTATGTGTGATGAAGGGCTGGAATACCTTTTTTTTTTTGTTACATCAAAAGGAGAATAAATGACTAAAACCAATCAGTATTGACAATCAGGCATGTGAAAAGTTACCATTTTGTTGGGCGTAAAGTAAAATAATGTGGAACATTTGCACAATTTTTTATTTTCTCTTAACATTCTACGTAGCTGAAAAAAGCCCAACCATTTCTACGAGACCCCAAAGAACATTAAACAAAAGCTCATTTTACACCTGCGATGCAGGTCTCAAATGATCGAGACACGTTAGAGGGTGGTGGCGTGTGAGAACGCAGATGACCACCACATCCGCCTCAGAATTCTCACGGCCATTTTGCAACCAGCCACCTATTAAAATGTAAACAATCCCCAAACTGTCCACAGGTTCTCCTGAACATCTCAAGGTGCTTGCCCTGAGTAGCTATCTCTCTTTCCTGCTTCCTCTGAGATTATGACACGTCTGAAGATGTCCATATCTGCGTTTACACAAAGTTAGAACTGAGGCGGGGATGACTTCACTTCCCCTAAAACTTACATCATTCAGCTCAGGAACAATTTATGATTGGGTTATACTTACAATCTATCCTTGTACACCATGTTGATGAGACAACTGGCCAATCATGCCGCACCAGCCATTCTGTAACAACACACCTAAGCTGCATCTGAAATTCCACACTATTCACTACATACTCAGTGTGTGTACCATCATTTAAATAACATTTGAGAGCGTAAACAGCAGTACGCAACTTATTGGATGCACTTGATAGCGTGTATCATCATGGCCCCTCCAGGGACCTTCATTTGCAAGTGGAGGGGTATCACCAAGGTAATGGCATCCAGGTAAAACTATTTAAAAACATATAGTGCTCAAACTGTATTATAATTCAAATAAACTGGCATTTTACTAATCTTACAGCTGAGATGCATCAAGTTTTGTGTGACTTAGATTATAGGACATTTATGTTGGCGTAGCGTCCAGTGCTGCTGTGTTCACCCCTAAAATAGCAAGCCCTTCATGTTCAAATGTCTGACTATTTCTGTGTACTTAACCCCAGATTACTGCAGAATTTCAAGTCAAGTCAAAATGCATAATGATAAGTGTTTTTGCTGTATTTAATGAATCTCAAATAGATATCTGAAACATGTCATTACGAAACAGCTATGGTGGAACATGCTGCGCTGATGATTTAACTGCATTTAAGGGAATCAGCAAAAACTAGGCAGCAAAAAGTGCAGAAACCAAAATGAGGGCTGAAAGTTGCTGGAATAAGCAGTGGTTTGTTGCAGCCAAGTAGAAAACGGGATCCAAGCTAAACCAAACGTAGGTCTGATTATCAGATATTAGCACAGCACCCGCTTGTACTTAGAAGGGCTACTTGAAAAAGTGTTGTGTCACATTCACCACTGTATGTACATCCGTTGTCTAATATCCAAGTTTCCAAGTCTCCTACTTTACATAGGCGACAACAAGTAGTTTGGCGGGATACAGTGGGTGGACACCTTCCTTCATTTTTGGCGACCACGGATTAGTCTACAGTAAAGTGAAGCAGTGTAAAAAAAGAAAGGTCACTTTATCCCTAATGACTGTTATTGAAGAACACCGACTTCTCTCACTCTGCCATAACGTTACTTGGTTTGACAGCATCGTTAGCGACAACGTTTAGAAAACACGAACATAAAACATCCAGATTTAGCTTAACTCAATTATTAAGCGTTTAGAAATAACGCTTAACCATAAACACAAACATTTGGGGTGACATGTTTCGTCTTTCAGTGGATAGTTGTAGCTGTTGTTTGTCTTGCAAACTTGTCATGACTGCTGCAAATCAGAGCGATGACGGCAGCGTTACAAAGCCCTGAAAAATGTCCCCACAGTGTTGGTTAACTTATCGTTTCTTGTTTGCACTGGTTAGAAAATGTTGCTACTAAACGGAGTGTGCGTAGCTAGCAGTTAGCTCACCAGCCAAAACACGGCCTTTCTTGGCACCAAACTGGCAAGCTCACTACAAGAATAGCTGGCTGGTTTGTTAACGTTAGCAGGCTAGCTAGCAGGGTTCGCCGAAACAAAACGGGTTCGGGCCTGAAATTTTGCCACGGTGTTCAGGCGTATATAACCCAAATGACATCCTGTTGTTATCCGTGCATGAACTCAAAGCATTCGTCATTATCCTAGTGATTTATGGAGGGGATTCGTGTCGGTGGCTTTGCGATGCAAAAGACAACTGAAAGGGCTGAAAATGGGAAGTCAACACTTACCTAGCTTTACTTTCTACGCCATCTTGGATCCACTTGTCAGACCATCGCAAAGCATAGTGGGATGTACTGATCTGAAGGTTGAGAGGACTGCTGCGTGTGTGCGTGCGTGTGCGTGAGCGTGAGTCTGCCTGTGTTTATGTGGCCTATGATGGCTCTCTCATGTCAAAAGGCGTTTGTCTGAGAGTGCATTACTGGCAAGTATGTCACTTTGATAATCAGTAAGTGGGAGTATTTACACTCTTTGCTTATGTAAAAAAAAAAAAAAAAAATGCAAATGCAGCAGTATTTTTTAAACTGCATTACAAGTTATGCATGGGAAATATACTCACTTGAGTAAAAGCACATCGATATTAGCAACAACAAGCTACATTATTTCATATTTAATGACATCAAACGATTTTAAAAAAAGAATGATGGTAGGAAAGAGTTCTGGTTCACAAATCTACCTTTAAATAGCGTGATTATCATTCAAACTTTGATTTTGGTTGTAAAATTTGATGATGATAAAATCTTATCATAAAATCATGTGAGGACATTAAAGGGGAAAATCACTACTTAGTGGAACTTCTTAACATGTACAATCTGACCCAAAGTACAAAACATTTTGGCTTCTGTAACACGTCAGAAGCCAAAATGTTTGGAAACTACTAGGATAGGCCTACTATAAGGAGCAGAGTGTTTTAACTCCAAGCTTGTTTTACTATCCTCAGTGTACAATTTTCCTCATATCAGTACCTCAATATTAAAGCTGTTGAGCACATGAAGTGGAGTATAAAAGTGCAATATTTCCAAAAAAGAAAAGAAAATGTTGTGTGTAACGGAAATACTCAAATATTGAAATACAGCACATGCACAGCGTTCATTGTCATTCTTTTTTTTTTTTCAAAAGGACCAAATTGATCAAAAGATTTTTTATATTTATTTATCAGTTAAAATGATCCACTGTTATCTATCAGTGAGAGGGTAAGTATGTGAGAATGCGTATGTTAACATAATCCATAAATTTAAAGATGGAATAAATGTTAAGCAATGCTAAATCTGTTCTATATTCAATAGCTCAAAAAGAAAAGAAAAAAACAATGTTATCGATTTCCCTTTGGGATAAATATATCTTTTTCATCTAATTTCAATTAAATGTCATTCTATTTTACTGTAAATTGTGCTTTTGCTGGGTTAAACTATTCAACTATAAGTCATTAGAAACACCCTCATCCACAGGGATTTAAACTGGTTGTTAAATTGCCTCACAACCACAACATTGGAAAACTCTAGAAAAGAAAAATAGATGAAATGGGAATTCTTAGTGAAACGGGTATGTCCTCCATAAGCCAGACAAACGAGCAACATTTCAAGTTGACTTCTTGACCACATCAGATATGTTGATTGGCCATAATTCGAAAAGCACTGGCATATCTAATGGAGGTAAACATGTTCTCAGCTGAAAAATAAAGCCAAAAAGAGTATCAAAAGCAAATTTCTTTGCTCCCAATCCTTTTTTTCAAAACATGAACTTTACTGAAGAGAATGAAAGGAAAAATAGAGGTGACATACCACAAAGGACAGCTGACCTCAAACTAAATAGGCCATTGCATGTAGCAAACAAATCCATACCTCATAACACTCCTTTAAACAGAGACGTTATCATTCCCCAGTAATTACAAGGTAATTCGATCATCCAGAATGCAGATTGAATTTAAATACGAGTACAACCATCCTTTCAAATGGGCAACTTGAATCAGAGTGAGAAAAAAAAAACTCACAGTTCAAGGATCTGCCCAGTCATGTTGTTTTGTTTTTAGAAACAAAGGAAAAATTGATAAATTATCCATTGAAATTGAAATTTATGTGGCATGCAGTGGTGCAGCACAGGATAAACGCAGGGTTGTTCATTATAGAGTATACCCACATCGAAATGTTCTTTTATTGCAGCGGTGTCAAACTGATCCATGAAAGGGCCGGTGTGGCTGCAGGTTTTTGTTCCAACCCTGCAGCAGGACAGCTGACTTGTTTCCTTCAATCTACTGAACTGGTTAAGACCTTTAGTGCAGACAGTTCAGATGATTGAAGGAAACAAGTCAGCTGTGCTGTCGCAGGGTTGGAACAAAAACCTGCAGCCACACCGGCTCTTTCATGGACCAGTTTGACACCTTATTGTGTGCATTACATTCAGTGCTGTGCTGCAAGTCCATTTCTGCTTTTCTCCAAATGCAATTAGTTAATGGTAGTTGCTGTCATTTGTTGGATTCATGCATGAGATTTGAGGCATTCGTTCAGTATCGATGATTGCTACCCGACGCCAACAAGTAGAAGATATGTCAATAAATCGTCTACGCCGAAGTGCTCCTACGTTCCACCATTAACGGCATGACACAGGTGTTTATCCAAACGTCAGGGGGTTTAATGTTTAAGTACAGTATACAGTGAAAAGAGTTGTAAGCCATCAGTTTAAGTTTTCATGCAGCAGTCAGTGCAAAACTGGATAATATTCCTTAAAACGAGTAACACACTTGGACAGCCATTTGCATGAAGCAGAGACGCAAGAGGAGGTGCTCAAGTATTTATTGTCAAAAAAAAAAAAAAAAAAAAAGGGAACAGTCATACAACTTTTTTCAAATACGTGACGCTGCAAAAGGGCTGCAGTGACATTTTGCCAATATACCATATATTCAAAAGCACTGAGCCCCGCCCCCACCTTCCCTTCTCCCTCCCCCCCACAGAGAACAAAAAAACGAATCGGACTCGCAAGGTAAAATAATGTATTGCGTTCTCGTGTCACTGCAAGTTGTGGATCATCTCCTCCTTGGCAATGAGATGCGTGGTCTTGTTGACCAGAGACATGAGAGAGTTGAGTTTGTGCGACCAGTCGTTGAGCAGGTCGTTGGGGTCTTTGGGCCTCTGGAAGTTGATGATGCCGGCGAGCCGGTCGACCTTGGCATAGATGGTCTTGTTTACAACTAGGCTGGAGAGAAACTCCTCGGATTCCTGGCAAAGCATTTGAGCAGACAGGCATCTTGTTAGTGGTTTCCCGTGAGCCCTAGTTCTAAACATCTAATTAACATTCAAACATGAAAACTAATGTGAGTTTCAGTTGGCTGGTAAAACATTTGCTTACGTCAATAGAGAGGTCGAGCAGTCCAGCCATTCTCTTCATTGTGATTCTGGTGTAATATTTAGCCATTATTCGGATGTTCTGGGGATGAAGGCATAAATTCATTAATATAACCATGAGCTGTGTAATTTGTTGATGGGAATTAGCAATTTGCCGTTCGGATCGGGAACTGTCGAGTCACGGCAATAGACTTTAAATGTACTCGTTCGTGTGGGACTTACATGCTCCACCACCCTGTTCTTCAGGTCCTTCCATCTTTTCTCCGCCTCCTCTGAATAAGAGAAGACATCTGTTGCAGGGCTGTCAGGTGAGCCCTCTCTCAGCTCCTTACTGTAGTCCTCCACCAACGAGGCCCAGCGCATCAACTCCATGGTAGTGAACTGCTTTAGAAGGTCCCTGTGAATATGTGAAGAAGATATTGAAAAATCCCCAAGCGCCCACTCCCTCTAAAGAGTGTATGTACCAGCCACAGAACATAAGGGTAAAGCTGTCGAGCTACGTATCCTGTATGCTTAAAGAAAACGCATTTTCTTTGTAAAGAAAAAAGTAAATCAATCTTGCATAATTTCTTTGGCTTTAAACACCTAAAAAGACAAGTTGTTACATTGTGTAACATGTTAAATGAAAAACGAAAGCTCATCTTCAATTTCATGGAAGCATGACAAAACAAAAAGGGATAGGAGAAACAAAAGGCTGCAAAGGTAAGGGGTACCAAAAAGGAACAGATGGAGGAATTTGTTGCAACTTAATTTGGTTGACAGGCAACAGGCCAGTAACATGAGTCGGTATAAAAAGAGCACCTTAAAAGGTCGAGTCTCTCAGAAGTAAAGCAAAGGTTCAGCAATCTAAAGAAAAATACATCTACAGATTGAGGGGAAAGTTTAGAATAATGTTACTTGACATAAAAAAAATGACAAACGCTTTGAATATTCCATCATCGAAAGTACAAAATACCATCAGAAGATTCAGAGAATCTGGAGAACATCACTGTGTGCACGGACGGCCGAACATGAATATTGGATGGCTGTTATCTTTGGGCTCTCAGGTGGTACTCCATCAAAAACAGTGGAAATCCCTGCATGCGCTCAGGAACACTCCCAGAAATCATTGTGTGTGTGTGTGTGTGTGTGTGTGTGTGTGTGTGTGAACACAGTTCACCGTTCCACCCACACATGTAGGTTAAAATTCAAATTCAATTCAAATTCGCACAAAAAAGAAGCCATAACTAAACAAGATCCAGGAACACCACACCTTCTCTGGGCCACAGCTCATTTAAGCAAGGCTGTGGAAAGGAGGACAGCTGTTCTATGGTTGGAACATTTTCAAATTTTAATTCCGCTTTTTGGATATCATGGGTGCCTCGCCCCCTGGCCTAAAGAGGAGACAATCCACCCTGTCACCAGCGCTCATTTCAAAACGTCAAACTGAAAATATTTGATGCATAATGAAACGCAAAATATGTCAAAGAAGACTGCTGAGCGGCTAGAATCCTTTATCAGACAAGAATGGAACAGCATTCCCCTCCCAAAGGTCCGACAGCAGGTCTCCTCAGTTCCCAGATGTTTACAGGCTGGGGGATGCTACACAGTGGTAAACGTGGCCCTGTCCCGACCTTTTTCAGATCGACGTTGTATTCACCGTAATAATGTAGAGCCAAGAAGCCATGGGACACAAATGATATCTTACTTGTATTTAGGGATTTCTTCCAATTTCTTGTCAGCACTGATTCTGTGCACAAGGTCAGACTGCTCGTTGTCATAAGGAGAGAGGATCACATACAGCACCACGCTCTTCAGGGCCTGCAACAAAACCATCAATGCATTTACTTCTTTCCAGCAACACTGAACAGGCAACAACATGAATAGAAGCAGACCTATAGCGTTTACCACCAAAAGATGTCCAAGTCATGGGTGTGTGTGTGTGTGTGTGTGTGTCCTGACACGGTTGTTGTGAAAAATCTCATCACAAATTACTGTGCTTGGCTCTAGGTTTCAGTACCATAAACAAAGAGATTCACTGAAATTCCAAACACGATATTGCGTTTTTAGGCACAAACCGTAACCATAATACAGAGGAATTTCATTGGATGGCTCATTTAATTCTAATTGAATCAAAATTTTAAAAACACCTGCAGCTACTTTCCAGGAAAATCTCTGAATTCTCGGTGCTTAATAAAGCAGTGAGAGGGTTGCATTTGTTATGGTCACACTAGGGCTTGGCGATATTTTAATACATATTGATATATTTCTAAACGAGATATAACACGGGACAATATCGCTTGTATCGATATAGTTAATTTTGAGTTATAATGACAATACATATGCCGCAAGTTAGCACCTATTTCTCCTCTACCTGTGTCCCTTCACACACAACTTGTACACTCCCCCCCCCCCCCCCGCCCACTCACTCTCACCTATACTCAGCGACAACATGGAGGGAGAGCCCGCTGCCGAAGAGGAGTTGGTCAGTAAGAGAAAGAACAATGGCTCGATAATTTGGAGATGGTTTGGATTTAAAGTGGCAGACGACCAGCAGCAAAATGTTTTCTGTAAAGAATGTGGAAAACCTGTTGCAACTAAAGGCTCGAGCACGACAAATCTCTTCCACCACTTAAAACAGCGCCATAAAGTGCAGTATGAGGAGTGTGTCAAAATACGTGCTGCAACTGAGGCCACGAAGCCTCCCCAGTCTTCTGCCCCGAAACAAACCCTGTTGCAAGTTTCATTGACCCATGCTGTACCTTACGAAAGAACGAGTGACAAGTGGCGTGATATTACCAAAGCCGTGGCTTTCCATATCGCTGAAGACATGGTCCCCATATCAACAGTGGAGCAGACCGGCTTTGTACAGCTGCTAAAAACACTGAATCCAAGATACCAATTGCCCAGTCGCAACTACTTCGCAAGAGAGGCGCTACCCAAAATGTACACGGATGTTAAGAGCTAGTCTTGCTGCCCGGCTTGCAAAAGTGTGTCACTACGTGCTGACCACCGACATGTGTCTGTCTTCAGACCAGCTACTTTCCGCAAGATCACTCAGGGGAGCATATTGCCGAAGCCCTGCAGTAGGCCCTAAACAGCTCGAATCTCAACCCAACGGGACTAGTCGCTGTGACGACGGACAACGCGAGTAATGTTGTCAAAGCGCTGCAACTGACAAAATGGCCAAGGATGCAATGTTTTGGTCACAGACTTCATCTAGTCATTGGTGAGTGCAATATTTCATTAATTGATTAAAATAAGAAAATATATGACAGGCAAAATTCTCAGTAAAACACTGTGTGTGTGTTTAAGTCTTGTTTATGTATTCTGTGTTAGGGTTAAACAGAACTTACCATTATACACTTTGGACAATAGTATCTAATAAATTCCATAACTGTCTGTAATCATACACAAATAATTCATAATTAATGATAATAATTAATAACTGTACAGCACTTTGGTTGGTTTGGTTGACTGTTTTTAAGATGTGCTCTACAACTAAACTTTGACCCGACTTATAAATAAATAATTAGTGATTTTAAAAATTAGTGTTTTTCAATTGTGTGTGTTACATAGGACACAGTATGGATGATGCTAGCATCACACGAGCCATTTCTCTCTGTAAGAGAATTGTCAGCAGCTTCTCTTACAGCTGGAAGAAGAGAAGAGAACTGGGTGAAGTGCAAATACAGCTGGGTCTACCAGGTCACCAGCTAATCACTGAGTCAGCCACACGCTGGGGATCAAGATTACAGATGATTGAGAGGGTCCTGGAGCAGGAAAGAGCATTTTCTAAAGTCTTGTCTGCTGACAAGAAAACCAGACCACTTGTCCCCACCTGGCAGGACATAGAGGTCCTGGAGGCAATCAAGAAAGCTCTGAAACCCCTTCAAGACTTCACAGACGCTCTCTCAGGAGAGGAGTATGTCACCATGTCATATGTCAGGAGGGAGATACTGAGCTGTGCAAGTCAAACAAGTCCTGCATTGTTGATTACCTCAACAGCAAATATGCTGACCCATCCACCAGTGACCTGTTGGACATCGCCTCCTTACTGGATCCCCGCTTCAAGGCTAGGTACATCTCAGGTGAAAAACTTGATGCACTGAAGCATACAATCATCACAGAGATGGAGTCTTTGCCCAGTGATCAGGCCAGCTGTTTGTCTGAGCTGCCTGAGCCAGCTGTGACTGAGCCTGCAGACCAAGGGGAGGCAGCAGTGGCAGTGCCACCCACAGCTAAAAAGAAGAAATCTCTGGCGAGCTTCTTTGAGCACAGCACACCTGCTGCAACAAGCACTGCACACACACGGAAGGACGCAGTAGAAGCTGAGCTTTCGAGCTACTTGTTGTCAGTTTGTGTAGAGAGTGAGGCTGACCCACTGAAATGGTGGAGGAGTCATGAAGTTAACTTCACAGCATTGAGCCGCCTGGCAAAGAAGTACCTTTGTGTGCCAGGCACCAGCTCCCCTTCAGAAAGGGTGTGGGAACATTGCAACTTGCCACAGGGCATCCCTAAAACCTGACAGTGTTGACAGGTTAGTTTTCCTGGCACAAAATCTGTAACTTGTACAGAAGTTGGTTTGTTACTTTTTGTTTTCATTTGTTTTTGCTCTTTTGTTATTTGTGCACAGAGATACCCTGTCTATTTAAGTGTTTGAAATGTGCACAAAGAGATGCACTTAAGGTTCTGTTTACATTAATAAAGGTGCCTATGTGACATTTGACACGTGGCTTAAACTTATAATTGACTGTTTGTTTTTTAAAGGGTTTGCCTCTGGGGAAAAAAATATTCTAATATGCTATAATCCTTTGGGGTAAACCCCAATTACGTCACAGAAAAATATCTATTTATATCGAGTATCGCCATTTAGCTAAAAAATATCGAGATATGACTTTTAGTCCATATCGCCCAGCCCTAGGTCACACTGAACCTTCGACTGCCAAAAAAATATTCTGCGCTCTGAAAGGAAAACTCTGTACCTGCTGCCACTTGCTGCTGTCCTCCAGGATGCAGGGGGTGTCATAAATCGCCCTGTAGTGTTTGCATATAGACAGGTAGGATCCCTCGTGCTGGTCCACCTGGATCATCAGGTTGTAATAGTTCAACTTCAACTCCTGAGTTGCTCACAAGACAAAAAAGGTAAAGTGTTAGTACTCAGAGTTTAGATGGAATAAAAATGATGCAACGGCTTCTGAAGAGCTTCTACAAATGAGAACATGCAGGCCAGATAACTAATACGCCAATGCGAGGGAGCGTTAGCTTTTATTAACGCTCTTGCCCTTACCTCTGTGCCCTCCTCCTGAAAGAATTTGGTGTTTATCTTCTTGCTGATGATTTGGGTGCGAATGTAATCCTTGACAGCGATGCAAAGCCTCATCTGTTCCAAGATGAACTCCACCTTCTCCTTTTTCTCCATGGAGCCATACGTCTCCACCTGATCGGAAAAAGTAGATAAATGTCAAGAGCTTTCTATGCAGGAAGTAACTGAACTTCTGTGAACGGTTCAGATATTGTTTTACATAACAAATAGTTGTTTGAAAAAACACCCAAAGCCATTGCATCTAAATAGGTATCTCATTTAAAAATGTGGCCTCTTTGTGGCATACAACAACTTCCCATATTTTATTCATGCTGAGCAGGTCAAATAAAGGCTATCGGCATCTTACCTGCAGCTCCTGAAGAATGGCAGCAGCCTCTTTAACCTCTCCATTTTGCTCCTTGATATTTGCGAGGGTCTTTGTGAGCCGAGCCCGCTCAATCTCAACATAGATCTGAGAGACACAATTGGTGAATTAGCGATGAAAAGAGGCTTACGTGTTGAGCAAAAAAGGTGATCCTCCCATCATGACATTTGGTCCATTTGCGAGGGACTTTTTTTGGGGGGGAAAAAACAGACGTGTCAAATGCTACGGCCGAGTAAATGCATTTGTTTTACAGCGATGACGAAAGAGGAACATTTCTGTGATTTCACACAAAGATAAAACTGTTTTTTATGAATGCCTGTTGGGTGAATGACACGTTCTGTTGTCTCCCATATGTTGTTATATTGTTACACTAATACATTCCAGACCTTGCCAGCAGTCACGGTGCGAAGTGTATCGATAAGTCTCAGCTTGATGGTCTGATCCGTCACAGCATCCACATATTTGTAACATTCTTGCACCATTTTGGCGACAGCCTACAACAAAGAGTAAATCAAAACAGACAAACAAAATTGAATATAGCTGTTAGGGTAGTACGCTAAGCAAGTTCCTTCATAGCCTTATACATTTAGCACAAAGGATTCAGCGAAGATCACTTGACAAGTAAATCCAAAGTTTATATAGTACAAATATAAGCAAGCATGAACATTGCTGGTAATCGTAAAAAAACTGCATCTCTTAATCAAAAGAAACACGATACGTTGCACTACTTTTGAATTATACGTCAGAGGGCACAATACATTTTTACTATCTATACAAAAATTGTAGAATTCAAATAAAATAAATACATTTTTGTTAAAAAAAAATATATATATATGAACCTGTTTGAGCTGACTCCTCCTTTTGGTGAGCAACATGATATTTTCATTCAGGGCATCCCAGTCCTTGGCTTCATAACACATTTGGACGACAGCCACAAGGATTCTGGAAGTGGACAGCATGTCTGATGCCTAAGAAACAGAAAGCAAATCCCACGAATTGAAATATAAATATGTGTACTATTTCATTTATGGCAAATACTGTCTTCCACTAAAAACCATAGCTTGACAATACCGAAGGAATTACCAAAACCAAAAAAAGTCTGCAGCCTCTTAGAAAATATTGTCAACTTCCAATGATGTAACTTTGACAGACCAAAAAGCCTTTGAACTCAACTGGATAGGATTTAGTTAAGACTACGGAGAATAGAATATGTGATTAGTTTAATAACAGTAAAAAACAAACAAAAAAAAACAACTGATTCCAAAGACCATCCAATATCATCAACAGCTGTGCTTCAATCAAAACCCTCTGTTCAGTCCGTTATCAAACCAACCAAGTGCTAAATAAGAGATGTGACACAGGGAAAAGAGCCAGGTTAAACTGTTTCAATCAACGAGAGCCACACAAAGATCAGAGGAAATGGATGGTTCAAACCCCTCCAAATATTCTTTATGACTGTCTGCCATCATTCACATTACAGTTTCCCATGATTAACGTTGTAGGTTCAGATAAAAAAAAAAAAAAAAAAATGTCAGATAGCGTCAACGTCCTTACATTTTCGAGCTCAAGACGTAAAGAAAATTAAACAAAAGCTAAAAAAGATCTGAACTGATACTGTACACCACCATATGAATTGTTTGACTTACTGTTCTGGTTTGTTTCTCCAATGACAACAAGCTCTCGATGGCCTCCTGTAACTTTCCATCCTGAAAAAGAAAAACGCACCAACACATAGTACGTTACGCTCACTTTCATAAATGATAAACAACATAATTCCTTGCACTTTCAGAAAAATGTAAATAACCGATGGTCAAGTTTGCTATCTGCTGCCTACAGGACCTACATGCTAAAGACTTCCATCATGCTAGCGAGGTAAAAAATATATATATATATATATATATATATATATATATATTATATATTCTTTTCTAAACAAAAAGCACTAGAAAAATGTGACTACTTAAATACATTCATGTTTATTCATGATTCACGCTCATTATATATGGGCAAACCAATTTCCCGGGTTGTGCTAAAGCTAGTAACGTTAGATCTATTAGCTTGTATGCTAACTCAGTGATCCCGGTGCACCATGACTCAGCCAGCGATGGCCTTCTTTAGGGCACGCTTACTTTAGCCATTTTTTCACATTCCGGGAGCCTCTGGTCTACAGTTGAACTGTAGTCAACCTCCATCTTCACAATCTTCCCATCGGATCTCTCAGATCGCTCCTCAGACATCGTGGCAGTGTAGAAAATGAAATAATGTACGGCGTGTCTCTTTTCTTACGACAACTCTCGGCTTAGCACTGTTTTGCTTGTCAGATGAACGAAGCTAGGAGGTGACCAATCAATGAAGGGAGACAAAAAGCTGTCCAAGGCGCCCGAAGGACCCACGGCGGACCCCCTAAACATTTCTAGCAGGCGTGATGTAAGTAGTTCCGCTGCTGTTTTTGCTTGTCAATCATAATAAATATAGTGTTTAAAAATATCTTTCTTTCTTTTCTATTTATGTCTGTGGCCCACAATATGT
Source organism: Odontesthes bonariensis (assembly GCF_027942865.1). Classification (NCBI taxonomy): domain Eukaryota; kingdom Metazoa; phylum Chordata; class Actinopteri; order Atheriniformes; family Atherinopsidae; genus Odontesthes; species Odontesthes bonariensis. The sequence continues at coordinate 30,034,046 of NC_134509.1, read as the reverse complement.
CATACAGGTCACAACCATACATACACAGAATAGGCAAACATCCAACTAGGAAATGTGTTCGCTGTAGTCAACCAGGAATTGTGGAACATGTTCTACTTTACTGTAGGGAATATAATACGGAAAGGAATTTCCTTCTTCAGTCGGTTAAGAAAGTACGCAGGTTTTTTTTTTCCACTAACTGGTTTTACAGATAAAGCAAGTAAAATCATTCCTGACATTATTAAGTTTTGAAACAAACTGATATGGTAAAAAGATTATAGTCGGCCTTAGTTATCGCCTGTTCCACACTCCAGTCTAGTTGGTGGCCTTTAAATTGGCTCGTCAACTGCCAATAAACCTAACAGAAGAACAACAATTTTTTTTTTTTAAAGTGCCACACTTAGTGTAACAAGGTTTAATTTGGCTGTGTATAATCATACCGGTTACATTAACACACAGCCATGATTTATCTTTGACAGTTGCTATATCAATTCATTAACCTCTCACTTAATCCCCCCAAAAAAGTATGACTGTGACCATTTAGGGTTATGATCATACCCATGTGTTACTTTATTTTCACCAGATCACCTTGGAGTTTATGCATTGGTTAAAACAAAACAAAAAATGTACCAGGCATTCTGGGATAATAATGAGTATGATGCTGATGAAGATCCGTAGCAATAAAGATGAGTGTGATTAAAACACACACGCATACAAAACATAAGCGTTAGACCCGCCCTGCAGTCATCTTTCAGATGGTCTTCTTTCAGAAGAACTTTGTGAATGAGCTCGACGAATTTCAACACATAGTGTAATGAGCGCAATCCACCAGTAGATGTCCACATAATGTCTGTGTTGAGTATTCCTGTCTCCACACAGTTCACTGCTTCCAAATGCTCACCGTAAATACAGCTAATGTGGGTCAGTGATTTCCCTGCTCGTGGTGCAGAAAGCCCCTAAGCCCTGCGCTAAAATCCGTCTGATCCCAGAGGATGCTTTGACCAAGGAGGCCTGATAAACTCAACATGACTCAGGTCCACTGAGAGAGAGATGAAATGTGGAACAAACACTGAGTGAAAATGGGGCAAAAAATAGAAAGAAAACCCTAAACAAATAAGTATCAGAGCCAGGAACATGCTGTAGTTTACAGCCCATCATCACCGCTCAGCTCATCAGAATTCTCTTCTTCAACATCACTGATGGAGCCAGTTTACACGATCTGATACATCTTTAAATTTCCATTTTTAGTATTGTTGATGCAGACATAAAATACAACAACTGATAACTCAACTCAGGGTAAGAAATAGAATGAGTAGGTAAAAAACTTCCCCTATTAAAGGAGTCGTTTTCTGTTCAACAGCAGGGTAAAGGTTGGCCGACTGTATTTGGCTATTTCAGTGCTGACGGACTGCTTTAGTATTATTGATGCAACACAGCTGACATTGAGCTCTAATCTCCTCTCTAATCATCCCAAACCTCATTGAAATTTTTGGGTCACTTTACGGTCACGGCTAGTTGGCTCAGACGTACCACTCACATGAAAGCCTGTCACTGTCCCATGGATCCTTTCACTTCAGGGCTTAGGGTTTAATATAACCACTGTAAGTAATTAAATACAGACCTGATATTCTAAAGAGCTATTCCTCATGTTAGTAATGCGTCACATACCAGTGAATGAAAACTTTGTATGATTGCACATTGGACCATCACCATGTTTTAAATATCTTAGGACCTAACTCAAGACACGGCTTATCATTTTGTGAGGCAAGTTAATGACTGTCTCGTTTGTCTCTGGCAGTCCTGTTTTGTGATGTCTTTGGAGGGTTTTTAATGACAGAATAGGATCCCTGAAAACCTCATAGCTGTTTGGTCGCTATTATTTTATTAGCACTATAAAACAAGACCAATCTAAAAGCTGTTTTGACACTCTGGCTTTCATTGTCAGAGTCTGACCAGTCTGAAGCCAAATGTAAGAAGACAGACACATTAATTATAGTGTGCTCTATGGGACTCCTTGTTTCCTTTTTCTGATATACAAATATTTGAAAATATGGCCCATTTCTATCGTGAGGCCTACAGAAGATGTTGCTACTCAGTATTTCGCACATTTACGAGAACAGACCTGGGAGGGACTTGTAAGAGTTCTTGTTTGCTCAAAGTGTTACTTTGGTCTACTTACTTCTCTGGAATATTGCCAATTTTATATATATATATAAAAAAATAATAATAATTGTTTGAACACATCTAAAATTCTGATCCGTGATACTAGTTTGAAAACCAAATTCTAATCTAATTGATGACTTAAACTGATGTTGGAAAGAAAATTGAATTAAAAAAAACCTTAATTAATCCCACAGGGGGATTACGTTGTTGCAGTGCTGATGGAGTGCAATTTGCCAAAAAGCTAAATTAATAAATAGACTACTAAAAATGAAGCCAGATTACGCTTTCCCCCCCCCTAAAAGGAGCCCCCTTTTCTTGCTCTGAATGATAGGAAGAAGCCTCTGACTGAAGACACTTGATAAGTGTTACACTTTGTTGACAGAGACAGACTCCTGAAGACTGATACATTTGAAAGTGTTTGTTCACAGAGAGCCAAAGGCATGAAATAGAATCGTGGGTGACGTACTCTGCTGGGAAGGAAGTGGTAAGGACTGCTGGGGAAGAAGGTTACAGCCTGTCACCTCCTGTAACTTCCAGGTGAGTGTTAGAAGGAGGACATCAGCACCTGGTAGCCACGCCCCCGGGAAGGCAGGAGCATGAGGGGAAAAAGCGATGAGAGAAAACAAACAAAAGCACAGGAAAACCCACAGACCCTAACAATAAGGACAGTAGAGGGTGTGCAATGTTGTCCATTATGTCAAACAGCTTGTGCAACATTATTTTTTCACCAGTACAATCAGTTCTAGAGGCTCCAGGTTAGTCCACAGCTCTGATGCTGCTGCCCCAACAGCCGAGAGGGAATTCACACCGCACAGTAACAGAAGACATGCAAACAATGCTGCAAACATTAAAGGAGTGAATTCTACTGTGTCCTTCTTGTAAACAGCTCCACTCAGCAGGGCTGCGCGTACATCTGAGCGAAGCTACGCACACAGCTGTGGACTGTAGAAGCAAATGTTCAAAACATTCTTCTGCCTGTAAGTTTCTCTGTGGGAGATCAGATTCTGTTTGAGTTCTGGTATTTTCTCTGAGCTTTATTTTTCGTGCACTCTGTTTTAACCTTCAGTCCCCTCAAATAGATTCTATTGCATTCTTGTCACAAGAGTTTTTATCCTTTTCAGTTTCTAGCCTTTGTGGGGTTTTTTAAAGTCCTTAGTTGAGTGTCCTCACGTGTTGAACTCTGTATTCATTTTCATGTTTCTCTTGAGTTTGTAGTCTGTGAGCGTTCTGCTTTGTCTCTCGTTACTTTCAGACCTCGGTTTACTTTAAGTCATTCTTGTCATTACCCCCAGAAGTCTTGGTCTCGATTCACACACGTCTCCTGGTAATTACTCACCTGTTGTTTCTTAACTCATCAACCTCAATGAAATCAGCTTTGTTTGGAATTTGGCTGTAATAATGAACACTTGCACTCTTCACAAAGATGCAAAAAGATCCAACTCTGGATTGCCCAGGACCCATCTTGGTCAGTTTTGTATGATTTTGGTCAGACTAATATAATTACATGCATTTTAAAAAATAGCTCAAACTGATACAATATATTTTTTATATATATATATTAGAGTTTCTATGTCTTCAGCATGAGTCTGAGAGCCTGATGAAATGTGACTTGAATGTGGTTCCAGCACAGCTGCTTTAATCCTGCTTTTGACTCGGAAGTTTATTGTGCTTTCCTCAAAGCGTGATACACCTATTCACATGGCAAGTTATGGTTTTAAGTAAAGGAATTAGTCACCGAGTCTACCCTAGATGTGACTGAGGTTACAGAACAGCATCAAGAAATTAGATTAGCAAGGATTTTTGTATGCGTTGCAGGTTATATTGATTAAAAATCCCACTAAATGATTCTGTATTTAAAAGCATTACTGTATTTAGTATGCGGTGGAAGTGGCTCATATATTAGTTTGGTTATTAAAGGCAGGGTTGAAATTCAAACGCTGTTGCAGAGGGTTCGCCCTCCCAGCAAGAATTCATTCTGAGAGGAAAATACATGCTGACAGAGCAGGAATGCAGAAATATGGGCATGACTTTTGCCAAGTCGATCCAAACATGTAAACTCTTTCAATCAAATCAGCAGCACAGCTACTTATTTAATCAAAACTAAACTGTTTAATAATGTGTCAACGTTGTTTTCTAGGGACCAACGGAGCCCAGAGAGAAAGAGTGTGACTAATTGTATCAATAAGAACAGTGTCATCCCAGCAGGGCTTTCCAGCTTGTCATTCAGCTGCGCTCTTACTGCAGAGCAGGCAAATATTTATTCATGGGCTGCAGCATTCATGGACAACGGTATTAGTGCTACTGGCTGAACTTCTTGTGTACTCTGCGGATAACTAATTATACATACAAAGTGGGCTCTTTTAGAGCAGCACCTGAGGAAAACATGTTGGGATGGGAACATTTCCAGCAATGTAAACAGCACTATGTCAATTTCAAAAAGTCCTTCAACCTGATCAGCCACATAGGCTGTTTGTTCTCCAATACAGCCTGGAAGTGGTGTTCCCTGCACGAGAAAAACCGTGCACTGGTATCCCCCCCCCCCTGTAAATGATTTAAATTGTTTAGCTTCAGTGGACAGGTGATAGTAGTACAGTCTATGGCGAGTTAAACATGTTTCAAATAGTAAATATATATATATATATATATACATATACACACACACACACACACACACACACAGGAATAAAAAGTTAAAGGTTAAAACAAAGGTGTTGGTGCCAGAAGAGCTTCAGTGGCCCTCGGTGCTGGTCCTACACGTCTTTGGGACCTGGTGTTTAAGGTTTAGCGGCCACAGAAAGTGATTAAAAAAAATAATAAATGAGATTGAAGCTCGTCTCTGTAGGGGGTTATGTTCTTTCTTTATTTTGTTTGGTTGGTGAGATTTCTTTTAAAGGCAAGTAAGGGTTAATTTGGGTGAAAAGAAATCACTGGCGATTCATTAGATTCAAGTCTCCATGTGTCATTATGCATTAAGCTGTGAGGGACAACAGCAAGCCGCCTGCATTCCATCAATGCTGAGCCAGATGTGTGAGAGAACTAAGTAAGGGGAGGCAGATGTAAACCGCAGTGTGTTGGGTTTAGGTGAGACGTGAACACTGAGGGACGCAGCAGTGAGCCGATGTTTCCTGTGGTGTGGCCGGGCCAGCCTATGTTTCCATCCAGCACCGCTTCGTTTGTCTCACGCAGAGCGGGGAAACTGGGCCGAGATGACTGTTTAACCGCTCGTATTTCCGATACCTCCGAGCGGTTTTTACAAGAACAGTCGACTCGCGATGAGCGGACAACCGCCCCATGTCTTGTTTCGTTCTTAACTTTGGACACAATCTTCAAGAGTGTTGAGAGGAAGAGGGGACTCACAAAAACTGCCATCTTAAACAACCTTTTTTTAAGAGAAATTTTGTGTTTTAGTTCTGGCGGTTTCTCAGACAAAACAGTTTGCGGACAGCTACGTGACAAAGTTGCTGTCACTTCCGGTGCAACATCTTTTCAAATTAAAGGGCTGGGTAGTTGGATATATACAAAGATATATATATATATATATATATATATATATATATATATATATATATATGGCCAGTGCATCAGGCCTGAAAAGACTTGCCATTTTAAACAGGCAATACTGTTAAGATATTTGCCAGTGGATTTGATCCACAGTTAGATAGAGATAAATAGATAGATAGATAGATAAATACTTTATTCATCCCAATTTGGGAAATTATTGTGTTGCAACAGCGTACAGAAAAACAAGCAAATAGAATAGAATAAAAATAGAGAGTAAACATCAGCTATATACAAATCTACAGTATGAAGAGTAGGGTAAATAATAATAATTATAATAATAATAAACATCAGTAAACTAAATACATTAAAACAGATTTGTACATTTAACAATAAAGGTAAAAATAAATAAATACATTTAAGTGAGCAGACTGAACCAATAAGAAATATAGGGTATATGGGTAATTTACATTATATTGTACAGTTAATTGCTATGCTGAACAATCAGTTGTCCAATGCTGAAATAATATACAAGTTTGAAAACATTTTTGATTATTTGATTCAACAACTATTGGGTACCGTATTGGTTGTATACAGACCACCAGAACAAGGCGTCCCTACCCATCTTCAAGAAGCTCTTGAAGACCCAGCTCTTCAGAGAGCATATTCTACCCAGGCACTTACCCTGCTCACCCGGACTAGTTGTTTCCCTTCTATGTAGCTTATTGTTAGCTTTGACGTAGCTGTAATGTTATATCCTCATTTGTAAGTCGCTTTTGATAAAAAAAAAAAAAAAAAGCGTCTGCCAAATGCATAAACATAAACAGACCGGCCGAGACAACAAAAAAAGACAAATAATAAAATCAGGACTGGAATATGTCCCTCCTTTGTAAAATCTATATTAATTTTAGAAAATGGGTTCGGTAAGAACGGTTCAGAAATGTCCGACATGTGCAATGCTCTTATTTTTAAACGCCCCAATTTCAACACTTCCGGTTTTGCTTGATGGCGTCACCTGGCAACTTGACCCTTTAGTGCGATAGGAGGGGACAACCCAGAACCATCCTCCAGACTCATTTCTCCTTGCGTATTCAAAGGCTGTGGGGATAGTCCGCTGGTTCCGATGAAAGAAGTCAGACACAACTCGGGCGACGCTGTTTAACTCCAACCTTCCGCACTCACACGTGCTGACACGTCTCCAGACGTTACACACATCCCGACGGGCGGCGGAGGGAACTCTTACTGAGCGGGTCTGACACATTGTGAACATACTGCGGGGACGCGTTGAGGGGGAAGATGTTAATGAAGGAATACAGGATATGCATGCCTCTCACAGTGGAGGAGGTAAGTTTTCCGAAAATTTCTATTCTTTTTTTTTTCTTTTCTTTTCTTCCCCCCCTATTGGCTCGTCCGGGGGCTCAGTGCTTCTCTGACCTTGGCAGCAAACCGCTCGGGGTTTGCCGTTGCAAACATGTGGCTGGGGGGGGGGGGGGGGGGGGGGGTTAATTGAAGCAAGAGGACCGCTTTCAGATTAAGTTGGAGCACTTGGGTCTTTTTACTGCTCTCCTCCGGTCTCTGCTCACACGTGAAGCCGTTCTACAAAGTTAAACAGTGTCACCCGTACAGAAGCCTTTAGTCAAATCAACACAGTAGTTCTACCTTTTTTGCAAATGGCACATTTCCGAAGTAAACAAAGCCAGCAGCACGCTCGGCGCAGTGAGGAGAATATGCGAGCAGTTCAGCCTCCTGGAAGACGCACTCCCCCACGCCTAGATGCACACACACACACTTGCAATTACACGCAAATTGGATTGCATTAATTTAATCACGCCCTGTCGGTTGCACGTGACGCTATCAATGCAGATCACTTGTCTCCATACTTCTCAGCATTCACATACTTGTAATTACACATGTGCAGCACTGATTGGCAGCCTCACAGATTGAATGGCCCAGTCTATTCACCCCCCCCTTTTTTTTCTATTAAGTCTCACGACACGATCTAAAATTAGCAGGAGAAGACTACTCCTCTCCTCTCCTGTCCTCTCATCTCTCCTGTCCTGTCCTGTCCTCTCATCTCTCCTGTCCTGTCCTGTCCTCTCCTGTCCTCTCATCTCTCCTGTCCTGTCCTGTCCTGTCCTGTCCTCTCATCTCTCCTGTCCTCTCCTGTCCTCTCATCTCTCCTGTCCTCTCCTGTCCTCTCATCTCTTCTGTCCTGTCCTGTCCTGGCATGTATGCTGTGCACACCATCAGCACCGTCTGTTATCCCCCTCGCCATTGTTTTTTCCTACTATTTTCCTTCTCTTGTGCAGTTGGTGATGTGTGGGCGTACGTTGGTTCCCTCACAGCCTGGAGGCTGCTCGTCACGTTGAGTTATGGCCCACACTGCCGTACCTTGTCTGCCTCCGATCCGCAGATGAAACATCAGGTGGTTTTCTCTGAAAGGAAGAAAACAAACAAAAAAACAAAAAACCCGTTTAAGACGAGACGATCTGAAATATTCGTTTTCATGTCAGCAAGGCTGTTTTTCGGGAAAGAAAGGGAGAAATGTTTTCCCTCACTCAGAGATCATGTGTAACCTCAGAGATGACTGCATCGAGTTTCTGCCTGTTTCCAGGTTGCTTTTAGAAGCCTTTGCAGGATTTGAGGACATCACTGACTTGGATGAGAGAGGGGCACTGCACGGTGGTGTGGTTGTTTGTCTGGTTTGTCTCTGTGTGGCCCTGTGATGGACTGGCCACCTGTCCTGGGTGTACCCCGCCTCTCGTCCAATGACCGCTGGGATAGGCTCCAGCCCCCCCGCAACCCGGCCGACGGGTTAAGCGGGTATAGAAAATGGATGGATGAGAGAGAGGGCAAAAAAGCGTGCACCCACTTTGAGATACATGTATATGAGACACCTTTGCATATAAAATCTTGTCAAGAATAATTTATCTTTTTTTTTTTTTTTTTTTTTTTTTTTGCCCCTGTGATGGTGCCCACAGTGCTGCCAGGGCCATTCTCTCAGCACAAGCGGCGAGAAAAAAGTGGTCACAGTTTCGAAACCTCAGGTCAAAAAGGAAATGTCAGTCTCTCAGACGAGGGGGATGTAGGAGGAAGGTGTTCTCTTCACACGTCTGGCGTGTGTGCGAGAGGCAGCACACGTGTGCATTAGGCAGATCTTTGCATTAACAAATGCCTTTACCATGCGTACGATTTAAGCCAAGGGGAGCAGCTCGAGCTTTCTTGTAACGCTGGCTGAACTTGTGAACAGATGATTGTTCTGAGAAGCGAGGCCAGTGTCATTGAAGGCTCCATTTGGGATCGCGTTTGAACAAGGGGGTTATCCTGTCAAAATAGAAGAAAAACAACCAAAAAAAATGCAGCACCAGATATGACCTGCGGTTCAGCGCTCGGCCACAAATGAATGTGTGATGTTAAATTTCCATTGTAAACATAAATCCTTCAGTTGTACTGGTAGACACACCTCGCATTCATATGCCTTAAAAGTAATAGATTACTTTTTTTAAAATTTTTTTTTTTTTTAAACCTCCAGGCCTGCCGTGTCAGCGTCCGCTGTTGTCACTTCCTGTGTCTATAAATTGTTACAGAGAAAAACAAGCTAAACTTAACCGTGCTGGTGTAACTCCAAGCTTGAAATATTTCTGTTAACCATCCGCTCTCTCTGCTTATTGGCAAGATGTGAGATGGTGATGTGTGTTTAGATGAATATCTTCATTGAAGCTAAGCAAGATAGATGATGTAACAGTGTTGAAGTTTTTATAATGTACTCATTTAAGGATGGAGGCATTAAGCAAACAGGATGGTTACAGCTTAGATAACTCTACTTTTGTTGTAGATAAAGCCCAGTTTGCACGAGTCCCAGAAAGCGGAGCGTCACTGCTTGTTTACAGTACGAACTCGGAGTGAAGTCTCCTCAACGCTCCCGGGGAAACCCACAGCACAAGAGGCAGTGGCTTGTTCTGTTCGCTCTTATCATCGCAGAACACATTGCGCCGAGCGTCATCCCTCCCCTCCTAAAAGTTGACTCAAAGTTTCCTGCTTGTCCTGAGAGAACGGAAGGAGGAGTTTTGATGGAAGGGGGGAGAGTGTAGACAGGAGTGCATAAGGATGGGCTGCTTTGTGCTCAGAGGAAGGTGAAGAGGGAGGAAAAGGATGAAGGAGACAGAAGAGGGAGGAGTGAAGGTCATGCAGGAAGTTTCTGAGAGGTCTTTTTTTTGTGTGTGTGTGTGTGCACTTAGGTTTGGCGCCACAGAGACGTACAGGCTCACTGCTCTTTGTGTATTGTCTTTGGGAAGCTGCCTGCTGCTTGGCTGTGTTGCGTCACCACGGCCAAACCATTGCAGATGTTGGACCGGCTCTCCGCGCTGTGTTTATACAACTTCAACGAACGCCGTGCACACTGCAGAAACCGTTTAGCAACTCCAAAGTGTATGAGCCAATCTGCGAGTCTCGGTTCTTCGGACTCTTAATCACCTCTTTCCTGTCTGGGTGTGTGCTTGACGTGTTACTGCTGTTTGTTTTTCCCTCCGTACTCCACATTCTGCTCATTCTTTCTAAGTGCTGCAGGAGACTTGAGGGAAAACGACTGAAACAGTCAGTCAGGGGCTGTTTTCAAGTGGCTTAGGGTCTGGCTCTAGCATTTCTCTGCCCTGCATGGGGCCAGGGCTCGACTTTCCAAGTGAAAATCTCTGTTTATAAATGGAAAAAATACCTACTGCGGTTCTATTAGGTTTACATAAGCTCTATAATTGCAATCGCAGTTTCCACTGGTGAAAGCTTGCAAAGCCTCATTATGGACTCCACTCTCCTCGTATGTGAAAACTTCAACCCATATTAAGTATAAATTTGCCTTTTCTTTTTATAAGCAAACAAAGACGAATCACTTCTCTAATTGTGAGGGAGTCCAGTCATAATCTAGCTTCTGTGTTTAATGGGTTGGTTTAAAGTTCCACCTCAGAAGATTTAGATGGAACACTATCCAGAGCCACTTGACTAAAGAAATAATAATTTTCCCTTTCAAGTATCCTGAGAATAACTCATCTCTCTCGTCCTGTTGGTGCCGAGCCGTTCATCAGACACAGTGCCTGTCTTTTCCTGGAAAGGATCGAGAGGCGCTGATGCCTTCGTTCTCTTCTGCCGACCATCATGCATTTCTGCGCTGCAGGGCTCACCAACGCCACCCTTTCTTTGTCTGACGTGTTCTCTTCCAGTTTACCTGAAAAATGCAGACAGTGCCCAACCTATTAGCTGACCTGAGTCACTGTATGTGTCAAGGCTGCACCCTCGCTTCGCCGATCATAGCCTTTGTTGGTGAATCTGTATTTTTCATCACAACCACAATTTCCCACCCTGATTGCTTCATCTATTTAGCAGAAAGAGCACTGCTTAAGACTTGCTTCGAGCTGTACCTGGGGCTTTACTCCCAGAAGGAGGTTTAATGTCTTGACAGATGTACTGGATACATACATACATATAGCTTTTTTAGAAAGGATGTTGCACAGGTAGAATATGGATACATTTATTCACCTTCAAGATCCTACAGGGATTTTTTTCATTAAAAAAAAAAAAAAAAGTATTTATTTTATTTCATTTTTTTAAAAGGGGAAGGTACTTGTGAAGGTGGTATTTGCAGGCTAAAAAAAATGATGGGTTGATGGTTGAAATGGTGGAGGATGTGGGGGCTGGCTGCTTGAATGAATGGCACCTTGGCTGCTGGCTCAGGCCATTTTCAGTCATTTTTCAAAGGCATTAGCATCTCTGCAAGTGTCAAACATCACCTATGCTGACACTGTTGGGTGTAAGCTGCACGTCTGCATCTGCACAGCTTTTGAAATGGAAAACTAAATGAACACCATTCGTCAAAAGACTGCTTGTACTCAGAAACGCAGTCTGTGTGTGACTGTTAAATTGTAGTACAAAAAGTAATGGGATTAGAACTGCTGTGTCATGTTGTGTTTTTTTTCTCCCATAAGCAGTCATCTGTTATACACGAACATGGAAAGGTTCATGTTGTAGGCACTGTGTCACCCCTCAAGCATGGCTTTGACAATTTGAACCGTTTCATGCAACACTGCCTCCCATGGGTTTGGGCTTTTTGAAGAGAAAAAGAAGCAGTTTTTTAATGAAGTGCAAGACTTGGCGGCTGACTTGTGTGATTTAACTGCAAGCAGAAGTGCCTCTTTTCCCATGTTTACTCATTTTTGTCAGTTAAAAGATCGGAAATTGCTGCTGTGTTAAAACATGCCTATACATATTTTTAGGCACATATTTTTCTTGGCACTGGCAGTTAATTTCATATATATTGAAAGTCTACAGATCAGTTGGAACAAATATCCTACTCTGTCAGCAAGTCTTCAGTCCAGATTAATCAACAAGTTTGAGGGAATAGAAGAAGACCATATCATTGGTGGAGTGGGTGCTGTTGCATTTTAGATTCATTAGATGAGTTTAATGACTGTTTTGGGGATATTTTCCATTGTCCCTGTTCACAGAAGGGCATCAAGTGTCATGGGCAGTTAGGAGGAAAGAGGGCCAACACATTCTTCCACAGGTTTTCTTTCTCAGATATTGGGTTTACTACACCATCTTGTCACCCTCCATAGTAGCAATTAATCAAGCACAAGTGACATGAAATATTCGAGATGCATATATGTGCGAGTAACACAACACCACAAATATTTCCCACTGGCTCTGCTACGCATTCGTTCAGAAGACTGCCTTCTTTTTCCACGGTCGGATCCCTCCCATCCTCTGAGTTTGTTTAGGAAATGGGGCCAGCTAGACGCTGTTTGTTTCTTTGGTTTCATGGTAAGGTGCAAGGCCTTTTTGCCATCTGGTACATGACAATGCTATGATTCAATCAACATCCCATTTACTGCCATTTACTCCTCTAGAGGAAACCATCATGGGTCGTGATGGACCATTATCCTCAGATGAGGACTATTCTCATTTCCTAGATGGATGTGTGATTGTGTGTCATTGTGCCCACGTAGGTGTGTTGCATTATCCGAAAGGATGTTTCATAACATGAGCTAAATGAGTTTGTCACGCCTCGCTGACAGTCAAACTCGGAGAGAGTCTCTTTCACTCACCTGTGGAACAAATTCTCTTTGGCCCAAACCACATGTCTCCCACTGGCCCTCATCCTCAGTTTTACAGAGATAAGGCGCCCCTTTTCTGTAAGGGATTCAAGGAGAAGTGGTCATTTAGCCCTTGGAGCGGGATGTTGCCAGAATGGCTAAGGTGCCGTTTACACATACCCGGGTATTTTGAAAAACGAAGACCTTTCCCTTCGTTTGTGCCTTTCGTTTACACACAAACGGAGTTTTTTCCTCCGAAAACGAAGCTAAAAAAAAACTCCGGCAAAAGTGGAGATTTTTTAAAAACTCCGTTTAGCGTTTGTGTGTAAACTGGTTGAAAGACGAAAACGGAGTTTTCAGAATGGAATGCGGAGTTGTCGTCATAGTACAGAGCCCCGCCCCTATCCACCATAGTGGCAGGATAACGCCATTCATTGTTTATCTGGCAAGCATGGAGGTACTAGCAGCATTTATTTTGTTGAGAGCTATACTCGCTTGTGTGATTTTGAAAATTACACTCCTACAAAGTATTGAACAACAAAGGCGCATTACGGCGCGGAGGGCAACAATTGCGGAGCTTCTGTTGGCAGACAGAGCCCGGCCATACCACCGCCAGAGACGGCGATTCTGGATTAGACCCGGACGGACTGCTTTATGGTGGGAAAATTTTGAAAATGGCTTTGTTGTCCCGGAGGAATGGAGGGAAAATTTCAGGATGTCACGATTTTCACTCCTTTCCCTAGCAGAACTGCTACGCCCGCACATCCAGGGTGAGAGTACTCACATGCGCGCTTCTGTTGATGTTGTGAAGAAAGTTGCCTGTCAGCGGTTCTCTATTAGGCTTCTGATTGGCTTGTGTGGAATTCTCATTGTTCTAACATTGCCACCGTCAGGCTTGGCGTAATTTAACAGCTCCTGATAGCGTATTTCTCCGGATCAATGTAGACGGGGTTTTTTTAAAAAACGGGGCTGTGTGCACGGGTTTTTTTTTGAAAACGAAGGTTAGAAAATATGCGTTTTTCAAAATACCCGGGTATGTGTAAACGGCGCCTAAGACTCTCTCTTGTCTCTATTTTGCCAGCTGCTTTGCTAGTTGAGCATTTTTGTGCTCCTGTTATGCTCAGTAAGCGTGACCCTGGTTCCAAATATTGTAGAAGTGAAAACTCTATTGTGACTTTTTGGAACTTTACTTGACACGCAGTTAAAAATGGATTCCCTTGGAAAGTTGCTAGATTTGTGTGTTTTCATGCGTTTTAAAAAAGGTGCCGTGATTACGTTCAATTTCACTGTACATGGTGTGGCCTCCTTTTTGTCCATATGTCGGTATGAAACGGCCTCACGCTGAACATCTCTTCCATTATCTGTTCGCTGCGCTAACAAATCACAAGAGGGATAAAAGATGTTTTCTGCTGGCAGCCACAGTCCGAAGGCGGTTGCTAAATCTGTCAAATGTATGCTAAAAATAGAGACAAAGCAGATGATTTCTAACAGCTTCCTCTTTGGTAGGTTGAATGAGCTGAGATTAGAATTAAATACTCCTTATTTACCGTCTGTTGTACATGCTTACCCAGGAAGGGGAATGACTGCGCTTTCACTTGTACAAAATCACCCAAACGTGTACAAAGATTGTAGAAAGGTTAATAGGAAATTAGAGTTGATAAAATCCCGTGGGCGATGGAGGCTCGCAGCGTCCCTGCAGTACTTTACTGCACATTCATTCCTTGCAGCCCCAGACACGTAAACTTCTTTGTTGTTTATCCGAAGACGTTTTGCAGGCTGTGGTCGAGCAGCTCTGACAGGAAACGTTAGCAGAGCTTGATGGAAAAGTTTACTCTTTGCATGAAGGTGTGTTTAGCGATTAGTTGGTGCCAAACATAAGAAGGTTATAACATGTAGTACATTAGGGATGATGGGTGAGTTTATTATGTTATGAGCTACGTCAACAATGCTTTTCTTTCCTTTTTCTTTTAACAATAGCCTCACAATAGCTCAAGAATAAGGCTTTGTTGCTATTGTAAAGATCAATACTACCTTAAACACTTAAAAACTACTCCGATCACCTTATGGGAATATTTTTCTTAAATATGAATGAATGAATTTTTAGCAAATTAGGGCAGAATTGAGAAAAAAAATTCCTCTGATATGATAAAAACAGCGATTACTTTCCTTTTTCATCAAGTTCTTCATATTCAGTCCTCTGGTCTGCCCACAATACAACTTTCTTTTGAGGAGGCTGAAGATGACGCCTATCACAAGGTCCACACCGTGGATTTCAGAGTGTGGCTAAGGCTTGTAATTTCCCCATTGCTGTAGCAAAGGTCACATCGATCATGCTATCGCTTACGAAAATGACTCTAAAGTGGCCTTGTGTTTGTTTGGCTACATCATCTGCGGCTGACTCTACCCATTGTTAACTGTCTGCCTTTTATTTCTGACTAGCTTTGACCACTAGAGGGTATGAAGCGTGGGTTGTCATCTGATCTGATTTAATGTTCTGGTGGTCCTTTCTCACCCTCTGCAGTCTAACATAGTGCATGCCTTGTATTTGTGTACGTAAACGTGTTCACAGGCACGGGGCCGATGTCCTTTATACAACCTGTACTTGGACAGCAGCTGTTAGTCCCAGCTGGAACTCCAACGAGGGGCTCTTCAAGGGTACATGTACAGTAGATGAGGAGGCATTGCTGAAAAAAACTAAAACAAAACAGCAAGACTTTCTGCCTTCTTTCCTGTCTCCTACCTGTTCCTGCTTAGTCAATGAAGTGCTGAGAAAAGATTTACCCGAGGTTTTACTGAGATAGAATTAAGGCAGGCAGATGGAAACGGTGAGTGGAGATTCAGAAGTGCTTTTATGCTTTAAAATATATGCAAATGGAAAGGAGAGGGGGAGGTGTAAATAAGGCAGAGTGGTCTCATGAAATATATAAAAGTTGGAACAAGTTTACAAGGAAGCTAGGTATGCTTTAATGCAGCCAGTGGTTTCTGAGCTCGGGGACACTGTCTTGCTACTGATGCATAACCCGATGATATTAGTTGCCTCTGTAATTGCTTTAAAAGCTCTTACGAGTGGAACCGTGCATGTGCTGGTTTGTTGCGTGCGTCTGTTTTAAAGCTTCTGCGATTGTTTTTCTCTCTGTTGAATCAAAGCTAGTCAGACACGGCGCATCAGTGCCCATGTGTGTACCAAAGTAATTTGGATTCATATGTGTCGCATGAAGGTTTTCAAAGGTTTGCTTTGGCTGTGTCACTTTGGATAAGAATACAGTCACGCATGCCGGTCATCGTGCTGTTCTGCAGAGCCTGCAGCCCACACACAGGTGCAATGCATCTTTGGAAGAGCTATCAGTTCAACCCCCCTCCCACCCACCCACACACACACACACACACACACACACACACACACACACACATATATTTATATATAAACACATAGACATGCTATAGATAGCTATACACTGAAACGCTTAATTATCATCTCCCATTTCCATGGCAACTAGTGCCTATCGTTATTCGGATAACGGAGAGGATTACAGTGATTGTACTCTTCGACCATCCTCTGGATAACTGTCAAGTAAGGAGGCAGAAGCCCCTTTCACACTGCCGAATAACCCGCGCTTAATTTGCGAATTTAGCGTGTCCGCTGTTGTGTTCACACTGCCGACCCGGGCTGCTGCGTCAACTCGACTCGCCTTTCGACCCGTGTCGGACCCTAGTCTTTTTGCCGAGTTTGATGTGAACGCAATCGACGCGGGTTGGACGTGGGCGTGGCGTGACGTGAGGAGTTTAAAAGACAGAATGGACAGCTGATTCAGAACAACAGCGACAGGTGAAGACAAGTGTTACTCTGTTTTAGCCAACATCAAGTTGGAGACATTTTTTAATATGGCCAACTGGGGAGACAAAGAGGTCCGCGAGCTCCTCAGCCCCCGAGCAGAGGACGTTATTTACCGCCACATTTCGGGGACGGTGAAAGATGGACCTCTGCTGGAAGGGCTGGCGAGAAAGATGGTAGAGCGCGGTTTCCCACGCACCATAAAGTAACATCTCCATGAACTGCATATACAATTGCATAAACGATATCTCAAGGTGTCCCTCCATCGTTTGTTTGAAAAATTTGATGCAGACAGGTGTATTTAACCCTACCTCCGACGCATGGCTTGTGCCTAAGTCATTGTACACGCCCAGCATTTTATGTGTTTCGTGTGACGCTCTGCCACTAGGCAACGCCCCCTGAACTCGGCTTCAGGCGACACGGGTCACCTAACACGCCAAGCGTTCACATTGCTCGACGCGGGTCGAAGGTGCAATTTGGACCCGCTAAGATAGCGGGTCGCAGTGTGAAAGGGGCTAGTGATGGAGTCATGGAGTTCTCTCAAGCCTGGGATTTGACATCATCCTTTCAGTGTAAATCAGTGTGTCTCCGCTTTGTTGGCTGTGTTGGTACAATAGTTTGGTTTGAGGGGTCTATATTTGTATTTGGGGGGGAAAAGCAGCGTTAATACTGCTTAATGTGAACAAAATGCTACAGTTGATCTTTTTCATATGACACTCCTTCAATGGACAATGTAGGATTATGGTGCTCCCATATAGCAATAAATTACAGGGACAGTGTTACATACCACTGCAACCATTCAGTTGCATTTTTGTGGCTGTCTTTTACGATGGTGTTACTAATTTCACTACTAAACACATCGGTGGAACTTGGAAAATATCTTCCCCATTGGTGATCAGAAGAGTGGAACCAGGACCCTCGTTAGTGCAACAATGTGGGGTAAGAAAATCGTGTTCAAAGTCATAAAAGCCCTCTTTCTTTGACACCAAACTCTCATGCACTTCATACGATAAGGGTATTGCTAAGAAAGTTAAAGTTTGTCTGATTTTTGACATTTGTCAGAAAACTGGTTTGCTGATTTAAGTTCAAGCGTGGAACACTCGTAAAGTGCAGCAACAGCGTGACACATTACCCATGCAGGCACAGATGGACTGAACTGCTCTGGCTCCGTCTGCAGCAGCTGTAAGGAAGGAATCTGCTAATCGGCTTGCAGAAGGCACTGAAGTGAAAATGGAATTTAATACATGTTACCACAGTGTGAGGGGGGAGATCTGCCATTCATTAAGTGTGTGGGTCACATCTAGGCCTGGTTGTTCACAGTTCAAGTTAATCAGACTCACAAAAAGGACAGTTCACTGCAAATGACACAGACGTGTAAACTGATTCTCTTAAATCAACACATAATGAAATATGTTGCCATTTTTTTTCTTAACTTCATTACTGATAAATGTTTTTGGAAATTCAGATGCTTTAATCAAATTTATTTTAAAAGAAGGGCTAATACAAAGGACTCTTGAATCTGTTGTCTCTTTCTTTCTTTTAGGAAAAGAAGAGTTTATGTAGCGTTTTTTTTCATTTTAGGTTTAGAAAGAGCAGTTTGGCTTTTTTTTTTTTTTTTTTTTTTTTTTTTTTTAAGTCTATCACTAAAGCTTCCTCAGAAATCCAGTGAAGATGAAAAAATATCATCATCAGTTAGTCCTGTAGCTTTTGGCTTCAGGTAAAGTCTACCACAATCACTAAATGAACTTTTATAGTGCAAATATAGTGACGACACTAGTGTTTTGAGGAGGAGGCTCCCAGTATGTGGAGTTCCCTGCAGGCACAAGGATGGGAAGCTTCTACAAAGCCACAGACCTGGCAAAGATCTATGGTCAATATTTCTTCTGTTACTTTCACATCAGGGATTTCTGATTCTGGGACACAGAGATCATCAACTCACTGAATGATGCTAATAAACTTTCTCTTATCTTAATGGCTTCACGGTGAAGCTCCACGATCAGTCGTCATCTACCTCTGGTGGGAGAGTGATGGGATGAAATGGAGGGAGAGAGAATGTGTGGTTGTGAAAAGGAAGGGGTCCTGACAGAATTACTGTCAGGACAGAGTCACATGACATTCTCAACCCTTGCTTTACGTGCCTCACTGGTGCATGTGTGTGTGTGTGTGTTCACCCCTCTTTTAGTGTCCTCTTCAACAGAGTCAGCTCTGACCACGGCTGATTTGTGGTGTGATTTAGTGGATTAGGGAACAAAACTGCCAGCTAAGATGTATCGACTGGAGAAAGTGTGTGTATGTGGTACGTGTGCCTTCGCACATGGAAGCTACATGTTACTCAGAGGAACAGAGGGAAGGAAAGGAGAAAACCGTAGTTAGAGCAACTGCTAATATTGTAATAATGTTTGCATTCCCAGTTTTTTATTCATCTATTGCATGGCCATAGCTTTTTCAGCCCATCATTTAAGTGTTGTTTTTAAATTCATTTAAATTATTAATTTAAATTATTTTATTTGTTTCTCTTTATATTCTTTTATGTATTTTTAATGCTTCTGACACTCCCTGCTGCAATGCTTTTATTTCATGTGAAGCACTTTGAATTGTTTTGTACATGAAATGTGCTATACTGTACAAATAAATTTTATTTGATTTGCTGCAAAAAAGCGCTGACTACGAATAGCTTAAAATCCCCTTTGTCCTTCTATATGTTTCGTAGGATGATGGTGACACTTGTAAATTGTCTAGATGCATTTAAATTTCTGTGAGTGCGCATTGGCTTAAAAACCCTAAGCAGTCCTAAAAGTAATCCTTTCTCCGAAGGGGCAAGACCGGCTAAAATTTGTGGTGTTTTGTAATGTTAGCATCACCTGACTCGGGGTCCGTCGGGACTATTCGTGACAAGGACTGCACATGGCAACCAGAGTCAACAGACCTAAAGGGGCCTCTCCCACATTACTGAGAATTCAATTTTAAAGCATAATTAATCCTTTAGAGCAGATTAAAGAGGAATGGAAAGGAGATGCTTTTGATGAAGAAAGTATCTCTCTCACATGGTTTCCGGGTCATTTGTCCCAAATAGCCACAAATAACGTCACTTTGATTAATTTAAATTTACTTGCTGCTGGTGCTTATTCAGTTCAATTAAATTAAATTCAATAATACTTTATTAAACCCCCAAGGTAATTAAATTGCTGCAGAATTCGTTCTAATTAAAGATATGCTGTTGTTAAAAAAAATGTAATATAAATCAGCTGACAAACTGATAGAAAGTGTATCGGAGAGGAAGTTGTGGTAGAAATATTCAAAGGAAGCCATCAATGGGTTGGGGTGTTTTCGTACTCTCTCTGTGGACAACATGGACAACAACACGCAGCCAACAGTTCAACATCTCTCCGTGTGCGGTCTCCGCCCCCATAGTCCCGAAGCCGAGTCGGGTCGCCTCATCAGGGTTTGCCCATTCCATCTGCCAGTGATCCCAAACCTTTCATGACAATCGAGTGAAGAAATGGTTCTCCTTTTTCTCCTCTACATTCCCGCTCTGCATCCAAGACGTCTCTCCTTCAACTCATCTTGATTTGGGGGTCTTATTCCAGGCTTTACTTGCACAGTTAGCTGCTCCAACAGGTGAAGAACGTTCCCGTCGGCATGGTTATGCGTCATAAAAGTTGTAAAAAAGAAAGACGCAGTATTTTCAGAGACCCATGATGCGAGTTCTTTTCTTTTCTGTTTTTTTCAAATGAGAGTGAGAAACAATGCTCAACATATGCCACGATAGACGATACAGTGAACCCTCGTTTTTCGCGGGGGTTACGTTCCAAAAAGAACCCGTGATGGGCGAAATCCGTGAAGTAGTAACCTTTATTTTTTTTTACAATTAGTATACAATGAAATACTCCATAATACATTGAAACCAAAGAACAAAACCTTTTTACAGACCCAAGCATTTGTTTAACAAATAAAAGTACTGTATAAACGTTTTTTTTTTTTTTTAACAAATAACTACTGTACTGTAAAATAATCATTTTAATCATCAATATGAACTGAAGGCTTCAAATTGCGGAGATCAGCACCGCACCACCGCGACTCGAGTCACTGGATTAGAACGGGAGAAAATGAAAAATGATTATGAAAAGAAATACAAAGTACAGTGGGACAAATAGTGACTCGCGTGTATTTCACTGCTCTTCTGACTGAGCTGCTGCATCCTGACTCCGCTCTGTAGCGTTTTTTTCTTCTAAAGCCCGCGGTGCAGGTGTGTTTTTTCGAGAGAAGAGCTTAGTTATCGGTAGTTGTTGTCGCTCTTTTTTTTTCTTCTGGGCAAAAAGATTTTTATATACCGACATGCCACCATCGATTATGTTTGAGAACTGTAATGAACGTGTACATATTAAACCGCAACGTTATTGACACACAGGTAGAAAAGAAGCGGAGAGACTGTTTAGCCAATCAGAATCCAGAACACAATGCACGATGCAAATCCGTGAAGCAGCGAGACCGTGAAAGGTGAACCGCGTTATGGCGAGGGTTCACTGTATTCATAATTCTTTTAACTAGAATGAATGAAATAATATACTCGGAACTGGAAGTATGATTTGTTAGGAGGCAGAAGTGAGCACAAGCCCCACTCTGGAAATGGCGTTCATGTTGGTGGTTTATGTTTATTCTCTCTGAGAATAGCTTTAGGTCTCTTAAGCACCAAACCAACACGAAGAACCGGCAGTGATGAAGAGCTCCCTGCTGTGTCTCATAATGGCGGTAATATTTACATAATACAACAAGGAACACTGGATAACTGCATGGTCTAAAAGAAGAAAAAAGAAACGGTGGCAGTGCATGCTCTGCGTTTTTCGATGATGTCACATGCAGAGTTGGTCTCTGAATCTGGATTATTAGTTGCTGCACAGTTTCTTCACCCCACAGGCCCATGTTGTTGTGAAAAGGGATGCAGGTTTTGGAGAAATAAGGACCAAAGAAATCGTGTGTGACAAGTTAAGTTCGCTGATAGAGTTCACTTCCCCTTTTCTACTCATGCACTCATTTGCTGAGCTG
The DNA here is from genome assembly GCF_027942865.1 of Odontesthes bonariensis. Classification (NCBI taxonomy): domain Eukaryota; kingdom Metazoa; phylum Chordata; class Actinopteri; order Atheriniformes; family Atherinopsidae; genus Odontesthes; species Odontesthes bonariensis. The sequence goes on along the minus strand of NC_134509.1, from coordinate 30,012,452 downwards.
AACAGCCAATCAGAGTGAGCTCTCCAACTTACAAGAAGAGTGGCAATGAACATGAATCACAATATATAACGTTGTGGAACATCTGCAGTGTTGACGCTGCGTTACACACTAAAAATACAAGAGTGATGGATGTTGGCTGTTTTCAGACATTATTTTTGTAAACCTTCACATAGCCAAAGAAATTCCACAATGCAGCTTTAATTAGCTTACTGTGTTTGTGAGTTTCCATAACAACAGTATGTTTGTTCTCGGCTGTTTAAGACGTACAGGCTTGTGGAGGGCGAGAAACGGTCCAGAAGGTTCTTTTTTTATATCCAATCCTGTCTATTTCGTGCTATTGGTGCAAACAGTCTAATTGTGCATTTTGTAAAAACTGTCTTCCCTCTTCTCCATCACAGATCACCCTCCTTTCACTTTACAGGTTTTACAGCCCTGGAAAGGCAAACAGGGGGCAGATGTGCCGGCTCTTTAAATAGACCTAAAGAGGTCTTAACAAGGGGACCGCTTGTCTCTGGCTCTGGTTAAAGCCCCCTCACAGCTCTCAGATATTCCAAAAATCCCATAAAATTACTTTTACGCATTTTTTTTGTCTGTATTAGGTCACTTCTGCTGTGTTTTTTTAATTTTTTTTTAATTATTTGTCTACTGTTGAAGTGCTGCTGCCATATGTGGCACAGGATCTAAAACTTGGATACACCAGTTCTACATGTATGAATACTTGTAAAGGGTTGGAAAGATACAAAATGACACGTGGCAAAGTAATCTGGGCAGGTAAGGGCTCATATGAGGGTTGGGTGATTGTATTTGGTGATTGGTGTTTCTGTGATTTGTGTTGTAAAGCTTCAACATGTTTCATATGGCCACTGACCCCTGGGATGATTCATCCCATATTGATGTGAGCTCATTTTTGTTACTCTTGCCTGTTGCTTTGTGACCCATAAATGTAGTGTTTGGTTCGTGCTAACATGCTACTGATCGCTTCCCACACATTTCTTTTCTTGGCGTGCGTGTATTTGAGTGCGTATGACTCACTCTCATCCCACATCCTTCTCTTCCAATGAGGACCCTCTCCCCCCCAGCATTCTCTGGGGGGAGGGAAGAAAGGAAACAAGGCTGTTGAATTGCTCTCTGGTGTGCATAGTGACATTTGTTTTAAGTGCTGCACAGAAACTGTATGGAGACCCCCCCACACACACACACACGCACAAATACAGGGATATTAAGATGCCATTCTCCTAAAAGTTTACAGTTTCCATCAAAAATAGGAAAAGTGCATAAAAACGTAGTCTTTTCTCTGACAATTAGTCGTCTTTTCCTCTGAGCTTGACCACACGGACTTGTGTGCAGACTTTTCATTAGTAGGACAGAATGACTCTCATCTGATAAAGATGGAGAAAATACTTGCCTTCCTCAGTGATCATCATCAGCATCTGTTTAGTTTCTGTTCAGATAAACTAATCCAAGGCAGGCAAACGGCTCTGGTAGAAGTTCCTTTGTCGCACTCAGTTCTGAAACTAGCTTGAATTGAAAAAGATCACTCAACAAGCAAGATGGCAAACTTCATGCTGGGTAACTTCCAGAGTAGCATGCATTAGCAGGCTTAGGCTGTCATTCGTTTAAGGCGAAGGCCTCTTTTATGTGGTTGCTGTGGAATAATTTGCTGTAATGCTAATCTTGTGCCGGTTTATCGGGCTAAAAAGAATTAATCAGTCGTAAGAGTCAAACCAGCATTCGGTGTCTTTTTAGAGACAGGAATGTTTTTGCTTGGTAATAAGATGGGGCTCTGTTTCGTCTCTGCCTAAGTCCAAATATTTTCCTCTCCAACTTCCTTCCCCTCTGCACCTCCAGTGATGTCATTGCACGCAGCAGCACACAGCTACACACAAAAGCCCAAAGCCACACGGGACAGCGTGCGGGCCAAGAGTGAACAGTGCGGAAATTTTGGTAAAAGCTTGAAGCAAATTCCTTGAAGAGAGGGGCAGTTTGTGGGGTTAGAAAAGAGGGAGAACAGTGTAGTATCTGGGCTGATTTGTTGGTAACAGGACACACTGGACCGGTGTGCATATTTCTGAGTGCACTTAGTAATGGAGTGCTCTTTGCATTCACTCATTTCGGTGTCGCAGTGAAGTTGATCACACTTGGCACGACATCTGAGGCCTACGTGTTGCATTGTATTGTGAGCTCAGTGTAGAAACCGTGAGGCATTGAACAGGTTTACTTGCGGCTATAAAGTTCGGGTTGTTTTGTCAATGCAATAAGCCTGCTATAGTGTTGAATTTTATTTTTTTCTTTTTTTTTTTTCTTTTTTTTTTTTTCCTTCATTCTGCTGAACCTTAATAAGTTCCACCCTCGCATGCCTCGATAACTTTACATAGATAAATATAAACCTGGTGACAGCCACTATTTATAACCTCCCTACATACGTTTAAGACTCGGGCAACAGGCGTGTGTGAAAAGCAAGTTTGCTGCATGTTTGCAGATGTGTGACGCAAGCAGCTGGCCAGGGAAGTGGGATCTGGTCCAAAGGGTTGAACTGTATTCCAAGGCTGAACGTCAAGTTCCCTTAAGTGTTTGTTTTTTCAGCGAGTGACTTCTTTTCTCAGTGTGAAGACGTGGAGAAAGAAAGAACATTGGAGGAAAAAAGATCTCCAAGGGAAATGAAGAAATGAGATGCAGACGGAGCTGAACGTTGGGGAAAGAATCTCTCTTTAAAATCTTTCACATGGCTAAATCTAGACCGTATGTCTCGACAGCTTCTCCTTGCTATTTGATTTTTGCACGTGATGTCCGTCACCTCCACGCATGATTGACATATGTGTGGTTTTACAATCGCGTTCGCAGGAAAATGGAAGTGAAGCTGTAAAGTTGACAGCAATAATGTCAAAGAGTAGCCATGGTAAGGTTGACCCAGAACACTAAAAGCTTTAGTTAGTGAGAGATAAACATTCAGCTGTAATTGATTTTGTGCGGTTTGTTGTTATCGGGCTGTGGTCATAAAATCATACAACTCAAACATCGTGCTCAAAGCCTGATGTTCCATTCAAATTAATGATAAGATTTATGAAGCTCCAAATTGACTCGGTGTCATGGAAAATCAGTTGGGGGCACACGGTGTGCGTGATGCTGCCTGTGGGGGTGTAAAGCCTTTTTGTGATTGTGTGATAGTCAAATTCAGTTTTAATTGGATCACCCAACATGTTTGTCATTTATGTAGGACACACGGATGGCTGAAGTCCAAAGTTGTGATTAAGGGTTAGGAGCATCTATAAACTTGGCACTGATGACTTCATATACACTCAGACGGATGATCGCAGAACTCATTTTAGAATTATCTGGCTGTTTGGCAAAAGAAACAGAAAATGATGTGAATGTGAGCAACTCAATTGGAAATTCAGCTGTATCCATGTATACTTTATTGTAAGCTTTATCGGTTTTACAAAAAATGCAAAAAAAATGTAACTTTGAAGCAGATGGAGCACCTTGGCAATTTTTGAGTCCAAATAAATCAGACATTTAATATATATGCCAATGTGACAATACTCTGTCTCCATTTAAATGTTGTTTTGACTAATATAACTCCCTTTTTGTGTGTGCATGTGTGTGTTTGACCTTGGATCAATAGCCCATGTTAGCAACACTGTTGTGGAAACATGGTTAGTTTTCCTTCAGCCACAGAAGCCCAGATAGACAGAAGGTCAAGGGCAGTCAGGCAGAAGGCTTTTAAGTCAGTCACAGTAGTGTACCAGCATCTGTTGAATCCGAGTGACTTTTTGGAGTCGGCTTCTTTTTGCTTGTTGACCAAACTAAGGAAAGCGGGCACACAATCCCAAGATAGGGGTTCATGTAGGTACAGGATACAGGTCCTTGTGTTTTTACTCGTTCTTCATATGTAGGCGGGGAAACCTGTTGGCTTCAGTGTTTTGTAAAATGTTTATTTTTGCAATTATCTTAAAGCTTTTTTCCCCCCTAAGTTCCCTGTGGCCAACATTTCCTTTTCCAGAAGTGATCTCAGAACACTGCAGCCGTCAGATGCAGAGGCCTAACGGTGCGTTTCACACCAGACGCGGTCGCGATTACTTACAAAGTCAATGCAAAGACGCGAATAGACGCGGATTCAAGCCGGCGGCGCGGTGAGGCGAATGCCGCCGGGCGAGTGAAAAGATGCGAATCCGCGTGAGTTAAAAAAATCCAACTTTGGCGAAACATTCGCGTCAGACAGCCTATCAGCGTTGAGATTCTGGACGACAGTGACGTGGAGACAGATGGACAGGCGCTCCGCAGCTGAAATGGAGTCGTGTCTGTGACATGCAGATGCGATCATTCGCACCGCGTCTGGTGTGAACGCACCGTAAGTAATAAATGTCCACTGATTTACAATGACTGAAATGTCATGCCACTAATGTCTCAGTGCTGTTCTTCATTTCCCCCGTCTGCAGTCGTTCGCGCAAACAACTGCATCACCGTGGTTAAATTCCTGACCCCGAAAAGTCTCGTAAACCTTTTATAGAGATCTGCTCAGTTGCAGAAGTGTATCGCAGTTTTTTTTTAATTCATGTATTCTACCATTAGTGTGCTCAGTGCCGGTGCCCCTCTCCCCTGTCTGTCAGCCCCATATATGGACTGCTAACCTCCCCCGCAGGACTGCGAGCACTTTGTACCTTCAGTGTGTGAAATGTCACTCTTTGTGGAGGGTTACGCTCCAGATAACCTTTGCCACTGGAGGGGAAGTTCAGAGTTGTCAGTATTAATTGATTTTGGTCAACAGGGGGCCAGCGAAATGTCAACACAAGTTGTTAGATGCACCTCATGTTGTAAATGCTAATGGCAAACATTTATTCAGATTTTCATTCAACAAATATGGACAACATTAACATTTGCTCGAATGTTGATCCAGCAATCATTGTGTTTTATTTGGACTCCTTTGAGTTCTTGCCATTAGCTTAATTTTGAGAGTTAGAATGCAGTCGGTTTATAAGTTGTGTTTTTATTCATTCAGAGTTGATGCAAACTGACTTTACCACGGTCAAAAAAATGCCTTTATGTGTAATTCAATCACCCGTGCTGCGCTTTTTGCATGCTTCTCTTAGTTGAAGCTCTGTTCTGCTTTGCTGCATCCATCTGGCTGCTTCAGTCCACCACTGCTCATGGCTTGCTCATGCTCACTTTCTACAACAACTGCTGTGTTTGTATTGTTCACTATCTCGTGTTCACTATATAAAGACTCACTAATAGATGAGGGCTGACAACTGATTTGGTACGTTGCTTGAGTGCAGGGCTGCCTCATGATTATAAATCGTACATTTATAGTTATGTAATGCATAAACTAACGCTGGAAGGATACATATTTAGTTAATCTGAAGTGATGTTTTTGGTTGATAACATGATGTAATCAAAATCTCTCTCCACAACAGTGAGATATAACTTTAAAACACAAATATGTGCACACTTGGAGTTTTTTTTGATTGCACTGTATCCACTAACTAAAGCACTGACTTCTTTGGGCCTCTGCAGCTCCATCATCCTAGCCTGTATTGAAATATATAAGAATGATCTACATTACAACTTATCCCAAACATGTTTGCTGTTTAGACTGAACAATTTCTGGTTCCTGTACATATTTTACCATTAATTCTCAAATCCTGTATTGCGGGCAGAAGAACGGACAAACTACTTCCAACCAAATGTTTGAGGGTTCTTATTTGCCCACCAGACATGTAGAACAGGTCAAAGTCACAATAACAAGCCGGGAACATTGGCGCCAGCTAACGGTTTGTCGTATTAAGACGCTCTGTCGGCTCCTGGCTGCAGGCCGCCATTCACGATGGTCTATAATATCTTCTACTGTAGTGTACAACTTCTGTGCATTACTTATGGTGTACCATGTGACCACTTTATAGAGTACTACATAGTGAATGAAAATTGAAGCAGCGGACACTTTAAATAAAACCCGTGTCACACCCTGACTGCACACAAGGCCGAACTCGGAAACTTCCTTTCTCACAAAAGCAGCTAAATGTAGTTCGCAGTTCTCTAAGCGATGGAAAATTATTCAAATCTTGCTCCATTTTTATGGAGCACTTAATGTATTTCATTTGGGTAAAATTTCAATTTCATTAAAAAAATCAAATAAATTTGCAATTCATAGTTTAGCGGCAGTATAGCGATCTCTATTGGTCAAACTGAAATTCTACACTGTCGTAAAAATGCCCACCTGTACACACCTACTAACTAAACATCGTGGCGAATGCTGCCGTTGTGTTATTTAGTCAGTACAGTTAGGTCATCTGATTCACAAGTGTAGACTGCCCACGTAAGATACTATAATCAGAGATTTTCTGAAGAGAGAACTCAAGATAATATGCTATAATCCTGTTGCTGGAGGAAGTGGCCGGGGACAGCTCGTCTGGATGTATGGATGGACTGTTGCTGATCTTGAATGGGATTCTTCCCTCATCATGGTGTATTCGTGGAGTGATTCCTTTGTATTAGCAGACACTTACAAAAGTTACATCTTAGACAGATGCGCGCAGGCACTACCAACACACGCCGCAATAAACGCAGACTAGCTCTACACTATTCCGATTATAATCACAAATTAATCAATTTTCATTTGTAGATAACAATTCTTGTTCGGATCAAAACGCTATTCTTATTATAATCAGGTCAGCCCGTGTATTTCTGAAGCTAGGCTACGTCTCGAACTCAGGAGGAATTAGAGCACCGTCATCACCTGTCTCTTTGCGATCTAAAACCCAGGTCACTATGGTAGAGGAACAAGATCACACTTGGAGAAATTTCACAAAGATGGGAAGTGCCAACATCGAACGCTTCATATTAAGTCTATGAAAGGCAGAATAGGAAACGCTTGGTGTTGGCTCTTCAACGCAAGCGAACACATAGCCTACAACTACAGCTAGCATACAGTACCTAGCTAAGTGCCGTAAACACAAACGACTCTTCTCGCGCATCACGACACTTCAGAAGCGGGTCGCTCCTGCCGAAGTTACATATGGGATTTTCAGCATACAGACCCCTGTTGGGAGCGAGACAGGCTTCATTCGCTTACCATTGACTTGTTTAACCTTTGGTAAACTCCTGAAGGCTATAATTTTAGGTGAAAATGCTACCTAGTGCCCCTTTAAGGGGATAATTCACCTCTTTTGACATGAAGCTGTATGACATCCCATACTAGCAATATTATTTATGAACATTTTCTTACCCCCCGCTGCGTCCTGTGAGCAGAGTTCCAGCCTCGTTTTGGCGTTGACGAAGGTAGTCCGGCTAGTTGGCTGGGGCCACAAAAATAAAGCGTTTTGCTTCTCAAAACAATATGCGTTCAAAAGAGTAATACATTTGCATCACAAAATTGTTCATCCAGAAAAAGTCAGACCTCACAATCGCTTGGCGCTATTTTCTGTCCCTTGTATCACTCTGTGATTGCCGCCTGCCGATAGCTGCACCTGTTACCGTGTTTACTGCTCGGAAGCAGGGGAGTGCTCGCTCTGCACTTCGGTCTGCACTTCGGTCTGCACTTCGGTCTGCACTTCGGTCTGCACTTCGGTCTGCACTTCGGTCTGCACGGTCTACACAGTATGCAGTGATACCAAGGTATCATAGCGAAAGAGAAAATAGCGCCAAGCGATGTGAGGTCTGACTTTTTCTGGATGAACAATTTTGTGATGCAAATGTATTACTCTTTTGAACGCATATTGTTTTGAGAAGCAAGACGCTTTATTTTTGTGGCCCCAGCCAACTAGCCGGACTACCTTCGTCAATGCCAAAACGAGGCTGGAACTCGGTTCACAGGACGCAACGGGGGGTAAGAAAATGTTCATGAATGATATTGCTAGTATGGGATGTCATACAGCTTCATGTCATAAGAGGCGAACTATCCCTTTAACTACACAAAGTCATGCAGTCAAGGTTTCTAGCTGGTCGACTTGACCATCAAGGCAGGCTTGTATTTTCTTCCCTCTGCTATTCAGCACTATATTAGGAGAGCTGTGTCTGGCTGGGGTGTCACAAAAATGTCTGCGATTTTCGATGCGTCAGTTTTCAGTCTGAAACAGTTGCATGCAGGCCGTTTCTCTTTCTTGCTCACAGACGGTCATCTCCCCTCAGGGAGCTGCTGCAGTGGACACTCAATAAGGGGAGCTCTATTGATCTACCTGCAGGTGGGGAGGTAAAAGAGGTCCCATTACTGCTTTGATAACACTCTCACTCTGTGTCAGCTTGCCATACAGACTGTGCAGCAGCCATTCAGCCTGTGTGGTGCACACCATTGCCTGTGACTTTCACAGAGTCTTTTGCCATGGTTCACTGGCCGACTGACTTGACATAACTGCTGGTACTGTAGCTCAGCTATGTTGTAATATAGCCTTCTGCCGGTTTTATTTGGGGTTTTAATTGGTATGAAACATGTACACACTAAACCATGAGAAGTGATTAAGGATTTCTAAGGTTTTACACCAGGACATATAAAAAGAAAATGGGCAAGCCATTCAAATTGGGTTAATCTAAGTCCTTAGCAGCTTCCCAGTTTTTTTTTAAAGTTTTTTTTATTATTTTCTTTTCATTAATGTTGTACAATGTTCATGGTTGGCAAAAAAGAAGAGTACACTAATATGGGCTTTGATTTCTCTGCATCCTCCGTTGGATTTCACATGTTTTATGGTACCTTTCCTGCACCCCTGACCTTTCCCCATCACTATTACCATGGCAATTGGCATAAACCTCCAATTAGCTGCTCCGGAAAAATGAAGTCATTCTTTTCTTCCTGGAAGAGATCTGTGGTGAAAAGAAAAGAGGGGCAATTTGGAAAAGCTTTGGTTCCCTTGTTGACAAACTGCCAGTTGAGCTCATTTCTATGCTTCCACTGTTCTGGGGTTTTCAGGCCTTGTTATACCTCATTCTTTGGTTAATTTGTTTGTGCTGTCTGTTAGTGGCTCCGGTACCAAGGCAGTCCGTATCAGGCTGACAGCGCAAAAGTTTTGGATGACCCTGGTTGGTTTGCTTGTGAATGTGAAGCTCTGAAAGAGTACTTTTATCTAACTAAGCTTCTTTTTCAGCTTCTTTGCTGTCGGCTTGCCTCTCATCCAGTCGGGGTAAGAAGGAAAATAAAGGGGCAAGAGGTACTTATAAACACTTACAGACGCCTAAATCCTAAACTTGATTTCATCTGGGTTTTTACTCTCGGCAATTATGATAATGTTGATTTAAACTGTTTAATAATGCTGCTCTGGGTTAAGACTGTGTGTTTGGAGTGTTGCTCTTGTGTGATGAATTATTAAGCATTGGTGGTTAGTGTGCAGTAGGGAGCAACTGCCTGGAATAAAAAGATCTTCAGAGGATGACTGTGTCATTTTGCCTGCATCCATACTGTCCTTCTGTGTGTGGCTGCCTGTAGGAAATCCATCTCCAGCTCAGCTGGATTTCAGCTTCCCTGAAACCGTAACTGTTCCATATTTTCAATACCAGCGATGACTGACGTTCCGATGCAAAATTCCATGGTGAGCAACACCTCCATGTTAGAATGTAAAAGAAAAACATCCCTCTGTTATCATACATGCAGGCCTATTTTTAAATGACCCACTGCTCTTTACACAGAAGCAGACGCCCGCAGTCTTAATTTCACGCCGGTACAGAGGCTTTCTTTTATTTTTTATTGACTGTTTGCTCTTACCGCAGAGAAACTCCTTCACTCGTAGACGCCATCAGTGAGTGCAGTTAAGTGTACCCTGAGACTCTGTGATGTAGCATTTTAATGTATTTTTCAATGTGTTTTATTTCAAATTAACTCGATGAAAGACTATTGACACTTGAAGTCTGTCAGCTCTCAGAAACTGATAGTTTGCCTCGTTCTGTTCACGCGTCAACTTGATGCGTTCAAAAGTTGGCAATATGTTGATGGGACGGGGACGGGGGGGGGGCACAGCTGTATGTCACAAGACTGAGAATGCTGCTGGTGTCAGGGACACCTGGAATTATTGTGTCAACATTTAGAAAGCAAATTCTTGTAAGATGTCATTTACATTCTCATATTCTTTTGTTCTGTACTCTTTCTCCTTTTCTCCGTTATTAAACGACTCATCTGCACTCCACCTAGCAGCTGCTTGGCTGCAGTCCTGTGACGAGTCTGTCAGGCTCGAGTCCAATTTAAACAGGATTAGATTCACAGCGGCAGGCTTGGTAATTCAAATCATGAGCAGTCCATCCACAATCGTAATCCACGGTGGATCTGCTATGTCAAATCTACTGCAAACTTCCCAGCGTTTTCATTGAACCCAGACTTCAGGTGATAATGGCAGTTCAGAGAAAATGACATGTTTTGGTTTTATTGTGGGAGGCACGTGTTTATACATGAAAATGCAGACTCTCTGAGCTTTTAGCAGGTGATACAAAGCATAACTTCCATAAATACTTGATGATAAACTGCTGGCTCTGTGTGGCAGTATCTCGTACGAGGCTTACATTAAGTTAAGTCTGCTTTAAATGGCTCTGTGTGAATGGTGGTTTATGGACAGGTAAAAAGTTAATGGGGTGTCGCTGCAGGTTATGAACGACTACACCTACTTTCTCTTTGTGAGGAAATTTTGTCTGTCCGTGTATTTATTGCCTATAGATATGGGTTTCTGTGAAGTGCCAAAGCCACACACACACACACACACACACACACGCACTCTTAGTTCCTTGTAAGAAATGCTGACATCTGCATTGGGCTGCCAACCAACTGTGTTATGTGATGTACGTCATCGCTTTTCTTTGGTTCCAAGCTATTTATTACACACATACTTGTGTGTGTCAGAGCATTTCACATTTCTTTGCGTACCTTTTTATTACATTTAGTTGAAAGCATGTTGTAGCCTTGGGTTAAAAAATATTGGGTTGTATGTGACCAATGGAAGGGTTGATCATTCGGGTCCAGCACCCCATAAGCCACAAGACCTTAGGCATCCACTGCCCATGTGATGTTTCAGAGTTGTTTTTGCAGATGGACCCTCAGCATCAAAAGGTGGTTCTAATGTTGTGGCCTATCATGTGCATCAAAAAAGTTGCACGTTCACTCCAGTAGTTATTATTCCTCTAAGAAAGTAATCTGTGCTCCACAGAAATGTACTTGAGGTTTTTTTCCTTAAGGTAGCTTGGGGTATGACGACCTCTTTCCATTCTCTGAATGTGGATCTATGAATATGCTGCTCTGGCTCTGCCCATATCTCCACCTGTCAGCAGAAGACACCGCCTGCCCTCCCTACTCTGACGTTGTTGTTTTATGCCATGCTCTGTTTCTTGATGTCTGAACACGGGTGAAAGAAAGAGGAATGTGAATTCCACAGGTTTGCATGCAATTATCAAAATGGTAACTTTGAATTGCCTTCTACAATATTCTGCACCTCTCACTCCGTGTCTGAGAGCCACCTAGCTTGCACTAACTCAACCAGCAAGTAGTCAAGATTGGTTCTTCCGCTATTTAAGTAAGAACATATGGGCTGTCTGACCTCATGTCACTGAGACTGTAGAGGGTGCCCTGCAGGTTTAAAGCAGAGAGATGTAGTGCTGATGGGTACATTTAACTCATGATATGTTGTAGAAGGCATAAAGACATCGAACAGATATGTTTAAAAAGGTAAAAAACTTTATTTTTATTGGAAGGGGATTTAAGAACAGAATAGTGAATTGTATTTCTTCTCCTAAATGTGAGCAAAGGTTTTTGGTTCATCTCCAATGCTCCTGTGTGAAATATACTAAAGGATAGTCATTGGTGATAAAGGTTTGTTTTATAGTAGCTTTTTTTTCAATTATTGTAAGTATGTAGGACAAATAAAGTATCTTCAAACATCTGATCACCATTTAGTTGCTTCTCTTTACTTTGCACCTAACTTATGAACCACCAGGTTACAAATGTTTCTTTTGCACATCACATGCTTATATTAGCAGTCTAAAGGATCATTTATACATCTAAATTAATTTAGTTAAAGAGACACATTAGTCTCAATATACATCTGTTTAACAGCAATCTCACATCATGAGTGAAACGGATATGTTTGCATAATTCATGATCGTAATCATCGAAGCCAAGCCAACATATGGCTTACTCTCACTCATCAGACTCATCATTCTCCCTGACACTAACTTACCAGAACCTTTTCATCAGATTGAACATCTGTGTTCATCTTCTTTCGTGAAACCTATAAGGACTTGGGACGTATTGACAGCAGCTCTGTGTGCTTGTTTATGTGAATGTGACTGAGAATGAGTTTGTAGCCAAGAGTACAGCTATAACTATAATTAGCCCTTGCGTTTCGGTTGCTGTGGTAACGCCACAAAGTCCTTGTGACTATGGTCGTGTATACGAGTGAATTTAACAAGTGTATCTCCCGGGCATGAACTGCATAGCTGCATGGATGTGGCAGCAGACTCACACAAGTTAACACAAGCCCGAACGGCTGCTCCTGGATCAGCACATGACATGCATTACAGCCACTCCTGATGCGACTGCATTTTGTTTTCCACAAGAACCACTGTGCATTCATAAAGAATAAAGCCTAATCCTGTCCAAAAAAAAGCCAGATTTAATGGGTTTTACGAGACCAGTGGAAGTGGCCAGACATTCCTTCAGCTTTACAGGCTTATTCAAATAAGGGCAAACTACACTTGGGGTGATGCTCATGCGTTTCTTGGTGTTCCTTTCCTGGTATTAACATGTAATATAAAATGACGGAGCACAGGTCATTGTGTTTGCTTTAAATAACTGACACTGGAGGCAGATTTGTTTAGATTTTTAACACCGTTTGGCTTATTTATATTCTATAAATTTGCAGCTCGTAAGGGTGTGACAGTATTTACAAATGCTGGTTTTACTTTAACTCCACATTGTGACAGTGGAATGATGCTGGTCCATAAATGTTATTGAAGTGCAGCATTTCATGCAACCAAGGTCAAATAAAGTTGAATATGAATTGGAACGGGCCAAACTTTTACACGTGTAATTGCTGAGATGCAAAGCTAGCCATCTGTGTATAGTTAAGACTTTGCACATTTTTGCTCCATCTTTTGCGTTTCTTGTCATTTATTAGTTTTCATAGATGAAAACGTAACAATTTCCAAGTATTGAAAAGAAACCAGACCTGGAAAAAGGAATTATTTCAATCACAACGGGTGCGTAAAGTTTCATACAAAGCCAATAACTGCTTCTTCGGTTCCTTACTGTTTAAGATGAATTCATGGCACTTGCCTCAGCGTTATATTTCCAATGTTTTCCGAATGCGCAGCAATAATGCAGGTGCTGCCTAAAGTTTAAGTGTGTTTTATCAAAACTTCGCAGAACCCCCCCCTCCGATAAATATACGCGAAACCACAGAGACAGTTTGTTTGTGAATCATAGGTTTGAAAATGTCTCTGTTCTCAAAAAAAAAAAAAAACGTAGCTAAGAGGTTTGTGAGCCCCAATCATTTTTCACGAGCAGGAACAGAATTTTTTTTCTGTCTTTGCGAAAACATTGTGCTGCAGCGTTGGTGAGCGAGGCCAGTGAGAAATCAACCTCCGCTACCAGCCGATGCTGTCACGCTGCATTGAGAACCATTAGTGTGTGTAAAACTACACCACCGTGAACAGTAACATTATCTGATCTGTCATTATGCAAGAGCCTATGCATGCCACTTACAAGTGCTGTGTGTCAGTAATGCATCGGTCATGAGAGGGGGATGCAGATGTTAATGGATGATAAAAGTAGGAAGGACCATGATGGGCAAATGAAAATGGAGGGTGTGAATGGAAAATAAATGTATGCATAGCCGGAATATCTGTGTGTTTACTGTTACAGCAGCAGGTGAATCTGAGGAGGGTTGAGGAAAAGGTCAGGTGAGATGGATGGAGGGTTATTCCACTTCTCTAGATGAGGCCCAATTATATGAAAGCCATGTTTGTATCTGTCAGAGTCTGTAAACAACTAGTTGAGCTTGCAGGTATCCCATTGATAATTGTGAGTGGGAATATTTTCATTTTCCACAAAGCTTTAATGAAAAATATGCAATCAGAGACTTGGATGTAATCGATGATTTGAAAGCCGCTCTGATGGAGCAGACTTCCTCCAGGCCCCGTGGTCTACATTTGACTTGACACATTGGCAGGGCATTGTGATGTCCCTTGGTTTGAACAAACACAAAGAATTGTTTAGGACGCAAGCATCACAAGCTGCTCTGGATTAAGCAGTTTTGCTCATTCCTGCTTTTTGACCTGCTCACGTAGGCACCTGGCTCCGTAGTATGTGTATTAAAAAAAAAAAAGGATTTCACCAGGGGCACGGCAGAGAACTGAAGGCTGTACAGACCTTCAGGATTTACAAGATGTCAACACTGAGAATGGCGCTGATGGAGGCGGTTAGTTTTTGGATGAATAAGATGGCAGCAGAAAAGGCAACAGCTGCAGTTTTGTAGATGGTAGATAAAACCCTTTGATTGAAGACGATGGACATCCAGTCTCGTCTGCCCTTACACTGCCTCCACCTGCATATTGCGTCTTGCATGCATGTCATGTTTATTGTTGAAAAGGTGCACAACCATTCGAGATTAGTGCTGCTGAGGTTTGACCTCACCCTCTGTTCTGTATGTTTCTGAAAGCTGCCTGTTTGACATGTTTCTGCTTTTACTTCGTGCCGCTTCAATGGTGATATGATTCCTGCTTAATCTTTTTATATAACACTTCAGACAGGTTATCCTGGCCAAATTCATCGTTACCTTTGGGACTTTATATATTGTCTGGCTCAGACCTGGACACATTCAAGAGTTTAATCCAAGGTAATCGGGTCTATTATGATATCGCAAGACAAGATAATCATAGAATAACAATTTAAAGTATTCCTTAGCCCGCAGCCACAGATATATACGTTTTCTGTCACGGTTTTGAAATTGCTCAGATGAGGCTTGTTTTCTAAAACTGAATCATTCATTCATTTTTCATACTCCCTTCATCCCAGTAAGCATCAGGCGAGGGGCAAATTGAATAAACAGGACAAATATGAAAAGAGTCATGAGTAAGAAATGTAGGGAAAGATAGGATGAAATAATAATAATAATCAATTACATTTGTAAAGCACTTTTCATTTCATACGGAATCTCAAAGTGCTATGCTGATGGTGGCAGACTACTGGATTGTAGCCACAGCTGCCCGGGGGCACACTGACGGAGGCGAGGCTGCCATGCACCGGCGCCATCGGCCCCTCCGACCACCACCAGCAGTGACAAAGACATAAGACAAAGGGATGAGGAAAATGCAGAGGCACTAAAATCGCTTCTCCATGGTGAAGTGAAACTTCAGCTAGTCGGGCTAAAAATAGTACCGCAAGTGGCCCTCCTGTTATCACACGCACTTTCATATTCACACACAGAAACAGCAGGTAGGGATTCCCATCAAAGCAGCTTTCTCCCATCCTGACCTTTTTGTTTGTGTCCATCCCATCCACCATTCACGTGAGCTCCCACATTCATAAACACTAATGGGCACACAAACTGGCTCTTTCATTCACATCCTTTCCCAAAGCACACACCATGTAGTGCATATAGAACAAAACTCGTTTCTGTATTCGTACTTGATGATTCGCAGTGTGTCGTACAGCATGTTCTCTAGAATTCAGTTGAAACATTTTTGACTTTATCAAGATACATTATAATGCAAAACAAATGGGACACATAATTGGGGGGGGGGCACACAGCACATGCTTTAATGTGCAGCCAAAGAAATCTCAGAGCAACATGAAGGCATAAAGGGGTTTGTTGACATTTGAAGTTTTTAAGCTTCTTCATAAATCCAGTGCTTGGTTTTAACAGGAATACAAACAAAATGCATTGTTTGAAGTAGTGAGGATTTAGAAGCTGCTAATGCTAATGCAACTCATCATATGTAGCAGTTCTGGTGATTTCCATTCTATTACAGCCATCAGTATGCTGTTTGCGTAGCTGTGGTGGAAGCATATATTACCTTTCAAGCACTTGAACAGTAACTATTAATAATTTATCACTCAGTAAAGAGGTCTTATCAGGATAATCTTAAAGGGGAACTCCGGGGCATTTGAAGCGCATTCCATTACTAGAGGTTGTCAAATACTGATAGTAGGACACAGAGAGGTGCAAATCTGCGCTCCCTGTGTGGAGATCGCGCTGTTCGCACACCCTGTCATGCAAGGCTAATACGTGGTGGCTAAGGGGCAAGAGCTAACGCTTCCACGTAAAACAACAACTTGCACACTGCAGAAACGTCACACCACTTTATAAACCATCCGACAATAAAGTCACAAGCCTTACCACCAAAACCATATGCATGGTTCTCACATTACTGGCATGGGGACATTACAAAACAACTTTATAAACAGCATGTAACTCACCGGTTAGTTCGCTCGCGCATGTGAAAGCCCAAAAGAGTCGATGGACGATACTCCCATATACAAAACAATTATCTACTCTAGAAACACTGCGTTCAAGTATTTAAAACATTACAACAATATTACTGGGCATGTATTGTTGTAATGTTTTAAATACTTGAACGCAGTTTTTCTAGTGAAAATAATTGTTTTGTATATGGGAGTATCGTCTATTGACTCTTTTGGGCTTTCAGCGAGCGAGCCTACAACTAACATGCTGTTTATAAAGTTGTTTTGTAACGTCCCCATGCCAGTAATGTGAGAACCATGCATATGGTTTTGATGGTAAGGCTTGTGACTTTATTGTCGGATGGTTTATAAAGTGGTGTGACGTTTCTGCAGTGTGCAAGTTGTTGTTTTACGTGGAAGGGTTAGCAGTTGCCCCTTAGCCACCACGTATTAGCCTCGCATGACAGGGTGTGCGGACAGCGCGATCTCCACACAGGGAGCGCCGATTTGCACCTCTCTGTGTCCTACTATCAGTATTTGACAACCTCTAGCAATGGAAACGTGCTTCAAATGCCCCGGAGTTCCCCTTTAAGGACATAAAGTTTGTAATTGAACATCTTGTGTGTGTTAAGCCTAATAGGGAACCCCTGCCTGCTGCAAAGTGCTTTGCACATCCTCAGCCTTACTGTGAATATATTCAGAGATCTGTAAGCTTATAACTAAATGCAGCGCAGAACACAATGGGTAAACACTTGAAACGCTCAGGCAAGTGGTCCAGCATGATTTTAGAGAGGATTCATGGCTTTATATTATATACACACGTTGATCTCACCCTTCCAACAGAGACGGCCTCAGCAGTGTACTTTAAGGATCACATCAGTCTTTTTTTTTTTTTTTTTTTTTGAATGGGTTCATTTGTTTTTGAATGGGTTCATTTGTTAATGCTGATGCTCAGTCTTAGGGCTCATCATCACAGTGAGGTGACCAGCTTCAGCGGTGCTGGCAGCAGTGTTGCCAATTATTTCCAATTAGCATAGTCATTACGTCATTATGTTGCATTTGCATGATGGTGTTTGCCAACCTTTAAATCTGTTGGCATCCTTCCAAAGTCCCGCTCTTACGTACCCTGTATATGAATACTGTACAGCTGAATTTCCAGTGAAGTTGGTCTCGTTCCCTCGTCTTTCTGTTTCTGTTTATCAGACATCAAAATGAGTAAACTATGGCTAAAAATGATCCCTTGAAGACTTCCAAGTTCACCTTTGGTCACTTTCAAATGATCGCAAAACTCTTAACAAAATCCTTATGAGTTATGAGTTATCTGAGTTATCTGTCAAAACTACCACCCAATCAAGTTAAAGACTCTTAAAGTTGCTAGATTTGTCGTTCATAGCTTATACGATTTAAAAAAAAATGTAACTAAAAAAAATATCTATTTTTATATTCCTTGACATTTTTGGTTACATTGCTTTTAAAAAAAAGTATGCAAAGATGACGCTGGAGTTATGTGTTAATAGATGCCGCATCTTGTTCAACTCTTATTTCCGGCTAATCAAGATCAGATCTGAGGAGAGGAGAGGAAAGGAAAGGAGACAAAAAAGATCTCACAAGACACAGTTTTTTTTTTTTTTTTTTTTTTTTTTTTTTTTAGAAAATGCCAGATCTTCATCATGTAAAGCTGCAGAAACTGAAAGTGAGAGACTCGCATGATGTTGAAACTAGATCTTTTTTTTCTAAATATTTAAATAAAACCAGTCCCTGCAATAGACCGGTGACCTTTCCACGATTTACTCTGCCCCAGCGACCCGGAAAAGGGATGGAAGCAGGTATGTAGAATGGATGGATGGCTATGGAAAACGAATAAAAAGCATAGCCTTGAAAAAGGACAGCTTTAGAGGTTGAATAATTGGGATAGGGTAGTCCCACACATAGAGAGTGTTTAGGTGTGTATGAAAAATATATATTTTGGGCTGACATATGTGCGTAGTCTTTAGTTGTGTCTTCACTGTCACTTTTAGCGTAATCTTTGTTTTGTGTCTGCTGTGGTCACCCTGCACGCTACACGCTATCAAATTTATACAAATACAAACAGTCCAATCAAGATTTTTGTGTTGAGTCAAAACAAAACCCAAAAATTGCTTTGACTTATTCCTGCTTGTGGCATGATTAGAAATCCAAGAAATCTGACCATCTGCAGTCACAGTGACAGTGGCAAGAGCGACTTCACAGAGTGTGAAAGTGAAAGACAGATTGAGACTTTCCACAGCTCCAGACAATGACGTGGGGGTGAAAGGAAAAATATATGACGAGAGGAGGCGAGATGATGAAGGTGCGAATAAAGCAACAGAAGATGGATCAAACAGTCGCAGCTTGGAGAGCGAATGGGACACACACACACAGGGCTGTGGACGTTGTTTGGCTACGTGAAGGCGGATCATGGACCCGAGTGCTCGAGTGAACCAGAGGTGTCACCTCTTTCATTCCTCGTCCTTTTTATTACATTTTATGACCCATGAATTCGATTCAGTGGGCCTTCATGGCCACTGCCATTGACTTGATGTAAATCACAGCTTTTGGAGCGACATCTATAGGGAGAAGGCAATTTCCTTTTTAGTATGTCACACCATCGGCTGGACATTTTAATTCAGCATCTTTTTTCAGTCTCCAGGATGACAATCTACAGCAGCATCTTGCTTTGTTCAAATGTATGAAAAGTGCTCATTTTGAGGCTTTTCTAATACAAAATAGTCATGTTCACTTCCCATGTGGGTGTTATTCTACTTTAGTTTTACTTTGTGTTTATCTTTTTGTTTTTTCAGTAGAGGGTCAACCATGACACAGGATATTACATCCCATTTGGAACAGTTATGGTTGTTTATTTTATTTTGTGTCCTTTCTACATGTATTTATCCAGTCTTTAGTTCTGGTAAGTTAAAAATCTACAAGGTTAACAGCCAGCGTTGCGTCTCTGTCATCAGCTGAAATATTATCACCATTTGTGCTTTATTTGATACTGTTGAAACAGTAACAACTACCCAAGTTTGCACATATATTTCTTCAAAAGACTCTTTATTATTTTTTCCAGCTCTGCAGGGAATTCATGACCTCATCATTTTCCACAATAATGGCATTTGAGGGAGCTTCCCACCCACAGTCGTGCCTTTTGGTCTGATTATTGATTGAGGTGAATTCTCAGCCTTTTCTTCCCACCAGAAAGGCTGAAACTTGTGGTTTTAAATTGAATGTATTCACTGCGATGTGACTCTTTGTCAGAAAACGTGTCCACCTTGGAGTAAATTGGGGTTGATGATGTGACCTTACTTCGGTTTCATCATATTGTCAAAATTTTAGTTTGTACAGCACATAAGAGCAAATATCTACTTGGCTTACTTGAAGTATCCTCATGCTTTTACAGCTTCGAACATAGTTTGATAAGTTTGAACCGTTAACTCGGCATGGAAAAACCTTTTTGTATATATATTTTTTTCATTTTGTTCTCAATTTTGTCTTTGGAATTTGTTGGTCTGAGTAAGACTACAACTACCAGGAAACCTGATATTATCGAAGAAGGTTGTGCTTCTATGTGCTTGTGACTTGAGGTTAAACACAAAGGGGAAAAAAACACGTTCCAGGTGGAAAATAACACAAGTTAAATGTTCATTTCAGCAGGGAATTCTGACTTGTATGTGTGCATGTATGTGATTGATGGGTTTACTCTGTGTTCTGGGCTGGCAGCCCACTGTGTTCCAGGGCCAGTTGTCATTTTCTCCAAAAGCTGCTGAACATGAGAAGGTTTTTATAATGTCCGTCTGCCCAAATCAAATGTACTCTGTCCAATTTATCAAGAAAAGCAAAATAAAGGTGTGAATCTGGGCTGTGCAGAAGTGACCATACCAGCAGGCTTGCGTCAACATGGCCCTGGTGAAATGTCTGTTTATATTCATTTCTGTTGTCTCTGTTCATGTGTGTTTTTATACTTACAGACAGTAGTTTATGTATGTGTACTACCAAGGTGAGCATTTCTGCACTTTTCCACATGTGTGTCAGTGTACTACAGTTTGTGTGTGTGTGTGTGTGCTTTTCCTCCAGTGGAACAGGTCTGTTTACGTCCTCTCAAGTTTCGGGGGATTTACAGTCCCTGTGTTGGCCTAAGAGAACAAGAGAGGAAGAACAGTCCTTTTCCTGTGAATCCTGTTCCTCTTTCTTGGTTTAGTTCTCTCCTTCAAGTCCTCTCTCCAGTCACACTTCCCAATTCTTTTGCTTAACATTCAGTGTCTCATATATTTCCCTTTCATCCTCTCCCTGCATAATCCTACTTTCTAACATTGTTTCTCAGCTAATTGCAGAGCACCAGTCTTTATTATTCTCTCTTAATTGATATAACAGTTAGTTTGTTGGTGTCCATGTTTCTCCATCACGTCACCTCGGGTTTCCTGCTGTCCTTCTATCCATTTTACTTTAACGTGTCAAGGGGTTCCTCTTCTGCACCCCCCCCCCCCCTTCATTTTTCACTATATTAAAAATCAAGCACCGTTACAGATTGGTTTTACTGGAAACTTGCCTCAAAGTTTTTAGCCTATTCTGCATTTTCATAATCCACACACTCAGCCAAGCTTAAACCAAAAGCAAGCTTAATTATCTTAGCTTAACTTCATCATTTCACCCTCTTTAATGATAACCCTCCATCTGTAATCAGCACAGTGGCATCAATATATTTTTTTTTTTTCTTCTGGATGAACGAAATATTTACAACAAATATTTGGTGTTTGGTAGCCAGTTAATCAGAGCACCCTTTTTCAAACCTGTTAACCCCTTCATTCGGCTCGTCTAAATACTTTGCCCTGGATGGTACTGCACTGAAATTTGTCATTGATTAAATGGCTACGATTTCAAATACATTCTGACCTTCCTACAGTGAACATTTGTCTGTCTCAGGTGGAGTTAGTTGAAATCACTTGCATTTAGTAAGTGGATACAGCTGAGCATGCGATAACTATTCATGAGGAATTAGAATAATTATTATTTGTTATGCAGAAAGGTATTACCTGATGGGCTCTTGAAGACTAAACTGTATCAGCAGCATTTTTCAGTAAAAAAAAAAGGGACAAAATTCTAAACATCAAAGCTGTGGATAAAGGTTATATACCTGTAATTCTTCTGTAATATGACCTTTAATTTCAGTGTTATAATAACCTCTCAGATATGTCCCAGATAATCCCTCAGATTAAAGAACTTCCTGAAAAAATGGCTTTCTTCATTTTCCTTAGGTGTCCACTGCAGTTTTTATTATTCGTTTTTCTCTCTAGGTTTGTTTCAGTAAAGGAAAACGGCTTCTTTTGCTGAATTACAGCCACGAGCAATGTAGCCTTTACCGCCACCCCCTGGCATCCCTGCACACCCGAGTTTATTTCCTTTAGACCAGTTAATCTAAGTGTCTTATTCACATTTCTTTCGAAAAGATTCAAAATTGACTTCATGAGTGAATGGAAACCCGACTACAGACTCTCTAAATGACTTGTTCAACATCTGATATTAAGATATTTCATTTATAGTGTTTTTTTTCATCTCTGTACAAGACACGACAATGAGGCAGGTCACAATTGTGGGGACAGATGTGATAACACACGTGTGTAATGAAGATAAAAAATGAAAGTGCAGTTTTACAAGGGCTGTCTCTGTTGAAATGAGCTAAGTGTGATCTTCCTCTGATGAAAAACGCTTACCTTCATTCCCTCACATAGGAAGATAAACATTTCTCCATGCAACACTTAACATGGATCATCTTTTACCACATATCCTCATGACTTTCTTGGTCCCAGGAAAACAGTCCCCGGGCTGTAACTGGATTTGTTGGTATAAATGTTACCGTGCATCATCTGTACGTGCAAAGGCCTGTCGGTGTGTGTGATGATATGATGCATACTAATAGGTTGGGGATCTGTCTGAAGGGAGACGTGCATCCTGGTTGTTTGCCCCAGCTGGCCAACGCTTTATCCTACATTAGCCACAACTTTGAGATGACATGTAGAAGATTAGGTTGCAGATGGACACCTCTGTTCAATTTGTTTCACTGAAAGGTCAAGGCAGCATCCATTAAAGTCGGCACCCAAAGACGAAAATAGCTTTTGAAAATATAATTACCATTTAGATGTGATATTTCAGTGGTTACCAGCCTTAGAATATAGTAAGATTAGATTAGTAAGATAGTCATGGTCAGTAATCTTTGCTCTCCTGTTGAATATTCAATTGATGAAAAGTAGGTTGGGCCTCACTGCCTACCTTACTGAAAAAGGTGTCCCACACTTCATGCTTTGGAAAGACTAAAGAGCGAGCTTTAAGCTTTGTGCCCTCTTAGCTCAACAACTTGCACCCTGACGGCATGGAGTTTATGACTGTACATATGTCATAAAGCATCCTGCAGATCATATTTGAAGGTGACTGGTACAGCTTGACAGGTTTTCAGCTCGACAGACTGGTCACCAGTCACAACCTGCAGTCCCCTTGCAATCGGTGGATCTTTTTGTAATTTGTTAACGATGTGCAGCAGTCCAGGCAAGCGGAATGTGCTGCATTTGCATTTTAGCAGATGGAGTGTTTGAGTATGATCGTTATCACAAAATCGACATGTGCATCGTCAATATCAGGACAAGCACTTTTGTGCATGTTCTGCAACTAACCAGCATGCACGAGTACACCTGAGCCTGCCACCAACACTATATTAAAGTGTTCATATGTCACAAGTCCTATCGTCATCACAATAATTCACAATAATATTACACGCTCAATGTTTTCCTGATATTATGAGTTCTAGAATAACAAAAGTTTTGACTGCCCCAGTAAACAGGAAAGCTTTATTTCAAAACGCTTAAATCAACAGACTCGTTCTTGTGAGTAAGCACAGATGTAATGAATGCCCCCTTCTCGATAACAAACACGCTGTACAGAGATGTCATGCAGATGTTTGTCTGTCCTGCACGTTGATTATGTGGGTTTAGATGGCCAGATTGTACAGGCTTGGCGGCACAGATAACTTTCTCCCCCCTCCCTCGCTCACTCACTCAATGACTGTCTTTACTGTCTTTATCTTGGTCATTTGCCCCTTTTCTCTCTTGCCTTCATGCAGACATACTCTAATTACACCTGGGGTCCACCTATTGACTGCCAGGCCTACGGCTCAAAGATAATCTTATCTGGAGAGAGCAGCCACGCGCACTGCCACCCAATTGATTAACTGTGCACAGAACAGGGCAAGAAGATTGTATGGGTCTGTGGCTCAGTTTGTATGTCTGTGTTTGTTTGTATTGGTCATGAAAGGTAATGAAATTGCAGTGATGGACCCATATCTGTGCCAGCAGTATAGATTGTATGCCTTTGTGTGTGGCTGTGTGTGTATTGTAGATGGGTGTAGGGAAGTTTATAAACCCCTTTTAATCCTGGCTACATAGAGAAGAGATTATCTGTGTATAATCACTGAAACATACAATGTTTGTTTGGTAAAAAGATAGTTTTGAATATTGGAAATGTGTGCTTCCATTAGTAGAGAATGCTTCGTTGCTCTTGTGTTCCCTTCTCTCTGCTGGTAGCGCTTTCCAAATTTCTAAGACCTCTGTCCATTACTCAAGCTGCCATTGTCCTGCTAATGTAGCCACCTATTAGTATAAAGGGTGAGAGGGGGAGGAGGTGACCCGGCTAGCTGAGAGAAAGTAATAAAAGCCCTTTTTCTTTATTTCATTTTTTCTTTATTTCACAAGCTATTGCCTGCTATCACAGACTCTTCAATTTACTCTGTGGATTGGACAAATTCTGAAGTCTGAAATCCGACTTTTTTTTATTTATTTATTTTTTTTAAACATAAGAATTGTTTCTTATTCAGTTCAATTCAAAATTGATTCACAATTTCAAAAAGAACACATTTTGAACATGGTTTGTCCAAGTGGGAAGCTACCCTTTTGGCTCTTTCAGCTTCAGTACTGGACTTTGTCCAGGTGGAAGCCTGCGAGTCAGTTACTGCGAAAGTAAATTCTCAAATTACAGTTGGTCTCATCCTATCCGATACACTTTTACTTCCCACAACATGCACATTAAGATAGTCCTGCCCGGCTCCCTTTTTTTTGCCTCGACTTTGCAGAATTCAGTCCAAGTGCTTCGGTGACTTCCCACATAACAAATACCTGAGATGAAATCATCTGTCATCACTCAGGAAGTTTAACAAGTTAAAAGTATAAATGCTGACTGACAAATATGGTGACACTTTAACAGACTTCCAGCGACAAAATCAACAAAAAGAATTTCCTGCGTTATTACAAAAGGCCACACAGTGGAGTTAACAATGAAGGCTTTGGTTTTATGATTAAAAGCCTCTGTTTACGCATTCAGATTATCTGACCTTTTTTTTTTTTTTTCAATATTAAACTCTCCACTGAGTTAATTTCAACAAACTTTGAAACTTTTGAAGGATGAGTTTTATGCCTTGCCGCTATGATGGTAGCTATCTCACTGTTTCAGGTGGAAATTGTGCAGTTGAAATCGGGAAAGATTTCCTTTTTCTTCCCCAACTTGCTCTAACAAGTCGACAGTGCTGTAGTACCTGCCAAGCACAAAAGACTCTGTTTTGGCTGCCATGGTGCTCCCAGGGGCTCTCTTTAAGTGGAACACAGTGATTATCAGAGCTATTAGGGTAATTATTACCTCACATTGACATTTAAATAGAGGCGTGTGCTGCACTGGCTGCCAGTCTTGATGGACTGTCGGTCAAGTACATCCTCCCTGAAACTTTCTTTGTTCCTAAGATTTTTTTTCCGAGTACAAAGACATTTATTTTGCTTATTCCAAAGAAAACATTCAAACATATATGATAAATTGAGTATTATAATACATGCTGAGTAGAAATGAATGAAGACTTGTGTCCCTTATATTAAGAAAGAGATGGTTTCTTTAGATATAGACTCGCCGTCTTATGCAATACTTTTATCTGGAGAGGCTACATATTTCTGTTGCTATCAGCTAATGATGGATCACAGTCTCTTTCAGTTGTGTAAACAGATTAAATTTTCACATTGTTAACCACCTAAGTGTGCTTGTAAAACTAATTCTATTTAAAGCTGTCATAATATGTGGTTTAATATGTTACCAGTTATATTACAGTTGTGGGAGGTAGATACAATACCAAAGAAGAAAAACATCTACCATGATCTTAACCCCTTTAGAGGTCACTCACTGAGAAACTTGGAAATTTAAAGTTTTACGAGCACGAGCACTCAGCAACAGACACAGTGACTTTAATCAACTTACCGTGGTTAGTTTTGACTGTCAGAGCCACTCGCTACTGTTTCATCAAAATCTTGAATCCCAGGCAAAGAGAAATTTTGGTCGCTTCTGCATCATCCCTGATTGGTCAGAGCCCGTGACATCACTTATTGTTCATTGGTCTGACCCTTGCTGACATGGCACTTTATTCTATGGCCATGGTATGTGGCATGTGGGGGTTCAAATATGGTAACTTGCACTAGAAGCAATTGCTGCTGCCCATAAGTTTGGGAAGGCGTATAAAGCCAATTATTCATCGTACGTATACGTATGTTTTTCCACTGCACTTTCTTTGAAGGATGGTTATTCACAGCTCACAGGTGTTTTGCATGCACGTGTCCTTTGTACCATTTTGATATTAACCTTCTGACCTGTATAAATTTGGCCACATTCTTACTAGTATGTGCAGCTATACATTGAGCGTTAGCAAGTCAAGATTGGACATTTCACTTTAAGAAGTATGAGTTTGTGTCATTGACTTCAGTTTGCCAGATCCGAATAATCAGACGAATATTATGTTGTCAAAGTTTGGCAGATATTCAAAATGCCCTTGCAGCAAAGCTGTTTTCCCTAAATGAGCTTGGATTCCATTTTATTCATTTCATGCCCAAACAAAACGCTACAAGTCTCTTTTTGTTTGCTAAAAGGATGTCGTCATTTTTTTGCCTCAATCCATGAATGGCTAAAAGCCAAATTGAAAAACTTGCCTCAGTTTGTTGGCCGGGAGGTGCCAGCGGAAGGCAAACCATCTGAAGCGTCCATTTCTTTATAAAGCGCTGTTGTTGTGCAGAATAAGAAGGGAGATCATCTCACAGTGAGGGGAAAATGATACCTCTCTTTCCTCTATCCTTTCTCGGCTGTCATGCTTTCATTCACCTGAGCTCCCTCTTCTCTCCATGCAAAGGGAAACGCAGTGATGTGCAGCCAGTTAATCACACAGTGCCTCATCCTCCTCTCCTCTCCCTTCCTATTTTCTTTTTTTCTCCCCTGTCTGACCCCCCTCTTCCCTCCTCCTTTTTCTTTTTTTTTTAAACTCACCCCCTCCCCCCTTTCTCATTCATCATCTCATCTTCTTTCCCATCCCCCTCAACAACACTACCATACATACCATAAGATGCCAACCCTACTTTCATCCCACGCCGTCCTGCTCCACTTTCTGGATGATAATGCTGGAAGCTTATCGACCCCATAGAAATGAGTGCTTTCAAATAGACACATTGATCGATACAGCTTAATGCAGCTCTTTTGTTTATTAATATCATCAGCACTTGCTGTCTGACAGCTAGCCTCATCTTTTTCCCTTTTTTTTCTTTCTTTTCTTAAATCTATAGAAATGTTTGTGGTTGATGTTGGATTGAAGCATTTTTGTTCACATTTAACACAATCAAAACTTATGAAAGATTCAAGTGATTATAGCGGGTCATGTTTTCCAAGGTTAAGCCTTCACATGATTCAGTTTATTCAGATGTGTTTAATTTTTTAACTGTACATGGCGTATTTGAAATAAAGTGCATTTCTTTATTCATCAATCTTTGGTACCCAGATAGTTAATCACAAGAAAAGACCTTTAGAAGTTATGTACAGTTTGGTTAGTCTTTCTTTTTTCATAATGGGAACAAAAATCTTATCAACTAAATTAGAGATGATTGGATGGATGAATTCAGGTGGCAGGTGGCATTCTTCAGGTAAAAATATGTAGGCTTATAACTCAAATGCATATTGTTTTATTAGCGTCGCTAACGGTTAAACCACTATTCAGCCCTTCATCCCATCATCTATGGTGCAATACCCTGTTTCTAAACATTAGATTCAAATAGCATATTTCTTTGAAAAACGTTTGTTTCATCATTTGATGCTATCTTTACACTATTTTCACGTAATATACAGTTTTGATATCTGTCTTTAATCACTTTTAGTTTTTCTTTACATTGTATACTGTGTACCAAGGGTTATGAATTTTCTTAAAGATGGAAGATAATAGATCTAATCCAAATCTGTAAATGCAACCCTCTCATTTTGTCTTGGAACTCAATGACCTTGACCAGAACTCAGTCAGCGGGGGTGACGATGACAACATACTTCAGTTTATCGGCAGTGATTAACGATCAGCCCAAAAACCAGAGTGCCTTGTCATCAAACAAATCAAATAAAGGCAATGCTGCCACTGACCTCTCCTCACTGGCTGCATCATATAGCTGAAGGATTGGTCTTAATGTGAAGATTCCAGACAAGAGACAGCCGAGTTCCTGTTTTGCTTCAACATGGCTTAATAACAGGGGGCCGTTCAATCAATGAGCACTAGATTTTATTTGTTGTGCAATATGAGGCCGTCCGTTTTCGTCTGGTCGTGATTGATGACTTTCATGCTGTCCTCCAACATTTTAAATCATCGCTGAGGCCCTCATAAGAGGCGCAGATAATGCATGCGAGTCCTTGATATTTTTAGTAGATGATGACCGCTACGCCTCAACAAAATGAATGGATAAGGACGTCTCTTGTCTAAATGGATATGGAGTAAGGATGATGTCATACTTTACTGCCTCTGTAACCCGGTCTCTGAGGCCTTTATTTTGTCAGCCTGTACGTCACACTCATTTTATGTCACTTTGTCCCCACAAAAGACTCCCAAAATCTCCCCCATGAACTCGTCCTCAGCTTGTCCTCGGCGTCTTTCAGTCCACACAACTCCCTCAACTTGTTTCTTGTGTGGCATAAAAAGAGGGATGGAGTACATCTGCATTATTTACAGTTGCTCTCAACCTGGCAGGCTCATTGTCCCTACATCCCAGAGCTGTCAGAATTACTCTATTCTCTTTCAAGACTTCATTGAAAAGGTGGATTTTGATTAATTAAGGAAATGATGCCGTTTAGGTGTGAAAAACTGAAATGATTCAACACAAAAAGCCCACGTGATGCAAAAGATAAGAGAGGCGACATAAAGGCTTACGTTAATAACTCTGAAATCCTTCACTGTTGGCTATTTGTTCCATTAATAAATTAACACAGACGTGGGCCGTGCATTTTTGTATTACAAGGGCTGAACTCCTCGCGCTAAACACAACTCGCCTACAGCATTTGAAATACTGCCTTTTAGTTGAATGGGACTCCCCTTTTATCAATATTAAATAACCCGCCAAGATCAATCATTCGTTTGAGGACTGCAGCAGTGGCTGAGCCGTGCAGAGCATGGCACAGTATACAGGCCATTTCAGGACTGAGACTGCAGACGCTCAAAATGTCTGGAGGGTAGTCTGTTGAAAATATCCTTTTGCTTGATGAATTTCGTAATCTTGCAACTTGACAGCCCTCTGCAGTGTTGCACTTACTGTACGGCCACTGAACTTTTTAGTGGCTGCTTCTGCTTCACTTGCTGCCCAAGTTGCTGTAGGAAAGCTAAGGCTCATGTGGCCGTTAAAGGGACAATAATAAATGGGTTTGGATGACTTGACCACTGAGACGATGGGGTGACCGAGTGCTCAGAGAATTATTACCTCACGCTACATCTCCCAGCTTATTGGTTTTCTGTATTTTCCTTTGGGAAACAAAATGTCCAGCCAGAGATTTTCGTAATGGAGACGTTATCCCTGAGTTGTTTCAACACTGAAGCAGTTGCCAGGTCAGGGGCCATTTTTTTTTCTCTCCACAGTTTGTAGAGCATTAAAGAAATATATCTATAGATGAGTGAACAGAGACTAAAGATGAATTTAATGAACATGTCAATAGGCAGAAGTTAAACAGAATAACATATTATTCTAATGTTCTGAGCTTTTCCCCGGCTTACAAAGAGTCAGAAATATTACCATTGTCTCTTAGGCTAACTCATCAACATGCTATGGGATTTATAAACCTACTGCTAGTTGCCAGTTGGGATGGGAATTGATCAGATTTTATTGATGCCAATGTCGATATGGTTCTATATATCAATTCCCTTATTGATTCTTGACTCTATTTTCTCTCAGGGAAACGAGCCCACTACACAGGTTTTCAACGTCAAGACAACTTCTTGCCATCTGAAAGTTAAACTGAATCCACTTTAGGTTTAGTGTCTTCATTCACACAATCTGTTTCAAATCCTTTAAGCAGAAAAGTACTTTTTTTACACCACACTATCAAAGTCCATGGAACCTGATCCACCTGAAATGTGGATCTTTAACTCTTGAGAAAGGATGCAAGGCTTTCACAACTCATTTTGTGATGGGCAAAGTGACGAGCGATGAAAGGGTGAATGAGCTTTACTGTTCAGTCTCTGCAGCAAATACGAAGCGAGCTGTCAGCTGCTACTGTTAGCTTCGGTTACCCAGACCACATCTAATGGGGAGAACATGAGATCATATTGTTTTCACTTTTTGTCAAACAGAAATGTGTCACGGTGCGTAAACGCTAGTTCTTGTGCTGCACTTACATTGAGCTTCACTTTGTCCAGCCCTCTACATGTCTGCTTCTCTTTGACTCCCTATGTTCACATGTACAATACAATGATACAGCCAGTTCTGGATAAAGCTGCTCTCATTCGTGTTTTTTTTCTTATCTCAGTAGCTTATCTGAAATTGTTACTGAGCGGCTTCCTATCACCTAGCAGTCACTCTGGGAACATTTGTAAACTGCCATTCAGCTCTGATTATGTACGTATACTTTCATCGCTGCGTCATCTGGAAAACGCACTATCCAAATAACTTAAGCATCTGTGATATGACTTCGGCTATATTTACATGTACGATGATGTTCTGGAGAGAACGTTGGAAGAAAATGTCTCCAATGTTTTCTCACACAGTTCACAGCCTCCTATTACGCATGACAAGCACAGTGCAGGGGAAGCAGCTCACGGGCACAGCTATCGTTCGTGGAGCAGCTGGGCAGAAGCAGAGAGGGGTGTTTCTGCTTTGGGGGCAGAGACCTCGCTCCGATGGGTCGTATAAATTGCCAAGTTGGCAAGGCTGGTGATGTTTGTCTCCTCGTGGGATACCGCAACATCACATGTTTTGAATTTGTTTTTCACTTTGTGAGAAACAGGAATTTGTGGCACGACAGTGTGTGAGAAGCGTGATTTGTGATACTCACATTTAACGCAGACTTGAGAGCCCTGCGTAAATGACATTGTTCCTGTGCTCATTTTCACCTGCCGACATTGATAGAGGAATTGATAATCAGAGAGACGTGCAATTCTTATTCTTAGGAAATTTCAGGACCGGCTTTCAAGTGGAGACTGTTCTCAGTTTGCATCCTTAGTTCCAATCTTAATTCAAATTCAAAAATACTTTATTTATCCCAGAGGGAAATTAAATGTTGATGTAGCTCAATTAAATCAAAGAGTTATTATAGATGCTGATGGCTGTGGGCAGGAAAGATTTCCTGTAGCGGTCCGTTTTGCATCCAAACTGAAGAAGCCTTTGACTGAAGAGACTCTGTTTTCCGATAACAGTCTCATGGAGAGGATGTTCAGGGTTGTCCATAATTCTCTTGATTTTATGCAAAATCCTTCTTTGCATTATTGTCTCCAGAACAGAACCAGCCTTCTTTATCAGGTTGTTGAGTCTTTTTAGGTCCCTGGTTCTGATGCTGCTGCCCCAACAGATGATGGAAGAGGAAATGACGCTCTCAACAACAGACTTGTAGAAGATCTGCAACATCTTGTTGCAAACCTTGAAGGACCTTAGCTTCCTCAAGAAGTACAGTCTGCTCTGTCCTTTTTTGTAGATGGCTTCACTGTTGTGTCTCCAGTCCAGTCTGTTGTCCACATGAACACCAAGGTATTTATATTCCTCAACCACCTCCACTTCTTCTCCCATGAAGATAAATAATAAGACAAAATAATGAGACAAGTTTGGCTTTTGTTTGTGAAAATTTCTAAATTTTCATACCAATCACAGAACCAGAGTCCATAGAAATCCAGTTTACTGAGGGTAAACTAAGTCATAAGTGGTCAATTATCAAAATAACTGTGGACCACTTACTCCTGACAAACTAATCCTCCAATATCAACTGAAACAAAAAGTTTTGGCTCTGGTATGAAGCCAACACCAAGTTTACCTCCTTATGTGTGTTTTAAAGGTGTTTTTTTTTTTTGTTTTTTTTTTTTTTTTTTTAAATGTAGGTAAACCCACTGAAACAAACTGATGAAATCCTTTACCATTACCAGTAGTATCATGTTTACCCTGAGTATATAACTGTCTACCAGAGGATTAGCCTGTAGCTACAACTGCATAAAGGGAGGGCTTTACCCTGTCGTATACAGGCTTAGACCACACTTTCAGATAAGGCTAGTTTATTATTTTTGGAGCATGGACATCTACAGCCTACACACTAGGACTGAGAGTGAGTGAGTGAGCTGCAATAAAAATAAAAATGGAAAAGGAAGGAAAACATTTTTACATCAGAGGTCTCTCACTGGTCAAGGGCAGTTCAGCACTAACTGTTCGTTCTTGATCCTAACCTGCCACCGTAGCCTCCTCTCAAGTCTGGGAAATTTGTGCTCAGAGAAACATTTTAAGGGTTGGATTGTTTGTGTGTGGGGCGAACATCTTCAAAATCAGAACATCTTGTATATTTGCTGACCTTGGCCATAGCATTGATTCATTTATTCATTCATTAATTCTTAGTTTGCCATGATTAACTTGTTTTATACAACACATATATCCACAATGAGTTAGACATGTGAAGTGTGTAAAATGCAAACAGATTTCATTTTTATTCCAGTCCTGTTATAAACATAATCAGAATTAATCATAATATATTGTAATTCATCATCCGTGGCCTCCAGTGTGCTAAAGCCTCTTTATTCTGATGGAAATGTCTATTTTTCAGATGATTACACTTTTGTCCCTGAGGCAAAATTGGCTGCTTGAAGCTCTGTTGAGCTCATCTCAATGACCGTCCTCACACATCAACAAAGAGGACACAACGTAGCGCACATTAACACGTATGGTACATGGGATTAGACATAATATGCATGTTATAAACCCTGGCAAAATTGGTGAGTAGGCTCCTTCCTGCAAAGCTGACTGATCTGTCAACCGTACACAAGATAGCTGGAACCTGACCGATGAAGAATTTAGTTTTTCATGAGTAAAGTCCTCAAAGAAACTGAAACAAAGGGACAAATTGTCTTTTTTCTTTTTTTAGGTCAGGATTGCACAACATTTTCCTCTACTTTCCACTATTACGAGGTAGTTGTGGGACACTACTCTTCTACCAAACCCAAACACATTTTTCTATTTTGGATTCGATCCCTGTGAATATCACGAAGCCTTACACATTGTCATGAAAATGAGCAAACTGACCCCCATGATGGGATCTGTCGGGACTGCTTGGTTTTGCATCTTTCCAGCAGTTGGATTAATGACTTTGGGGGTTTTACATAATTGTGTCATTTATTCTGCCACATACTGGTGAAAAGGTTTATCCATCAGAGAGTCTACCACAGCAGCTATAGGTGCTGACACCATCTGAGAATCCCCCTGGGAGCTCTTGTGGGTGAACGCCGCACGTTTCCCTCTGACAGCATTTCATAGCTCTGTCAACAGCTATGACAGGCAAAGGTCAGGGAGAGAGGACATGTGCGGTTCAGGGGAATACATACGGTTGATTGAACTCTCCTTCATTACGATGGCCCAGTTGTTTGTGAGATGGGAGCAAAAACTGAAGAGGAAGTGATGACTGAGCAGAAACTGGCTTTAGAGACTGCAACAGCCATTTTTCTTTTTTTTTGCCAACTAATCCTTATTTTTCTCAATTTTTACTCTCATAATCTTCTCATTAACGTTTTCCCCTGCTTTGATGCGCCTCAGTTTCCCATTCTGTTCGCTCCTTTTCTGCCTCTTTGATTCATTCTTTAATTTCCATATCTTTCCTTGTGTCTCTCTCAGCCTTTTGTCAATGCATTTGGTGTGGATTTAGAAAAAGGAAGATTATAGATCAAAAGCAGGCAGAGGTGCGGTCTTCAGTCAGTTTGTTGACTTAATGACTGGAGCAGCTCGATGGGCTGTTATTTCGCAGCCACAGTTTTTGGTCAGCACCGTACGTAGTCATGGCTACTTTGGGCCAAGCAGACAGACAATTTATGATGAAGCTCAAATAAAAACCAGATTTTACCTAGCCAGGGATTAAGAGTTTCACTTTCTCTCAATTCTGATAGAAACTGAGAATTGCAGTTAAAAGGTTGTAGTCAGATGTCAGTAAAAATGTAGTTCTCATGCAAGTGGTTACTTGTGTTACTTGCATAAAATAAGGAGTATCTTTTTTCTATGTGTATGTGGACCACACGCACACACGTGTCAAAAAATGGCTAGACATAGTGAGAGACAGATAGATGGAGAGAGATATATTATATATATATATGTGTGTGTGTAGAGAGAGTTATTTTTGCAAAGTATCTTCTTTAGTACATTCTTATTTAGATTACACCCAGGATACATAATGTTAAACAAGGAGACGAAGTCTGTAGTTAATCTGGAACCACTTTAAAAACTCAGGGGGAAGTTAATCCTTCAGCAGATGAAAAACAGAAACTTGTGACGGGGTTGTTTTCTTCCTCTGACATCTGACTTGACTTCAGAGCTTGGTGGTTGACGAGCCATCTGATTGAGTTTGAATACAACAGGCCAACTGCCTGTTGCACTGACTGTTTGGTGTCGCAGTGTCGGATGTTCATAGTTCATAGAGATCTTTGTTGTTATTTCACATGTACAAAGTGCAATAAGTCTTATAAAAATGTTTATATAAAGACTGATTGAAAAGTTATTAAAAGGGAAGAAAACACACATCATACCACACAAAGGAGTCATTTTCTTGTCTGTGTGTCTCTTTCTCCAGTATCGGATCGGGCAGCTGTACATGATCAGTAAACACAGCCATGAGCAAAGCGATCGAGGGGAAGGGGTGGAAGTCGTCCAGAACGAACCGTTCGAAGATCCCAATCATGGCCAAGGACAGTTCACAGAGAAACGTGTCTACCTCAACAGGTCAGTGGGACAGAGGCGTGATTATTGAATGGAGTTTGTGGTATTTTTAGACTGCTGGAAGTCGGTAAAAGTTCATTTTGGCTGCTTTGAATATTTCTGTTTGATACTTATCTTTAGAAAAAAAAGATGTTGTTACCCACAGGACATGGTTTTTTTATAAAGGAAAAAACAAATGTCACTAACACCCTTAGCCAAAATAGTTGAACAGCTAAAGATGAGAGGGCTCCTCATAGAAACGGTGTCAACTGTAAAACTCATCAAAAGTAAATTGGTGTCAAACACTAACCAGACTGGCTGATGGTCGGAGAATCTCTGAGCAGTACAGATCTAAAGCTCCACAAAAGTTGGCTCTTCAAAAAAAAACAAATGTTTTGTTGGCGAATTGTTGTGAAGGCTTGCTCGCCACCTGGAACTTCATGTCCAGTTTCTAAACTCACTCACTTCGAGAGCTGAAAGACTTGTCTTGTACAAGCTGTGACGTTTGCCAAAGGCTTTGTTTTATTTACTTGATGCAGACTATGTAGCATAACCAAGCTTTAACTTTAGTCATTTTTTGTTGTTTTGAAACCATACGTGCTGGAAATGAAGTAATCGTATTTAAAAATGTTGAAAAAATACATCAGTTTAAGCTTTATGTGTGGGGAATCAGATAATCTTGTCCTTGCTTTGTTATTCAAAGACAATGGGTGTCCAAACTTTTGCCATTCACTTTATTACCCTTTACTGATGCAATGCAGTGCATCTTAGTAGCCTGGAATCTGCTCCACACACAAAGCAGTTTTGTTACAGCTTAGTAACGGAGACTTTAACTCAGATCACAGGTAGACAGGTGGAAAATATGTGAAAGAAAAGAAAAGAAGGGAAGATGCCAGACTCACCAAATAAGAGCTAAATAGAGAAAATGGAAGAGGGTAGAAGATGCTGTTGGCCATTTGTCAGAGCACAAATACCCGTGTCAGCGTTCCCTTTGCTGGGGAACCAATTATGCTGAGTCAGCACCCCTCTGCTCTGCAGAGGAGAGGAATAAAGCAAAGGCAGGGCTATACACGGTAAGAGGTTGCCTTTTCATTCAACGTGCTTTATACAGGCTAAGAACAACGGGAATATGACAAAATAATAAATAACAAAACAGCTGCTTACCACGTGAGAAATGAAAGATTTCAGAGCGTGGGGATATAAAAATGATACTAATTAGGATTTGTGCAACAATTTAATTTTAGATGTTCTAACCAAAAAGCAGTATCAATCCATGATGATATAAACATTTTAAACCTGTTGGATGGGATTTTAAAATGCATTTGTCTTGTGAAATATGGTGAAATTCCAAGGAAAGATAGTTACTCACATCAAACTACCACTTTTATCAGAGTCGAGACACGGAAGAGGAAAAAGATAAAAGAAAAGGGCCTAAAAATGAACTCTACAACCTAAACACTCAAACTCTCTGCTTATATGTCTTTTACATGGAAAAATGTAAAAGATTTAAACTCTAATGAGTAGCTGATGTATTGTTAAGGTAAAAAAAAAGAAAATGATATGAGACGCAGTAAGAGTGTTCCAGAGATATTGCCAATATCTATAATGCCAAGATGTAGAATAACTTTCTTTAGGACTAATTATTCTTTAGCATTTGATAGAGCGCTATAAATCCGACAATAAATCCGACAATACACCGACCGATAAGAAAGCTAGATCAGTACCTGCAGTCAAAGATGAGACAGGTAAAGATAATAAGTATTTCTGCCCTACCACTGAAACGCATGTGGCAATTTAAAATGAAATAAGATAGTTTAATAAAATGAATCGTGTAACATTTCCATTATTCTCTACAGTTACTTCCTATAATGGCCCTTTATTTGGTTCTGCAACAACTGAACAGCAGCAGGGAAGTCAATCTGGACTTGTTCTGTCACGCTTCAACCACCTCATTAGCCCTGAAAATGTGCTTTGTACAACACTTCACTGGCTTAATCCCACCCAACCTTAGCACAGTTTTCCACCTTTGTTCTGTCAATAACTACTATAAAAGCACATGGTTGATGATGTGATTATAAAGAGAGCATAACTTTCCTCGTTTTTTTTCTCTTTTTATTTCATTATTTTTTATCCCCACATACAAACAGGGGCTTCTGTGTGAGAGCAACCACCCATCGCGCTTGCATGCTTGGCAACTGTTAGGTGTGTCTCAGCAGACACCGGCCAAAATCGTTAAAAGAACAAGGAGGGAATGGGATGGAGGTGTAGGAGGAGTGTCTGTCTCTTTTGTTGGGAGAGAGTGTCAGGGAGTATGCCAACACTCACAAAATATCACTGTTGAAGGCTGATTTTATTCACAGCTGTCACCATGCAGTGGGTGCCATTTTTATCCGGTTTTTAATGCAAGCCCGAGGAGGTGGAGACGAAGACGGACCATGTGAAGCTGCGTGATATTATTCTTCAGGTCTCTGAAATAAGTTCTCATTGGAGTCTTGGAGTTAAGCTTTTGAGGATTTCCAGCATGCACACTAACATGCACAAATTGGCCTTTTTATGGAGACCATATGAAATGTGTACACATGGCTCTACATAACTGGGGCAGCCATGGTGTAGCAGCTAGAGTAGTCGGTGGTTCGATCCCCAGCATGCTCAATGATACTTAAACACGCTCCAATGTGTTCCTCAGTTGGTAAAAAAAAAAGCACTGCATGCTTGTAGGCTGCGTTGTAAGAAAAGAAGTACAGTTGGAATTTTTTTGGTAGAAATAAATACAAAGTCCTTTTATAAAGGTTACTGTTTACAAAGAGGTTCAGTGTCCCAGAATGATCTTACAGACTCCAACTTTAGAAAATTTAGACCTTTTATAAAGAAGACTTGTTTTCTTGTTGACTGTAAGATAATTCTGAAAGTAGAGCCAGCAGCATGATGGCACAGATGGTGAAAATGGTGAGGGAGTAGAACAAATCTACCAGCAGCTCAAAAGTAACATACAATCAAATAATCTTAATTATTTTCATAACTAGTCAGTTGCTTATCCAGGAAACACGAAACCATTTATTTAGTCAGATATTTTGCCATCGTAAGCACAGTAGCTGTGCTTCCAAATGATCAAAAAGAAGTCGGGGAACAATCTGAAATGTAGAAAGTGAAAATTAGACACATTTTCATTTCCTGGTTTCAAACAAATGAGCTGTAGTGACAGAAGGCTGCAATAAGAGCCTTATAATGTAAAGATGACTTACTAGAAACTAAACCTCCAAGAAACAACAGAGAATATTATTTCATCCTAAACAGTATTGGCCATGTTGATTCTCTAGAAAGAAATGGATGATCTTATGAGATGATTTTATTTTAATATAATCAGTTAAGTGACTTAAAGGTTCATTAAGTAAAAAACTGCTAAGGTGCTTCCATCTCCCTTTGTGCACAACATTTTAGATTCTTGGGTGTTTCCTACCCAGAAATATATTTGTAGGAATTTGAAAGTGTGCTAACTTTTTATTTATTGTCATAGCAACATGTACAACTGCTTTGCAGCGTCTTCTTGATTGTAACATTATTGTAATTGTTGTTTTTTTTGGCACATGTAGTTTCAAAGAGCTCACTTTATTCAACACTGGGGGAAAAAAAGAAAAAACTTGTGCTCAGATGAATTAGTTTCTGGTCATGTTAGACTGTGCAAGCCCAGCATCTGTCCAGCGGTCCCTCGCATCACATCATAGCCTGCTTACTACCACTCTGCCTTATCCCTTAAATCAAAGCTTTTTGGGGAGCTTTTCTTTTCACATCATTCCTTACAATCTGTGAGCACATAACTTTTTCTTCTTTTTTTTTTTTTTCATTGATTTGCTGTGCTGGAAGAAGCACACCTCTCTTCATAGTTTATACTCACAGCCTCTCTCTCTCTCCGTCCGTCTGTGTCAACGTGTCCCTGCAGTAAATTACCCACCTGGGCTCGAGCAGTGGTTCCTAAGATCTTCTATGTCACAGAGAAAGCATGGAACTACTACCCTTACACCGTAACAGGTGAGTGAGTATACAGTGCAAATGTGTTTGGCAGGATTTACTGTTCCACTGAGAGCCCCGCTGTAACTCTCTACCTCGCCTACATTTGCCAGGAGTAGAAACAGAGTAGCTTTACACTTGGTCACACTGTTTTCAAAGGTCACCTTCTCCACTAGTTTTCAGATGTTTTTTTTTTTTTTTTTTTTTTTTTTTTTCTTTTACCCAAGTCACATTTTACTCAGCACTCACCGCTTGATACAAACACTTTACTGGATGATTGTAGTAGTGTGAAAAGACAAGAGAAGGGACTGCTGATCTCCACAGCACATTTTCTGAATAATTTAAAAAAAATCTACATGCAAATGATGGCTTATGCACCAAAGTCCCTGTGAAACTCTCCACATAGTTTGTATTATTCAGGAATCTGTTCTCAACTCCTCCATATTTCTGAGGGACATGTGGAGGTTTTTACAGTGAGCTGTTGACACATGGGCCGCGGCAGCTCAGGCGGTTGAACGCACTTGCCCTCTAATCCCAGGCTCGGTGGTTTGGTCCCCAGACCCTCCACATTCAGGTGTGACACGGGACAAGAGGCAGAGCTCAGGGCGTGCACGTGCCTGATTTAGAAACAAATGATGAAAGACTTTGTGTTGTCTCCTGAGCTTGTAAAGGCTCCGTTGTAAGTACAAACCACTGACTTTAGATCATGATCTGGACACTGTGACTTTGGAGGAAAAAAAAAGAGTGTTTTTAAGCGCACAAAGCAAAATGCTAATCAAAGGTAAAAGGTCAATGACTTCTGTAGATAAAAGTAAAGGGTGATTTGAATATTGATCAACATCAATCAATAAAGCATAATCTTAAACTGTAAATAAGAGGCAAGGTCTTTGGTAAAATAGAAAAGAAACACACACACTCTAGATTCTTGAAGGTCCTCAGTCCTGACACACAACATCTAAGGACAACTTCTGATAAACTGATCTCAGTCAGTGACACCATCACAGCTTTCTGTCGCGAGACACAACACGAGAAAGCATGAGCACGACATGCAGCCAACACATTCACATGTTTCCTGTTTAGCCATGATCTAAATGCTCGTTGTCCCAATCGACGAGCAGTGAGCGCAGCAGCGGCTCTGGCTTCTTCGTGTGAGTCATCGAGATTACAAGCAACCACGAATCAGGAGTGCAGCGATCAGAGCTGCAGCACCCAGATCATGCTTCTGTCACGCTTTAAAGATCCTCAAAGAGATATGCTGCGATTTGAGGACAATTTGTCTTTAATGAGAGCAAATGACTTAGGAAAAGATGTGCTTGATATATCTTGTATGCCATATATTTTGCACATTGTGGCCTTCACATGTCTTTTCATACAGTGGAAATTGAATTCAGGGCTGTTTAACTAACTGTGTCTTTGTGTTCTTCGACTGCTCTGACCCGATGTCTTCTCACGCTTTGGTTTAAAGAATATACTGTAAGTATCTCTAATTTTCAATGACCCAAGCACTTTTTAAAAATGAGAAGCCCTGGGTTTATTAATATGTTTGGTCTGTGTCCAGATATGGCAGAACACTACATATAAATGTAAACTCTAAACTGAATTCACCCTTTCACTACTCTTAATTTGTGTTTATTAAGGAATGTTTATCTAAAGAAATGCCTGACGGATCTGAAGGCTTGTAATAAATATAGCAAATGATACAAGATGAAAATATAGTATATTTGTGTTGTTCCACTCATTTTACAGGCCTTAATGTCTTTTTATAGCAGTGAATTATGCTCTGCTGTTTGAAGTGTAGCCTCAGTAAGTTTTCCACAAAAGGATTTGTGGAAGAATTCAGCTAAACCTGTATGTCCTATTTCTGTAACAATCGAACCACACACAAACACACACACACACACACACACACACGCGCGCACACATACAGATACCCTCCATGTCTTTGCTGAATGACCTGTCATTAACCC
Source organism: Odontesthes bonariensis (assembly GCF_027942865.1). Lineage (NCBI taxonomy): Eukaryota > Metazoa > Chordata > Actinopteri > Atheriniformes > Atherinopsidae > Odontesthes > Odontesthes bonariensis. The sequence goes on along the minus strand of NC_134509.1, from coordinate 29,971,881 downwards.
TCAGAACACAGGAAATTTTAGCAGAACAAGCTGACACAAACATGCATTCGTGTGATTAGGCTCTGCCATTGGGTGGCTTTGGTGCAGTGAGAAATATGGACAGCATGAGTCACGTCTCTTTTAAGTGCAGAGATTAGGGGGAAACAGGACGATGTTGTGACGGCAACAGAATGCTCGATATTGTGTGCGTTTATGTGAAGGAGCATTTTATGTTTGCATATGAGTCACTGTTCAGTGTATATACCCATGCAGGATATTTTTTAGACAAGTGACAGTGTCGGCTTTTGTCACTTGACAGCTTAATTTAGTTGTTTCAAACTATACAGTGTTGGAAAACACTCAGAAATCCCCAGCAGCAGCTTTGACGGTCAGTACATAAACAAGACAAGCATAACCCTCGACAAACCTGTCTTTTATCAGACAAACGGTGTCTTAGATTTCTGCTTGATGTTTTTTTCCTTCACTTCAATTTTTAAACCTTGAAAGCTTTGAAACTCAGAGAAATGACAAATACGGCTATCATACTCTGTTAGGTTACTTTATTTCATTTTTAACTTTTATTTTTATTTTTTTTCAATCAATACTGTGACATCATCTTTTACCCACAGTGCTCATTCCTGCCCAAGTTCTCCATCCACATAGAGACAAAATACGAGGACAACAAAGGAAACAATGACAATGTAAGTGCAGTGTGTATTTATTCAGTCTGGTAGATGGTTTATAAATACATAAAGTATATAACATCTTTTATTGGATGCACTGTAAGAACGTTTCCTCCTGTGATCCACTCCCAGCTGCCTGAAAGGCATCACAAATTTGGGATTATGGACTAAAACGTGCTCCTTTAATGGCCCACAAAGTGCTTGATTTTTGCGTGTTGCTGCTGACATTCGACAGCTGTACTACATGTACTACACTTGATGAGACCCCTCTGTGCGCCACATTAAAGACGTCAGATCTGACCAGCAAACTCCTCATTAGACCTTAACGCATGTCTTTTTCTGTTTGGTTCCTCTGTGGACTATAACTTCAGTGCTTGTAATGTTAGTCTGAGGATCCAGTCAGTTAATTAAACATGCTCCCACTCCAATCTCTCACCTTTATATAACACTGCTGACGGTCTCATCTTTTTCTCATACAGACGTTTAAAGCAAATTAAGCCAGTTTAAAACACTTCATGACACGGCAAACATGTGCTACATGTGTAAAATTTCACAGGTCATCATATCACAACGCTAACCAAATACTGCTTCATGTGTTGGACTACTAATTTAATCTCAGACTTTTAGACTACACATTGACTTTGCTTCGGTTTGTAAGGGCATTTGTCATAAAGCGAGATTGCCAGTGCTTGCACAGGAATGCTGACGTGCAACAACAGGGTGGCCGCGGGTCCTTAAAAAGTCGTAAATCAATTTTCCTGAAAATAAGACCTTAAAAAGTATTAAATTGTCTTAAATTCAGATTGCATGGGTCTTAAATATTTGTGTATTTTTCTTTTTGCTCTAAAGGAACAGTATTTTATTTTTTTTAATATATTTACTTGATTTTATAAGCATTTGTTCATGGGACTTAAATGTTCTGAAAATATTGTAATAAATTTAATTTAGGACAGTGATGACATTTTTGTGATCTTTTCGCATGACACACATTTAGTCGATGTTCTTAAACTCAACCGTCATTTGTCATTTTACCATTCTGTCAATGTGTTTACTTGGAAATACTTGGTATTTCCATCGTACGTTTGGTCTTAAATTTCATTTAGAAGTGGTATTAAAAGGTCTTAAAAAGTCTTAAATTTAACTTGTTTATACCTGTATACACCCTGAAAAAAACAAATAGCTTGAAATATGTTGTGTCATGGTGGTTAACCAGTGGGTTCATTTAAAACTGTATTTATAACTGCCTGTGAAATGGTGGTTTTTACAAAGAGAATGCCCCTCCCCCCCAATGTCTCAAGTGTCATTCTGATGTGTTTGACTACTTATAAAGCTGGTAGACAGAAACTGACAGGCTGTCAGAGCGCATTGAACACGCCGTGATGTTTCAGACTGATGCTTCTTTGCTTTGACGAGACAAGGTGATAGATCAAAGCCTGTTGAAATTAGATTTTAAGAACAGAAACTGCCTTCAGCAAATGCACTTCATGGATGAAAACCGAGGCGACTCATAAATATGTGTCTGTGTGTGATTACGCTCAGATGCCAGACAGATTGAGATGCCTCTGGATGCGAGTTGAGATGCAGGACTGTGTGTCGTCTGCACATATCCAGACACACTCAGTCAGCTATTCAATAATAATAACACAGCTGCATTACTTTGCATAACATCTTTAGGGCAAACGAACAAGAGGCTTTGCACGTTTTTGACTTCGTATAACCAGTTCATGAGCATGAGATTTGTATTTGCTACAAATGATGCTGTGCAGTATTTAGAATGCAGCTGTGTGCCGCTTTGTCTTGAAAATGTAATAGAACAACAGACTCTGTAAACAACTAGCGATCTTAGGATGAACCAAATAGTCTCATGTTCGGAGTTGTAGGAAGAGATCAATGGTAAATGTTAATGTGAAAGAAGGCATTGGATTATTGGCTTCATTCACCCACTGCCAGATTACTGTTATTTGTCTTCATCCGTCAGTTTTCCGACCTGGAACCCAACCCTCATCAAATGATTGAATCTGCAGAATAATTAATTGGAGGATTAATTAAAACATCTTTTTAAAAAAAATGTATTGGTATTGAACTGGCTGCTTAAGAGATCTGTTGATACTGTCATCTTCTGTAAAACTTTTAATAATCTGCATCAGATTCAGACACGTTTTGTTTAAAATTACCCCAACAACAGACCACCAAGTATTCTTTTGATTTCTGAATGTGCCCGTTGATTTATTCTTTTCTGTGTGAGACGCTCACTGCAGATATTTCCTCTTTCTCTCCTCTGTTTCTTCTCTTCTTGTGTCACTTTTCTCTGTCTGTCCTCTCCTCTCCTCTCCTCCCTTCACATCTGTCCCAGGATGTGTTCAGAGTGTAAACTTTGAATTATTTAAATTGCACATTGTTCAGTAGATCATGTAAAAAATCCAAAGTGTTAGACAAGCTTTGCTCCCACCGTAAGAGCCTGGTTTCCCCTTCCTTTGATACTCTTACAAAACAAAGGAGCTTATTGTTCCTTGTTATACCCGATATTGAAATCAATGCTACCACATTTTATTAATCCAATACGTCAAGCGTATGGTCTTTTATGAATTGATAAATGGATAAAAGGATATATCCATAGGAGTAAAGCTATAGCATACATTCAGGGTATGTAATGATTATACTTACGCTATTAAAAGTTCAGCATTATAAGCAATAAAGATTAACAATCAGAAATGGAAGGAAAGAGGGAGGTGGGGGGGGGGGTGCACTCACTTTTTTTGTATAATCAGCTGACTGAACTTATGACCCAGTAATTGCAGTCAGCAGCTGTTTCGTTCAGCGCAAAATGTGAAGATGTGGGTAAAGAGCAACCCCTAATGGCAGGGAGAACAATGTGCCTCTGCTGAATGACTGTTGAATCGGCTAGAATTTCTTCCAGTGTGCGAGTTAACCAGTGAGCCCTTTTCTGAGTTGGGCTTTTGTGTTGGAAGGTTACTCTGAGTGGTAAATAGACGTTATAGTGAGCACTCGAAAACTAATCTGTGCTGTTTTCAGATCTTTGACACTGAGCTAAAGGACCAGGAGAGGGAGGTGTGTTTCATTGACATCGCCTACGATGAAATCCCCGAGCGCTACTATAAAGAGTCTGAGGTGAGCTTGTGTAGGTGTATGTGTGTGTGTGTGCTTATGTGTGTTTGTGTTTATGTGCATACTCGTGGCCACCTGGAGTCGACACCACTGGAGGGGTCGTAAGCATTCTGTTAAATCAGGATTGTTTCGTAAAACACTGGATTTCAGTTTCTGTCTCGTCTTTCTCTGTTTGATGGTTTATCAAGTTTATCAAGTATTAGTATTTTTATCAAGGAAAATACTAATACATTTGATATTTTTATCTTTGGATTCCCATCAGCAAACACACACCATAATACAAATGATATCCACTGAAAACCTCATTTCCACACTCATGTCTTCCAGCTGCATGTGCTACTTTAAATGCTTATCCCGTCTCTATGTGCCGTCACGTGGAGTTTCGAAGCCTCATAGCTCAGAGAAAATTGCTAATCTTTTCCTTAGCTGCTTAATACCGGATTGCTTTCACTCTAATGAGCCTGGGTTGGCATTTTCAGAAGAAATTGAGCTAACGAGAATTGTTTTAATATCACAGATCAGTGTTTACTCCTTAGTTCCACTGGGGTTTCCAAAGAAATTCTCTAAATGTTTGAGCAAAATATTATAGTATCAAACTCTTCTCCGACCAATGCAGGACTTGCGATATTTCAAGTCGGAGAAGACATCCCGGGGGATGCTGCAGGAAGGCTGGAGGGACACGCAGAGCCCCATCATGTGCTCCTATAAACTGGTCACGGTCAAGTTTGAGGTGTGGGGTCTGCAGACTCGAGTGGAGCAGTTTGTGCACAAGGTAAGAGGTCAGCCACGGGGTACACTAAGTGTTTGGCTTTTTTACTTTTAAAGCATTTTTGGATATATCAATCCAATTTTTTTTCTTCTGCTTTTATATAAACTATTGGGACACATGTAAAGGATCAGGCTGGTTGTTATTTTTATTTGTCACAATTTCCTCACTACTCCTATATTGAAATAATAATATATAATGATAATTTGGATTTCTCTTCCCTCTTTGTGGTACAAATCTCTTTATTTTTTTAGGGTAAAGAGAAGCTTTTCACCCAAATATGTGTTGTTTTGCCTGTGCTGCTCTTCAAGAATACCGAGCCATCTATCTTTGTTTTATTGTAAAGATACTTTTTGTTCCTTATTATAACCATAAAAAGGATGAAGAACTGATTCATTTTTAGAGTTAGATAAAAGTTCATGAACACAACATTTCTGCTTCATAGTATTTTGTTCTTCTCTTAGTTGGCAATTGAATATTTCATCAAAGATGTCAGAATGGACGGTTTTACTCCATCTTTAATCAAGACGCTTATGTCAGATTATTGTTGAATTCCAGTTTGAAGTCCTGAAAATGATCACACTTGTAAAGTCTACATTTAGCCTGTACCCACATAGCGTTTTATTTTCGGACCGCTTTCAGTCGTCCCAATGAGAAGAGTGCATGCAACTGCCTCGAGAAAAAGCATCTTCATTCGTAGTGCTCTGCGGTTTTTTTGTGTTGCTGCTCTGAGCTTTTCAATAAGGCATCACCATGGCAGGTATCACCATGGTTGCTACTTTCCAGGAAATGAATTATATGGGCAGAAATGTTCTCCCTGGTAACCGAGACGATGGCAGAGTAGCAGGATTAGTGCTCCAAGTAGAGACATGATAATGTTCACTGATGAATGGATAGAGAATATGTTTCTCTCCATATATGACATGACCGAATTTGCCTTGTGTTTTAGGTTGTTCGGGATGTGCTGCTGCTGGGACACAGACAGGCATTTGCCTGGGTGGATGAGTGGATAGGTAGGTCCACAAGCATATTTTCAAAGTCACCAAGTTATTTACTAACCAAATTAGATGTTGCATCCAACAGCGGGATAGTTAATACAGTAGGCAGTAAGTGTTTTCATATGCTTTACGGACCTCCAATAATGTTGCCACAACCTATTATTCTTTGCACTGTTAGCATTGTTAGCTGTTTTTATTGTATTGGCTACTTGTGTCATTACTATTTGTGCATGAAAAATCATTCCACCTGCATCGAGCCTGGGTCTTCTACAGCAGCATGGACCTTCCCCTCACCACTAACCCACTAATAACAAACACTTTCCAGGCATGCTCAGAATTCGCTTCAGCTATAATCTGCACAGTGGGAGAAAATTGTCCACATTCCCTCGCATTCCATGACAGAGAGATCGATGCATATTAAACTATGTGAAGTCAAAATTAGACACAATATTTGCAAAATTGGTGAAAAGCAGTTTCACTGTTACTGTTCACTGTATTTGAAACCTAATTTTAAAAAAAGCAAAATGATCATCTGTGCTGGCCAGGCCTGCGTGTTTGGTTACAGACCTTCTAGACCAGTTGGCTGCAGTTAAGTGAAGGGGTTATTGAAAATTTACATCGCTGAAGAATGTTGCACTCATCGAAACATGAATGCTGCCTCTGTTTCTCTGGCTGCACATTAGGAAGCCCTGTGTGCACCCTGAAGTGTCTGCAACACATTTACTCCCTCTCAGCTGTTTAGCTTTTTCCACAGCTGTAGGGCATATAGATAAATAGGCCCATTATCTTTGCAATGAAACATATGCCATTCCTCTCTGTTCCCCTCTCCATAACCACTAACCTTAAGACTCCCTGCTCCCTGAAACCTGGAAGTTTCTTGATAGCTCCTCACACCTTTTCTCATATGGAATGATTTTTGCCTGTGGGATAAGTGAAACTTTCTGCATTTTTTTTTTCATGTGCTCTCAATGATCCAACCTCTTTATCCTTTTCTTTAATCTTGAAGCATCCTTGACCTCATCCGCCTTTTCTTTAATCTTGAAGCATCCTTGACCTCATCCGCCTTTTCCTTCTAATGTGGCTTGGATTTGTCTTGCTGTCCCCTGCACACTCTTTGAGTCCTGGGAAGCTTAAGGTTTAACCTCTGAATCTTTAACCTCATCAAAGCTTACCTTTGAACCCTCCCCTTCCTGTCTCTCAATTGGAGTGCCGCTATGGAGGAGTTACCAGCATTTCAACCCTCGCCCCCCCCTCCCTTCTTTCAGATATGACTTTGGATGACGTGCGGGATTACGAGAAACAAATGCATGAGAAAACCAACATTAAAGTTTGCCATGAGCAGCAAGAGCATTCTGCAACAAACCCATCTTCACTGGATGACATAGAGATCCATGACAGAGCAAGTGTATGTCTTTTTCATTGTTTTGCCCCATTGCCCCTCCTCTGTGCCATGTTTTACAGTTGATGACTTGCCTCTGAGGCTGTTGCAGCTGCATATAACTGTCCTCATACATCGTCTCATTCTGTTTCACACTGAATTCATGAATCATTGAATAGGTGAAGTGATGATGTGATAATTCTAAGTTGCTTTCACTTGAAAAGGCTTGGTCTGTTCAACAATGGAAACATCATGGCCATGTGAATGAGATAATGTGAGCTCAAAAAAGAAAAAGAAACTCATTGGTATTGAAAGCTCTGCACTGAGCAGGGTGTGCATTGAGTGTGAAGAATATGGCTTTAGCTGAAGTAATGACAGCAATATTTATGTACGCTCTAATTTTTCTGAAAGTATCTGCAAATTATATATTTATTCATTTTTGTGTGTATATATATATATATATATATATATTTTAATTCTTTATTCAATAGATTATCAATTAGTCTATGATCTATGGATATTTTTCCTCCTCATATAGATTCAACTTCCATTGTAGAAAAGTTTGAGGTGGGAACTGCAGGTTGACTTGACATGAATCGATCCGAAAAGACTCTTACCCACCCTTCCTCTTCTTCTTGTCATTGGTTTTACTCTCTTTTCAATCTAGACATGACAATGGATGAGGTGAGAGAGTTTGAGCGCACCATCCAGGAGGCCACCAACCAGAAGATTGGGATATTTCCCCCATCCATCTCCATAAGCGAGACACCCCTGTCCTCCTGTGCACTCACCCATCCTGCCAGCGCCCCCTCAACTCCCATGTGCACTGACGCACCCGAGTCCCTTTCTGTCCCCAAGGACAGACCTCGCAAAAAGTCTGCTCCAGAAACCCTGACCCTTCCTGACCCTGAGCCAAGTGGAGCTTCCGATGGCTATTCCTCGAACCCATTACCCGTATCAAACCACCTTCAATCATCCACACCGCCTTCCAACTCTGACCTTGCTGAAATTGGCGAGCAGTAGGACAGTGGAATGTCTTCCCCCGCCCTTTGCTTTACCTTCTACCCCCTTTACCTGTTGTCTTATGAGCTCAATGAGACTAATCTAGGCTCCAAACACCAGTGCCCTAACATTCAAGTTCTTTAGCCATATCCCATTATTTAGCATAATCCTGACCACACAACAATCACTTTAGAAGTCCTCATCAGTTTATTACTACCACCCAGGCAGCTGCAAGCTCAGCCACGTTGCTATCCACGAGTCTAGCCAGGCACAGGTCACATCTTTTTTATCGGCCGTGCATGATGTTTATTCGAAGCTACGATAATTTTCCTTGAGTGTCAGTTCTTTATGTGAATAAATGATTCTCATTGTTTCCATAGTTATGTTTTCTTCAGTCAGACGAGCTAGCTATGAACTAATGAATTTTGATGTAGTTGCCTTGACACCTCAGAGCCAAAATATTGTCCATTTCTAGTCTGCAAAGTGGCTCTTTGTATTCACTTGGAAATTAGCTCAATGAGGCAAATCGGATAGCACAGTAGAAGTAATAGCTTAGAAATGACACGCAGAGATCCACCCAACCATTTCTTCAGCCAACCAAACTGGCCTGTGGATCAGATTTTACCCACCTTTGCATTCCAAACTCCAGTTCTATAAGAGATGCAAGATTAGTACAATCAGTGCGAGAATACACCTCAGGTCTCCCTGACACTTTACCTGGCTCACACTCCAAAGGCAGGGATGTTACTGTATCTTCCTCTCCCTGCTAATTGCCAAACACACGAATTTTATACCTCCACAGACAAAATAAAACCGTAACTCTTGTATGTATTCTGTAAGAGTACTTAACCATGGGAATGTTTACACATCATTTACACCTTTTTCAATTGTAGCTGTCCGTATATCTGCGTTTGCAGATCGAACGGGGCAGTTAGATGATACTAAAATTTAAGTTCTTACTGCATGTATCTTACTGAAGCTGACTGAGAGGTCGGAACAACAAAAGTACTTCATAATAACAAAGTCAAATGTTGCCTGAAACGTATGCTGGACATCTCATGTGATATAAATGTGATCCACATTGAGCAAATCGGCATATCACTTTTGTGTCACATGTAGGAACATGGCCATTTTTGGGGGTGTTTTTAGTTGCCAACGGATCTTTGTGCACAGGGGAGCTAATGAAAAGTCAGTGTGAGATTTGAAGAGAAGGGCACATGTGTCAAGCTGACTTGAGTATGTGCTTCATTGTGGGGAAAGCATTTTCAGAAGTACTTACACTTCTGCTTTGCCAGCACTGGCTGGTAATACAAAGCCATTGTTTCCATGAGAGGGGGAAAACAGCTTTGTTACATGAACATCATTATTCATTTTTGGCTTGTTACTAGTTGCTCTCAAAAACCTTAAAGAGGATAAAACAAATTCAGAACATAAGAAGCTTATTCTTTGCTGGAACCCCCCCTCGCCCATTTTCCATACAATATTATTCAAAGAAAGGGTTTTTATATGCTGCATGGAATGTTACAACATATATACGCGTTATATGAAGTATATATGGTATACTGTAAACGGATGGATTGATACAGTATATTTAGTAATATAACTGTATGGAGAGAAAAAATGATGCTTCCATTGGAAGTCTGAACTAATTTTGTATAATAGAAAATAACAATTTCGAGTGGAACGTCAGCATGTCCGGAGAATATACTGTAGGCCTATAAACTCTTTGAACTTAGTGCCTCTGCATGCTACAATTATATCATCACTTACCTACTTATGTAAACCAAAATCTCTCAACAGTTCAGCTACAGAAATTCACTTTTTTTTCTCCCCCCATTTTTTTATTTATTAATTTTTTAAATCACAAATATGGACGTTGAACTAGATAAAAATGTCTTAAACCCCACATAGAGTAGCTAAGTTATAACATAATCGGATCACATCAGTAGCTAGGTACCTCTGCATTCCCACTGTGGCATTACAAGAGTCTTTGATGGTGCATTCATTTCATCGTGTTGGTTGCCTGAATTGGCTTCACCTTTTAGATGAAAGGCATGCCTGATTACCTGATGGCGCTCGCAGGTTGGTGCACTGCTCTTGCTGCTAGAGCTACCCATGTTAGTTGTAGGATTTGCATTGTATCACCAAGTCCAAAGATTTCCATTGTCTGAGACGGCAAGCCTTCATTATTATCTGTATCATCATGTAGCTGATCCCTTCGACTACATTACAAACATTTAAGTTCTTATTTTTATAACTCCTATAGGCCTAATATTTCCTCATGTCCATTTACTCCAGTGGAAACTAATCATTTCTGTTTTTTGTTTTGTTTTAGTGAAGCAGCAAATTCACAATCGGGTCACCAACAAGAAGTCCGTTTACATATTAATACTAAATACAACAGTCGGACTAAAATCATGGACATGTTTTCTTGCCTATCGAACCAGATAGTTGCTTGATATCTTCTCCTGGTGATAAGTCACAGGGGAACTGTAAAATCTTTTTATCCTTGAGCATTCGATCAATTCTAAGACTCCCCAATTAGGACCAAAGGTATTTCTTGCTTTTTTTTTTTGGCTCTCATGATGCATGTTCATTCCAGAGTGTTTATGATTGATCATACCTAGTTCATTCTTGAAGGAGCATGGAAACAGAAACAAGCCCTGGTCATCGAAATGCAACACTGTTTTATTTCTTCCCATTGATGGAAAAAGAAGCCATGCTCTGTTGTTTTTACCATCTAGTTTAGCCTCATTTGCTATTGGCGTATTCTGCTCAAGCTTGAACTGCTTGTTCTCGTGCTTTGGTGTTACAGCTTCAACTGCCCATCTCTTGTGGTCAAACTAAAAAAAAAAAAATATTTCTATTCCATATATTATCCAGAAAGTAGTCTCTGGTAAACATGGAACTCCTTGCTGCCTTACCTTAAGCCCATCACGCTTCAAATGAGTGGGGGGAAAAAAGGGCCTTTTTTGTAACAAAAAAAAACAACAGGTTAATCTAGTTAAAAGTCTTGAGCAAACCCCTCCTGCAGGCCTCACCAGCCTTATAGACCTCATTGCATTTGTGACAAAGAAGCTCATGCAGCATCTAGAATCTCTTTGTAAGACCAGTGGAGATACAGAGGGATGTAGCACAAACATATCAAACCATCAGACTTTCTAGTAACAGGGCTAATTGTTATTTTTCTCCCCTTCTTCATACAGTAACTGACTTTACGGCGCAAATGCAGTTTGCACTTTCCGCTCTTTGACACCTTAGATGACAATGACGGAATGTGTTACATTACTGTGTTGTTGGGTTTGTTGGACCAAAGTCCTATAATACAGCAAAGTAACTTTGAAGAGAGAAGCTCACAGTGAAGGTCTTTAGTGGGCTTGCCATATAATGCTGTTGATAATTTGTACAGTTTCTCACTTGCATTTGTTAAAAAAAAAAAAAAACTGTAGCTATTTCTCTGTAACTGTAGCTTTTGTCTTTGCCTTTTAAGGGTAAAAATGCTAGATGCCAGTTTTTGGCCCTCTGTATTGATCTATTATGTATAGATTATACATGCTTACCAGTCTGGTATTGACCACAATTCTTGTCAGGAACACAGCGATCCAGGGACATGTTTGATCTACCACGGGCTATTAAAATAATGCGAAATATATGTTGTACATTATTCTATGCTCTGTTTAAAAGAGTAACACATTAGCTATTGTAAATACTGCTGTTAATGATTAATATTGTAGATTTCTTACATTGAACATGTTCCAAGTTTAATAACTGATGTGACATGAATGTGATCAAAGATTTAGAATAGTCTCGGAAGGGTAATTCTTTTGTTTGTGTGATAAGGACGGCATTTTCATGAATGAAAGGTCCAGTTTAATCTGCAAGCAGGCTTAATATGTTGGTATCTATGAATTCAGCTAAGTTTATTCTCATAAAAGTATCAAGACTCCTTATTGTAGTGGTGCACTTTTTGCTCTCCAGTTGCTTCTGATGACCCTGCAGGGCAAAATTATTTTCGAAGTTGTAGAACGAACTGACACTTTGCATTTTAGTGTTGTGGCTGATTCGATGTTCACTTGTCATGTTAATTCAGAGGTGATTGGCTTTTTCTGTTTTATCTTAATGAAGTAGTAAACCTGCTGTACTTTGATTTTGTGATTGCTGTATTGTTTGAAGGAAAATCTTTAAGAAATCTTTCTTTGTATAAAAAGGACCAAGTATTCCACTTCTTTCCTCCCCCTGAGGCAGTGTGCTGCCTCCTGATATCTGGGATCTGTCTCACAAACCACAGTCAGAGATGTCGGGGATACATCGCCGAGTGAAAGCACAGCTCACTGCTCTGTGGGGGAAGGTGTGGTTCAGCTAAATCCCGTTTTGGGAAACAGACCTCAGAGGTGCCACTCATGTTTAGCTGCTGGAAGCTGCGCTTTGTTCTTCCACTTTAACTATTGTTCTTGTTATATTTTTACTGACCTTTGGGGATCATTTGGTTCTTTGTTGTAATTATTGTTTACTTTTTTCTGAAATGGATAAATAAACTTTATTAGCTATTGTGACAGTGTTTCTCCTCATTTGGTACTATATCGTGCATGTTTCACAAAACCCCGCAGAAAACATACGGTGCAGTAACGACTTTGCTGCAGGGACCCTTTGATGACCTTTGCTCTCTTTACTGCCAGCAGAGTCGCCTTCACTTTCCCCTTCTTTTCAACTTTTTCCTTCAGCATGAGCATCTTTTTGAGCTTGACAGCTTTGAGAATTGCTACATCTTTCACTACTGCCTTCTTCTGTAGTTTGTCAACCACACCAATGCCCAGCTGGTTAGCCATCACCAGTTTATCAGTCTGGATCTGGAAGTCCCACACGATCTTGGCTCCGTCATTCTCCACCACCTTTAGAGGTATCGATTTCCCACTTTGACTTTGGGACTCGATACAGATGTTCCTGTACACTATTCCTGCCACTTACCATGTATGCCATACCTGCTTGCATCTCAGACCCCTCTTATACGTGCTGAAGTGTCTCAAAGGCCCCATAAAATACAAGTATGTACATCACAAATGCCCTTCTCAGGAGAAGAGCTGCCATTCTGTTGCTGCCTTTGTGATACAACTACGGTGTTCTTAAAATGCAAATAAAACACCTTCTTTGCCCGACAGCTTGTTCAAAAAGGTCTTGGAAACTGCAATCACTATTTTAAATGGTCAAAACAGTTTGAAAGTAACCAGGCACGCAACACTTCCTCTTATGGAAAGGGACTGCCAATAGATTAATGAGAGACGCGACTGAGTTGTAGTAGATGAATTGAACCATTGAAGAGATTTCTAAAAGCCATCGACTTGCAGCAGTCAAAGAAACGTTTACAGTATATTAATTATTGACCACCTTACTACCAAGAAATTGAAGAATGTGCACATTGATGCACCCATTAAAGAAAAAAGGAAGAGCTCAAGGTTGTTCCAAAAATCTTCCCACATTTCTCACTCAGTCCACAGCAGCCAGCTGCACCCTCTGTACAGCAGGAGCCATAGAGTATGTAAATGTTGCCATTCTGTAACAACTGTGCTGATATTTAGATTATCTTTTAGGGTGTTTTAGGTGTAGGGTGATGATCACAATGACAGTGTCACTGTGAAATTAGTGAAAAGTTTCCACTGGGCAGTAGCACAGAGGAGGGAAGAGACGAGACACACACCTGATGTACCGACTACTTGTCACACCACGAGACAAATCTGTGAACTTGAAAGAGGGAGGAGGATTTCAAGCTCAAAGGCGAGTAAGAGCAAGGCTAACCTGTAACAAATCTATCATTATTTCATAACGATGTATCGATGATGACATTTTTTGTTTTACTTACACTTTTGCTCTTTTAAGCACTTTGGGCTTTATAGATAAAGTCGAGTTCATTCAAACTGACAAGAGGACATGATTTGGAGAGGAACTCCTGTGGGTCTTAAACTATCGTTGGACAGCAATTGTTGGCAACAAAATAAACAAAACTTTCTTTCACTCTTAGATGTCAATCCGTTCAAAGGTCAGGGTCTCATTTCTGATAGCCTACCTCAGAGAAAATTAAACTTTTTTATCGTTAGTATTGAATTTGGTCACTTATCATGTCACCCACCCCACCAAACTTTCAATGAGGTTCTATACGCAGCAGCACTCAGCTAGAACCATCTGAATCTACACGATGTGGTGTCTTGTGTGGTTTTAGAACTAGTGACAATTACAGGTCTTATGACTTAAATTACCAATGATGCTGCCGAAGACATCAATACCCTGCCATGACTAAAAACTAGAATAAAGCGTTTCTTTTGCACCTGTTATCTCAGCACAACTTTTTTAAAATGAATTCATAATCAAGTAAAACAACACATAAGCTTATTCTCTATTTTCTTAGAGCTTTTATAGTAATAAGCTTAAAGATTTGTCACATCTTGGGAATCATTGTTGCTCTGCATTGCACTGGAACTCAAAAGAGATTGCCTCAGTCCGACTCAGCGTAGTCTGTTTTGTCATGTGGAGGTGTGGCAATATTCTCCACACTTAATGATATAGTGTTTTGAATGAGCAGAATCTTAGAGATGGGGAAGATTTCCTCCATTTGTTTTGATTAAACAGTGTTTGAAATGCCCTGCTTGTTCTTTTTTTAGGATTATCTCAAAATATGTTGATACCAAAAAAAAAAAAAAAAAAAAAAAAAAAAAAAAAAAAAAGGGAATCCAGCGGAAAGTAAATGGGAATCCATATGTTGCCTATATTGTTGGTACTTGAGTAAAAGTCAACATTTGTGAAGTTTGTTTACTTCGATGATGCTTTATTATAGGCTGTGCACTAAAATCTCAACATTACTGAGTTAATAAAAGTGTATTACTGATAGAAAGCACCACAGCTAGCCCGGAGGTATTTTCAGCTTTGGTAAAGAACAAGGTAATCACACATCTTTGCCTGAATTTAACTATCCCTTCTCTGCAGCACACATTTAGAATAGATTTAACTAGCAGGTTAAAATTTATTGTAGAAAAATAGTAATTGTTTTTGTAAGAGAGGGGCTGAAAGGCCATCTTGATAAAGGCAGCTTCACACTCTTACATGTGAATTAGCTCCACTGCTGTAATATAGTGCACATCTAGACCCCTCCAGGATTTATGTGATAGATCATAAAAGGCTTATATATTCACAAATGATCATAGATCCAGATTTGCAGGTCAAGTCATCTCCTTCATTTCCAGAGGACAGACACGGCAACACTGATCCACAAAGTGGGAGTTATGCTCAAAGTGTGCCCTCTACTGGATGTTGTGCCACCTGCAGCTGTAGTGACAGGAGCAGCAGTGGTGGACTGTCTCACCTGTCCCACACATCTCCCCAGATTACCCACTCGGTCAACAGCAACAAGCTCCACATTTGGTGAGCAGCAGAAGGCGCTGTAGGTGAGCACTGTAACGTTCTCGCCCCCTGTTCCGACCACTGTGCTGGTATTCAGAGTACCGTTTCCTTGGCGTATGGAGATGCTCTCAATGCCTGTTCCACTGATGCCATCAGTAAGATTAGCAATGAATTCCCATTGGGAGGAAGCGCAGAGTGATGAAGAGGAGGGACAGTTAGCTGATGTGCTGACTTCGTGGCACGTGGGACGAGTAACATCTGTCACCTAGCAACACAAATGGGAAGATACAGGTTGGAGTAGAGAAGATGTAAAGTAATAAAACAAGGACTGGGTATACAAATTATAACAACTTAAAGGCTAAGAAAAAGAATAGAGCAAACATTTAAGCACTTATTTTTGACATTATTGCTTGTTATGATGCTGGCAAATGTGAAAATCAAATCAGGATTTTAAAAAAAAATTTAAAAAAAGCAGAGCAAGAGAAAGACAAAATGTGTTAAAGTAATGGATTCATTTCCATATCATTTGTTTGCAGTCTATATTCGAATCTTAGAAATGTACTTTTTATTTTACACGACTGTATGTAGTGAATTAGATAATTATGCATCACAACAAATATTGAACATGGTACACAGTAATGCTTGACATCAAAGTCTGATCTGAATTTTTACCAAACCACTTCTGGATCTTTTCTTACCCTTTCAACCACAGAAAACCTGAGGACAGTATAGTTGATGTCAGTGGCAGCTGCATCCTGTGCCTCAATGGTGAGGGTCACATCTGTTCCAGATGCAGCGTTGGCTGGAACTGTCAAGGTCACAGTGCCGTTAGCTGTACCTCCACTGCCTGCTTCAATAGTGACAGTGTTCGGAGAAGTGGAAGCATAGCCGCGGTCGTTGTTGGCTCGAACAGTGAACGTCCCAGCTGCAGAGTCGTTAACGACTCCGTTGGTGGTCATGGCGACCGTGAAAGGGACGGAGATGGAGAACCCGGGCTCTATGTTGGTAATGTTGGTTTGGGACTGGAAAAGCAAAGGAAGTAGAGCATGGAAAGTACAAGTGAAAGATGAGGTTATCATAGATAAATCTTAGTTTTTACAAAGTTTCTAATTGTGCCGATAGATATTCAAATGAGTTTATATTCAAACAAAAGAACAGACGGAATGTATCCTAGTTGCAAAAGTAGATTCCTTAATAACTGGGCTGCTCTAAACATTGGAGATAAAACAGTGCTTATTCTTTGGCACTGAATCAGCTTGAGGCTTGATGGTTAGTGAGTCAGTTGAGGTATTCTACATCTTTGAGGCGAGAAATGTAGTTTATGTCAATATCTGTTGAAGGAGACTTACTTTCCTCCCATTAAAGGCTCATTTGCTGTGTAAATTGAGTGAAGTGGTTATGAAGACACACGCTCTGTGCCGCTGGACTGTGTCATCTATAGAAATCCTTGAATCTCGTTGTTTCACTTTTTCACCAAATCTCTAGTTTGGGTATAACGAGCCTTTTTGCTCTATACTTTGTTTGATTTAGGGCTCGGCATCTGCTTGTTGGCCTCAATGGAGAGAGTGAATATAGCCACAGGAGATGCCATTTTTATTCAAAATGCACAAATCAGCTATTTTTACAGAGGTGTTGATGTGCTCCCTTTATTTTCCCATGAAAACACACAAGTACTTGTCCATGAATCAACCAAGTGTCTGTGACAGCACTGTTAAGATGGTTTCAGGAGGAGCTTGGGTTAAATACATGAGATGCATGAGCACATTTCAACACGTGGTGTGAGTAACTTGCACTTCTGTGCATCAATATGAACTTTTTCGACTTGCTTTTTTTAGCAAGACAATTCCTAAACAGGGAGGCTCTGTCGTTAAAAGATAACATGCTCGCTTGTCTGCAGTCCAAACCTATCCAACCATTGAACATATTTTAAACAAGAAAACAAAATTTCTATGTTTTGGGAACTAGGTTTATATGTATGATCATAACCGTGCTTTAATTGTCAAAAATCTTAAATTGTGAAGAATTTGGATGTTTGCATTTGAAAGGCTGAAGCGCATAACTTTTCACGGAAAAAGAAAACTGTTCTCACAGTGACGGAGATGCTGGAGGTCTTGATCCGAGTGGCGGCCTGTCTTTGGAAGCTGCTCGGTGTGGACCTGGATGGGGAACTTATGTCCTCGCCTTTCAGGAGAAGTACAAAATCCCCTGGGGGAACTCCACTGAATGTCACCAGATAATTCCCATTTCCAATTGACTTTGTAACACAACATGCAAGACAGCAACAAGCCACTATATCAAAATGACAAGATTTTGACAACATTATCATGTTGCCATTTTGTGTTTCTTATAGCCAAAACATTTGCACAGTATGTATGATCCACTTGTAGTTATTTAACATTTTTAAACACGTGCAGTGTCCATTGCATTATTTTCTAAAAACTGAGTTTTAATCCCAGGTCAACACTGAAAGGATATAACTTACCAAGATAATACAATATGTTTGCTCAGGGTTGTACTTTCATGCAGGCAGGTATCACCTATAAAAACGGCATTCCTGACAGGGATGGTTGCATTGTAAAAAGAGTGTAATTTAGCTTTAACCATGCACATTTCCTAACCTTAAACAAGTGAAGTTATTGCTTGGACTCAAGACTTTATGACAAAATTTGGTTGTATCGATTGGAGGATTTGTGGAGTCAAATACAAGCCTGTCTGCTGAAAGTACAGCTTAACCTAACTTCAAATGAATAACGCAAATGTTTGTGTTTAACTAAAAAAAAAAAAAAAAAAAAAAAGACAAAAAAGAAACCAAAAATGAATACATAAGGCATGTTGAAACTGTGCACACGTGTTTAACAAAAAATGTAAAATAACAATATAGGGATTGCAGATAATGCATGCTTTGGCCATTTACAGAAACATAAAATGGCAATGTATTTTCATGGCTGTAGGATTAAAAATCATCAATGCCATCACTAGTTTTACACCATTTAAGTTTTCAAAACCAGTCGCCAGAAAACACTGACAACTGACTGCGTCTTTTGAGAGAGAAATCTTGTGTGCATGAAAACTTCCAACAATAGTGTAAAAATGTATCCTTTAATGATCCCCATAGTTGATCAAATGTAACATGCGGCATGCCTGCAATGATGCATTGACTTCTGTTGGTCCCGAGCTGTCAAAAAGAGTGACTTCTGTGACTCTCACTGTTTCACTTCCTGTCACAGACACCAAGAGGCTGGCATTACCACCTAAAAGTTGTAACATGAGCAGAGTATAGATTTAGATATAGAGTACAATATCCTCCTTCTTTTGATGTGAACATAATTTACATGAGCAAGGGAGATTGTGATGGATTAAAAAGAGGTCCTGTACTGGAAAAATAGGGCCTATTAAAGTCCATGTGGAGACAAACGTCACCAATGGTACTCGGTGAAATTAAAAACTAGAATAATGATAATTAATAAATATAATTAATATTAGTGATTTAATGTAATGCAATAAGTGTTTTTTATAAGAAGTATATCAGTAAGCAAATAACATTTAAATAACTGAAAAAACTATATAGACATAACACATTAGATTACTGATATTTTACAATCGAGTGATCAATTAGAGATCATCTGACTATTTCGTCTTTTGATTAAATCATTGTGTTTAATGAATACATCTACCAAGGCAAATAAAAAAGACAAATGAAAGAATTATGTTTGTATACTATTCTGTCTACATGTTAATGCCTCCTTTTAAACTGCAGAAGAAAATCATCAAAGATGAACAAGATTAGTACCATTGGCAGCCACCTATACCGCCTGTAGGAAGCACGAGTGCCATGGACAATCTACAATTAATCAAGACAAGAATTATAGAAGGGGTCCAACCTGAAAGAGGACGTCCCTCCTTTAGACTGAAGTCTCGATGGGCTCCTTCATGCGCTTCCAAAAGGTTATAAATGACGTTCACAGAACTTTGACCTGAAAAAAACACGCCCGCCCGTGGACATACACACACACACACACACACACACACACACGATGATGATGTGTGAAAGTAGAAAAATAAAAATTGCTCAAATAAATCAACACAGTGGCTAAATGTTCATCATACCACTGACCTATGACCTTAACTGAGTAGGGGTTATTTGAGTCAACGCTGATTTGCCACAATCCTGTTTGGTTTTCTGTGTTGAGTTTTAAACGACGCAGGTTTCCTACTGTAATGAGGGAGAACAAAGGACCGCTGGACTGGCTGGAACTCTGAGTTACACCTGGAGGACAGAGAAATGTTACATGTCTTCCAGCCCAAACCAGTCTAAAGATATTGTTAGCTGGTGTAGATGCAGGATGTCAACACCTGATAAGAAAGTAAAAACAGTAATAAACAGTGACAACAACCACCTTGGGAACTGTTAAGACTGAAGGTAAGAGACGAGGCTCCTGTGATGTAAACAATGATATTCTTTAATAAGCCATCAACCGTAAAAGGGAAATTATCGGGCCTTCCAGGGTTCTGGACGGCCTGAAAAACGGTCACCTGAAAGAGGAAGGAGGACAAAGTTTAAATTTACAGCACCATCTTTAGCCAGATACTTTTTTCTAGTTTAGGGTCGTACCACAGCACCGGCTGATGAATCCTCTATAATACTTGTAGCCAAAGATAGTTCTCCCTTGGTGACCTCAATGGTCTGACCTCCAGAGGCTTGAGCTAGATCTTGGTACAGCTGTGCATCTGACTGAGTCAATGCACGCCGAAACACACCATGAGAGCTCCTGCGCCTGCGACGTCTGGCTGTATCATCTGTCAACATGAAAGTAACCTAAAAGTGTAACAGCAAAAAAATGAATTTAATTTTTTTTTTAATTAGGCTCATGATATAGTGTAAAGCACAAGTAATTGTATAATTTTCATGGGATATGTAGAGCAAGAATGGTTTAAAACCAACTCATACCACAGACTTGGTGCTCTCTATAAGACCAATGATGGTATTTTTCAACTGGGAATCTTTTGCTGGAGCATCGGTGAAGACAAAGATCTCAGAGGATGGGGGTGCTGCTGTAAGGGCAAGCTGTTAAGCATAGACACGACAGGAAAAAATATATACAGTAATACATACAGTATGTTTATCAAAAGTGACAACAAAATATAACTAAGAAAATATATCTGAGAAGTGACATGCCTGCCCATTCTACCATGCAACTCTTTATCGGGAAATGGTTGCAGGTTATTTGTCAATAACTAATAGTACACCCTGACAATGTCTTTGCTGCTCGATCTAAAACTAATAATTTAATAGATTTGAAAATTTAACCATGAACAAGTTGTTCTCAACACCTGCAACCCAGACAAGCTCAACTCTGGGATGTCTCCTCCTCCACTTGCAGTCAGCTTGCTGATGCTCTCTTTGAAGACATCTGCATTGGTTGTCATAATCAGAGGTCCAACACCTGCATATCCAATAGATAACTAAAATGAATTCCAATCAATAACTGTGTTTATTCCTCTATAATACCTCCCTGTGAATTACCTACCCGGGTCATTGAAAGGTACCAGTATGTAAGCAGAGGGTTCCTGTTGGGTTCCCCTCTTGCTGTCAATGATGCCAAAGGAAACCCTCTTTGCTTCAACAATGTCATCGCTCATACTGCCTGTGGTGTCAATGACGAAACACAACACGGATGACTGAGTAAGACCCATCAAGCTGCAAAAACAAAAGGGAGAAATTGTTTTTATTATTTTGTTAATTGTGAACATATTATTTCCCTCAATGGTAACAATTCTAAGCCTGTGGTCAAGACGGTGAGGAGATGGACCAACAACGCCAAAGTGGAATTACAAGCCTGCTTTGACTGCACTGATTGGAGTGTTTTTGAGACTGCAGCCTCAGACCTGCATGAACTGACTGATACCGTGACATCTTACATCAGCTTTTGTGAGGACATGTGTGTGCCCACCAAAACCTTCCGCACATACAGCAACAACAAACCCTGGTTCACTGCAAAACTCAGGCAACTTCGTCAGGCCAAGGAGGAGGCCTACAGAAGTGGGGACAGAGTCCTGTACAACCAGGCCGGAAACACGCTGACAATGGAGGTGAAAGCAGAAAGTCAGTGTGGAGAGGCCTGCAGTCCATCACCAACTACAGGAGACCATCCCCAAACACTGCAGCGAATCATCAACTGGCTGACGAGCTGAATGTGTTCTACTGCAGGTTTGACACATTCACACCTCTCCCCCCCCCATTGACATCACCTGCCACTCTGCCACCTCTCCCCTCTGACCCCCCACCAGCACTCACGATCTGTGAAGAGGATGTTCTGTCAGTCTTTCACAGACAAAAGATCAGGAAGGTACCCGGCCCAGACGGTGTGTCACCTTCCTGCCTGAAGGTCTGCGCTGACCAACTGGCCCCCATCTTCACCCGGATCTTCAACAGATCCCTGGAGCTGTGCGAAGTCCCCTCATGCTTCAAACTCTCCACAATAATCCCGGTCCCCAAGAAACCCACCATCACAGGACTGAACGACTACAGGCCTGTTGCCCTCACATCTGTAGTCATGAAGTCCTTCGAGAGACTGGTGTTGGTGTACCTGAAGGACATTACAGACCCCCTGCAGTTCGCCTACCGAGCGAACAGGTCAGCGGATGATGCCGTTAACATGGGACTGCACTACATCCTGCAACACCTCGACTCTGCAGGGACGTACGCCAGGATCCTGTTTGTTGACTTCAGTTCGGCGTTCAACACCATCGTCCCAGCCATCCTCCGCAACAAACTCACCCAGCTCACTGTGCCCTCCTCCACCTGTCAGTGGATTACAAACTTCCTGACTGACAGGAAGCAGCAGGTGAGGCTCAGGAGCATCACATCCAGCACCCGGACCATCAGCACAGGTGCCCCCCAGGGGTGTGTACTCTCCCCGCTGCTCTTCTCCTTTTACACCAACGACTGCACCTCAAGAGACCCGTCTGTTAAACTCCTGAAGTTTGCAGATGACACAACAGTCATCGGCCTCATCTGGGACGGTGATGAGTCTGCATACAGACGGGAGGTTGAACGGCTGGTCTGCTGGTGTGGTCAGAACAATCTGGAGCTGAACACGCTAAAAACAGTGGAGATGACAGTGGACTTTAGGAGAAGCCCCCCCACTCTGCCACCCATCACCAACAACGCAGTGTCTGCTGTGGAATCCTTCAGGTTTCTGGGCCCCACAATCTCTCAGGACCTGAAGTGGGAGACCAACACAGTCACTACCATCAAAAAGGCCCAGCAGAGGTTGTACTTCCTGCGGCAGCTCAGGAAGCTCAACCTACCTAAGGAGCTGCTGATCCAGTTTTACACCGCCATTGTTCAGTCTGTTCTCTGTTCATCCATCACCGTTTGGTTCGGATCAACCACCAAACAGGAAAAAAAACAGACTGCAACGGACAATAAGGTCTGCAGAGAAGATTATTGGTGTCAGCCTGCCCTCCATCCAGGATCTGTACCTGTCCAGAGTCAGGAAACGGGCAGGTTACATCTCTGCAGACCCATCACACCCTGGACACAAACTGTTTAAACTCCTCCCTTCTGCAAGGCGCTACAGAACTCTACGCCAAAACAACAAGACACAGGAACAGTTTCTTCCCTCAGGCTGTCTCTGTGTTAAACAGCTAAAACCGGACTTCAGTGTTTCATCCTTGCACCATGCACCAATTTGCACTTCTGATTTAATCTTGTTCTATGTCTATTTTTTTGTCTATTTTTTTTGTAATTGTTGCACTAAAGAGAGTGAGGTGTAACCGGAGTCAAATTCCTCGTGTGTGTCCACATACCTGGCAATAAAAAGCGATTCTGATTCATGATCACACAGCTTTTGAGGACATAATTCATTAGTGGCAGGATAGCATACAAGTGTGTACATCGCAAGACAAATGGTTTTCATTTGTCTGAAAAAAAGAAGACTTTTTTACTTGTTTATTTTTTAACAGTACTTTAAAGATAAAGGGTAAATAGACTGTTCTCACACAGTGCTTTTCTTATCTAGTTGCAGCGGCGGTTCCTTCATAGGGGCGATTTGTGCGACGCACTACCAAACACGGAGTTTTTTTTTTTTTTTTTTTTTAAAATCTAGTTGCTTAGGCGGGACTGCTCTACTGTAGGCAAACTGGTTGTATATGTCATTGTCCAATCAGATTAAGGTCGAGCCTGGTGTTGCCACGCCCATTTGGGGCGATTTCTGTCAGGGTCGAATTTGCACCAGAAATCTCCCATTGACATGAATGGTACGTCAGTTTTTAAAAAAAAAAAAAAAAAAAAAAAAAAAAAAAATCATGCTCCCAATACATTTTCTATTAGGGTTTATGTGCTCGCACAAACGACGTGCTTTCGTCAAATGTCTGTTGCGCGGGACCATGAACACTCTACGAAGAAGATGGCGAGTGTCGAGTGCAACAATACGGTAGTGTTTCTGAAAGAAGTACCCTTTAGTCGTCGTACTAATGCGGAGAAGGAAGTTTGGAAGAATTTTGCGGGATTTTCGAGCTAGCCTTGCGAGGCAAAGATGAAACCCAGGGCTCCACCAACCCTGGTATTTTTCGAGGTAGTATTTGATGTAGCTAAATAACTTAACCTTTTGTGCTCAGTCATTGACTTGTAATGATTTAAATCTTTTATATAATGTTGACAATAATAGCAGAATGTATAATGACACATTCATTGATAATGGTGCAGTATTATATTTAAAAAAGAGAGAAATCTCACATAAGCAAGCTGCACTTAACCATGTTTGACAATTGGTTATGCTTTTCTAAGTCATATTTTCCAAAACTTCAATAAACACTTGACTTGGATTTATATGCTGTCATTTTAATTACATTCTTTAGAATGAAAATTGAATGAATCTTATCATTAAGAGCTTATGTTTACTTATTTCATAGAATCCTTGAACAATATGAGGAAAATAAATAAATAAAGGTTAAGGTGTAATATTAACTGATTTGCAAATTATTAACTGGCAAATGTTTTGCTTTGAAGGTTTCACAATGTAACATCCCTAGTTTGACACTTAACTAGTTCAGTGTTCCCATCTGGTGACAAAAGAGATATTGCCTAAAATTGATATCTGATATCTGAATTTATAGGCACAAACAAGTTAGGGAAATGGTCTTGCTACCTAGACAAATATACCTCTGTCCTATGGACTTTTATGGTACTTATGAACATAATGGGGGGAAATTGCACTAGCTAAAAAAAAAAAAAAAAAAAAAGTCAGGAGCCGCCACTGTCTAGTTGACCACCCGAAGCGATTTTAAAATCCAAGCCACTGTGTCAAGCATATAGTGTATAATGTGTGGGTTCAGAGCCATAGCCAAACTAATTTATAGGGACATACGTACTGTAGCCACTGTCAGAAAAAACCACGAGGGCCTAAAATCTTATTTCTTTTATCTTTTCTTCTGCACCTTTTCTGGACGATTTGTTATACAAAAGTTGCTCGGGTTGATCTAAAGACTTGACTGATCATAAATCTCAATCAGTGAAAAGAAGTTTACATTTTGTAATCTGTTGCATGGATCATCTATGATTAGTCATTACGGCATGCATGGTATTTCCTTTCCTCTTCCCTTTCCGCTTTATTTCCATCCTTTTTCAAAGAATGTATTAATTTGTCCGTGTGATAAATTTTGAAGGAGCTCATGAAAAGATAAGAACATTTCATCCTGCAGGTGTGGTTGGTCATGTTTTTATCCCTCATGTGCACTACTGTGCCAGTTATTGGGTCATAAAGCTGGTCCATACCGCAGAAAGTTCTTGTCTCCTATAGTTACTCTGATGTCCTCCAGTAGCTCCATAGTGGCATTCACAGCCAGGTCAGCTGCTTTGTGATGAAGAAAACCATGGCTGGACTCAACATCATCCTTACTGATGCCCCCGACTGGATCCTGCTTGCTTGTCCGATCAAATGATCCCCCATGGCTGCATTTACCTTAAAAAAGAGAGAATATTCTTTACTGTGAGACTTAGACGAAACATACAGTTTCAAACAATGAAAAGTCTCTAAAAACTACCCGACGGTTTTGCTGAGGAGAAGATGTTGAAGTAGCCTGAGGTAAGAAGACCCTGCTGCAGCAGATCAGGCAGAAGATTGTTGGCACAGTTCCCTTCTGCACAGTTTCTACATGTTGGAGTATTTGGTCCTGTTGCAAATTAAGCAAAGAAGAACAGTTAACAAAATCTAATGTAAGTGAGAAAAAGAAACAACAAAAACTGGGAACAACATATTTACCCAATGATTTGGAATTCTTGATATCTATTGATGTTCTAGAATGCGCTGCTGAGGGTGGCAGCACGGTGGAGTAGCTCTGTACCTCACATTGAGATTTATTCTTTTTTCTAAATTTCATTCCTGTTTTTTTCTTGGAAGAAATTGCATTTTGGACAACTGTTCCTTCCTGCCTTGGATGCTGTGCAGCTGGATTGATTTTTCCCAATACTTTTGTATATTTTGCTCTTTTGTTATGATGCATAACCATAGCAACAAGGTGGTTTACAACAGGGAGCAGCTGATTAACATTGGAAAAGCAGAAATAATTTGACAACTGAAGCCAGAAATCCCACTGGAATTGAAAAGGAGGCGTCGTGGATGCAGAGCAGGAGCAAAGAGGAGAGAAAGAAAGAAGAAGTTCAAACCATCTCTGCCATCCGTCATCATGGGCAATGTAAGATCGTTAGCTAACAAGTTGGATGAACTTCTAGCCTTGACAAGGACTCAGCAAGAATATCGGGAATGTAGCATAATGTGTTTTACTGAGACATGGTTGCAGGATCATATCCCCGACTCCAGCGTCTCTCTGCCGGGCTTCCTGACTGTACGAGCAGATCGAGATTTAAAGAGTAGCAGGAAAAGGAAAGGAGGTGGACTGGAGACACAACAGTGAAGCCATCTACAAAAAAGGACAGAGCAGACTGTACTTCTTGAGGAAGCTAAGGTCCTTCAAGGTTTGCAACAAGATGTTGCAGATCTTCTACAAGTCTGTTGTTGAGAGCGTCATTTCCTCTTGCGTCATCTGTTGGGGCAGCAGCATCAGAACCAGGGACCTAAAAAGACTCAACAACCTGATAAAGAAGGCTGGTTCTGTTCTGGGGACGACTGTGGAACCTCTGGAGACAATAATGCAAAGAAGGATTTTGCATAAAATCAAGAGAATTATGGACAACCCTGAACATCCTCTCCATGAGACTGTTATCAGAAAACAGAGTCTCTTCAGTCAAAGGCTTCTTCAGTTTGGATGCAAAACGGACCGCTACAGGAAATCATTCCTGCCCACAGCCATCAGCATCTATAATAACTCCTTGATTTAATTGAGCTACATCAACATTTAATTTCCCTCTGGGATAAATTAAGTATTTTTGAATTGAATTTGAATTGAATCTGTTCTACAATCTTTAGATCACTCATTAAAACAATATACCTAAAACTACCTTCATAACTGGATTAATCAAAGTGGATGATAAGTTATGGTCTGTCTTGTACGCTGCTTGAAATATGAGTATTGCGTAACAATGTACCCATAGTTCAAGTGAGGGTGTGAACCCATGTACATCTAGAGTCATGCTTTGAATACCAGGGTGGGGATTTGTTGACAGATACGTGAAGGCAACAATGTGGCCGTTGTATTTTTCTAACAAAGTTAATGACATCAGCTTGACTACGCAGCTCCTCTTGTATGTGACAAAAAACAAAAAACAAAAAAACAGATGATATTTCCATACCTGCCAGTTTGGTAAGAGGTTTATCTGGTTTGATCAGTGCACTGAATGGAGCAGTGTTTCCAAGCTCCACCCAGTTACTGTGGCTGTAAAAGTCCTAAAAAGCAAAATGTGAAAACTGAGGTCACAGTCTTTGCATTAATTATGCTTTGCCATCATCCAACAACCCCTCCGTAAAACTAGTGACAAAATGATCATCAGTCTTCTTACCTGTAAAGTGTGACAGACGCGTCCTAAAGTCGACCTTCCAGCAACAAAATTCTCCAGCTTCACACTGGCCTTTACAGCAGACACACCTCATAAATAAGAACAACAGTTATGCATAAACGTCTTTAGGTATGATGTATCACCACTCTCACATTTGATACAAAACAGAGGATATAATAGTAAAAGCATATGGGGGGGGCTTAGGATCAAAACACACCATACAAAAACTCTGAAAGTAGCCCTTTCCGAAAATACTATTTCCATTCATCCATATTCTATACCCACTTAATCAGTGTTCGAACTATGCCGAGATTTTCGGGCTGTCCCATTTTTTTCTAGGCGGGGGGGCGTTGCTTGCTTGTGCTTGACTCAGAGCGCGGATCTCGAAAACACATGAAGCAATACAGAATCATACGCGGCGGACAGTACAGCTTTATGCCAATTACGTACACAGGCTCCACACCTCCACACACATCGCGTCTGCAATCATAACTCATCAGGGGAAATCACATTTTGCCAATATTTTAGAGACCCCCCAACATTTCCCAAATCATGTTTTCGGGGGTCTTGTGTCAGTTTCAGGGGGTCTCGGATCCCCCGAGTCCCCCCCGTAGTTCGAACACTGCACTTAATCCAATTCAGGGTTGGTCTATACATCAAGTGAAAAATGTATGAAAATATATTTAAACGACAGAGTCCGTGTAGAACAAAAACAGAAGTGCAAGGAAGAATGCATCAGAACTGTTTGAGAGATTCAGACAAAAAAATCTCCTAACACCTCTAACACCCAGAGATTCTTGTAGGTAGAGTGGGCTGCCACTGCTCCGATAGCACCTGGTAGCTCGTTTCACCATCGGGGAACCACAAATGAGAAAAGGCTGGAATGAGACTGCCTATTGAATAGGGATGGCAGCACTAGATGACGTTCCTGAAAAGAAGAGAATGTTCTGGAAGGAGCATAACCCTCTATGACTGAGCGTGGATAACTGGGTAAAGAGCCCACAGTCACTCTGCAGGCAAGTTACTTGAAGTTACTTGAATTTCATACTGGATGCCATGGGCAGCCAATGGAATTCAATGAGCTATGGAGTGATATGTCATTTCAGGTTGATCAAAGACCAGGTGTACCGGCTCATTCAGAACCATTTTTAAAGGTCTCACTGTGCGGGCAGGGAAACCTGCTAGAACCATGACCTGTACCAAGAGCTGGGTGGCATGCCGAGTTAGATTAGGCCTGATTCTTCCTTTGTTTTTCTTATGTTGTAGAGTGCAAAGCAACATGGCAGAGAATTGGATGGAACATGGTCAGAGAAGGAAAGCTCGTCATGCATCATGATATCCAGATCTCTTATAACCTTTGTTTAAGAGGTAGCTGAAGCTTATTGTGATTGAATGATTAGATGGGATGACAAAAGCTCAGAGAAATTAAGTTGAAGGTGGAATTTTATTTTTTTATCTCAGTGGATATGTCTGAAAGACAAGCTGAGAACCATGCTGAAACTGGGGGGTCATTCAGTGGGAATGATGAATACACTGTTGGGGTATCGTCTGCACAGCAGCGAGTGGATGCATAGGCCTAAAGAGGTGGTATGTATAAGACACTGAAAGCCATTGGAGAGGCGATGGGATGCAGACGTTTGTATCTTCAGTGCGGGATGATGCAAGATGGCTGTTGTGGACACTGCCGCCTGTCATTGTACACACCAACAGTGTGTTAAAGCAGAAATTGGCTTTTAAACTATTGTTTCTATCAACTCTTGTCCGTGATGACCATTTCTTTGAGTTTTTTAACAATTGCACTGTATTGCTCTGAATTTGTATTGTCTGGTGGACAACCTGCTTTTTAAAGAAATGCTGAAGCAAATGTAAAAATAAAAGTGTAAAATGTAAATCTGAACAGACTAAAAAAATGTATGATGCTGTAGTATATTAACAGTCTTTTTAAATAGTCGTGCTGAAACAGGCCAAATGCTTTTGACTTGTCACCAGTCATTTATATAGTGTCTTTCAAACTTGAAAGAGTTGAGAAAGTTTTTTAAAAAACAATATGCACCTCTATCCCAGTTTTTTACACTCATATGTATCCTTACTTTTTCTAAAGTTTACAGTTTAACATTTGACAAGTTGCTTACTATATGATATATAATCTAATTTCATTTACATATTTTTAGATTCATTCTGTTTATACTTTACACAGTTTGCCATTTTAATCAATGCAGCATATGTATACATATTTATGAGAAGATTTGATATTCACAGCCATCTTGCCATTGCTGTTGTTTACCTGCTGTAATGACATCCCGGCCTCCCTGGAAGGTCTCATCGTCAAAATGGTGCTTCTCACTTAGTGCAAGAACCACGTCCACTTCTGCATTACTGAAGTACATATTGGCAATGGAAGTTTGGAACATTGTGGAGAGAAGGAATGAGGAGGTACCTCTAGAAGAACAAGCCCTTTGCACCTTATCAGCTGACAAACTGTTATCAATCTGGAGACAAAAATATTGAAATAAGCAAGTGCATGTTGAAAATAAATTAACACAAGAACTTTACTCTCATGTACTTTGCACAGTTTTATTTAGTTGTATATTTTTATATCCTACCAAAAATAATGTAAATATTTGGATATCCACAACTCTTAATGTTTGGTTAGATATTATCCAACAATGACAAGTTAGTTTCTCTATTTGAATGCATCTCTGCCAAATGTTTGGGTGAATTTTCAACTCACTTTCAGGCTGAAGTCTCGTCCCTCAGACGCAGCAATGTCTCGGCAGACCCCAGCTGTCTTTCGTAGGACTGCCATTTGTGTAATGTCCCGGTGAGTCTTGGTATTTCCAGCAAGTGAGAAGAGTGGTTGGAAGCTGTTAGTGAGATCCAGAAGGGAGGTGATCACCGCTACCACCACCAAGAACTTTACCCTCTGTCTGGCAGACATGATGTAGAAAGCTGAAAAATAAAAGAAATTTTGGATATTGCCACAAAATCTGTTCAAACCTTTGCTTAGTTCTCTTTCTGCCTGTTTAAGTTCTGTTGTTCACTTTACTTCTGCATCTATCTCCGTATCATCTACCTATGTATAATAAAACTAAACTAAACTAAACAGCCGAAAGTTGGAAAAAAAACGTAGTCAAACACAGAGAAGTTACTTTTGGCTCCAAACCAGGTGCAACCGGGCAACAAGTGACAAGTGAAAACACCTGAGGAAGTGGAAAAAAAGCTTAATCAGTACACCATGTAGAAAGGGAGGAAAAGCTACCGGTTCAAATCTTGAATCAAACAATGAAACTAAGTGTTGGAGCTACATGAAATTGTGAAAATACAACAAAATTAGAATTAGTTTGACTTGCTTTTGATGTGTTAAAGTTGACATAAACACAATAGTTATTGTTGTGCCACCACTGGTAATCTTCAGGGATCCCTTCAGGGATCTTCAGGTTCACTTGACAGTGTGATTTTTTTTTTTAATGCAGTGGTGAATTGTGAAATTCTGCCCCAATTGGACTTCCGAAATAATAATATTTTATGGTGATATATTTTGGAAAATTTAAACCGGTATCGTCTTAATGTTTTTACCATTTCTATTATCTATAAGAGAAAAAAAAGATTTTCAGTTGGAAACTGACAACTAGAATGTTTCTAACCATGAAAATAACTCACTCGTTTATTTTGTAAAAAAAAAAAAGAAAAAAGAAAACAGACACAGGCCCTCTACCTCTATAAACTGAACATAATTAAACATTCAAAGAAAGTGAGGTTTTACTTGTTGAGTATATAAAGATTTGATAATACTAAAATACAAAAACGTGATGATATTAATGACATAAAAGAATTAAAACAATCGCCTATACAGACAATTCATGTAACATGTTTTGTTACCTGCTCTTTAGTCTTGCTCAGCTGTTGGGACCTCTTGAGAGTTACAATGTCAGGGTTCAAGATTTGCTCTCAGGTGGATGACATTGTATGCAGTCATATGTGTTTTTCCTGTTATTGGGAAATTTGGTGTGTGTGTTTGAGAGCTTATCTGAGAGGCTTGGTGTGTGAGCTCATTCCCTTCTCACTTAGTTGTTACTGCCGTTCTTGAGTAATCAGACTGATGAATAGAACTCCAGCAAAGAAATCCCAAACAAACAACATTTTTGTGGCATTCATGCATGTAAGTGTTTGAGTAAGAAGCTGGACATGGGTCTACCTTTCGATATTACTGTTATAAATTGGCTTTATTCTTAAACTTTATGTATTCATATTCTGTAGTTCACTAGATAATCTATGTTCCTAGTTTGTACGTTTACACTCTGCTCATAAAAACGCAATGTATGTCCAAGACTTTAAGATGACGTAGCGGGATAAAATAACTGGGACACACACACACACACACACACACACACACACACACACACACACACACACACACACACACACACACACACACACACACACACACACACACACACACACACGTAGCTTATCACATCCAAAGAACATGACGAAGACGGTGGATGGCCTGCTCACATCATGGGTAAATATTCAATGATGCGTTGTCAAGTGTAGGTACAACCTCTGAGATAAGGGTGAACATAAATATGAAATGTTTCCAGATCTCGGGACTTGGTCGGACGGATTTCATGCGAGAACTCTGTCTCTCCAAGTCCAGCGCTGATACTTGACTTGTGACCTCCAATCCTAACCCAAACAAAAGGTCTATTAAACTTTAACTTTAACTAAATGTCACTCCTTCTACAGAGGAAAAACAAATAACCTCTCCTAAAAAATGGAGGGACAACTCTATGAAAATTTATAAAACAAAACTCACTCCAACTAGGAGGGAAAAAAACAAAACAAGAATGCTATGAAAATAAACTTACTTTAACTGGACTACTTTATCAAACTTTAACAAGAACAAAAAATCTCTCTTGACGAGGAAATAACAAAAGGCAAACTTGGAACGTGGCTATGGTCAGACTTGGAAAGAGGCGAGAGTGATGCACATGAGACGAACAGATACAACACACTGACACAAGACAGGGGGAGACGCAGACTCTTATGCACACAGAGATAACAGGGAACAGGTGGAATCATTCATACGACAATCAGACTGGAGCACGAAAGGAAGGGCAGGTGACCTGAAACGAGAGGGAGAGTTAATATTTCAAAATAAAACCGGAAATGACGAGACATGACATGGAGACGAGGCAAAAAACCCACTTGACCTCACTGCGGTGTGACAAATGTGGAATCAGGATATGTTTAACTTTTAGTATAGCCTAAGGAGTGGTAACATTAGGGAGACTTTAAATCTAGTGTTCCCCATTGTTGAAAATTACGATGGAGTATTGCATTCACTTAATAATAAAAAATTCACCACGCTATCTCATAATTACGAGATAAGATCTCAAAATTACGAGATAATTATCTCAAAATTACGAGATAGTATCTCATAATTATGAGATAATTATCTCAAAATTACGAGATAAGATCTCATGAGATGATATGTCCGCTAATAGACTCAGCAGCTTTAGTTCGACTAGTGTCTGACTGATTTGCAAGACAATAATGGACGTCTCTCGTGGAATTTGTTTTTATTTCCTTCTTGGCATGAGGCATTGGGAAATATTAGCATTTCTCAGGATGGATGGGATTAAAATAAGCATGTCAACGCTACGAAGGCGACTGAAATCGTTGGGGTTGTACAGGAGGAAAGCCCAATCTGACCTGCTGGAAGTTGCGCTCTTCGTGCAAGAGCAACTAAACCAATATGGTGTGTTGCATGGCTACAGATTCATGCATTTGAAATGCATCCAGGCTGGCTTAGTAGTTAGTCAGTACACTGTTCGGGTCCTACTGAAGATGAGTTCGGTAAAGTTGGAAAGATATTGGCAGATTCGGACTTCCGGGATCAATAACTCAGAAGTGAGACGTTGTTAAAACACAAAACACGCATATTTTCAACCGTAGTAAGACAGACAAAGAGCTACAACCTAACTTTCATCAAAACGAGCCATCCTCGGAGCCACACTGATAACATTAGTGTTTCTGTGCAGCCGGCTGTGAGAGCAGCGAGCAGGGACCGTCTACAAAGTGCAACCCAAGAGAGACATTACAAAAAAGAATCAATAAATATTCAATAACTTCACTAGGATACAGTGTAGTGTCACCAAACTCACTACACACTTCACTGGTCAGCTACAGATTACACTACAACTCTTGCTTTGAAAGAAATTAATTGTTGTAGTACCAAGGAGGTAATGGGAGTGGTTGACCTGAGGTTTATGATACTACACTGTAATAGTTATTGAATATAATTCCTTATATTCCCCCAAACTGTGGAAAATGAATTTCTTGCAAACCAGGTGTTGTAGTGTAATCTGTAGGAGACAAGTGACATGTGTAGTGAGTTTGGTGACACAGTACTGTATCATCATGAAGTTATTGATTAATATTTCTAAGGAAAATTCCCAGAAATGATGAAAAATGATTTTTTTTTCAAAGCAAGAGTTGTAGTGTAATCTGTAGGTGACCAGTGAAGTGTGTAGTGAGTTTGGTGTACACATGTGTACACATGTGGTTCTCATGTGTTTTCGAGATCCGCGCTCTGAGTCAAGCGCAAGCAAGCAACCAAAATGGACATGGCAGCAACTTTTTATTAAGAATGTGCCTGCCCACACATTGCCTGTACTGTTTTAGCAGTGAAGAAAAAAAAACACAATTAATGGACTTGCAAGCATCTTCATCTCCTTCCCTGGGCATAGAAGACTCTGTGACATCAAGGAGGAGTTCTATAGGATTGCAGGTAAGAAGATTAAAAAAAAAAAATTACAGTTACAATTACAATGTTAACATTCAGAGTAAGATACTCATTGCATCGTATTACAGGTTTACCCAATGTCATTGGTGCAGACACATCAAAATAAGATCCCCCTCAGGTGGCCATGAGGGGGATTTTGTGAACAGGAAAAACTTCCACAGCATCAATGTACAGGTGAACATGACTTTTGATAAAGTTAATTAATGAACACTGTACATTGCCTGTGATGTGCATTAATTGGTTTAACATCTTATCATTTCAGATGGTCTGCAATGCTGACTATTTGATCAGTAATGTTGTGGCAAAGTGGCCCGGCTCGGTCCACGACTACCGAGTGTTTCGGAACTCAGAGATCTATCGGTGCCCATCACAAGGTGAGCCACAGAACCTCTATTGATAACCACTTTTAACATCATGGCTGTGTTAAGACTGTCACTACTTATGAGGTTGTGATGGTAACATTTTGTATTCACAGGTGAATTCCTGGGTGTATTGCTGGGTGACAGAGGGTACGCCTGCCAGCCTTTTCTGCTCACTCCATTTGCAGACCCTCTGGAGGCACAACTGGCATACAACCATGCCCATGCCAGAACAAGGGTAGAATGACATTTGGCCTACTGAAGGCACGCTCTCAGTGTCTGAACCACCTGAGAGTCAGCCCAGACAGGGCATGTGATATCATTGTGGCCTGTGCTGTCCTCCACAATGTGGCCTGCCTGAGAAAGGAGAGGGCCCCCAGAGTGCCAGCTCTCATAGACTGGGACATTCCTGCCATCTTCCTGGATGACGACTGTGGTCGGCTGGTCAGAGACTAATATGTGTTAAATTATTTTAATTAATATGCATGTTGATTTAAGTTGGGCCTGCAATGGCAGATGAATTTTTGTTAGGTTTTTGTGCTGTATAGGCAAGGCAATTTTATTTGTATAGGCCATTTTTACAAACAGTTTGTCTCAAACTGCATGCTTTGATTCTGTGCTTTTTGTCTTGTAGAGCACTGTGTGACTTCAGTTTTGAAAGGAGCTGATGGTTTACTTGATTTGATTCATTCTTGTTCAATAAAGGAACATCATGGTACTCTCTAATGTGTAGTTATATTTATATGGTGATGTACTTTATGTGTAGTCTGTGGGAAACTAAATTATCTAGTGGTTCATCTAAAATCATCAGTTATGTAAAATGATTGTAATTAATGATCAGAAATGTTTCAATAATGATAGTGGGTATAGTTAAATGTTTTAACAATATGTTCTAGGCAGTGGAATAAATATTGGTTTCCAATTGTGGCGACCACTGACTGAGATAAGGAATGAGATTAAATAGATCCTGGAACTTAGCCTGGTCTGGAGCAGGCTAGCTTCACAGAATAAATCTCCATGGTAACTTACGTCTGAACATATCCCACTTCCCTCTATCCCACTTTTGTGCAACTGGATCACGGATAAGTTGATCCAGGATAGCCAACATATCCCGGCTTAATCCCTTATCCTAGTTTTGTGCAACGGGCCCCTAGTTTCTGTTTCCAATTAGTTCTCAATTGTTGTTCTAATAAAAGTCTGCCTGGTTTTCTGTCAGGTCATTGTGTGTTCATGTCCTCTGTCAGTTATTAAGAAATCCAGTGCTCTTGGTTCTGATTTTTAGTTCTTGTACCTTAAGTTCATTCGCACTTGAGCTTGTTTATCTATCATAGGGCAAGAGGCAGGCTACTCACTGGATAGGTTGCCAGTCCATCACAGGGACACAGAAACAAACAAGACACACAACCATGCACGCTCACATTTACTCTTAGGGACAATTTAGAATCACCAATTAACCTAACATGCATGTTGGACAGTGGGAGGAAGCATAGATAAGGATAACACATAGATAGGGAGAACATGCAAACTCTACACAGAGGGGTCATAGCTGGGAATTGAATCCTGTTTTGAGGCAACGGTGCTAACCACCACACTACGGTGCAGCCCATTATTGAAGTTACATGTGTTCAATTTCTTGGTTAATATGCATTCAGCATGGATACTTGCACAGTTGAGTAGAGCTATGGTTACAGCTCGACTGGGCCATTTAATTAGACCACCATCATTGTATCTGTTTACATATTTGGAAGCGAAATCGAGTATGTCCAACACCACAACACTGTGGACTCAATGTTCACAACATTCTGCCACTTCCAACTTTCTTTGTGGTAGATCAACATACATGTAAATAGTGCTGAATTCACTGCACATAAGTTCTCCGGTTATTTTAATAGTGAATTTTCTCAGATGAAAGAATCACCAATCATCCATCCATCCATCCATTTTCTATACCGCTGAATCCATCGGTCGGGTTGCGGGGGGGCTGGAGCCTATCCCAGCAGTCAATGGGCAGGAGGCGGGTACACCCTGGACAGGCTGCCAGTCCATCACAGGGCCACACAGAGACGAACCAGACAAACAACCATACATGCTCACACTCACTCCTAGGGAGAATTTAGAGACACCAATTATCCTAACGTTTATGTTTTTGGACGGTGGGAGGAAGACGGAGTACCTGGAGAGAACCCACGCATACACGGGGAGAACATGCAAACTCCACACAGAAAGGCTCCAGCCAGGAGTTGAATCTGGAACCTTCTTGCTGTGAGGCGACGGTGCTAACCACCACACCACTGTGCAGCCATCATGTGGTCATAAAATCTGGATTTTACTTGACAGTCTAGAAATGCTTCAAGAAAGTTGACACTTTGTATTACATTCAGTCACAACTTCTCATGTTTAGCCACCTGACAAAATTACAAAAGAATATGTGAATGAGAGCAGCTTTATTGGAGATTTGACACTTTTTTCTCCACCCTGCTTGGAAGGCTTTCCTTCCTTAGCATAGCCCTCAACTAGGCATGTCACAATGTCCTGCAGTCAGACTTCAAAGGCTTGTGTGGACCAGGAGTAACCCTGCAGTGGATGATGTGAGCAATGAAGCTCAGAGAGATAGGTTCTCATTCTTTGATCAGCCGTATCTACTCCTCTACTCCATAAAACTGTTGTATAAACACAGAAAGGCTTCTTGACCTCATAAAAACCCATAGGACTTTCCTTGGTACTGATTCTTTTATGTCTCACACATCTCCCCACTACTATATTGACTACTGTTTCAGAGTTCTATCAAGGTGATTTTTTATTTTGTATTTAGTCCCAGGGTAATTTTAAGTAAAAAATAGATGTGATTACATGAAACACATGTCACAGCTTGATGACAGTGAGTAAACACAAAATCAACACATGATTTAATAATTCAACTAATGTATCATGACGGTCTGTATAATGCATCTTTTGATTTATAAATTAAAAATCATACATATTGCAGAATCATGTCGGTAAAGTATTATTGTTATAATTCTTAAAAATAAATGATATCATTGTAGAAATTTAGTTAGGGCTGTGGATCGATCAAGCCCACATTGTTACTGGATTGTATATTGTTGAAAGAAAGCACTAAAAGTAGACCAAATGAAGTAAAATAGTGGTAGTAATGGCTGAAATGACAGAGGCTGCTGTAGCTACGGCTGTGCTGGCAGGGGCTGCTGTAGAAACAGCTGTAGTGACGGAGGCTGCTGTTGTGACGGTTGTGGTGACAGGGGCTATTGTAGTGATGGCTATGGTGGCAGGGGCTGCTGTAGCTACAGCTGTGGTAGCAGGGGCTGCTGTAGCTTTGGCGGTGGTGGCAGGGGCTGCTGTAGCTACGACTGTGGTGGCAGGGGCTGCTGTATTGACGGCTGTGGTGACAGGGGCTGCTGTAGTGACGGCTGTGGTGACAGGGGCTGCTGTAGTGACGGCTGTGGTGGCAGGGGCTGCTGTAGTGACGGTTGTGGTGGCAGGGGCTGCTGTAGTGACGGTTGTGGTGGCAGGGGCTGCTGTAGTGACGGTTGTGGTGACAGGGGCTGCTGTAGTAGATTGTCTCACTTGTCCCACACATCTCCCCACATTTCCCACTCTGTCCACAGCAACAAGCTCCACATTCAGAAAGCAGCAGGAAGCGCTGTAGGTGACCCTTGTAATGCTCTCGCCCCCTGCTCCAACCATTTTTATTTCATTCAGAGTACCGTTTCCTTGGCTAATGGAGATGCTCTCAATGCCTGTTCCACTGATGCCATCAGTGAAATTAGCAATGAATTCCCATTGGGAGGAAGCACAGAGGGATGAAGAGGAGGGACAGATTGGTGATATGCTGACTTCCTGGCACACTGGACTGGCTATATCTGTCACCTGGAGACAAAAAATGAAGAATGGGAATGTGCAGGTTTGATCTATGGTAGATGTGAAGCAAGAAAACGGTGGCTGGGCGTAGTACAAATACAGTAATAAGTCAGACAGGCCAGTCCAGCACACTGATTTTTTCTATGATGCCATGTTGTTGTTACCAATGCAATAAGCAGCTTAGCATTGCCTTGCTGAAATATGCAAAGCCTTTCCTGTAAAAGATGACATCTGGATGGAAACATAGATTAATAAGAATCATGCCTTATTTTAGTGCCTTTCTTCATTTTTGGTTACAGAGTCTTTGAATTTTTTTCTATGATATTATGTGCTACAGATGACGGAATATTCAAAGTCAATGCAATTTTTTTTTAGGAATATTGTGCTGAAATTGCTCTACTATTTATAGATGCAGTTTTAGATTCAGGTGCATCAAACAGGCAGAGTTTTTCAGACACTTCTCCGTTTTGATTTAGTTTTTGTTAAATAATGTTGTTGTTCTTAGGTTGCACTTATTAGACCTCGTAAGGACCAGATGTTTCTTTTTATCATGTTCTGATATGTAAAGTCGTATAACTGAAAAGGTGTAATTTTTCTTTTATATGTATATTATTTTTCTCCTGGACCTGTTGCCTCCGTGACCCAGCCTTGGATAAGCGGATGAAAATGGATGTATGGATGGATGTATGTGTGTACATTGTGAATTAGATCATTGTTATCACAACAAAATCAATTGTAATATTTTCAAGCAAAGTAATGCTTGGCATAAAAAATATTATTTAAATTTTTACAAAACCACCTCTCAAGCCATTTTTCTTACCCTTTCAATCACAGAAAACCTGAGGACAGTATAGTTGATGTCAGTGGCAGCTGCATCCTGTGCCTCAATGGTGAGGGTCACATCTGTTCCAGATGCAGCGTTGGCTGGAACTGTCAAGGTCACAGTGCCGTTAGCTGTACCTCCACTGCCTGCTTCAATAGTGACAGTGTTCGGAGAAGTGGAAGCATAGCCGCGGTCGTTGTTGGCTCGAACAGTGAACGTCCCAGCTGCAGAGTCGTTAACAACTCCGTTGGTGGTTATGGCGACCGTGAAAGGGACGGAGACGCTGGAGTTGGCCTCTATACTGGTAGCACTGCTTTTGGCCTGGAAAAGCAAAGAAAACAGAGTAGGGAGTAGGGAGAGTAAAAGTGAAAGAGGAGGTTATCCCAGATAAATATTAGTATGTCATTATGTTAACAGATGTTTATATGTGTTTACATTGTATGGGAGTGTGGAAAGGTATCCCATTTGTAAGAGCTAATTTCCAAAAACCTGTGATGCTGAAAAAAGAAATTTCAGATAAAAAAAAGAATAGCATGATTGGAAAATGTTATATTTGACTAGGCATGGTACACAAACAGAATATTGTTAGATTTGCTCATTTTGAATCTGATGTCAGCAAAAAAGAATGGGACAAGAGCAATAGTAAACAGGAAAAGTTGAGTTTTCGAAACACCTGTTAAAATGTTGGAGATTTAAGTAAGTTAGGTGGCAACTGGTCAGCATGATTGGATATATATAAAAAAGCATCCCTGAGAGGCAGAGTCTCCAGGATGTTAATATAGAAAATTGATAACATTTTGAAAGACTGAGAGTGTGTACTCAATAACACTCTGAAGTAAGTTACTCACTTTATTGGCATTGTGAAATAAAGCACTGCATTTAAAAAAAAAACCCACAGGTATTATGAAAATATTCTACACTTGGTTGATCAGGAAAGATACTTCTAAATGCTAATACATAAGAAACAAAATCTTATTTAAAAAATGCAGCAGGATCTGCCTCAACAAAAAGTACAGAGAAATATCTTTAAGTTAGGAACTTGTCTGGAAACTGATCCTGAATTGTGTCTTTCAGCTGTATCTGAATGCTGATGAAATAGGATGCTTTTAGTTTGGTTTGGACAGCTTTGCTTATTTTGGCAAGATAATGCCAAACCATATTTCATATATATTACGATCACAAGGCTCTGTAATACAAATAGGCTGCTGTCAAGACCTGGCTACCCTCTGGAAACATTTAAATCAAAAGCAAAACTTTGTCTCATTTCCATTTTAAAAACTGTCAACATTTTGGTAACTGGGTTTATATTTATGATTATTTATATTTATTTATATTCATCGTCATTCCATGATTGTTGTAAAATGGTCAAAATGTTAATTATTTTCAGGTTTAATATATACACACACACATATAAATATATACATATATATAAATATATATGTATATATATATATATAGTGAAAGTTCTCACAGTGATAAAGATGGTGGAGGTCGTGATCTTTAGGGTGGACTGTCTCTGGAATGTGTTTGGTGTGGACCTGGATGTGGAGCTGCTCTCCTCCCCTTTGAGTCGAAGTACAAAAACACCTCCAGGTATTCCAGTAAAATCCGCCTGGTAAATGCCTCTTCCCACTGACTGAATAGGAAAAGAAAGATATTCTTGTATTGTCACGTCATTAAACAACAACAACCAATTTCAATTACAAGATTTTGCCAAAATAAAATTCTATGCCTGCATCTATGAAAGTATGTTGTCATTTTCTGTTTTTGGAAACCAGAAATATATTAGATAAAATTTCTTAAAAGCACACACACTGTGTCTCACTACCTTATTTTCTGGTGATTTAGCTGGCCAGCTATTTTTTTCCTCACCTTAACCAGGTATTTTATTATCTAAGGTTAAAGGGATAGTTCGCCTCTTTTGACATGAAGCTGTATGACATCCCAGAGTCCTGTGAACTCGGCTCACAGGACGCAGCGGGGGGTAAGAAAATGTTCATAAATGATATTGCTAATATGGGATGTCATACAGCTTCATTTCAAAAGAGGCGAACTATCCCTTTAACCAGGAGGCTTTGGTTCATATGTAAAACCAAAGAAACAATCTGAAAAGAGAGGAAAAAAAGGATTTTGTACATGAGTCCCATAAGTAAAAAAAGAAAAAGAAGTGTAGAATAGGTAAAGGAGGCATGTAGAAACTGCATGTATGTGTTAAAACATATAAAATGCCAACCTACTGAACTCAGTACTTGTGGTTCCCACAAACCCAGATGCTATCTCTAGTTTTAGTCTTTCTATTCATGGGCATTCTAGTATTTAAGAATTGAAAACCAGCTGCCAAAACACAGTAACAGCTGCAACCAACAGAAAATCTCTATGTGTGAATGTAAAATATAAAACATTGATGTGGAAATGTATACTCTAAAAGGACAATAGCTGCAAAGACCTCACAGATTACCAAGTGTAACATGTGACATGCCTTCAGTGATCCTTTGACCTCTGTTGGTCCTGAGCTGTCAAAAAGAATGACTTCTGTGACCCTCACTGTGTTACTGTCTGTCAAAAAGACCAAGGCGCTGACATTACCACCTGAAAGTTGTAACATGAGCAAAAGGTAGATTAGATGACAACATAATCAAGTACAGTAAGTAGTTTAGGTTTAGGTAGATCATTGTGTTTAGAGCTATTATAATTATTCAGAGATCTAAAATACAGATGACAATAACAAGTTGACAAAGTTGGCATTGAGATTGTTGTGAATAAAAGACAAGTAGTGTACTGTACGAACTAAAATGATGAAGTTCTATAATTATAAATGGTCTAACCGGCAAGTATACGTCCCTCCTTTATATTGTTCCCATGGACTCCTTCACGCTCTTCCACAAAGTAAAAAATAAAGTCCAAAGGACTTTGACCTGACAAACACACACACACACACACACACACACACACACACACACACATGAACCATAGATATTGATGATGTGTAGTGTGTAGCATTAGAAAGATAATAACTGTAAACTGTAAACAGAAATGAAAACTTGGTGGCTAAATGTTCATCATACCACTGACCTATGACCTTAACTGAGTAGGGGTTATTTGAGCCAACGCTGATTTGCCACAATCCTGTTTGGTTTTCTGTGTTGAGTTTTAAACGACGCAGGTTTCCTACTGTAATGAGGGAGAACAAAGGACCGCTGGACTGGCTGGAACTCTGAGTTAAGCCTGGAGGACAGAGAAATGTTACATGTCTTCCAGCCCAAACCAGTCTAAAGATATTGTTAGCTGGTGTAGATGCAGGATGTCAACACCTGATAAAGAAAGTAAAAACAGTAATAAACAGTGACAACAACCACCTTGGGAACTGTTAAGACTGAAGGTAAGAGATGAGGCTCCTGTGATGTAAACAATGATATTCTTTAATAAGCCATCAACCGTAAAAGTGAAATTATCGGGCCTTCCAGGGTTCTGGACGGCCTGAAAAACGGTCACCTGAAAGAGGAAGGAGGACAAAGTTTAAATTTACAGCACCATCTTTAGCCAGATACTTTTTTCTAGTTTAGGGTCGTACCACAGCACCGGCTGATGAATCCTCTATAATTCTTGTAGCCAAAAGGAGTTCTACCTTGGTGACCTCAATGGTCTGACCTCCAGAGGCTTGAGCTAGATCTTGGTACAGCTGTGCATCTGACTGAGTCAATGCACGCCGAAACACACCATGAGAGCTCCTGCGCCTGCGACGTCTGGCTGTAACATCTGTCAACATGAAAGTAACCTAAAAGTGTAACAGCAAAAAAATAAATAAAAACAACTTTAGAAATAGACTCATGATATAGTGTACAGCACAAGTAATTGTATCATTTCTTCATGGGATTTATAGAGATCAAGAGCAAAGGTGGTTAAAAACCAACTCATACCACAGACTTGGTGCTCTCTATAAGACCAATGATGGTATTTTTCAACTGGGAATCTTTCGCTGGAGCATCGGTGAAGACAAAGATCTCAGAGGATGGGGGTGCTGCTGTAAGGGCAAGCTGTTAAGCATAGACAAGACAGGAAAAAACTGTATTTATAAAAATTAGCATCGAGTAATACAATATACCCAAGAAAAGTGACATGTCATGTAATTTCTCAATTAGACTTTTTTGGACAATAGGTGGAACAGTTTCATCACAATATCTTTATATTGTAGGTTCTTGTTTTTTTTTTTTTGTTGCCAAAATCAAATTAGAATTTAATAAATAAATATCTTCTTAACACCTGCAGTCCAGACAAGCTCATCTCTGGGATGTCTCCTCCTCCGCTTGCAGTCAGCTTGTTCATGCTGTCTTTGAATTCATCTGCATTGGTTGTCACAATCGCAGGACCAAAAGCTGTACATTCAATAGACAACTAATATTAATTACAATCAAAAATGGCATTTATTCCTCAGTAATACCTCCCAGTAAATTATCGACCTGGGTCGTTGAAAGGTACCAGTATGTAGAGAGAGGGTTCCTGTAGGGTTCCTCTTTTGCTGTCAATGATGGAATTGACAACCATTTTCGCAAAAAAAATGTCAATTCCCATAGTGCCTGTGGTGTCAATGACAAAACACAGCACAGGTGACTGAAAAACGCCCATCAATCTGCAGAAACAAGAGGGAGAGAGAAATGTAATTTCTTGAGATAATCCATCTTTCCTTAGTGTTTACTTTTCATGATCACATTGCTGTATGGCTCAGAATTAAGCAGCAGCAGCACAGGAAATGTGTTTGTGAATTACAAAACA
Source organism: Odontesthes bonariensis (assembly GCF_027942865.1). Taxonomy (NCBI): domain Eukaryota; kingdom Metazoa; phylum Chordata; class Actinopteri; order Atheriniformes; family Atherinopsidae; genus Odontesthes; species Odontesthes bonariensis. The sequence goes on along the minus strand of NC_134509.1, from coordinate 29,927,971 downwards.
AAATCATTTTTTCCCCCACAGTACATCTGACATATACTGTACAAACTGTTCTGTTTCTTCAGTAATTGTAGTACAAAATAAAAAATCTGCCATGGAAGGTAACAGATTCATCAGTGCAGACCAGAAATGTGAAGTAACATCCCGAGAAGTTTGTAAAAGCACTCTGAGAAGCTCCAACCATCTTTGTTTCCCTACAATAAAACAACACACCACATTTCTGCGTTACTTCTCCTGACCTGTTGAATTTGGATTGAATGACCGAATATCTGTCAAACTAGAATAAAGTGAGTCCAAGCGGTTGTTATTCTTTTAATAGATATATATTGTGTACACTTACATAAAAAAACGTGCATCTTTTTTTAGAATTTCAGCCATGAAATATTTTGAATTGCTTTTTGTTCTCAGTCTGGTGCTTTCTAGATACATTGACATATCTTCATATCAAGAGCATGGATATGTTTTGTGTATAAAAGTCCAACATTAATCATTACTTGAATCAGATCTTAATGTTTTCTCTCAACTCCTGTCACAGAATATCCGAGGATACCCAGGCAAGGCACCCCAAGGAGCATCTCAGCTTTCAGTGAGGTGGAAATAAAAAATAAAAATCAAATTCACAAGAGATCCACTTCTAGTCTCTTCTAGAAGAGGGGGCTAGGACTAGAGCTGCTACTCCTTCGCACCAAAAGGAGTTAGTTGCGGAGGTTTGGGCATCTGATTAGGGTGCCACCTGGTTGCCTCTCTTTAAAGATTTTTTTGGGCACGCCCAAATGTGAGGAGGCCTTGGGTCAGAACTCTTCTTGTCTGGGAATGTGTCTGGGATCCCCCAGCAGGAGCTAGAAAGTGTGTTGGGGAAAGGGATGTCTGGTTAACTCTCCTGTTACCCCCATTGGATAAGCAGAAAAAAATGGGTAGATGGAAGCTTTAATTCAATTGCCAATTAAAATTAAACTTATTTGATGACTAATAATGGAATGTCTAATGTGGTGTTAAGATATGTGACATTAGTCCATGGTGACATCGACTGTTTAATGTGGTCAGTACTGTAAGCATGGTATTTCATCTTTTGCCAACTGCTTGATCTAACCTCATCTAAATATTAGACAGCACACATATTTTTACAAAATGTATCATTAAAATTTGTGACTGTTGTAAAACTGCTTCAACTTTTATCTGCAAGCGATGTAACAAAATATGTACAATCTGTGGTATTTTTTATGAACTCACTGAGGTCAACAAAAATAAAAAGCATTTCATACCTCAGAAAGATTCTGTTTCCCGCCACTATTCTGATGTCCTCCAGTAGCTCCAAAGTGGCATCCACAGCCATTTCGGCTGCTTTGTGATGAAGAAAACCATGGCTGGACCCAACGGCATCCTTACTGATGCCCCCTACTGGATCCTGCTTGCTGGTCTGATCAAACGACCCCCCATGGCTGCATTTACCTTAAAACAGAGAGCACCCTTTTATTTCATGACCCACAAATAGTCTCAAATATGAAAGGTGCAGTGCAAAACAACTTTTAAAATTACCTGAAGGTTTTGCTGAGGAGGTGCTGTTGAAGTAGCCTGAGGTGAGAAGACCCTGCTGCAGCAGATCAGGCAGGAGGTTGTCGTTACAGTTCTCTCCTGTACAGTTTCTACATGTCGAAGTATTTGGTTCTGTAGCAAATTTATCAAATAGAATAAATATAAACATACAAATACATTCATGAGTTCTGGTTTGAATTGACCGAAATTACGTAAAGAAGCATTCAACGACTTGTTAAATATATGTTAACTATTTATTGAAAGATGCAACCAAAACCATGAACCTTAAATGCGTGGACTATGTGTGGCGGTATAGGGAACACTTTATAGTTTGGAAAAGGGGCAAGAGAATGGAGAAATGGTCTTAATATTAGTCAAGAATTAACAAGTTTGGAGTCATTTATTATTTTAACAGTGAATCCTCTTGACACCACCGTACCGTCTACAAGGGAGAAGAAGATGGCCGACTTTACTTTGGTTGGCACTTAGCCCAGTCACTAAGGTGTGAACACACCAGGACCAAATATTAACAAAAAGTTGACAGGCTTATGCTGGCTTTCTTTGCAGGAAAAATTATTACTATGTGGTAACTTGTGCAGCGGCGGAGGTTAAAACGTCCAACGAAAAACAGACATGGAGACGAGATAAAAAATAGGGACATGCGAAAAAAACCCAAAAAAAACGCAAATCTTTCTATTACTTCATTCTGCTTTTCCGAGTTGTTAGCACCGTCGCCTCACAGCAAGAGGGTGGAGGTTCCCTTCCCAGCTGGGGCCTTTCTGTGTGGACTTTTGCATGTTCTCCCCGTGAATGTGTGGGTTCTCTCCGGGTACTCCGGCTTCCTCCCACCATCCAAAAAGATGTAGGTCAGGTTAATTGGTGACTCTAAATTGTCCCTAGGAGTGAATGTGAGCGTTTATGGTTGTGTGTCGTCTCTACGTGGCTCTGTGATGGACTGGCCACCTGTCCAGGGTGTAACCCGCCTCTCGCCCAATGACAGCTGGGATAGGCTACAGCCCCCCCCCCCGACCCTAAATTGGATTAAGCGGGTATAGAACACGGATGAATGGATGGATGGTTTTCCGAGTTTGACTCGCGAAGGCGGAGCATGATGCAGGCTTTGGCTCAACTTTCAGCCAATAATATGCCTGAAACCGTTTAGGTGTTTGCCTGGGCATTTAAAGTTGAAGTTTTAATTCTAGTGTTAAGAGTTTGATAAAATAAAGAAAACTCAATTTCACTATTCTTTTGTCTTAACACACATTTGTTCAGAGGGTTCTGAAAACACTACACCTTGTTAAGTTATAAAGGTAAAGACATGAAATAAACAACATACTCTGACTAAAATGATACGGATTACGGTTGTAGACCTTGAATACCCCTCAAATTCAGATGGATATGAATGAAAAACTGAACAATGTTATCTTCCTGCGTTTAATAATGGAGCACAAAAAGAAACAACAGGGAACATCGGTCGACAGTTACTTCATGTTTTAGGGGAATGGGGAATGGATGAATGGAGTTTCCATGTTGCTTTGCAGGTTGTGCAATAATTGCCTTTAATTGTCTTCTAAAATGCTTCAACTTGGTGTTAGTTCAGTTTAGCAATCATTGTTGTTCTGTTCTTGTTCCTTTTAGTTAGATTGCTATGCAGGATAGCAACATGAGTCGTATCCATTTTCATCACTTCCCCATTCTAAAACTGTTTGATGCACTGGTGTTTATATCATTTCTGCCATCAAAGGAGTGCCTTTCCTCAGAAGGCACTTATCCGAATATATTCCTGTAAGTTTCTACCTGAGATCGCCACAATATAAATGTCTGGTTACTGAATTAATTAAGGTTTAACTACTCAGTGCTACAGATCCTATGTGGCAATGTGGCTCCATAGCAAGATAGTAATTTTCCTAAATGATGATTTCTTTCTCATTATATCAAGTACAATCATGAGAAAGGTATCAAAATGCAGCTTGTGATATCACTGAAATCCTTAAAGAACCTGTACAAAGATATAAAACGCATTTAATATATTTTCAAAATCCAGCTGAAAGTGAATTTGAAGAAAATAGTTGGTGGAGGTGTGGTAGGTCTGTTTCTTGTCTTGCTAGAGAAAAGAAGATGGGTGTCACCTTTGATTTACATGTCAAGATAAGGAGGAAGAAACATTTGGTTTTGATTCTCCCCTGACTGTCATATAAAGGGTTCCTTTGTTTGTTCAGGGAAAGCTTCTCTGGTTGACATTAGGGCGTTAAGGATTTCCATATAAGTTATGGGACAGCTCTGGTGGGAGAGAGTCCCCCAACAGCGGTGTCTGTCTCTTCCTGGTGTGGAAATCCCCATCTGTGTCTTTGAACCAACCTTACCCAAAGATTGAGTTTACAATGTTTTTACATCCACACTTGAGTTCGCTACACATATCACAAGAATTTTGTCACACACGGAAGGGACTTTCCTACCTGCCAAGTTTTTGAGAGGTTGGTCTGGTCTGATTAACACATTGTATGGAGCATTGTTTCCAAGCTCTATCCAGTTACTGTGGCTGTAAAAGTCCTAAGTAAATAAGAAAAAAACAACTTAAGACGAAAAAGCTGACTTAACAATTATGTTTTCCTAACCCCACTCCAATCTCACCTGTAGAGTGTGAAAGACCTGTCCTAAAGCCCTTCTTGCACTATCCAAATTCCCCCTGCGAATGGAGGACTTCACAACAGCAACACCTCAATATCAAAATATAACAGTTAGACCCAGTCTGCATTAAACAGAGTATATAAAGGTAAAGACATTTGACCATGAATGGTACCAATATCTACCTATCATGGAGATCAAAATGCTTTATACAAGAACAACAGAACCAAAATTACAACTTTCCAACTTGCAACTCATTTTTTTGGCAGTCAATGTCATGAAATAGTGAATAAATTAGAACACATCAGGTGATGTTGAAAGTCATTTTATGCCATTTAGAATCAAGTAACGAGACCTTGCACTGAACTTTGACTCTAACCCTTAGAATTTGCCAGAATGTGCAGAAAATGTGAAGAAATTATAGCACAAATACTATATAGCAGCTAAACATTGTGGATCTGTATTCTCTATTGTATACATCCTGGCTTCTACAGCTCTATAGCTTCAGTATTTGACACATTGTTTTTATTTGCTATGATTAGAATGATTTGAATGACTGTTCACATCCCATTTATTTGTGCTTTATACAGTGTCCTAATCGTTTCTGGAGCAAGATTTTACACATGCAGTATATGATAAAATGATATATTATCTATTTCATTTTTCCCTCCATGATGTCTACCTGCTGTGATGACTTCCCGGCCTTTCAGAAAGGTCTCACTGTAAAAATGGTGCTCCTCGCTTTGTTGAAAATCAAAATCCACTATTGCATTGAATCTTTGCATCAGACCAATGGAATTCTGGAACAGGAGAGATGAGGAAGCATTTCCAGAAGAACAAGCCCGTTGCACTGCATCAGCTGACAAACTGTTGTCAATCTGGAGTAAAAAAAAAATATGAAAAAAAAATAAGCAGGTGCACGTTGGAAGTAAACACGATTCACTCTCGTTACTTCACTTCAGTTCACTTGCTCTTGGAATTTTTTTTTTAATTTTTACGTATAATTGATTTACCTATTTATATTTTCCATCTTTCAAAATATTCAAGGTATTTTCAACCAGACAAATGAATACTTAATGCATCGCCCTTCCCTGTTTCAGAGTGAATTTTCAACTCACATTCAGGCTGAAGTTTCGGCCCTCAGATGCAGCAATGTCTCGGCAGATCTCAGCTGTCTTTCGGAGGACTGCCATTTGTGTAATGTCAAGGTGAGAAGTGGAATTTACAGCAAAAGAGTTGAGCGACTGAAAGCTGTCGGTGAGATTCAGCAAGGACATGATCACCACTACCACCAAGAGTTTTTCTGTCTGTCTGGCAGTCATGATGGAGGAAGTTGATTTTGGATATAGCTACAAAACCTGTCAAAACCTTTGTTAAACTCTCTATTTGCCCATCTGTGTTCTGCTCTTCACATTCCCTCTCTCTCTGTTTTCAACTAAACAACCATAAACAGTTGAATGTAGTCGAGCAAAACAAACTAGATCCAAAGTAGGTGTTACCGGGAAAAAAGGAAAAACACCTGAGGAAATAGAAGAAAGCAAAATCAGTACAACATGCAGAAAGGGATGAAATGCTGTTTGCTTAGATTTTAAATTTAACAGTGAAATAAAGTGTTGGAGCTACATGACATTCTGAGAAAATTCCAAAATTCCAATTTGTTTGACTTGCTGTTGATATGTTAAGGATAACATAGACACAGTAGTTATTTTTGTGTCAAATATTAATTGATTGATTGATAGATTTTTATTTTCGAACATGTATAAAAAAGAAAATGTATGTAACTATTTGTACATACAAAAGAAAGAAAAAGAGAAATTAAAAAAATAAAAAATAAGCATATCATAATGTAATCAGAATTGTTCATTCTAACTAAGGGACCCCTGAACAACATGTGGGTTGGGTTCATACAAGGACGGACATAGTTATTTCTGTTGGGGTCAATTCTGAAATTTTGGGCAGTTTGGCTTCCAAACAGGAATTATGTTGATAATGTCAATCTTATGCCATCCATATATTCTAGAATAATTCAATTATCTTGATATCTGATTCTTCTTGTACAATTGTGTAATTACTAAATTAGCAATTTCCCAATGGCTCTTTTTGACTCAAAATGATTTTGGATGATTTTGGAGAACAGTTTCTATCCTAAGGCTATCAGGCTCCAAAATAGACTATATTGCACTCTCATCACTTACACACTCAACCCTTACACTTATACTTTACACACTTTATACTTTACACATGCCTACCTCCACTGCTGTTTGCACTGCAACCTGCTATATTGCACAACATTGTATTTTTTATTTTTCCTTATATTATAGGTTAGTATAGGTCTTAGATTAGCATAGGCTATTATGTGTATTATATGTTCAGTATAGCTCTTGTAATTAGCGTTAAAATGTATTGTATATTGTAGTATCCACATTGCTTATCTATCTATTGTTACTGTCTTGTAAATATTCTTGGTAGAGTACTTGACATGACATGTTACGGCATGTTATGTCTTGTTATGGTAGCTGCTGTACTTTGTCCTGTCCTAAGAATTTCAGTGCCCAGTCCGACTCTGTTGTTCTGTGTATCTGACAATAAAAGACTTGACTTGACTGGATCAACAACATCTCATCAGCTCCTAAGCTATTCAGGTTAATGAAAATATATGTTTAGCCTGCTATGAAAGACACTGACTTATCAAACATATTTAAGATATATACAGACATACAATACCAGTTAAACATTTTTTATGGAATCAATATAGCAAAACAACTAAAATGGTCACAAATGTTACAATATGTAACGCCACTATTCTTATGTCTTACCTGTGTGTTCTGCTCTTTCACAATCCAGTATTATTCACCTGTTGGAACCTTTCGAGTGTTACTGTTTATAGCTTCGAGCAAAATGACTGAAACTCTGTCCAACGGGATTTCTCATGCAATGAAAAGCGCATCACTCGAGTGTGTATTTTAAGACACAGTCTGTGTGACTCATTTGGTTTTCATCACATCCTTTGAATTTCTTGAGAAGCCATATCACAAATTCCATCAAGGAAGTCTTACGCAAACTGCTTTCGTACAGGTCAGTGTGTGAACATGAGTGTGCTTTTTTAAAACATTAATAACACATTAAAACAAATATGAAGTTTACGTATGTTTAGTTAGCATGGGGAGTAAATCAGTATATCCTGTTAGTTCTGAATTTACCCATAGATTTTATAATAATCATTTCTGATTGTGAAGGGTGTTATGCAAGCATAAAAAGTAATGTATCTGCCCAGGTAGTTATCTTTGACTTCATGGACACACTGAACCTATCTGTTAGTGGTATACATGAAGACAAAGCATGAAGCATCATATTCCTCTCCTAAATTAGGGATGATGTGTCAGATTGCGGGGTGGCAGGACACGGATGCGGACTCCAGAGGTACAAAGCAAACTGGGTTTATTCACAAACAAGATAAACAAAAGGCACGGCTGAGCCGGATGACAAAACTAAGCTGTGGGACAAAACATGAATAAAACTGTGATTGTGCCATGCCATGCCATGCCACACCGAATCTAGGGTGACCAAACGTCTGTATTTCCCGGGAAATTCCGTATTTCACGTCCTGTCCCGGGCGTCCCGGATTTTTTTTAGAAAGTGAGGAAATGTCCTGGTTTTTAAATTACCTTCTTTGGACCATTAAATTTACAGGCACTAGGGCACTGCCCACGGCGCTGTGTGTGACGTAATCCCTGACCCGCGTCTGTGCAGGCAGCCTTCTTAATCAAAATGTTGACAGCGTGACTGTCAGTAGGCGAGCAACAAACATGCCGAAGGAACGAGGATGCAGTGGTCATGGTCACCACAACAGTTATAGATCTATGGACTGCACTAGAATTGTTAACTTAAGCATTTTGAATAAATACATTTTGAATAAAATTAGCATTTGTTATGAGAGTTATTGTCGTTAACTTTTACTGAAAAGCATTTTTAATAAACCAACTGTAAATATCTTGTTATTGTAGGACTGGGTAGGCCTATGTTAAGTGAGCGCATGCCACAGACATAAATAATGATAATATTATAAAAATAATTTGTAATATAATATAATATAATATCATATTGTTAAAGCAGCAGCCTGTTATCTCGCTACTTCTGGCTAAATTTAGCGAGAGTTCTGTTTCATGAACGTGGCTTATTTGAACGCCCCCTGAGTAACCATGGTAATTTATGCTGCTGAACTAGCCTGGTCCCGGGCAGGCTAAAGTTGAAGCTTAGCTTAGCTAAGCCGACCGGCTGAAACAGACTCCCGAAAGAAATGTTCACCTAGAATTCTGCACTCCCGCAACTCATGTCTTGTCTAAAAAACAAAACAAAAACTGTGGTTATCATATCACCACTTTCACTGTCTCGAAAAATCAATCAGCCGGTGCCAGGGCAACTAAAGAAACGCAACTATACACACGTATTGAACATGAAATTAAATGAGAGAGAACATGGTATTCATTAAAACTAATCAATACCTAACAAACATCCGATCTACACCCACGTTGGACCAGACTCAGAAAAATGGGGGACAGGTAATAATGTTAATGATACAAATTATTGAAAGCTCCTTTCAAAACAGTCAAGGATACTGTACAAATAAGATATTAGATAAAACGCAGGAATTAAAACATCATACCATATTAAAAATACACAATGCAATAAATGCAGGTAAGTAAAGTGGTTTTGAGTTAAGACTTGAACAGAGGGAGAGTGTCAGTATTTCGAATGTCGGGCCTCTGTCCTTTCAGGCTGCTGCTCCACATTTACAGTAGCCGATAATGTAAAACAACCTACTGGCTGAAGTATTAGCATTAAGTTCATCATCTCCCTCAAGCTTCCCTAATGTTATCGGTGCACTACACTGTACCCATGTACGCATCCAAGGCAAGGCAATTTTATTTATAGAGCACAATTCGTACACAAGGCAATTCAAAGTGCTTTACAGCTACATAAAATCACAAGAAGGCAATAAAATCATTCTAAAAAACAAAAAAATCATTAATTAATTAATTTAAAAGTGAAGAATGCAGATAAAATACTTTCAGGTGTCAGATGCACATCTAAATAGAACTGTTTTCAGCCTGGATTTAAACATTGTCACATTGTCCAGGCCCCTGCTGGACCCGTGAAGGCTGACAATGTAAACCGAACATTTTTCCATATCCTAAATGTACAGGTACACTTGGGGATAATTGTCCATAGACTCTGAACTGGATTTCTCATTTTGAAAAATACCACATCAACCCCTTTGAGTAATGCTGAGCAATGTTATGCCCTGTGAAACCTCATCATTGACTCCTATCCTCCGAGCATACAGATGATCTGTGATGGAGGTCATTTCATTTCCAACATTGAGGCTAAATGGCCGGGATCAGTTCATGATTCTAGGATGTTCCGTGCATCCTCACTGGCACAGAGGTTTGCACAAGGCGCAAGAATTTTACTTACCCGAAGGAGTGTACTTTTGAAGTAAGGTGTATATAGCATAGACAGAATTTTGGTAATCTAATGAGAGGTCAGGTGTAGAGGTCATCTTAAGGAATTTAAAGTGCTCGTCATACTTTATTATAGATAGCCATATAAGGCACATATTGCATCAAATTGCCTAAAGTCTTAACACATGTATATCCATCCAACATTTCTCTTATTCTGCAGGAGAGTTCAATGGTGTCCTGCTTGGGGAGAGGCTATGCATGCTGGCCGTACCTCCTCACGCCATATCCTGATCCAGGAACAAGGGCATGCACATGCACATGCACATGCACATGCACATGCACATGCACATGCACATGCACATGCACATGCACATGCACATGCTAAAACAACGGCACGGATAGAAATGACCTTTGGCCAAATTAAATACAGGTTCATTGCTTAAAGTTCTCAGGCACCATGGCTGACTTCTGACAGAGCAATCTTAAATTAATAGTATACTTCATATTTTATACATTTTGTCTTGTGGAAAACTTTTCAGGCTGAAGTCTTTTCTTCGTTGAGTCCCTGCAGGTTCCAGTGCCTGAAAGGACTCAGTTTCTCCTGACACAGTGAGGGACCTATACAGGGACACATATTTCCTTTGATCCTTATTGTTGTGACCTTTGAGTTAGAACTTCTTTTCATAATTTAGCATTGACACAGTAGCAGTTTAAGTCAGAGCAAGTGTAAGAAGGCTAAATGGACAGAGATGATTTATAACTTTCCACACGTTTAGGTCATGGCACCCCACTGTGAATATAAATGTAAAAAACACATTTCTAATACGTTGCATGAACCGTACAATAATGAAAAGTTTGAGTTCAAGTTGTGTTGAATTGTTTAATTATTATTACATGTTTCTCAAGCTGTGGAGAGAAAACAGAATTAAATGCAGTTCACAACACGAAATTCTCCTTTATCTGAATTTATACTAACATCCCTCTCCAGTTTCATAATCTCTAGCTTGATCTTTTTTTTTTTTTTTTTAAATATTTTTATTGCTTTTTCCAAGGAAAAGTGAAAAAGTAGACATACAGAAAAAACAAACAAACAAACAAACAAACAAAAAAAAAAACGATCACGTAACACAACGCAGCACATCTAGGATTATAACAATATTTCATGGTCGTATCTAACAAAAACATCCAAAAGTAGACAAATAAATTAATCTGACATATACAAAACCATATATTAACTTGCACAGTTAGGTGTCATACAGCATCCGTTGTTCGCGAGCTCATATTTTTAAGATAATTTAGTACTGGGTCCCATGTTTTATCAAATATATCTCCCCTATCATTGTTATAGAATCTTAGCCTCTCCAGATGTAAAGTATTTGACAATTCTCCCAGCCACAAATTATAGGTCGGCACAGATTCCATTTTCCACACCCTCAAAATCAGCTTTTTTGCGATCACCATCCCAAATTGTACAGCTCTTTTTTCAAATTTATTAACAGAAGAGAGGACACTTGTGGCCCCGAGGACCGCCACCAGAGGGCAGGGTGCTAGATTCTTCCCAAAAGCCTCAGAAAAACACTGAAAAATACACTGCCAATATAAATCAAGTTTGCTACATGCCCAGAAAGAATGCGCTAGAGTACCTATCATGGATTTACACCGATTACATACTGGTGAGATATCAGGATAAAATTTGTGTAACTTTTCTTGTGAATAATAGAGTCTGTGAAGTATTTTAAAATGTATTAAGTTGTGTCTGGTGTTAACTGAACATTTTTGCACACTACGTAGACATTCTTCCCAAATTTCATTACTTATTTCCACATTTAACTCATCTGCCCATGCCCGCCTGTAAACCTCCGTATTCATCGGAGCTCCATCAAGCATTTGATAGAAACCAGAGATTGCCCCTCGGGACCCCGGGTCAAATCTGCTAACTACCTCAAGAGTGTCATGTTTATTTAGAACTTCAAAGTTTGGTAAATTTTTTTTAACAAAATCTCTAATCTGCAAAAACCTGAAAAAACTTGAGGCAGATATTCCATATTTGGCTTGTAGCTGTGTAAATGAGGCAAAATTTTCCCCAATATACAAATCATTTATGTTCTTAATGCCTTTCTGTTTCCAAGCAGAGAAAGCAATATCATTTAGGCCAGGTATGAAAGCGTGGTTTTCGCAAATTGGAGTATCAGTATATACACTTGGGGCCTTGATGTGAAGTTTTATTTGCTCCCATGTGCGTAGAGTGCCATTTATTACAAAGCTGTCACTATAATGTGACTGCCTAACTTTGGTGGGGCTATTAAGCAAGGCTAGCAAGGAGGTCTTATTACACAGCAATCGTTCCATGCATAGCCAGGCAGGGCAGGAATATGAAGAGGACGGGGGGCCTTTCCTCCACCAAGCAAGCACAGACAGATGAGCCGCCCAATAATACATTTTAAAATTCGGTAGGGCAAAGCCTCCAGCATTTTTCGGTTTACACAGATGTTTTTTGGAGATCCTGACAGCTTTGTAGTTCCAGATAAAAGGTACAATAATTGAATCTAATTGTTTAAAGTAATACTGGGCAATGTAACATGGAAGAGACTGAAAGAGATGCAGGAAACGTGGCAGTGCAATCATCTTAATTGCATTAATCTTACCTACAAGAGAAATAGGAAGAGTCTTCCAAAAATGTATGCTTTGTTTAAGTTGCTCAATCTTATTACACCAATTCTTCTGTAGAAGGTCCTCAGGGTCTTTAGTTACAGTTATACCAAGATATGAAAAGTCATTAAAAGCTTTTTTAAAAGGAGTAGAATGTATAAATGTCATATCAACTTTGTTAGAAATCGGCATCAACTCACTTTTGTCCCAATTAACAGAAAATCCGGAAAGTCTGCCAAAGTTGCTAATTAAAGTCAAGAGATGAGGTATTGAAGCTTGAGGATGAGAAATGAATAAAAGAATGTCATCCGCATACAATGAAATATGATGCTCTTGTCCCTGAATGTTGATAGGAGATATTAGGCGACTTTGTCTAATACTGACTGCAAGCGGTTCAATAATGATTGAGAACAAAAAAGGGGAGAGGGGACACCCCTGACGTGTTCCACGTCCGATCGCAAAAGGGCATGAGATATTTTGGTTAGTTATAACAGAGGCGGTTGGATGAGAATAGATAAGCTCAATCCACTTCATGAAGGAGGGTCCAAAGCCAAATTTTTTAAGTGTAAACAACATATAGGGCCATTCAACCTGATCAAAAGCACGCTGTGCATCTAAAGAAATTATTACTGTCTCTTCTGTATGTTCTGCATACAAAATATGGAACAAGCGGCGCAAATTAAAATACATATGCCTACCCGGCATGAAACCTGTTTGGTCAGGATGGATAATAGAACAGATGTGCTCCTTTAATCTATTGGCTAGGACCTTCCCAAGAATTTTGGTTTCGATAGGCAGCAGGGAGATAGGACGATATGAAGAGACCAGATTAGGATCACGCCCTGGTTTGGGTATAAGTGAAATATTGGCCTTATATAGAGTGGGAGGCAACCCAGAGATCATCCGTGAGTGATTCAGCATTCGTAGTATGAGTGGGGAAAGTTTATGGCTAAATACCTTGAAAAACTCGATACAGAAGCCATCTGGTCCTGCTGCCTTATTGTTGGGGAGAGAGGAAATCACTTCTTTTATCTCACTCAAATTGATGTCTTCATCTAGTGAGGAGGAAGATTCTTTAGATAATTTAGGCAGTCCCAAATTTTCGAAAAATGTTTCCATAGTCTCTGGGTCAGAACCACCCTGTGACTGATAGACCTTTTCATAAAAATCTGCAAAACATTTATTAATTTTTTCAGGATCCGTCACGTGAGTCCCATCATTCATCTTGATAGAATGAATGGACCTGGATGCCTGAGACTGTCTTAACTGGCGGGCAAGCAACCTTTGAGGTTTATCACCAAACTCAAAGTATTTTTGTCTCACTTGGGCCAATAAACGTGAAACATTTTTGGACATTATAGAGTTGTACTCGTATTTTAATGCTGAGATCTTCTTCAGTAATTCAGGCGGATTATCCACTCTACATAGTGCTTCTAGATCTGATAGTTGACTATCTATTTCAGTTAACCTAACTTTAGATTTTCTTTTTTCCATCGCTTCATAAGATATGATGTGGCCCCTGAGAACAGACTTCATGGCCTCCCAAAGTGTGGAGTCGCTAACTTCACCATTATCATTTGTGTCAATGTAAAGATCTATTTTGCCTAAAAGATAAGAACAAAATTCCTTCTCTTTCAGTAAAGAATTGTTTAACCGCCAAGTAAATTCTCCCCGTTTATGATTCAGATTAAGCTTTAAGGAAACTGGGGCATGGTCCGAAATTAGAATATTATGATAGGCACAATCCACGACTTGTGACAATAATTTAGAATCCAATATAAAATAATCAATCCTTGAGTAAGATTTATGAACGGCTGAAAAGTAGGAAAAATTTCTTGCTGTGGGATTAAGGAGCCTCCAAATGTCCACCAGATTATAAAACTGTATTAGATTATTAAGAGCAATACTGCTCCTTGATGTATTAATTTGAGAATGTTGCCGATCGAGGACCGAATCCAAAACACAATTAAAGTCTCCACCTAGGATTATATTTGTATTTGACCCGTTGGATATAGCATTAAAAAGATTCTGAAAGAAAATGGGATCATCAAAATTTGGGCCATATACATTTATCAAAGTTACAGGTACTGAGTTTAGCTCCCCTTTAACGATCAAATATCTACCTCTATCATCAGAAATGGTTTGTGTATGCACAAAGGGAGTGTTTTTCTTAATAAGGATTGCCACTCCTCTTGCTTTTGTGCTGAAGTTTGATTGGAAGACATGAGATGCCCAAGAAGGACATAATACCTTAGCTGCAGTTTTTTTAATATGTGTTTCCTGTAGAAAACATATGCCGGCTTTGAGTGTACGTATATGAGCATACACTTTACCTCTTTTTAATGGGCTATTCATCCCCCTTACATTCCAACTAATTAGAGTAACACCACCATCACTGTGCTTACCAGGCTGTCTTAACATAGATACTGTCTACAAAGAAAAATAACATATCTCTGACCATGGCAAAAAGGATTGTGCAAGAAACTAAAAACAAATGGATGTGCTGAAACAGAGAGAACCCTAAACTGAACACACGAACACCCCCCAGGAGGAAACCAAACCCACGAGCGGTGTTTCCATACCCCAAACTGAAAGTCAAAGCTAAACATTGGCGCCTCTTACGGCCCAATAAGCTTATAACTGCTTATCTCCCTACATACCGTGGAGCAAACCACCTATAAACGTTCATGAAATAATAAAGCATTTCACCTCACCCAAATTATAATGTAACTGAAATATTACCGGTCAAAGTTCAATCAGTATCATAATCCGATCAATTGTCTGTGTCCCAGTCATGAGCCTCCCGGCTCAGGAATTTTTCGGCTTCGTCCGGGGTGCTGAAGGTGCCCGTGTTGTCGTTGACGGTGACCACAAACGTCGCTGGATGCCTGAAGCCGCACCGGATTTTCTTGGCTCTGCACTTCTCCTTGATATGCTGAAAGGCCATCCGCTTCTTCATGGTTGCTGATGTTAGGTCTGGAAAGATGAATACAGGACGCCCGTCGTACTGTAGCGGTGCCTTCTCCCTCGCGAGCCTCAGTACCAGCTCCTTTACCTGGAAACGGTGCAGCCTGGCGATGATGGCTCTTGGTCTCCCGTCTCTCGCAGGCGCAGCGATACGGTGGGCACGGTCCACATCCACGGGACGATCAAAGTGCTCCTCTCCCAGTAGCTCCGGTAACAACTTGGCGACAAACTCCGTCGGTCTGCCGTTCTCGGTTTTCTCTTTTATTCCAATTATACGGATGTTTTGCCTGCGAGAGCGGGACTCCAGGTCATCTAACTTAGCCTGCTGCAGCTTATACTGGGAGGCTAGGCTCTCGTACCGCTCCTCCAGTTCGTCGAGACGTTTTTCGTGCGATTCAACGGCCTCCTCTGTTGTAGACACACGTTCACAAACGGATGTTAAAGCCGACTTAAGGCTGGAAAGGGACCCATTAAGCTCGTCGAATCTATTGTCCACGGCTCTGTTCATCTTGCGTATTGCTGTCAAAATGTCTTCGTTGGTAGCCGGGACCTCAGTGCTACCAACAGGAGCGCTAGCTGCATTAGCACCAGCCTGTTCGGCAGCCTCCACGTCGTCAACTTTTTCAATAAAGTCTCCTTCACACGAACCTTTTTCGGCTCTAAGCCCCTTGCCTTTTTTCATTTTCTGACTACACATTATTTGACCGTTAAATGTTTATTAAAGGACTTAAGGGTGAGGTATATAAGTTAGGTCAAGGTGGAGCTCCCAACAAACACGTCTACTCCACAGCGTGGTCCGCCATCTTCCAGCTTGATCTTTTTTATTTTCAGTTTCGTCCATATCTAGTTTGGTGCTCTCTTTATTGGACAAACACATTTTTTCAGAGGCTACTTACCACTCTGAAATATTTTCCTGTACTTTACCTTCACCTGCTGCCAGGTACGCTTTTGGCTGTTAAGATTGCTCCTGTTGAGATGTAACAGTGAAAAAATAATATGTGGGTCACACACTCATGATATTATAGTCAAAAAGTATGATGATGCGTGTCAATTATTGGATTATTAATAAAGTGAGCAGGGCCAGTATATTTGTGCTGTACATCTCATACAGAGACAATTCAGCACGCTTTATGATAACAAATTATAACACAAAGAGGAGAGTATAAATACATGAGGACAGTAAAATAAATGTCTAACAATTGACAATGGTATGAAACTTTCATAACTTACGCGTTTAGTCTGTCGGCAGTTGTCTGTCATGCCGTTTTCTTTGCTTTTTTGATCGCAGCTGTATTACCATTTCTGGGAATCCTCATACAGCTCCATAAGCGTTATTTGCTCAGCTGCCGAAAAAATAACAGCGCTTGTCTTGCTCTCCTTTTCACAGAGATCTCCGTTTTTCCACCATCCACTTGTCAGGGCTTCTTACGTTGCTCGTGCACTCGCACTTAGCTAGGCTATGTAAGCCTCGCTTGGATTAGCCTCACCGAGATGCAGCTAAAATGTCTTCGAGGAACGACTTGAGGCTTAAATGGGAGATAGCGCTAGTTCAAGCGACGCTTTCCGGCTATAGCCTGGCTTTCTTTCAGTGGCGGCTCCTCCATAGGGGCGATTTGTGCGACGCACTACCAAACACGGAGTTTTTTTTTGTTGTTTTTTTTTTAATCTAGTTGCTAAAGTGGGACTAATCTGCTGTAGGCAAACTGGTTGTATATGTCATTGTCCAATCAGATTAAGGTCGCGCCTGGTGTTGCTACGCCCATTTTGTGCGATTTCTGTCAGGGTCGAATTTGCACCAGGAAGCTCCCATTGACATGAATGGGACCTCGGTTTTTTTCAAAAATCCTGCTCCCAATGCATTTTCTATGAGGGTTTATGTGCTCGCACAAACGACGCACAACGTGCTTTCGTCATATGTCTGTTGCGCGGGACCATGAACATTCTACTTGTTGTTGTAACATTGTGGTTTTCAATAAAGAAAAAAAAAAAAAAAACATTCTATGAAGAAGATGGCGAGTGTCGAGTGCAACAATACGGCAGTGTTTCTGACAGAAGTATCCTTTAGTCGTCGTACTAATGCGGAGAAGGAAGTTTGGAAGAATTTTGCAGGATTTTCGGGCTCACCTTGCGAGGCAAAGATGAAACCCAGGGCTCCACCAACCCTGCTATTTTTCCAGGTAGTATTTGATGTAGCTAAATAACTTACCCTTTTGTGCTCAATCATTGACTTGTAATGATTTAAATCTTTTATATAATGTTGACAATGGTAGCAGAATGTATAATGACACATTCATTGTTAATGGTGCAGTATTATATTTAAAAAAGAGAAAAATCTCACATAAGTAAGCTGCACTTAACCATGTTTGACAACTGGTTATACTTTTCTATGTCATATTTTCCAAAACTTCAAAAAACACTTGACTTGGATTTATATGTTGTCATTTTAATTACATTCTTTAGAATGAAAATTGAATGAATCTTATCATTAAGAGCTTATGTGTTTACTTATTTCATAGAATCCTGGAACAATATGAGGAAAATAAATAAATAATGATTAAGGTGTAATATTAACTGATTGGCAAATTATGCAAAAAATAACAAAAAATTATTTAAAATTATTACAATAAATTATGCTACCTAGACAAATATACCTCATTCCTATGGACTTTTATGGTACTTATGGACATAACGGGGGAAATTGCAGTCACTTTGGTTATTTGGAAGACCAAATAACCCCTCGACTCTGCGTTGTGTTTATTTAAGGAAGACAAGGAGTTTCTGGACGATTGGACATTTTATTTCCTGTGTGGGAGCATAACAGGTTTGCATCAGTGCAATCGGTTCAGCTTCGCACAGCCCACTCTGATGCAGCTTTCACAGACTGGAAATTGCACTACCTAAAAAAAATGTCAGGAGCCGCCACTGCTTTCTTTAGCTACTTTTTAGGAATACCCCCCAGGTTAGCCATATAAGGCACATATTGCATCAAATTGCCTAAAGTCTTAACACATATATATCCATCCAACATTTCTCTTATTCTGCAGGAGAGTTCAATGGTGTCCTGCTTGGGGAGAGGCTATGCATGCTGGCCGTACCTCCTCACGCCATATCAGGAGCCGCCACTGCTTTCTTTAGCTACTTTTTAGGAATACCCCCCAGGTTTCTGTTTCAGATTAGTTCTCAATTGTTGTTCTAATAAAAATCTGCCTGGTTTTCTGCCAGGTCATTGTGTGTTCATGTCCTCTGTCAGTTATTAAGAAATCCAGTGCTCTTGGTTCTGATTTTTAGTTCTTGTACCTTAAGTTCATTCGCACTTGAGCTTGTTTATCTATCATAGGGCAAGAGGCAGGCTACTCACTGGATAGGTTGCCAGTCCATCACAGGGACACAGAAACAAACAAGACACACAACCATGCACGCTCACATTTACTCTTAGGGACAATTTAGGAATCACCAATTAACCTAACATGCATATTGGACAGTGGGAGGAAGCATAGATAAGGATAACGCATAGATAGGGAGAACATGCAAACTCCACAAAGAGGGGTCCTAGCTGGGAATTGAATCCTGTTTTGAGGCAACGGTGCTAACCACCACACCACGGTGCAGCCCATTATTGAAGTTACATGTGTTCAATGTCTTGATTAATATGCAGTCAGCATGGTTACTTGCACAGTTGAGTAGAGCTATGGTTACAGCTCGACTGGGCCATTTAATTAGACCACCATCATTGTATCTGTTTACATATTTGGAAGCGAAATCGAGTATGTCCAACACCACAACACTGTGGACTCAATGTTCACAACATTCTGCCACTCCAACTTTCTTTGTGGTAGATCAACATACATGTAAATAGTGCTGAATTCACTGCACATAAGTTCTCCGGTTATTTTAATAGTGAACTTTCTCAGATGACAGAATCACCAATCATCCATCCATCCATTTTCTATACATCCATCGGTCGGGTTGCGGGGGGGCTGGAGCCTATCCCAGCAGTCGATGGGCAGGAGGCGGGGTACACCCTGGACAGGCTGCCAGTTCATCACAGGGCCACACAGAGACAAACCAGACAAACAAGCATACACGCTCACACTCACTCCTAGGGAGAATTTAGAGACACCAATTGACCTAACATGCATGTTTTTGGACGGTGGGAGGAAGACGGAGTACCTGGAGAGAACCCACGCATACACGGGGAGAACATGCAAACTCCACACAGAAAGGCTCCAGCCAGGAGTTGAACCTGGAACCTTCTTGCTGTGAGGTGACGGTGCTAACCACCACACCACTGTGCAGCCATCATGTGGTCATAAAATCTGGATTTTACTTGACAGTCTAGAAATGCTTCAAGAAAGTTGACACTTTGTATTACATTCAGTCACAACTTCTCATGCTGACAAAATTACAAAAGAATATGTGAATGAGAGCAGCTTTATTGGAGATTTGACACTTTTTTCTCCACCCTGCTTGGAAGGCTTTCCTTCCTTAGCATAGCCCTCAACTAGGCATGTCACAATGTCCTGCAGTCAGACTTCAAAGGCTTGTGTGGACCAGGAGTAACCCTGCAGTGGATGATGTGAGCAATGAAGCTCAGAGAGATAGGTTCTCATTCTTTGATCAGCCGTATCTACTCCTCTACTCCATAAAACTGTTGTATAAACACAGAAAGGCTTCTTGACCTCATAAAAACCCATAGGACTTTCCTTGGTACTGATTCTTTTATGTCTCACACATCTCCCCACTACTATATTGACTACTGTTTCAGAGTTCTATCAAGGTGATTTTTTATTTTGTATTTAGTCCCAGGGTAATTTTAAGTAAAAAATAGATGTGATTACATGAAACACATGTCACAGCTTGATGACAGAATTATTTTTAAGAACCACTTATATATACAACAAAATATATCACAGTGAGTAAACACAAAATCAACACATGATTTAATAATTCAACTAATGTATCATGACGGTCTGTATAATGCATCTTTTGATTTATAAATAAAAAATCATACATATTGCAGAATCATGTCGGTAAAGTATTATTGTTATAATTCTTAAAAATAAATGATATCATTGTAGAAATTTAGTTAGGGCTGTGGATCGATCAAGCCCACATTGTTACTGGATTGTATATTGTTGAAAGAAAGCACTAAAAGTAGACCAAATGAAGTAAAATAGTGGTAGTAATGGCTGAAATGACAGAGGCTGCTGTAGCTTCGGCTGTGGTGGCAGGGGCTGCTGTAGCTTCGGCTGTGGTGGCAGGGGCTGCTGTAGCTTCGGCTGTGGTGGCAGGGGCTGCTGTAGCTTCAGCTGTGGTGGCAGGGGCTGGTGGCAGGGGCTGGTGTAGTGACGGTTGTGGTGGCAGGGGCTGCTGTAGCTTCGTCTGTGGTGGCAGGGGCTGCTGTAGTGACGGTTGTGGTGACAGGGGCTGCTGTAGCTTCGGCTGAGGTGGCAGGGGCTGCTGTAGTGACGGTTGTGGTGGCAGGGGCTGCTGTAGTGACGGTTGTGGTGACAGGGGCTGCTGTAGCTTCGGCTGAGGTGGCAGGGGCTGCTGTAGTGACGGCTGTGGTGACAGGGGCTGCTGTAGAGACGGTTGTGGTGGCAGGGGCTGCTGTAGCTACGACTGTGGTGGCAGGGGCTGCTGTAGAGACGGTTGTGGTGACAGGGGCTGCTGTAGTGACGGCTGTGGTGACAGGGGCTGCTGTAGAGACGGTTGTGGTGGCAGGGGCTGCTGTAGCTACGACTGTGGTGGCAGGGGCTGCTGTAGAGACGGTTGTGGTGGCAGGGGCTGCTGTAGCTTCGGCTGAGGTGGCAGGGGCTGCTGTAGTGACGGCTGTGGTGACAGGGGCTGCTGTAGTGACGGCTGTGGTGACAGGGGCTGCTGTAGAGACGGTTGTGGTGGCAGGGGCTGCTGTAGCTTTGGCTGAGGTGGCAGGGGCTGCTGTAGTGACGGCTGTGGTGACAGGGGCTGCTGTAGTGACGGTTGTGGTGGCAGGGGCTGCTGTAGTGACGGCTGTGGTGACAGAGGCTGCTGTAGTGACGGCTGTGGTGGCAGGGGCTGCTGTAGAGACGGTTGTGGTGACAGGGGCTGCTGTAGTAGATTGTCTCACTTGTCCCACACATCTCCCCACATTTCCCACTCTGTCCACAGCAACAAGCTCCACATTCAGAAAGCAGCAGGAAGCGCTCTAGGTGACCCTTGTAATGCTCTCGCCCCCTGCTCCAACCATTTTTATTTCATTCAGAGAACTGTTTCCTTGGCTAATGGAGATGCTCTCAATGCCTGTTCCACTGATGCCATCAATGAAATTAGCAATGAATTCCCATTGGGAGGAAGCACAGAGGGATGAAGAGGAGGGACAGATTGGTGATATGCTGACTTCCTGGCACACTGGACTGGCTATATCTGTCACCTGGAGACAAAAAATGAAGAATGGGAATGTGCAGGTTTGATCTATGGTAGATGTGAAGCAAGAAAACGGTGGCTGGGCGTAGTACAAATACAGTAATAAGTCAGACAGGCCAGTCCAGCACACTGATTTTTTCTATGATGCCACGTTGTTGTTACCAATGCAATAAGCAGCTTAGCATTGCCTTGCTGAAATATGCAAAGCCTTTCCTGTAAAAGATGACATCTGGATGGAAACATAGATTAATAAGAATTGTGCCTTATTTTAGTGCCTTTCTTCATTTTTGGTTACAGAGTCTTTGAATTTTTTTCTATGATATTATGTGCTACAGATGACGGAATATTCAAAGTCAATGCAATTTTTTTTTAAGGAATATTGTGCGGAAATTGCTCTACTATTTATAGATGCAGTTTTAGATGCAGGTGCATCAAACAGGCAAAGTTTTTCAGACACTTCTCTGTTTTGATTTAGTTTTTGTTAAATAATGTTGTTGTTCTTAGGTTGCACTTATTAGACCTCGTAAGGACCAGATGTTTCTTTTTATCATGTTCTGATATGTAAAGTCGTATAACTGAAAAGGTGTAATTTTTCTTTTATATGTATATTATTTTTCTCCTGGACCTGTTGCCTCCGTGACCCAGCCTTGGATAAGCTGATGAAAATGGATGTATGGATGGATGTATGTGTGTACATTGTGAATTAGATCATTGTTATCACAACAAAATCAATTGTAATATTTTCAAGCAAAGTAATGCTTGGCATAAAAAATATTATTTAAATTTTTACAAAACCACCTCTCAAGCCATTTTTCTTACCCTTTCAATCACAGAAAACCTGAGGACAGTATAGTTGATGTCAGTGGCAGCTGCATCCTGTGCCTCAATGGTGAGGGTCACATCTGTTCCAGATGCAGCGTTGGCTGGAACTGTCAAGGTCACAGTGCCGTTATCTGTACCTCCACTGCCTCCTTCAAAAGTGACAGTGTTCGGGGAAGTGGAAGCATAGCCGCGGTCGTTGTTGGCTCGAACAGTGAACGTCCCAGCTGCAGCGTCGTTAACAACTCCGTTGGTGGTTATGGCGACCGTGAAAGGGACAGAGACGCTGGAGTCGGCCTCTATACTGGTAGCACTGCTTTTGGCCTGGAAAAGCAAAGAAAACAGAGTAGGGAGTGGGGAGAGTAAAAGTGAAAGAGGAGGTTATCCCAGATAAATATTAGTATGTCATTATGTTAACAGATGTTTATATGCGTTTACATTGTATGGAAGTGTGGAAAGGTATCCCATTTGTAAGAGCTAATTTCCAAAAACCTGTGATGCTGAAAAAAGAAATTTCAGATAAAAAAAAAGAATAGCATGATTGAAAAATGTTATATTTGACTAGGCATGGTACACAAACAGCATATTGTTAGATTTGCTCATTTTGAATCTGATGTCAGCAAAAAAGAATGGGACAAGAGCAATAGTAAACAGGAAAAGTTGAGTTTTCGAAACACCTGTTAAAATGTTGGAGATTTAAGTAAGTTAGGTGGCAACTGGTCAGCATGATTGGATATATATAAAAAAGCATCCCTGAGAGGCAGAGTCTCCAGGATGTTAATATAGAAAATTGATAACATTTTGAAAGACTGAGAGTGTGTACTCAATAACACTCTGAAGTAAGTTACTCACTTTATTGGCATTGTGAAATAAAGCACTGCATTTAAAAAAAAAACCCACAGGTATTATGAAAATATTCTACACTTGGTTGATCAGGAAAGATACTTCTAAATGCTAATACATAAGAAACAAAATCTTATTTAAAAAATGCAGCAGGATCTGCCTCAACAAAAAGTACAGAGAAATATCTTTAAGTTAGGAACTTGTCTGGAAACTGATCCTGAATTGTGTCTTTCAGCTGTATCTGAATGCTGATGAAATAGGATGCTTTTAGTTTGGTTTGGACAGCTTTGCTTATTTTGGCAAGATAATGCCAAACCATATTTCATATATATTACGATCACAAGGCTCTGTAATACAAATAGGCTGCTGTCAAGACCTGGCTACCCTCTAGAAACATTTAAATCAAAAGCAAAACTTTGTCTCATTTCCATTTTAAAAACTGTCAACATTTTGGTAACTGGGTTTATATTTATGATTATTTATATTCATCATCATTCCATGATTGTTGTAAAATGGTCAAAATGTTTATTTTTTCAGGTTTAATATATAGGCTACACACACATATAAATATATTTATATTAGTGGTGGGCCGTTTTCGGCGTTAACGTGCTGCGATAATTTGAGAGTCTTATCGGGCGATATAAAAAATATCGCTGTTAAATCTATTCTCAAAATTGGGTTGGGAACTGGGTCAAAATAGGTAAGCAAACTGTGATGACTTTTACCTTGATATTTTAGCTCGGGTGTAGGCCGATGTACTTTGTCTGCCGTTATAAAAACAGAAGAACGCCACTTTGCAGAAGCCTGTGCCAGGCAGTTTATGGAGGTTGGGGATAGTTCAAGTGTCGTAAAATGGTGGGACAATTCAAACACAGTCCGGCCAACGCAGACGAGCTGAAAGTCCAGCAAACCTCCCTTGGGCAAGTTCAGGAGCCGCTCGTGCAAGATGTTCCAACCACTGCTGGACTGATATTAAGGCATATCGGGCATTTGCCCGCTGGCCTGATGACTTACTGGCCTGCGCTTTTTTTTTTTTTTTACGAAATATAATATAATAAAGATTTAAAACATAACGCAATATGTGGATAACGGTATACAAACCCTCCTATTGGTGCATAAACTGGTAGATCGGCCCTTTAGTCATGATTGATTGAAGCCTGGGCCAATGAGGTGAGGGGCAGGCCAGGGGCGTCGCACCCGTAGGGGATGGGGGTGTTTCGACACCCCCACTTTTACAGCAAGGTGATTTCATCCCCCCAACATGTTCCAAAGGTAAACCCGTTTGCCCACCCTCGTAGTGCACCAACATACATAAAAAGGAGCGCACCTCTGCTCCCTTACGTTGCACAAAAAGGCATTGGTCAAACTGAACGGACATTCACCCAATCACAGACTGTTGTCCGCGACATGGCCCGGGAAATTTGATATTACGTCAGAGGCGAACTAGCCTGACTACGTCATACTCACGATTCTAGTCAGAATGTGAGTCTGATACCGCTCAATAGAGATTTGGGTATGGGGCGTGTTTCAACCGAACCAGGAGAAAAAATGCCTCTTCGCTCAATTGGATAGACCTACAACCAATCAGAGCAACGTAGTATGTGACGTAGATTAAGCGACACACACTTATTATAGGAAGGACGGCAAAAACATATTTTCTATCGATAAAAGCCTTTATCGCGTTCCTCTGTTCGTCTTTCAAAATGAATGCAATGTGGAGATCCTGTAGAACAGACTCGATGCCAGAATCTACACGCCCTAGCTCTCCAGCGGCAGCCGTGTTCAGTTCTTTAGTGACGTAGTCGATAATGTCCCTGTTGATCATCTGTCCATCATCGTATAAAGCCCGCCCTGGCAATCTGATTGGTCCGACCAATTCTTGGTCGGGCATAATGATTTCCCAACTGAGCAGAGCCAGACCGAACTTCCCGACCAAAACTTTTATGGGCGGGGCTAAGTTTGGCTGGCACCCAGGCTAGAGGCGAACAGCCGGAGCTAGTGATGGGAAGCTCGGCTCCCAAAGAAGAGCCGGCTCCCGAACGGCCACCTCTGGAACCTGATTGGACACCTTAGGTGTCACTCCAGTTGATTGACAGGCAAGTCTCGCTGAAAGATGAGTGAGAAAGGCGGCATCTTTGAAATGAGTGGCAGGCATAGAGAGTGTCCTGTTGTACTGTCAGAGTGAACCTACTTTCCTGGAATACATCATTTTGAGTTAAGTTTTAATGTGATTTCCAAATGAGTCATTGTTTTTAAAGACTGCACATTTAGAGAGAAGATTTGTTGCCAATTGTTAGGCTAAACGAGTAGGCTAAAGTTATGAAAGGCTAATGTCTCGTTAGCATGAAGCTATAGCACTTTAAAGTGGTGCCTTGAGTTAAGAGTATCCCGACATATGAGTTTTTTTAAGAGCCGTTATTCCGTCTATTTTTATTTCATGGAACGGATTAATGGCATTTCCATTCATTTCAACCTGGAGAGACTCAGACGGAGAGATAGGAGACAATTGCAAGGTTTATTGTCAATATTTCTTTGGCGCTCGGGCCCCGGCGGAGGACATGCAAGCTGAACCGCTGTGAGCTTGCAAGTCCGGCATAGGGAGATAGATGCTGAATATCTTCCCCCTTGGGACCCGAACCTGGTGGCGGAGTCATACAAAGGAAGGAGATCTCGAGACTTGAGACAGCGGGTGGAGATGGGGAGGTGGTGGGATGCAGCTTGCCGATGAACCGGTAAAGCCCCATGCCGGAGCGCCTTATATGTGGATCTGAATGGTTGATGAGCGATTGCCAACACCTGGTGAGTCTGCCATGTTGAATTTGCGGCTAGCCTTCATTTCAACCTGGAGAGACTCAGACGGAGAGATAGGAGACAATTGCAAGGTTTATTGTCAATATTTCTTTGGCGCTCGGGCCCCGGCGGAGGACATGCAAGCTGAACCGCTGTGAGCTTGCAAGTCCGGCATAGGGAGATAGATGCTGAATATCTTCCCCCCAAAACTGAGCCGGGGCCGAGCTGGTGAGGGACTGGCTGCAAGGTGAGGAAGGAGCCTGTGAGAAGAGTTGCCCACCCTCCAAAAAAGAAGAGAGCCCGCCTGGGCTGCCTGAGGAGAGAGAACGGGAGAGTGATCCCGCCTAGGCTGCGGTAGACTGAGACTGCCTGGGCTGCCTGAGGAGAGAAAGAACGAGAGAGTGAGCCCGCCTGGCTGCGGTATTCTGAGCCCGTCTGGGCTGCCTGAGGAGAGAGAACGTAAGAGTGAGCCCGCCTGGGCTGCAGCAGATTGAGCCCGCCTGGGCTGCCTGAGGAGAGAGAGAGAACGTAA
Source organism: Odontesthes bonariensis (assembly GCF_027942865.1). Taxonomy (NCBI): domain Eukaryota; kingdom Metazoa; phylum Chordata; class Actinopteri; order Atheriniformes; family Atherinopsidae; genus Odontesthes; species Odontesthes bonariensis. The sequence continues at coordinate 29,901,349 of NC_134509.1, read as the reverse complement.
GAGTGAGCCCGCCTGGGCTGCAGCAGATTGAGCCCGCCTGGGCTGCCTGAGGAGAGAGAGAGAACGTGAGATTGAGCCCGCCTGGGCTGCAGCAGATTGAGCCCGCCTGGGCTGCCTGAGGAGAGAGAGAGAACGTGAGATTGAGCCCGCCTGGGCTGCAGCAGATTGAGCCCGCCTGGGCTGCAGCAGATTGAGCCCGCCTGGGCTGCCTGAGGAGAGAGAGAATGTGAGATTGAGCCCGCCTGGGCTGCCTGAGGAGAGAGAATGTGAGATTGAGCCCGCCTGAGCCCGCCTGGGCTGCCTGAGGAGAGAGAACGTGAGAGTGAGCCCGTCTGGGCTGCCTGAGGAGAGAGAATGTGAGACTGAGCCCGTCTGGGCTGCCTGAGGAGAGAGAATGTGAGATTGAGCCCGCCTGGCTGCAGCAGATTGAGCCCGCCTGGGCTGCAGCAGATTGAGCCCGCCTGGGCTGCCTGCGGAGAGAGAGAATGTAAGAGTGAGCCCGCCTGGCTGCAGTAGATTGAGCCCGCCAGGGCTGCAGTAGATTGAGCCCGCCTGAGGAGAAAGAGAAAGGGAGATTAAACCCGCCTGGGCTGCCTGAGGAGAGAGAGAGAGAACGTAAGAGTGAGCCCGCCTGGCTGCCGTGGATTGAGCCCACCTGGGCTGCCTGCGGAGAGAGCGAACGTGAGAGTGAGTCCGCCTGGGCTGCCTGAGGAGAGAGAACGTGAGAGTGAGCCCGCCTGGGCTGCAGCAGATTGAGCCCGCCTGGGCTGCCTGCGGAGAGAGAGAATGTAAGAGTGAGCCCGCCTGGCTGCAGTAGATTGAGCCCGCCAGGGCTGCAGTAGATTTGAGCCCGCCTGAGGAGAAAGAGAAAGGGAGATTAAACCCGCCTGGGCTGCAGCAGACTGAGCCCGCCTGGGCTGCCTGAGGAGAGGGAGAACGTAGGAGTGAGCCCGCCTGGCTGCCGTGGATTGAGCCCACCTGGGCTGCCTGCGGAGAGAGCGAACGTAAGAGTGAGCCCGCCTGGCTGCAGTAGATTGAGCCCGCCTGGGCTGCAGTAGATTGAGCCCGCCTGGGCTGCCTGAGGAGAAAGAGAAAGGGAGATTGAGCCCACCTGGGCTGCCTGCGGAGAGAGCGAACGTGAGAGTGAGCCCGCCTGGGCTGCAGCAGATTGAGCCCGCCTGGGCTGCAGCAGATTGAGCCCGCCTGGGCTGCAGCAGATTGAGCCCGCCTGGGCTGCAGCAGATTGAGCCCGCCTGGGCTGCAGCAGATTGAGCCCGCCTCGGCTGCAGCAGATTGAGCCCGCCTCGGCTGCAGCAGATTGAGCCCGCCTCGGCTGCCTGAGGAGAGAGAACGTGAGAGTGAGCCCGCCTGGCTGCCGTGGATAGAACCCGTCTGGGCTGCCTGCAGAGAGAGAGAGATCCCACCTGGGCTGCCTGTGGACAGAGAGAAAGAGAGAGTGAGCCCTCCTGGGCTGCGGCAGGAACAGTGAGCCCTCCTGGGCTGCGGCAGGAACAGTGAGCCCTCCTGGGCTGCGGCAGGAACAGTGAGCCCTCCTGGGCTGCGGCAGGAACAGTGAGCCCGCCTGGGCTGCGGCAGGAACAGTGAGCCCGCCTGGGCTGCGGCAGGAACAGTGAGCCCGCCTGGGCTGCGGCAGGAACAGTGAGCCCGCCTGGGCTGCGGCAGGAACAGTGAGCCCGCCTGGGCTGCGGCAGGAACAGTGAGCCCTCCTGGGCTGCGGCAGGAACAGTGAGCCCTCCTGGGCTGCGGCAGGAACACTGAGCCCGCCTGGGCTGCGGCAGGAACACTGAGCCCGCCTGGGCTGCGGCAGGAACACTGAGCCCGCCTGGGCTGCGGCAGGAACACTGAGCCCGCCTGGGCTGCGGCAGGAACACTGAGCCCGCCTGGGCTGCAGGGGAAGTGCGAGAACGGGGAGAGTGAGCTCACTTGATTTGCCATAGAGATCGAAAGCCCCCTTTTTCTTCCAAAGAGATAGTGCTGCCAGAGAGAAGCGACAATTAGAGCTGAAGGACTCCACCACCAGTAGTTGCGAGAGCTTACCTATAAGCTGAGCGAGCGCTGAGCAGCGAGCACGGATTGAAGGTCTGGACGGATGCAGGAGGAGTAGGCTGCCGAAGACCAGCGACCGAGCTGTTGGAGAGATGCCTCAGGAACACCCTGGACGGCTGCGGAGGTAGCTGCCCCAATCCGAAACTAATGTCCGGAGTAGCTCCGAGTGGCTAAAATCTTTTAAAAACAATATTTCATTGATCCGGGACGAAAGTAGCTGTGTGAGGTGCGCCCAGACACAATGAGAGATGACTGCTGTCACACTGCCTTGGGAGCGGCTGATTGAGAATACGGTGGCGTCGGTTTTAAAAACAACTAATAACAAAATCTATCATGCGGCACGATAGTCTGCAAATGTCCCGCAGATCAGTGTGGCCTTGTGCAAGAGGCAGAAGCGTCACAACATTCGAGCAGCTGCCAGCAGTAAAGTTTAAAGCCCTGTCTAACGGGGCAGCAGCAGGGCGTGAGGCAGTGCCAAGGAGCATAGCTGAGCAGAGCACTGCAGAGCACACAGCGCAGAACCGGGCACAGCAGAGCAGGGCACGGGAGAACAGAGCAGAGCCGGCTACAGCAGGGCACTGCAGAGCAGGGCACTGCAGAGCAGAGCACACAGCGCAGAACCGGGCACAGCACAGCGCAGAACCGGGCACAGCAGATCAGGGCACGGGAGAACAGAGCAGAGCCGGCTACAGCAGGGCACTGCAGAGCACAGCGGAGCAGGGCACCGCAGGGCACTGCAGAGCAGAGCTGGGCACACAGCGCAGACCGAGCACAGCAGAGCACGGGAGAACAGACCAGAGCCGGGCACAGCAGAGCAGAGCCGGACAGAGCAGGGCTCAGCAGAGCACACAGCGCAGAACCGGCACAGCAGAGCACAGCCGAGCAGGGCACAGCAGAGCACTGGAGACCAGAGCAGAGCACAGCAGAGCAGGGTACAGCAGAGGAGGGCAGGTATGTGAGCGCAGTCTCTCGCTGTGATGACTACTGCTGTGGTTATGTCCAGCTGTAACAGTTTATGCTGCTCCAGAACACGGCAGCTGTAATGCTGCATTGCAGCAGCCGTCGCTTTGCATCGAGCTGTTGCATGTCATGAACACTAAAACAAATGTGCTGCCGCCATAATCCTAACAGCGCCAACAGCGGCCCCAGTGACAGCCATTTCATCTCGAGGCTGCACTCACAATCGCAGCTAGCTGTTCGAGGAGCTCCTCTATACATTTGAATGCAGTGGTGTAGCTGTGTACATGTTGCCACGCTGAAGGACTCTTTATGTGGTCTGCAACATATCCGCATACCAAACGTATTGTGTCACGCACAGCCCTGACTTCCCTTGTGGGAAATGCAATGTGAAGACCGTTTGAGGTAATAAGAACATTTCCTCCAATTGTAAAGTTCTGCCTTCCAGACAGCAAGAGAAAATACGCCTGTATTTCTCACTTAATACGCACACAACTGTTTCACATCAGAGTCAACATCATAGTCAGTTCCATCGTTATCGATATTCCGGTCATCTTTTCTCTTCCTGGTCTGATTTAGTCAATATCATTACAAGTTAATATCTATCATAGTTGAGCTGCAACACTTTATGAAACATGGTGTCACCAACATCTTTACATGCTGATCATGTGTTAACGCCTTACCCAACAGTTTGGTCATTTCTTGCTGGCTTTGGGCTGCAACATCATTTCGTTAGACTAAGAAATAAATGGTCCTTGTTAGCAAGACATCATTTTTTGTGAACATTCAAAGAGGCACCACTGCGGATGCTGTGATGGTGGTAACAGAGCTGAACTTTGACTTTAGTGCAAACATCTGTTGATTATACTGCTACGCTCAACGTAGGGCTCGAAACCACGACCCTGAGATTACCAGTCTCGTGCTCTACCGACTGAGCTAGCCGGGCTGTTACCTGTACGGTGATCAGCTGGGGGAGCGGAGGGGGCCGGCTTAACGGAATGGAGGGACATTGCGCTACTGCTAGGCGACGGCCTAGCATGAGGAAGCAAACAGGGAGACCAGGTGAGGCATGTTAAAACAACGGAGACAGAGTCCCGCATCTTACCCTGTGATGAGCCGGGGCGAGCTTCGGCGAGGGAAAACGCAGCCTGGAGAAGTTGAGAAGCCTGTTGATTCGGCTGCACCGAAGAAGTCGGAGGGGGCTGTGCGGATAGCTGCTGCGGCGGGCAGGAGGTGTGTGGAGAGAGCTGCGATGGATTGTTGCAATATATCCATGGAGGAGATGAGAGCTGCCGTGAGCTGCTGGGCGTCCAGGGGAGGCAGAGCTGAAGACAGATCGGGAAGCAGGGGGGGGGCCGAAGTCGAAGCCAGCGGAGAACCAACCGGGGCGGAATAATCCGAGCGGCTCGCGGCTGAGGTGGGCCCCGCAGCTAGAGCGGAGGAACCGCAGGGCGGTTCTCGGCCTCGGCTTCGCTTAGCCGGAGGCGGGGATCGCTTCTTGGACCTTACCAGCTGTGGGTGGGGAAGGAGTGGATGAATCGCCGGTTTGGAGAAGCTCTGCCAAAGAAGCGAGCTGATCGGAGCCGAGGCCATCGGCTGGGCGGATGCTCTTGGACCGGAGAACAGATGCTGAAGAGCCGGCAGCAGAGAGAGGAGCGAGCCGGGCGCTCCGACGAAAGGGAGCGGGTAAAGCAGGTTTGGAAATGCCAGAATGACTGCTCGGAGGCCTCTGAGCGGCGTCAGAATCCGAGTCAGACATGATAATCCTGTGGGGTTGACCAACAAGCGAGAGCTAATGCATGCAGCTTGCCGATCATGCAGCTTGCCGATGAACCGGTAAAGCCCCATGCCGGAGCGCCTTATATGTGGATCTGAATGGTTGATGAGCGATTGCCAACACCTGGTGAGTCTGCCATGTTGAATTTGCGGCTAGCCTTCATTTCAATGGTGAATATTGATTGGACTAAGAGCTATTTGACTTATGAGTATCATTGTTGATTTTCAGTAAGTGTATAATCAACACAGTTCATAAGGATTTCATAACTGTAAAGTTAGACAAAACTGATGAAAAGCTTTTTTGTTATTATAAAGGTCTAAAAGTACAACTTTAGCCAAGCTACTTCACTTGACTAACCTACATGATCTGGTTTAATTTTATAGCAGCTCGGCTTGGAGTTGGTTTTAAAGTAAGTTAAAGCACAAGAATGGAGACAAATAGTTTAACATTAACACAATATTGAGGTTTAACCAGGCTGTCTTATTTTGTGTAGGGACAGATAACGATGAAAAGAAAGGGAAATATTGCAGACTTCTTTGTAAAGAAGCACAAGTCAGACCCAGATCAGGCCCCAGCCATGAAACCAGCAGCCCTGGCAGCTCCCAACCTGAAGCAAGCCAGTGTGGGCAGACACAAGGAGCCAGTCTACCACCACCAGGTCAGAGTATTTAAAGGCATCTAAATGCACCTCCAGTTTATAGAAGTGTAGCCTCACTTTGCCCAGATTGTTAATGTAAAGAGGGGGACGCGTATGTCCTGCTGGTGAATATTGTAATCACAATAGTGTAAGTGGGTGTGTGAGATGTGTGATGCATGCATCATTTTTGTTCTTTTTCTGTAGACATCATTAGTGACTGGCCAGACCTGTGGACTGTAAAACAAAAAGAAGAATTTAAATCCAAGTTTTGTTGAATGATTTAAAATAACATTCATCCAAAAAAATTATATTCAATATTTGCAGTGATATTATATACTGTACATCTAGTTTATCTGATTGGTTTTGATGTTTGGAAGGGAATGATTTTTGGTGAAATATGAACAAAGATGCATTGTCACTGCACCTGATCAAGTCATAATAATTTTGTATTAGTGAGACCCCCCCCCCCCCCCCCCAAGCCACACATCGGAACTCAAAGGGGGAAAAAAAATAGTGATCAGAATCTTACTCTTTTGGCGATCTACGGTGTGAGCCCACTGTAGGCCTACCCCTCCATCTCGTCCTCGGTTGGTAGGTTGGTAGTGCCAGGCAGAGCGATAGCGGGCAATATGGATGTTAGTGGGAAAAAAAGGAAGGGTGGCGCTGAAAGAGCCAGGGATCAAAAGAAAGCAGCCCTTCAGGCAGATGCCTGGCTGACGCGTCCACAATCTCGATGAGATGGTGGTCTGGGAACTAGGTGTGCATTTTCTCGTATTTGAGGCATGGTTTACGAATGCCTAGAGCAGTTTATTGGGCGCTACGAATGTCTATCAAATGACGTCAGGTTCTCCCTATGCTGCTTTGCGCGCGATTCAATACATGCCCAGTAATATTGTTGTAATGTTTTAAATACTTGAACACAGTTTTTCTAGAGAAGATAATTGCTTTGTATATGTGATTATCGTCCATCGACTCTTTTGGGCTTTCACATGCGCGAGCGTACAACTAACCGGTGAGTTACATGCTGTTTATAAAGTTGTTTTGTAACGTCCCCATGCCAGTAATGTGAGAACCATGCATATGGTTTTGATGGTAAGGCTTGTGACTTTATTGTCGGATGGTTTATAAAGTGGTGTGACGTTTCTGCAGTGTGCAAGTTGTTGTTTTACGTGGGAGGGTTAGTGCTTGCCCCTTAGCCACCACGTATTAGCCTCGCATGACAGGCTGAGCAAACAGCGCGATCTCCACACAGGGAGCGCCGATTTGCACCTGTCTTTGTCCTACTATCAGTATTTGACAACCTCTAGCAATGGAAATGCGCTTCAAATGCCCCAGAGTTCCCCTTTAAGTAACAAGGCTGAAAGAAATGACACATGTCTAAAAAGTAATGTGACCTACGGTCAATAGATCATAATTTTGATAAGCCTATAATAACAGTATTTTGGGAGAACTTTTCATAATGCTTCTCATAGTGTTAAAAATGTTTCTCCTGGTGCACATTGATCGTTTAAGGCAGTGATTCCCAACAAGGGGTCGGGGTACGTATACCACCAGAGGTAGGCAAGCACACTGCAGGGGGTATGTGGAAAAATTAACAAATGTGTGCAGCATAGTCACATAGAGCATGAGTGAAGGTGTACTCATGGTATGACAAAAAGGCTTAAGGGGTACGCACGTCAAAAGCAGTTGGGAAACAGTGGTTTAAGGGACCAAAAAAAAAAAACACGCTTTCACAGCGCACTTCATTTTTTCCCCTTCAATACCTGGTGGTGGCCTGGTCTTGGTTAAAAATGCCCGGCCTGAAATATTTCCCCAGTCCAGCCCTGGTTCCAACACGGTGGAATTCCACCCTCGAGATGATCAAGCGCGTGAGCCGCAACAGAGACGCACTGCACACAACGCTATCTCAACAGCAGCACCATCTGGCCCTCCCAACTGCTGAATATGAGAAGTTGGCGAAGCCAGAGAAACTGCTGGAGCCATGCATGTGAATAAGCTGGGTTAGTGACTGGTAGAAGAAGGAAAAGTAGCGCTTGGACTGATTAACGAAAAGCTACTGATGTAAACCTTGTAGGCTTACCGTACTAATTTCCATGTTTAACTGAATAACCCGTTTAACACAAGTACATTTTATTGAGCATGTTTTTTTTTCTTCACCAAATATCAAAGTAGAACAGCTTTGTCAAGCAATCAGTGATGGGTTTTGGAAACAGGAAATGAGCACCTGGTTTAATGCACCCCCTGTATTAAGAAACCCTATCTCAAAGACTGATTTTTAGTCATTACTTGGGTAGCACGCATATTCTGAATGAGCCATTTTAATCTAGATTAATTTCAAGATTTCAGTGAGATTAATCTAGATTAAAAAAATTAATCTATGCCCACCACTAATTTTTATATATATATATATATATATATATATATATATATATATATAGCGAAAGTTCTCACAGTGATAAAGATGGTGGAGGTCGTGATCTTTAGGGTGGACTGTCTCTGGAATGTGTTTGGTGTGGAGCTGCTCTCCTCCCCTTTGAGTCGAAGTACAAAAACACCTCCAGGTATTCCAGTAAAATCCGCCTGGTAAATGCCTCTTCCCACTGACTGAATAGGAAAAGAAAGATATTCTAGAACTGTCACGTCATTAAACAACAACAACCAATTTCAATTACAAGATTTTGCCAAAATAAAATTCTATGCCTGCAAATATATGAAAGTATGTTGTCATTTTCCGTTTTTGGAAACCAGAAATATATTAGATAAAATTTCTTAAAAGCACACACACTGTGTCTCACTACCTTATTTTCTGGTGATTTAGCTGGCCAGCTATTTTTTTCCTCACCTTGTATTTTATTATCTAAGCTTAAAGGGATAGTTTGCCTCTTTTGACATGAAGTTGTATGACATCCCATATTAGCAATATCATTTATGAACATTGACTTACCCCCCGCTGCGTCCTGTGAACTCGGCTCACAGGACGCAGCGGGGGTAAGAAAATGTTCATAAAAAAATGTGTCGTCTCTACGTGGCTCTGTGATGGACTGGCCACCTGTCCAGGGTGTAACCCGCTTCTCGCCCAATAACAGCTGGGATAGGCTACAGCCGCCGCCGCCACCCCCCGCGAACCTAAATTGGATTAAGCGGGTATAGAACACGGATGAATGGATGGATGGTTTTCCGAGTTTGACTCGCGAAGGCGGAGCATGATGCAGGCTTTGGCTCAACTTTCAGCCAATAATATGCCTGAAACCGTTTAGGTGTTTGCCTGGGCATTTAAAGTTGAAGTTTTAATTCGAGTGTTAAGAGTTTGATAAAATAAAGAAAACTCAATTTCACTATTCTTTTGTCTTAACACACATTTGTTCAGAGGGTTCTGAAAACACTACACCTTGTTAAGTTATAAAGGTAAAGACATGAAATAAACAACATACTCTGACTAAAATGATACGGATTACGGTTGTAGACCTTGAATACCCCTCAAATTCAGATGGATATGAATGAAAAACTGAACAATGTTATCTTCCTGCGTTTAATAATGGAGCACAAAAAGAAACAACAGCGAACATCGGTCGACAGTTACTTCATGTTTTAGGGGAATGGGGAATGGATGAATGGAGTTTCCATGTTGCTTTGCAGGTTGTGCAATAATTGCCTTTAATTGTCTTCTAAAATGCTTTAACTTGGTGTTAGTTCAGTATAGCAATCATTGTTGTTCTGTTCTTGTTCCTTTTAGTTAGATTGCTATGCAGGATAGCAACATGAGTCGTATCCATTTTCATCACTTCCCCATTCTAAAACTGTTTGATGCACTGGTGTTTATATCATTTCTGCCATCAAAGGAGTGCCTTTCCTCAGAAGGCACTTATCCGAATATATTCCTGTAAGTTTCTACCTGAGATCGCCACAATATAAATGTCTGGTTACTGAATTAATTAAGGTTTAACTACTCAGTGCTACAGATCCTATGTGGCAATGTGGCTCCATAGAAAAGATAATAATTTTCCTAAATGAAGATTTCTTTCTCATTATATCAAGTACAGTCGTGAGAAAGGAATCAAAATGCAGCTTGTGATATCACTGAAATCCTTAAAGAACCTGTACAAAGATAGAAAACGCATTTGATATATTTTCAAAAATCCAGCTGAAAGTGAATTTGAAGAAAATAGTTGGTGGAGGTGTGGTAGGTCTGTTTCTGTCTTGCTAGAGAAAAGAAGATGGGTGTCACCTTTGTTTTACATGTCAAGATAAGGAGGAAGAAACATTTGGTTTTGATTCTCCCCTGACTGTCATATAAAGGGTTCCTTTGTTTGTTCAGGGAAAGCTTCTCTGGTTGACATTAGGGCGTTAAGGATTTCCACATAAGTTATGGGACAGCTCTGGTGGGAGAGAGTCCCCCAACAGCGGTGTCTGTCTCTTCCTGGTGTGGAAATCCCCATCTGTGTCTTTGAACCAACCTTACCCAAAGATTGAGTTTACAATGTCTTTACATCCACACTTGAGTTCGCTACACATATCACAAGAATTTTGTCACACACGGAAGGGACTTTCCTACCTGCCAAGTTTTTGAGAGGTTGGTCTGGTCTGATTAACACATTGTATGGAGCATTGTTTCCAAGCTCTATCCAGTTACTGTGGCTGTAAAAGTCCTAAGTAAATAAGAAAAAAAACAACTTAAGACGAAAAAGCTGACTTAACAATTATGTTTTCCTAACCCCACTCCAATCTCACCTGTAGAGTGTGAAAGACCTGTCCTAAAGCCCTTCTTGCACTTTATACAAGAACTACAGAACCAAAATTACAACTTTCCAACCTGCAACTAATCTTTTTGGCAGTCAATGGGCCTCATGCAAGAACATTTTCGTATTTTTATTCTAAATTTCTCTCACTTTTTTCGTAAGGAGGTTTCGTACGAACACGCCACGTCAGATTCAACAAGCGCTCTTAACTTCGGAAAAAGTGTGTAAACGACCTGCGTAAATGATGAATCCCACTCGTGCGTATCTAAGTGCACGTGCATGAGGATAGTAGATTTGCATACTCCACGCCCAAAATGGTACCATATTAGGAGCTGTGCTTCCTCGCTCTTGTGCCAGTAAGTGTTGAGTCATGAAAACTGCCTCAAGGCACAAAAAGAACAACTTTAGGGGCTCTGAGATTGAAGTTCTGCTTTCAGAGATCCAAAAAGGAAAATCTGTCATTTCTAGCGGTGTCAGCAGTGTATTACGGGACCTGCTAAAGCGAAGAAATGGGAAGCAATTACGAGTGCTGTTAATACCATGTCACCTGTCGTTCGTAATGTCACCGAAATAAAAAAATAAATGGTTGGATATGAAAATGGCTTAAAAAAAAACAAAACGTCTCGCCATGGGCAGGCGCTCGATAACTGCAACTAAAGCCATGCAATCAGTTGTTGCCTCATCATGATGGCACTTTGATTCGGTGGTCCATGAGGGGGGTCTCCTGGCACCACACCTTCTGGTCTGCCTGTGCTGGTTCAGGTTGTAGGAGACTATCGTTCATGGCAATATTGCCTTCTCTGGGCTATAGAGCAGTTTGCCCCCCGCTGTATCCAGACACACCCACCTGGCCTTCTGCTCAGTGCGCTCCACAAAGGCACGGGTGCTTTGATGCATATATGTGTCTCGTGCTCCAATTATGATTGGCAGTCCAGCCACGGCATGAAAGTCCCTCTTAATTTGTACTTGTTGGACAGCGGTGTATGGGAATTTTATGTACCATGGGTGATAAACTGATGAGAGCTTTGATGACCAAGGGGAGCGCACGACTCACAGAGGACTGGGACACACCCGGTCAGTCCCCAATCTCCCTCTGAAAGGTTCCAGTGGCCAAAAATCCAAGGGTGGTGAGGACCTGGACGTGTGGTGGAATTGGGTTTGATCGGCGTGTTTTTCTCTGGAGATGTGGCTCTAGCAAGCTGCATATTTGCAGCAGCACAGTCCTTGGGAATCTTAATCGCGATGTCAGCCATTCGTCTGTCTCCGCAAGGATATCTACACGGTCTCTTCCAAGAGCCTGACGCACTAAGGCATCCAAAAGTAGCAAGATAGCCACTGGTTACGCTTCCCATTGAACTTGTTATATACAGAGTCAAATTAACCTTCAATTAGTGTATAATTTAAGTCAAACAGAATAATGTCAGCATCATTATGGGGTATAATGTATATATATATGTTTTTTTTCTTCAAAGTAATTAAATACACAATCCATTAGTCAAGCGAACTTGATTTGAATAACAGCGGCCTATTTTACGAAACTCGTAAATTCTGTTCGTACCTGAAAGAAAACGTAAAATACGAAAAGATTGGTGAATGCGCAAATTCTCTTAAAGTCACTCGTACGGACGATTTAAGAACAAATCTGTGCGTACGAACGGTTCTTGCATGAGGCCCATTGTTTTTATTTGCTATGATTAGAATGATTTGCAACTGTTCACATCCCATTTATTTGTGCTTTATACAGTGTCCTAATCGTTTGTGGAGCAAGATTTTACACATGCAGTATATGATAAAATGATATATTATCTATTTCATTTTTCCCTCCATGATGTCTACCTGCTGTGATGACTTCCCGGCCTTTCAGAAAGGTCTCACTGTAAAAATGGTGCTCCTCGCTTTGTTGAAAATCAAAATCCACTTTTGCATTGAATCTTTGCATCAGCGCAATGGAATTCTGGAACAGGAGAGATGAGGAAGCATTTCCAGAAGAACAAGCCCGTTGCACTGCATCAGCTGACAAACTGTTGTCAATCTGGAGTAAAAAAAAAAAATGAAAAAAAATAAGCAGGTGCACGTTGGAAGTAAACACGATTCACTCTCGTTACTTCACTTCAGTTCACTTGCTCTTGGAATTTTTTTTAAAATTTTATGTATAATTGATTTACCTATTTATATTTTCCAGCTTTCAAAATATTCAAGCTATTTTCAACCAGAAAAATGAATACTTAATGCATCGCCCTTCCCTGTTTCAGAGTGAATTTTCAACTCACATTCAGGCTGAAGTTTCGGCCCTCAGATGCAGCAATGTCTCGGCAGATCTCAGCTGTCTTTCGGAGGACTGCCATTTGTGTAATGTCAAGGTGAGAAGTGGAATTTACAGCAAAAGAGTTGAGCGACTGAAAGCTGTCGGTGAGATTCAGCAAGGACATGATCACCTCTACCACCAAGAGTTTTTCTGTCTGTCTGGCAGTCATGATGGAGGAAGTTGATTTTGGATTTAGCTACAAAACCTGTCAAAACCTTTGTTAAACTCTCCATTTGCCCATCTGTGTTCTGCTCTTCACATTCCCTCTCTCTCTGTTTTCATATGTCATGTGTCATAAACTAAACAACAATAAACAGTTGAATGTAGTCGAGCAAAACAAACTGGATCCAAAGTAGGTGTTACCGGGCAAAAAGGAAAAACACCTGATGAAATAGAAGAAAGCAAAATCAGTACAACATGCAGAAAGGGATGAAATGCTGTTTGCTTAGATTTTAAATCTAACAGTGAAATAAAGTGTTGGAGCTACATGACATTCTGAGAAAATTCCAAAATTCCAATTTGTTTGACTTGATGTTAATGTGTTAAGGATAACATAGACCATCTCTCCCTCCTGCTCTCCCCAACCTACATCTCCCTCAGACGCAGAGTCAGGCCCATCATAAAGACTGTGACATCCTGGCCTGACAATGCACTCACCAAACTCGAAGACTGCTTCTCACAGACAGACTGGGACCTATTTGAGCATCAGGACATGGAGACACACACAGGAACGGTCCTGGACTATATCCAGTTCTGTATCACGAATGTGACTGTGGAGAAAAACATCCGGGTTTTCCCTAACAAGAAACCCTGGATGACCAATCAGGTCCGCACACTCCTCAGGGCCCGTGATGCCGCCTTCAGGTCAGGGGATAAAGCACTGTACAGTGCTGCAAGAGCTGACCTGAGACGAGGAGTGAAAAGGGCAAAAACAGACCACAGGATGCAGATAGTCCCATCTGTCCAGCAACAACTTACGGGAGGTGTGGCAGGGAATACACGATATCACCAACTACAGAGGTCGAGATGCATCTACAGCAGACCTGAGTGCACCACTGGCAGAGGAGCTAAACAGCTTCTTTGCCCGGTTTGGATCATCCCAGCAGCACTCATCTGTTCCTGCCCTGCCCCCACCTTCACCTCCACCCGGCTCCTGCATCACTCCACTCACTGTCCAGGAGCACAATGTCAGAAGTGTGCTCCTGGCTGTGAACCCCAGGAAAGCTGCTGGCCCAGATGGAGTTCCTGGAAAGGTTCTCCGAGCGTGTGCCAACCAACTCGCCCCCACCTTCACCAGGATTTTCAACCTCTCCCTGGCCCAGGCAGTCATCCCATCCTGTCTGAAAACATCAACAATAATTCCGGTGCCGAAGAAGTCTCCCATCACTAGCCTGAACGATTACCGTCCGGTGGCCCTCACTCCGGTAATCATGAAGTGCTTCAAGAGACTGGTCCTTCAGCACATCACGGACTACCTCCCCCCAGACCTCAACCCCCATCAGTTCGCATACCGGGCGAACAGATCCACAGAGGATTCCATCGCCGTAGCTCTCCACTCTGCACTAAACCACCTGGAGCAGCAGCAGAAATATGTTTGGATGCTCTTTGTGGATTACAGTTCTGCCTTCAATACTATAATCCCAGACAGACTCACCACAAAACTGGAAACCCTTGGTCTCCCCCCTTTCACTTGTGCCTGGATCAATAACTTTTTGTCTGACCGACCCCAGACTGTACGACTGGGGCCCCACCTCTCATCCACCCGCACGCTGAGCATTGGCTCCCCACAGGGCTGTGTGCTGAGCCCCCTCCTCTACTGCCTCTACACCCACGACTGCAGACCGGCCCACAAGGACAACCTTATCGTTAAGTTTGCTGACGATACTACGGTGGTCGGTCTCATCTCCAGGGGTGATGAGGCTGCTTACAGGGAGGAGGTCCTGTATCAATTTAGGAAGCATTTCAGGTTTACGTCAGCGTCTATTGGAGCTCCTTTATTGAGGAATCACTGATTTCGACCCACGTTTACAGACTCAACCTTTTGTACATGGCACAATAAAGGCCTGAAATGTTTTAAAGACCTCTATAAAGATTGTATTTTTCGCAGTTTTACAGATCTTTCAGGAGAATTTCATCTCTCACCCTCTCATCTTTTTCGATACTTTCAGATTAGACACTGCGCTAAAGTTTTATTTCCAGGCTTTCCCTCCTCTCCACCGAGCCTACTGTGGGAAGAGCTTTTAAGCCACAAACCACATCAAAAGTCACTCATTTCTAAAATTTATAACGAACTCTTGTCTTTTGATAGCTCATCAGTTACTAAAGTTAAAACTGCTTGGGAACAAGAACTGGGTCTGAATTTGGAGGATGTCTGGTGGGACGCCGCTCTTCAAAATATCTACAAAAGCTCACCTTGTGCCCGTCTCACACTTATACAATTCAAGGTACTATTCAGAGTTCATCTTTCCAAAACTCGACTGTCACAATTTTATCCTAATATCGCCGACAACTGTGACAAATGTCAAGCTTCACCCTGCAATCTAACACATATGTTCTACTCTTGTTCATTACTTTCTCGCTTCTGGCAGAACTATTTTCATACCATGTCAAAAATACTTTTGACAATCATAAAGGTTTCTCCCCATGTCGCTATATTTGAGCTCCCGAAAGACCACAACCGGTTTACTTCCAAGCAGCTAGATATCATAGCCTTCACTTCATTAATAGCTAGACGCCATCTTCTTCTTCACTGGAAGTCAACTAAAGCTCCCTCCAGCTCTCAGTGGCTCAACGATATTATGTCTTTTCTAAAGCTAGAGAAGATCAGATATTCAGTGAAAGGTAACTCTGACAAATTCTACAACAAGTGGCATCCTTTTTCAACTTGTTTTCATTCTCTTCAATCTCTACCCCCTGATTGATGGACCCCCACTCACTCTCTCCTTCTCTTTCCTCTCTTTTTCCTTTTCTGTCTTTTGTCCTCCTTTTTATTTATACTGAGCAGCTTACACACATGTACATATTACACTTAATATATTTATTCAATTGCTATATAGAGATGCCCCCCACAATTGTGTATTGTTCTGTAATTGTTGTAAAAAAAAAAAAAAAAAAAAAAAAAAACACTAGAGGAGGTAGACTGTATGCTTTTTTTTTTTTTTTAAAGATGCACATTATTTTGACTGTATCAATGTTTGCTCAAACTGACAGTGGTGATACAATTCTCAATGTAAATCTGACAATTGATTTATATTCCAATGTGCCTTACCTCCCAATAAAAATATTAAACAAAAAAAAAACATAGACAAAGTAGTTATTTTTGTGTCAAATATTAATTAATTGATAGATTTTTATTTTCGAACATGTATAAAAAAGAAAATGTATGTAACTATTTGTACATACAAAAGAAAGAAAAAGAGAAATTAAAAAAAAAAAAAATCATCATCATATCATAATGTAATCAGAATTGTTCATTCTAACTAAGCGATCGCTCAACAACATGTGGGTCGGGTTCACACAAGGACGGACATAGTTATTTCTGTGGGGGTCAATACTGAAATTTTGGGCAGTTTGGCTTCCAAACAGGAATTATGTTGATAATGTCAATCTTTTGCCATCCATATATTCTAGAATAATTCAATTATCTTGATATCTGATTCTTCTTGTACAATTGTGTAATCACTCAATTAGCAATTTCCCAATGACTCTTTTTTGGCTCAAAATGATTTTGGATCAACAACATCTCATCAGCTCCTAAGCTATTCAGGTTAATGAAAATATATGTTTAGCCTGCTATGAAAGACACTGACTTGTCAAACATATTTAAGATATATACAAACATACAATACCAATTAAACAGTTTTTATGGAATCAATATAGCAAAACAACTAAAATGGTCACAAATGTTACAATATGTAACGCCACTATTCTTATGTCTTACCTGTGTGTTCTGCTCTTTCACAATCCAGTATTATTCACCTGTTGGAACCTTTCAAGTGTTACTGTTTATAGTTTAGAGCAAAATGACTGAAACTCTGTCCAACGGGATTTTTAATGCAATGAAAAGCGCATCACTTGAGCGTGTATTTTAAGACACAGTCTGTGTGACTATCCTTTATCACATCCTTTGAATTTCTTGAGAAGCCATATCATAAATTCCATCAAGTAAGTCTCACGCAAACTGCTTTCATACAGGTCAGTGTGTGAACATGAGTGTGCTTTTTTAAAACATTAATAACACATTAAAACAAATATGAAGTTTACGTATGTTTAGTTAGCATGGGGAGTAAATCAGTATATCCTGTTAGTTCTGAATTTACCCATAGATTTTATAATAATCATTTCTGATTGTGAAGGGTGTTATGCAAGCATAAAAAGTAATGTATCTGCCCAGGTAGTTATCTTTGACTTCATGCACACACTGAACCTATCTGTTAGTGGTATACATGAAGACAAAGCATGAAGCATCATATTCCTCTCCTAAATTAGGGATGATGTGTCAGATTGCGGGGTGGCAGGACACGGATGCGGACTCCAGAGGTATAAAGCAAACTGGGTTTATTCACAAACAAGATAAACAAAAGGCACGGCTGAGCCGGATGACAAAGCTAAGCTGTGGGACAAAACATGAATAAAACTGTGATTGTGCCATGCCATGCCATGCCACACCTAAGCTAAGTGCATTCATGTCAAGTCTTTTGTTTGGCATGAAGGGTGAAAAACAGAGAAAGGATTTCACCAACTGAAAGGGGAAACCTGGAAACTAGATACTGAACTGAGAATGATTGGTGAATGAGTGAAACTAATGACCAGAACACTGGGACTGAGGAAAAAGCAATGGCAAAACTTAACTAAACATGGACTTAAAAACTAAGACATGACCAACACATGATAAAACAAAACTAAATAAATGTGGAAAACCCCATGAACGTGTCATTCTGTTGTTATAGAAGGATCTCTTCCTATGGTGCTTCCGACTCTTTTCCTTGGGAAAATAATTGAATCGATAAATAAGATTCATTCTTTCACACCCAAACATGCAAATGCACACCCTCCCCTGACTTACACAAACAGCACAAACAAACATTCATCTTCAGCAGCCTAACATTGAGGATTTGGATCAGAATCAGACACTGCTGCCAGAATAGTCTTCAAAGTTTAGTTAAATACTTTGAAAATGTTCACTTTTAAGAGTTGTTAGACAATATTTCAGAGGAGTTTATGTATTAAATGGTGTGTGGACAAAATTATGTAGCCCTTCACTGGTTTTGTTGATGTCTGAATGCACTTTACACTACAAGAAAATTACATACATTGAGAAAATATTCCTATCAAACACACATTTACACATCCATTGAATGAGTCAGGAAAAAACAGGGTTCAATATCTTGCGTTAGGACATGTGGACTAAAGCCTGGGATAGAAATATGAACCTTATAACTGGCATACAACCACAACACTTCCTGAGCTACGGCTGCCAGCATTAATTTGTTTTCTTATAAGACAAGAATATCAAAGTCCTTCGAAAATGTGATCAACACGTATATTCTTTGCACAAGAAAAGGTTGTGCTGCATCATCTCACATGGAGCCACCACTGTTGGAGAACCGATACGCAGAAATAACACTCGCAGTGACCTGCAGTTCAGGAAATGCAACATTATTTGAAACTGTGCAGGTATGCCAGTCCCTGACTGTAGGAAGACAAACCGTACTTTTTCCGCCATTCATTGGTAATTCTGTATATGAATAGTGTAAGAAATAAGGCAGTACAATCCAAGATTAAACCAAACGGCTGTTTCCCACTAACATCCTCAACTTTTAATTTTGGATCAATTTTCAAAGGTTTTCCAATTAAGCGATTGGGCGCAGATTTCTTCCTTTGTTCTTTAAATGTGTAGAGACAGAAAGATTTGATAGTTGAAAATGGTATCATAAAAATTCTGGGATGTTTTGGAATGTTGAAAAAACATTGGCACAATCAATTGGCATTTCGGTTTCCCTTTATATAACCAGCACAAGAGCAGCTTTGTTTTTGGCTTTCGGTGACAGGCAATAAAAACAAACAGGTACAAGCAGCTTCATCCTTACCACCAAATCTATCCCAAAGTTTAGTATAGCTTCAGGCATGTATTTTCATTTTACTCCTATTATTTATTCATTTATTTATCTATACATATATTCATTGATTAATTTTCTTTTGTTAATCTTTGCATTTCTATTTTTCAGTGCTAAATTTTAGTTTAATATATATTTTTTGAATAAGGATATTTTGATGTTATTGAATGAGCAGTGGGCTTCAGGCTACGTGCCCACGACAACGGTAACGACAGATAAACGCAGAACATTTGGACAGATGTGCCTATCTTGCACACGGCGACGGCGTTTTTAGGAGTTCAAAACGGAGAAAACGCAAACGCCCTCCAGAGTGGAGATCTTGAAAACGATCCAACCTCTCGTCGCCGTAGGAACAGTTCAAAACGCAGAAGTGCGTTTTTTGCACACGTTAAGTGGGTAGTTCTCCATTAACGACTCCCATATCTCACTATATTTATTTTGGACACTCTCCCAATCCACATTATCCACTGCCTTCCTGGCTTTGTAGTTCAGTGTCGTGTTCAGGAGCAACTGGACCTCATCATCTGTCCAAACAAAGTTTGAAGGCGTACTGTTGTTGCTGCCGCGCTTCGCCATTTTCTTCTAACTGACGCGGAGGAAGTAGCCACAAAACAGGCATTTCTCATATTTATTAATATATAACAATATAACTCATATAACAATACCAAAGGTATTGTTGCTACTGCCACCTACGTCTGAGGCGTGCATACTACATTGGCAAACTGCGAGTTTTATGAGTTTTATACGTTTTCCCTGTTCCCATGGGTAGACAGATATCCACCCCAAGACGCTCGTGAGAACGCAGATAAATTGTGGAGGAAAAAAACGGACATCTGCGTTTATGCTTCAGAGCGTTGTCGTGGGCACGTAGCCTCAGAGTGGTGTGGTGGTGGAGTGGTGAGCACTGTTGCCTCACAGCAAAGAGCTTCCTGGTTTGAATGTCAGCTACGGCCTCTCTGTGTGGAGTTTGTTCTACTCGTGCATTTGTGGGCTTCTCCAGATACTGGCTTCTTCCCACAGTTCATAAACGCCGAAGTAAGGATAACCCTGTGATGGACTGGCGACCTGTAGCCTACAGGGTGTGAAATAATTTTGCTCGATGGCGGTTGGGGTAGGTTTGTTATTTCTCAATTGGCTTCTCCCTTCACCAGATTGCTTTTGTTTTTAGTCTTTGACTATCAATCTTAAGCCTACAAGTCAATTAAGCTAACCACTAGACTATTCCTGCGCAAGGTACAATAACCTAAATCCTTACCTCCTTTGACAAGAACTCAGTTGCATGGACGATAAGATGCAACACAGTCACTAAATGGCAAACGCACAAAAGACCAAACTAAAAGCACAGAAATGGTAATACAGTGGAAACCGCTTATAGTGATCACGTTGGTCCAGAGCCAATTTGAACACTATAACCGGTTGATTACTATAACCGAAGTTGTATTACAGTACAGGTATTTCACTTATTTTTTTATGGAGAATATCATCTAAATGCCATTTGTATCGTTTTTCAATGAGAAAAATGAAATGAAACGGATAGCTTCAGCATTTACTGAATTTTATTATCATGCAAGTTTAATTACAGTACTGCGCAGTGCGCAGACATACTGTAGGCTAACTCAAATACAGTACGTAACTTATTCTCTGCTGTGCCGCCGTCTTACAAGTCAGACAATAAAGTTTGAATTCAATCCGCCTTTCAGCACCCCTGCTCGGATCCATGCTCCTCCGTGCCGGTGTTCTGTCGATTTGTGCTACAGTACTTGGCGTGAAAACGAAACTTAGAAAATCGGCTTGGCGCATGCGTAAAACCACAAAGTAGCAATTCTCGACAAGTAGGAGAAATCGAATGAACACCGGCCTCCCATCTTACAAGAACCAGCCTGGAGCTTCCAGTGGTCACACGCGCATTCAATCCGCTCTCCAGCACCCATCCTCGGACACATGCTCCTCCATGACTTCCTTTTTCCAGCCATGATTCGCGCGCTTGCTGCCCGGTGTCAACTCGTTACGTTAGCTAGCGAGGCAGAAGCAGACGTCCAGAAAGGATTAAAGGGAGTAAAAAATAAAATAGCTACACGTAGTTTTAAAATTATTTTTGCACATGTTTACATTCATAAAATGGCCAAAAATGAACATTATAAGCGGATTTCTTGATCACTATAAACGAATTATTTAAACAGCATTTGTATAGAAATGATTCCGTCCCAAGCCTTTTGATCCATATAAGCGGTTGATTACTATATCCGTGACCACTATAAGCGGTTTCCACTGTAGTTTTAGCAACTGAGAAATAACCGAGACAAAAACAATAGAGAAAAAGCAAAAGCAATATGGAAAAATAAGGAAATATAGAGTGATATAAATCAACTGATTACATAATAAACGCATTCATAATAAAACCATTCCCACAATTCTTTATTTAGTTACTTGTTTGTTTTTACATTTCCACATGTTCTTTTTATCCACAATTATTCTCTCATAAATTTCTCTGCATATTTCTAGTAATTATTTTAGAGACTAATGTCATTCCGTACCTCAGCAGTCTAGGCCTGCCGCAGCAGGTCTAAAGGAAAGGCTCGGAGTCAACTGAGCTGGCCTCAACAGTAAGCTTTATAAACTTATTGTTAAACCTAATACTTTAAACCTAATCTTGAAGGTAGAGAGGGTGCTTCCCTCCTGAACCCAAAATAGGGATACAGTCAATCCATTCTGACTAGAAATATGAACTTTTTTGTCGACGCATCCGGATATTTGGAGTGCTGTTGTCTTAGGCTACGGCTACACGGAAACGAAACGAGTTTTTTTTTTTTTAAAACGGGTACGAAAATTCTTGCAACCACACGGCAACGCTGCTGTAAAGACTCAGGTCCAGACGAAAACGGATGAAAACGATGAAACGATGCAGTACACACGCCACTGTGTCACGCCACGCTGTGAGACAATAGAGAAGTCTCACAGTTTGACTGACGCAAAAACGTTTTCGCTGTAACAATGGAAACGAAACAACCTCGTTTTCAAACTTTCCCACTCTGGAACCCGTTCTCAAAAACTATCGTTTTGGGGTAGTGGGAACGCCGGCTCCATGTGGCCGCGACAGCGAAACGATAAGAAAAAGTATCGTTTACAGTGAAAAACGTTTTCGTGTAGCCGCAGCCTTACTTTTGTACTTGGAACACACACACTGTTAGACAGAACTCTGATAACCGATCTCATTTTTCTGCCAGAGCAGTGAGTCTTTTTCACTATTTTTCTAATCTCATGTGAACAAACATCTCATAATTAGCTGGACATTAAGAACAATGAAAGTAGGTGTACTCTCATGTTGTCTGGTATGTTTGTGCATGAGACCTTTCACAACAGGGCAGCTGGACGTGTGCATACCACCAACACGCAGACACACACAGTCATGGTCACACTGTGACGTCAAGGCTAATAAACACACATGATAAAGAGAAAAGAAAGCTGAAGTGTAAAAGGAACTGTTAGCTTACCTCCACAGCTCTTACTAAATCTATAAGAAGTTGTTATTTTATTAAATCATTTCACATGTCAAAGGTTATTACAATTTAGAGAAACAGTAATGTATTCCGATTGTGTGTTGTTTATTGCAACACATATGGGAAATGGCAACTTTAGCAACAACTGCAGCTAAATTGAAATTCTGAAGATTTTCTAAAAGCATATACTAGAAATAGAAATATTAACAACATTTTCGATTTTCTTTTTTTTCCTTTGATAGCATCATCAGTAACATTCCAGGCCAGTACATGCTACAGTATGATTGCTGCACTGTTATGCAAAGATGAAACTTTATTAACTGGATTCATTTTATAGTACACTTTCAAAATAACAAATGGCAGCAAAAGAAAGATAATTATAGAGCAAATAATTGTAAAAATGAACCAAGATCCCTCCACTGGTAGTGCAGATATTGGACGCAGCTGGTTGCTCTCTCTGTCATGAACACAGTTCAGGTTGCTTTTAAGTTTGTAGGTGACTTCACATGCACTTGTTACTTTCCAGATGTGAGTGACTTTAAAGACTTCATAGGGAGGAATCAGTACTTGCTTTTTTTTTTGTTTTAGGGCAGAGAATTGTGTTATTTTAGCACCAAAACATGTATATATTTCAAAACATGACACATTTCTGTCACGTCCATGGGGTTTTCCCCATGTTTTTAGTTTTATGTTTTAGATTGCCATGTCTTGGCTTATGAGTTTATGTCTTGTATTTAGTTTTGCCATTGTCTTCCCCACAGTTTCTGTTTGCTCATTAGTTCACTCACATCACCTGTTCATTGTCCCCAGCTGCACTCATTCACAATCACCCAGTTCACTATTTAGTTCCCAGGCTCCCCTGTCATGTTGAGAAATCCTTTCCCTGATTTTCACCCCTCATGCCAAGACACCACATACCAAAGTTAAGGGTTTTTCAATATCATGCCAAGTCTTTTGTTTCCTTGAGGAAATGTCATGTTCATGTATTTTGTCCCACAGTTTATTTTTTTTGGCATCCGGCTCAGTCGCGTCTTTTGTTTAACTTTGTTTTTGTAAATACACCCAGTTTTTCTTTTTACATCTTTTGAGTCCGCATCCGTGTACTGCCAACCCACCACCACGTGACAATTTCTTGTTAAATTCCACATATCAGAGCCTAAAATGAAGGTGCTGAACCTAATCTGATTGGTAGTGATGCTTGGTTGTAATACTGCTTGTGTCCTGTAAATTGTTCTCATACGTGTCACCTGACTGTTTCAGAATCTGAATTGCTTGGCTTAGGGAAGAGTAAAGGGAGTGGGGCTCAAAAGTTCCCTTTTGTTTTATTGTTCTTTCTGCTGGCTCAAAGTTCTGGTGGACTGATTCAAGTTTCATATTTGTGTGCAGGTATAGAGCAAATGAATGACGTCTCTCCATGTACTTTAGTGTAGTTAATTCTCTCAGGCTTTGCTCTGAATTGCTCGAGGTCTGGCTGAATTTTGTACTGCAGGTGCCTCATTTCTGTCTTACAGCCTCAGTCACAACTGTAACTTTAGATGTGCAGTCATCAAACATGTTGTCACTGTGGTCAAATATGAGATCATGGGTAAAGCTATGTAATGAGAAGAAGTCTTTTGCTCACCATTTTGTGCAAAATTCTGTCAAAGCATCATAAATATGTTTGAAAATGACTTATCAATGCAAGATTTCAAAGAACTTTGGTCAATCAACATCTTAAGTGCATATTATTGTGGAGTGATTTAGGGAGTCTGTAAATCTCAGTGAATAAAGGCTAAGGACAGAAACCACAGCTTAACCCTCGGGACCTTCCTGCTCTCAGGTGACACCGCAGGAGAAAACTATTTTCCGTCAACACATTCCACATTCCATCTAGAAATAGAACCCAACACTGTCTGATGCAAGGATGAAGCCATTTATCAATCTGCACAGTCACACCAGGTCCTCTGCATACAAGCATATGATCTGTGATCAGATTAGTTTGCGTTTCATCTTATTTTAGTTCAAACTTCTGATTATATGTGCCAAAGATGAGAAAGATCATCCAGGCTGTAATTAAAGAAATGTCCAAGAGCCAGCATCTGTGATTGTATGGTGGTGGCGTGGTGTCTATACGCTTGAGACGAAAAACATATGCTGCCATGGAGGCAACCTCTTTTCCTGAGAAGTGCATAGTTTTTTTTCAAAAGGACAATACCAGGCCTCATTCTGGATGGCTTTCAACAGTGTGGCTTCACAGACACGGACTGTGTGTGCTTGACTGGCCAGCCTGAAGTCAAGATCGGTCTCCCATTGAGAACACATTGAGCATCATTATAGCTGCTCCAAACTTTTTCTCCCTGATGGATGAAGCGCAACGCTCCGACTGATGGTTTAAACGCCTTTTATTTCATACATTTTCTGACAATCGTCCAAGACCACCGTGAACACTGAAATACAACAAGATTTCCACGGTGGAAAATATACATTAGTGAAATACCAACTATTATTGCTCGGAAAAAACATAATTTACACACACACACACACACACACACACACACACACACACAAAACAAGAATATTTCTTTCGATTGTCATACCGTGTGCCTTTACAATCAGAAGGTTTAGAGTTGCTAGAAGTCCATATTACAGTCCTTTTTCCTTTCTTTTTCCTTTACATATGCCGCTTGCGCAATCGCCTGAGCGTGAATCAGGTGTTATCACGTGACAGCCGACGTAGTCAAGTGACGTTACCAATTAAACAATTTTTCAAAAGGTATGCACATAAAATCAAAATATACAAAATATCAAATGGATATTACAAGAAAAAATAAATAAATTTACACAGAAAAAATGCTTGTTTCAGCATTCGCTACACTGCCACCAAAATTACAAAAAGGTTTACTTTCACCATATTCAAAGAAATAAAACTTGTAATTTTCTAATAACTTGAAACTTAAACTTTACCCATAATTTCCATCAATGTCTGTTTAGATGACTGACTCTTTTCATTTTTATGTTAATGTTGAGCTATTTTGAATAATGCTCAACTAACACAACTAATTTCTGTACTGGACGCTCGAGAAATGAAGGTTGTGTTAAGCGCTCACCCTTTGGTCCTAACTTATTTTGGCCTACTTGTATTTTCACCTTTCGCACAAGACCATCATCTTCATGTGCCTCAAAAACTTTAGCTAGTGGCCACTCATTTCTGGGAGTGTTTTCATCCTTAACAATGACTACATCTCCAACCTGTACGTTTCGTCTGGTTGTATGCCACTGCTGACGAAGGTTGATGTTGGTTAAGTATTCTCGGCGCCACCTGCTCCAGAACTGTTCTGAGAGATACTGCACTTTGCGCCATCTTTTTCTTGCATACAGATCTTCTTGAACGAACTTTCCAGGAGGTGGAAGGGGCATCGTAGGCTTCATCGTAAGCAAGTGATTGGGTGTCAAGGGTTCAGCACTTTTGGGATCAGCGAGGGTGTTTGTTGTCAGTGGGCGACTGTTGACTATAGACATGGCCTCGTAGAAGAACGTCCTTAATGAGGAGTCATCCAGTCGTCCTTTAGCCTGAGCAAGCACAGTGCTCATCACTCTCCTGGTCGTCCGTATCTGACGCTCCCATATGCCTCCCATATGACTGGCTTCGGGAACATTCATAAGAAAGTCACATTCTTTTCTTGCGAGATAGGTCGCGATTCTTTCCTTGTCAAGTTCCATCAAGCCCTTTCCCAACTCATTCTTTGCTCCTATGAAATTCGTACCTTGGTCAGATCTGATTTGTCTGACTGTTCCTCTTATTGCAATGAAGCATCTTAATGCATTAAGAAATGCATCGGTTGTCAGGTCCTCAAGCATCTCGATATGGATGGCCCGTGAGCTTAAGCATGTTAACAACAGTCCGTATCTCTTGTACTCTTTTCTACCTTGTTTTGTGTAGAAAGGGCCAAAACAGTCGATGCCTGTATATGAGAAAGGAGGAGATGGCTCTATTCGGTCAACAGGTAAGTCAGCCATGCGCTGTTCTTCAGTTCGACCCCGCACCCTCCTACATGTCACGCAACTCTTGATGTGCTTGGCCACCACTTTACTAGCACCCATAATCCAGTATCCATTGGCTCTGAGATTGTTCAGTGTTTGCCCTCGGCTTTGGTGCTGTGTTCTTTTGTGGCAATGGTCAAGTATCAGTTGCGTTACAATGCCTTCTTTTGGGAGTATTATAGGATGTTTGAACTCTAGCGACGCTGATGACCTTCTTAACCTGCCACCAACTCTGAGCACTCCGTTCTTAAGAAATGGGTCAAGCTCATACATTTTGTGATTTTTCCTAAGTTTTTGTGATTGGCTAAGCAGTTTGAGCTCTTCTCCAAATGCTTCCTTTTGTGCCGCCTTGATCAGCACGAGAGCTGCTTTCTTTCGCTCTTCCACAGTAACAGGCCCAGATATGTCTCTATGAACCAGCCTCTGAATGCGAGCAATGACGTTGAGGCATGTGACCCAGTCTGAAAATCTTGCCAACCTTTTCAGGAGGTCATCTTCCACAATATCAGTTTTCAGTACTTTGACCTCAGGGTCACCTATGAGAAGCTCTGGAGTTGTTGGGTTAGTCGCAATTTCCTGTTCCCATAAGAACTTGGGTCCTCTTAGCCAATCTGATGCCATTAGATCTGCCACCTTGAGTCCTCTAGATGCATGATCTGCCGGGTTTTGACTTGTTTCAATGTAAAACCATTGATTAGGGTCCGTAGTGTCTCTGATTTTTTTGGATCCGATTAGCAACAAAAACATGAAAACGCCGGGCATCATTTTTTAGGTATCCCAGTACCACTTGTGAATCCGTCCAAAAGTACTCAGCATCGACTTTCAAGCCGAGCTCTTCTCTGAGGATCTTGCTTACGGCTGCAGAGATTGTGGCAGCGGTTAGCTCCAGTCGTGGGACACTGACAATCTTCATGGGTGCTACCCTAGCCTTGGCCATGACTAAAGTGCAATGCACTTGTTCTTCAGCTACGATCCTAATATACGAGCACTGCCCATAGCCATCGTTACTGGCATCGGAAAACTGATGCAGCTCAATCTTCTGGATCGTGCCTAGATTGTTGGGAACAAAGCACCTTGGTATTTGAGTGGTTTGAAGATTGTTCAGGTCATTGAGCCATGTCTCCCACTTTGGCCTTAGTTCTAGTGGGACAGGCTCATCCCAGCCTACACCTCGCTTGCACATTTCTTGCAAGATTCTTTTCCCAGTCAAGATGTAGGGGGCCATAAATCCTAGCGGAGCATATATGCTAGCGACTGTGGATAAGATACCTCGTCGAGTGGCGGTTCTTTCTTGTTGGACTACATTGAATGAGAAGACATCCAATTCTATGTTCCATTTCACTCCAAGCACTCTCTGGGCTGGTAGCTCTGTGTAGTTTAAGTCCACGTCCTTGACTTTTACAGCACGCTCACTCTCTGGAATGCTCTCCAAGACAGCTCTGTTATTGCAAACAAACTTGTGCAGTCGCAGTTGTCCCTTCTGACAGACTTCTCTTGCTTCATGGACAAGTTGCTTGGCCTTTTGAATGGTATCCAAACTGACAAGACCATCATCCACATAAAAGTTTCCCCGGATGAAGCTTGCTGCCATGGGGTACTCACTCTCATACTTGGTGGCGAGGTATTTCATGCCGTAATTTGCGCATCCTGGCGATGATGCCGCTCCAAATATGTGCACCCTCGTGCGGTATTCTTTGGGTTCAGTCATTGTGTTCCCATTCTCCCACCACAGGAACCTCATGAAATTACGATCTTCTGGAGTGACATGAAAGCGGTGGAACATTTTCTCCACGTCGCAGTTGATCGCAATTGGATACTGTCGGAACCGACACAGCACTCCAGTCAAGGTGTTAGTTAAATCAGGTCCTGTGAGGAGGTGGTCATTCAACGAGGTACCTTGGTATTTGGCAGAACAGTCGAAGACAACTCTTAAATTCTCTGGCTTTCGCGGGTGGTACACCCCATGGTGTGGGATGTACCAGATGTTCCCGTCCTTTGGTGTTGCATGCACTTCCTCTGCATCACCATCTTTGAAAACATTGACCATGAACTGAACATAGTCCTCCTTGTATTTGGAATTTTTGTCTATCTTCACTTTCAGATGTTTCAGCCTAACTGTGGCAAGATGTTTGTTGTTAGGCAGCTGGGGGCGCTCTCTAAAAGGCAGAGGCATCTCCAGATGACCATTGTCATTGTGATGAATTCCCTCATTCTGAATTTGTAGGAACTGAATATCTTCTTGAGAGATCATTCCATCTGTGGGGTTTGTATCCTGAAAATCTCTCTCAAGAGCCTTAATCACACATGCAGGTGTAATAGGTGGAATTTCCTTTACAGAGTTGCGATAGCAGAATCCAGCATTTGTTCCTTCACCAGTAGTAGGCGTTTTGGCACCAACTACGCTCCACCCGAGGTCTGTTTTCACTGCATATGGCTCATGCTCGGCTCTGGCTACGACTTCTTTCGGTTTTAGAGCTCTGACACAGTCGTAGCCTATAAGCAGTCCAGCAGGACAGTCTAGCAAGTCTGGCATCTCGTCAGCTATGCTAAGCAGGTGTGTCCATCCTTTGGCTGTTTCCCGAGTTGGAATGCTGGTCTTCTCCAATGGGATATCTTCTCGAGTGTAAGCTGGCGATAGCTCAATGCTTTCTTCGGAACTGTATCCTCTGACCTTTAACCCACTGGCTCTGTGACAATTCACTATTGACCTGTTAGTCATTGTTGACAACTTGAGTTTAACAGGTTCAGTGTGTGCCTTAAGTTTTTCACACACCTCTTCATTAACGAATGTATTGCTACTTTGTGTATCTAACAGAGCATACACCAAGATCTCTGGGCTATTCTTGACAGCACTAGACAGCCACACCGGGACTATCATTGAAGTGCGGTCAGCATTGGTCATGTTCATACTACACGAAGCAGTAGAGGTATTGTCTCTCTGTTCGTCATGAAGCGGAGTTGGATGGCTCTTTCTACAAACATTGCAAGTAGCCCTTTTTCGACAATCCTTTGCCATATGACCAACTCTCAAGCAAGCGAAACACATGTTTTTGGTTTTCACAAACGCTTTTTTCTCTTCAAGAGTCAGAGCAGCAAATTTTTCACATTTGTAAATGAAGTGGTTCTCTTGACAGCATATGCATTTTATGTGCTTCCTTGTTTGAGCAGCAGCTGGATTAACTGTCGAGCCTGCTGATTCACCTGAATCTTTAGAAGGGTAACCTTTCCCTTGAGAAACCTTTGTTGTTGTCACTAGGGTTCTGGCTTTGATGCGTTTCACTTCTGTGCCTGGTTTCTCGTCTATCTTCTTCAAAGCATGAAGCGAGGAAACCGGGTTGCAGGCAATGCGTGCCTCCTTGGCTAAGAAGTTTGAGAACGCTTCAAAACTTGGGTATGGCTTGTCGTCATCCAAATCCATGGTGACAAGTCGATTCCATCGAGCTGTTGCCCAGTCAGGAAGTTTCTGGAGTAGCCTTTGATTCTCCTCACAATCGTCCAGAACTTTAAGACCTGATATGTGAGGCATTGCATTTTTGCATGACACAAGAAAAATCACTGAACTCTCTTAATTTTAGTGGCTCTTTTGGTCCTATCTTGGGCCAGCTACTAAGTTTACCCCGAAAGGCTCTTTGCACTATGAATGGGTGGCCATAGCGCTTGTTCAGTGCATCCCAGGCGTGCGTGTATGCTTCATTATCACTTCGGTAAAAAGTTCCTTCCAGCACAGACAGTGCATCTCCACTTATGTATTTTCTGAGATAAAACAGTCTATGTGCTGGGTTTGCACAAGTAGTCTCTATCAAGGCTTTAAAGCTGGTTCACCATTCAGTGAATTTGAGAGGATCCCCACTGAACACAGATGGCTCAGGTGCCGGAAGTCTTGTCATCATCAGAGATTCTTTAAAGGCTTGCACTAGTGTCACGTCATTCAATTTTTGTTCTGGCTGTTTTTCAGAGCGAGGAGGGACTAATGTGCCATGGAGAATCTGAGCATATGGAGCTGTGTTTTGCTGAGTTTGGGGCTGACCTGGAGACAGAATTATGTTTTTCTTTTCTCCTTGGGGCTGACTTGGAGGCAGAGTTATTTCTTGCTTTTCTCCCATTTCAGTTTTCATTTTTGTTTCCTCCTCCGCATACACATCATATTCAGCTTGCATAGCTTCCAGATCCCTTTGGTGTTCCAGCATCGTCAATTTTTCTTGCTGAGCAAATAATTCTTTTCTCTGTGCAGCTATTTCACTTTCTCTGTTTATTTCGGCACGTTTTGATGCTAAGCGTGCTGCTGCTTCTGCTTTCTTTAGTGACACTTGACTTCCTGATACGCTATCTGCGCCAGCTCTTGATACAGTGGACCCATATATTGATTTTGCATCATCTCTCTGAAATAATTTAAAGAGTGATTCCTTTACTGCGGCAGCATCAAACTCATTGCCTACTTCTGAGCAGCGGATTTTCAACAGAGCAACTACTTCTTTAGTTACTGAGGTGCAGCTATCCATTCGCCGTCTTATGTCTTGGCTTGGTGTGGTCAATGCACGTAGGCTTTCGTATATTTGCGTTAAAGGAGCACTAGGTAGCATTTTCACCTAAAATTATAGCCTTCAGGAGTTTAACAAAGGTTAAACAAGTCAAAGGTAAGCGAATGAAGCCTGTCTCGCTCCCAACAGGGGTCTGTATGCTGAAAATCCCATATGTAACTTCGGCAGGAGCGACCCGCTTCTGAAGTGTCGTGATACGTGAGAAGAGTCGTTTGTGTTTACGGCACTTAGCTAGGTACTGTATGCTAGCTGTAGTTGTAGGCTATGTGTTCGCTTGCGTTGAAGAGCCAACACCAAGCGTTTCCTATTCTGCCTTTCACAGACTGAATATGAAACGTTCGATGTTGGTACTTCCCATCTTTGTGAAATTTCTCCAAGCGTGATCTTGTTCATCTACCATAGTGTCTGACCTGCGTTTTAGATCGTAAAGAGACAGGTGATGATGGTGCTCTAATTCCTCCTGAGTTCGAGACGTAGCCTAGCTTCACAAATACACGGACTGACCTGATTATAATAAGAATAGAGTTTTGATCCGAAAAAGAATTGTTATCTACAAATGAAAATTGATTAATTTGTGATTGTATTCGGAATAGTGTAGAGCTAGTCTGCGTTTATTGTGGCGTGTATGTTGGTAGTGCTTGCGCGCATCTGTCTAAGATGTAATTTTTGTAAGTGTCTGCTAATACAAAGGAATCACTCCACGAATACACCATGATGAGGGAAGAATCCCATTCAAGATCAGCAACAGTCCATCCATACATCCATACATCCATTATGTGCCGCTTGTACGGGGATCGGGTCGCGGGGACAGCCGCCTGAGCAGAGAAACCCAGACGAGCTGTCCCCGGCCACTTCCTCCAGCAACAGGATTATAGCATATTATCTCTAGTTCTCTCTTCAGAAAATCTCTGATTATAGTATCTTACGTGGGCAGTCTACACTTGTGAATCAGATGACCTAACTGTACTGACTAAATAACACAACGGCAGCATTCGCCACGATGGTTAGTTAGTGGGTGTGTACAGGTGGGCATTTTTACGACAGTGTAGAATTTCAGTTTGACCAATAGAGATCGCTATACTGCCGCTAAACTACCTTGTATCCCTTTAAGTGTGACTCATAGTCTTCCAAAGTAGTTGTCATACTTTCAAGCTCCTCTTCGTCACATTCTTCTTTGAGTTTGCTTCTAGTGTACTGAACCTCACTTTTGAAGCTTACATAAGTTAGCATAAACTTTCTTTCCTTTTTTACACTCTCTCCTTTTGCATATTCAAGCCACTTTTCAGTTGGTTTTCGCTCTCTTTCTGATCGCCTTGGTTGTTCAGGTTTCGAAGTTGGTTCCTTGCTCTCTACGCTATGTGCTTGCAGACTGTTGTCAATTTCAGCTATGCGTTCTGTCATGTGGTCTCTTAATGTTGCATCCGTTTCAGTTTCTAACTTGGTTTGTAATTCTATTTTCTCTTCTTCAAGAGCCTGAATTACTCCCTCAAGTACAAGAACACTCTCTTTGGTTTGAGCCATTTCTGTACTATTTTGAAACAACACTAAACGCAGTAATCAAAATCTTAAATCTTAAGCAAAACTTATGGTACAAGTATGCCTATTAATTTCAAATATATTAACCACACAGGTTAAACCAAACAAGAAATCCAAAGTAGGAATGTCAAATTACTTATTTTCACAGGCCAGAAATATTCACACAAAATATGCACACAATGGCCTTTCACATTTATTTAAATATTTACAATTTATAATGTTCGTTTCTTGCCAACTGAAAGAACCTGAAATCCAAGGGCTTGGTGTTACTACTCACGACCACGGCGCGCTGTTGCTCCCTTGTGGTGACTTGTGGAAACGGCACAGTCTCAATCTTTGTCCTTGTTGCAAGCCGACGCTATGTTTTTACAAGTCACTGCAATCGCAACGATCCGTTCTTTCTTTCCCCCGTCCACCTCGGCACGGCTGGTGAGAAGATCACAGCTTGCATTCACAGCGCGCAGTCCCTTAATGTTCTCGGCCTCGGGCTGAGCTTCACACGGGGAACGTGTTCACTATAGCTGCTCCAAACTTTTTCTCCCTGATGGATGAAGCGCAACGCTCCGACTGATGGTTTAAACGCCTTTTATTTCATACATTTTCTGACAATCGTCCAAGACCACCGTGAACACTGAAATACAACAAGATTTCCACGGTGGAAAATATACATTAGTGAAATACCAACTATTATTGCTCCGAAAAAAACATAAATCACACACACACACAAAACAAGAATATTTCTTTCGATTGTCATACCGTGTGCCTTTCCAATCAGAAGGTTTAGAGTTGCTAGAAGTCCATATTACAGTCCTTTTTCCTTTCTTTTTCCTTTACATATGCCGCTTGCGCAATCGCCTGAGCGTGAAAACAAACTCACCTGTTTCCATCAGGTGTTATCACGTGACAGCCGACGTAGTCAAGTTACGTTACCAATTAAACAATTCTTCAAAAGGTATGCACATAAAATCAAAATATACAAAATATCAAATGGATATTACAAGAAAAAATAAATAAATTTACACAGAAAAAATGCTTGTTTCAGCGTTCGCTACAATCATGAAGAGGAGAATCAGACAGCAGCCATGGACTGTTGAGCAGCTGAAATCTTGTATTTGATAAGAATGAACACAGATTCTTCTTGAAGTACTCCACCAATTAGTCTCCTCAGTTTCCAGGAAATATTAAAAGTGTCAGTAAAAGAAGGGTGTTATACAATGGTAAACATGGCTCTCCTCAATTTCTGAATGTTTCAGTCGTGTTGTTGTTTCACTTTTCTAGAAGTGGAGCTTGTAGGCAATATAAAGTGTCACATACCTTTTGAACTAAATCCTGCCAGCTGAGTGATGATTATATTATGGCAAATATCAAGAGTACGGTGGCCGACACGTGCAAACGCGCTGCAAACGGCGAAACAAATCCAACAATAAAATGCTGCAACAGAAAAATGCGGCAATAACAAAAACGACCGGAGCACACGCGCTGTAAACCCCAAAACACATGCAAGACAGAAACGCTGCAAACATCAAAACACATGCAAGAAAAAAACGCTGCAAACATCAAAACACATGCAAGACAGAAACGCTGCAAACATATAAACCCAGGCAAGAGAGAAACGCTGCAAACTACAAAACACATGCAAGAGAGAAACGCTGCAAACTTCAAAACACAACGGAAGTTCGCCAGGCCACTAGGGGGTCTCGACCTGTGGGATAGGGGATCGACTATGGGAGATCGACCATATGAACGAAATAGAAGAAAGTCAAAAGGTAGTTGTCATTTATGTCTTTTTTAAACACTTGGCCGTAATCTTTTACTTTATTATAGAAGAGCAGCGGAGTTATGTCGCTATTATAAGGTAAAAGATTACGGCAAAGTGTTTAAAAAAGACATAAATGACAACGTACCTTTTGACTTTCCTCTCT
This sequence comes from Odontesthes bonariensis, assembly GCF_027942865.1. Classification (NCBI taxonomy): domain Eukaryota; kingdom Metazoa; phylum Chordata; class Actinopteri; order Atheriniformes; family Atherinopsidae; genus Odontesthes; species Odontesthes bonariensis. The sequence goes on along the minus strand of NC_134509.1, from coordinate 29,867,241 downwards.
TTCGTTTCTGTCTTGCATGTGTTATGAAGTTTGCAGCACATTTTTTTCTTGCATGTGTTTTGATGTTTGCAGTGCGTTTTTTTCTTGCATGTGTTTTGATGTTTGCAGTGCGTTTTTTTCTTGCATGTGTTTTGATGTTTGCAGCGTTTCTGTCTTGCATGTGTTTTGATGTTTGCAGCGTTTATGTTTTGCATGTGTTTTGATATTTGCAGCGCGTTTGCACCTGTCGGCCACCGTACAAGAGTCCCTCCAAAAGAACGACGGAAGTAATGACACACACAGAGGTTTTTCTCTGACGTGTTTTCGGTTGTATGGTGGGCATGGTGGAAGAAATTAAATCTCTCATGTAAATACATTTTTGTTTAATTTTAAATGTTTGGTTTTTAAATTGCCTATTCTGGAAAGTTAGAAATAACTCCCGAAAAGCCTGGGTGAGGGTACTTCCTATATTGTGGGATTCTTCACATCAAAGTTGTAATTGTGCAAATTTAAAATGTCGGCAGTAATTTTGCAACTGTCAGACTGTCAATCTGGGTTTACTTCTTTACAAAATGGGTCTAAAAAAAATCTATAAGAGTATATGAGAGCAGGCGTGTCATCAGCTAGTGTCATATCTCTGAATCTCTCTCGCGCTTTGAAACTACAAAGTCACCAGAGTGTGAGACACACTAAATGGCAGATAGGATATGTTGCACCTGTGCTACTCGACTGCATCGATGTGGATGATAGTAGCAGTGCAGTTTCAGAACTGTAAATGTCTAATACTCTCTGGATTTTGCTGGAAATTGCATTTGATTGCCAAAGTTCTAACCTTATTTAACCCATTGAGGCCGGGAAAGCATTTCTACCTTTAAAGCCGGGGGCGCTGTTGCGTTATTCTACCTTTAAGGCCGGGAAAGCACGCGTCTTTTTTCATGTATAAGGTTGTTTTGCACCAATAGGAGGGTTTCAGTTGACGTCACTTCCGTATTTTTCCAAGCGTGCGAACCCAAGTGGTGGGCAACCTGAGCTGGAGCCCATTGAAAACATGTCACACCCAGAGAATTTGCAGGACACAGGAGCAGGTGTAGTAAATCCAAGATTTTTATTTTAGGAGGAACACGGTTGTCCAAAACTCTCCAAGAGAGAACAAAAAGGACTATATATAAGTTATTGATAATATCATATACTTCTCCCAAAATGAGAGAAGTATAGCTATGAAACGTTATAGAAATAATAATCACTCCACTGAGGAGGAAAAACAAAGGCTTCGAAACTTTATATTTTAAACGAATAATCACTCCAACTACGGAGGAAAACAAAAAACCCTCTCCTGTAAAAATAGGAGGCACTAAGATATGAAAATTTACTAGGAAACGAAAAATCACTCCACTTGGAGGAAAACGCAAAAATGCTATTAAACTTAAACTATTTTTTAACAAGGCTATAAATACAAAAGTTATCCAAAACAAAACTCTCTTAGCGAGATTCGAAACGTGGCACAGGACATGAACTTGGTTTTGAAAGCAAGAGTGAGTTATGTTGACAACAACGATAACAACACACTGGCACAAGACAAGGGGAGAAGTCAACTCTTATACACACAGGGTTAACGGGGAACAGGTGGAATCACTCATGCGACAATCAGACGGGAACACAAGAGGAAGGGCAAGTGACCTGAAACGAGAGGGAAGTTAATCTTTCAAAATAAAACAGGAAATGACGAGACATGACAAAAAACCCACTTGACCTCACCGCGGTGTGACAGAGCCCCCCCTTCTAGGACCGACTCCTGACGGTCCAGGTAATTCAGGGTGGTCTTTGTAGAAGTCCGTGATGAGGTAGGGGTCGGCTATGTAGCTCCTTGGAACCCACTGTCTTTCTTCTGGGCCGTAACCCTCCCAGTCCACTAAAAATTGCTTGCCCCTCCCTCTGTTGCATACAGCTAGTAATTTCTTAACTTTATAAAAAACTCCCCTGTCGGCCGACTCCAGCGGCGGCGGGGGCTTGGTGGTCGGGACCATGGGACTTTCCTTGGCAGGTTTATCTTGACTTACATGGAACGTGGGATGAACTCTGAGGGAGCGAGGCAGGCGTAGATGGACGGCGGCTGGGTTGATGACCTTTGAAATTGAGAAGGGTCCCAAGAACCGCGGTGCCAGCTTTTTGCTGGGGACTTTGAGGTGTAGGTCACGGGCCGAGAGCCAAACCTTCTGTCCGGGTTGGTATGGTGGTGCAGGTTGGCGTTTGCGGTCGGCGGCCATTTTGACCCGGTCCCCCTGGCGGATGAGAACTTGGCGCGCAGCAGTCCAGATGCGCCGACAACGGCGAACCAGAGCGTGGGCAGAGGGAACCGTGACCTCACGTTCCGCATCTGGAAACACGGGAGGCTGGTACCCATACACGCACTTGAAGGGGGAGAAACCTGTGGCGGAGGTGGGCAGAGAATTATGTGCAAATTCCACCCAGACCAGGTGGCTGCTCCACGTTGTCGGATTCTGTGACACCAAGCACCGGAGGCCGGTTTCCAGCTGCTGGTTCAGGCGCTCGGTCTGGCCGTTGGCCTCCGGGTGGTACCCTGAGGTCAGGCTGACAGAAGCACCAATTAGCCGGCAGAACTCCCTCCAGAACCGGGAGATGAACTGGGGCCCCCGGTCAGAAACGATATCTTTGGGGAAACCATGGATTCTAAAAACATGTTGCATCATAATGCTAGCCGTTTCTTTGGCAGAGGGTAATTTAGGCAGAGCAATGAAGTGAGTCATTTTCGAAAACCGATCCACCACAGTCAGAACCGTGGTGTTACCTGCTGAGACCGGGAGCCCCGTGACGAAGTCCATCGATATATTAGACCACGGTCTGGAGGGAATCGGCAGTGGGTGCAGCAACCCCCTGCGTGACCCGGAGGATGTTTTGTTACGGGCGCAGACCGAGCAAGCCTCAATGTATTCCCGAACCTCCGGCTCCATGGATGGCCACCAGAACCGCTGGGAGATGGCGAACATGGTTCTCCGTACTCCCGGATGGCAGGTGAGCAGCGAGGTGTGGGCCCAGTGGATCACCTGTGGGCGCAGATTAACCGGGACAAAAAGACAATTATCTGGGCAACCACTAGGTGGAGGAGTTTCACCATTTGCTTGCTTGACCTCCTTTTCTATTTGCCAAGTAACAGCTCCAACCACACAGTTCAGTGGGAGGATGGGTTCAGGTTCCTTGGCAGCAGGCGCAGGGTCGTAGATGCGGGACAGGGCGTCAGGCTTGACATTCCGGGACCCTGGCCTGTAAGACAACGTGAAGCAGAAACGATTAAAGAATAAAGTCCACCTGGCCTGGCGTGAATTGAGCCGTTTGGCTTTCCTTATGTATTCTAAGTTCTTGTGGTCTGTCCAGACAATAAACGGTTGAAGTGCCCCCTCCAGCCAGTGTCTCCACTCCTCCAAGGCGACCTTGACCGCCAGCAGCTCCCGGTTACCTACGTCATAATTCCTCTCCGCCGGGCTCAGGCGTCGTGAAAGAAAGGTGCACGGGTGCACTTTGCCGTCTGTCTCAGACCGCTGGGAGAGAACACCCCCGATGCCTTCACTGGATGCGTCGACTTCTACGACGAACTGGCGCTGGGGGTCCGGCAAGGAGAGAATGGGTGCGGAGGTAAAAAGGCGTTTGAGTCGCTGGAACGCCTCTTCTTCCTTCGGCCCCCAGTGAAACCGAACCTGTAGTGAGGTGAGGGCGTGAAGAGGAGCAGCGATGGTGCTGAAACCTCTGATGAAGCGCAGATAAAAGTTCGCAAAGCCCAGGAATTGTTGGACCCTCTTACGGCTGTCTGGTGTTGGCCACTCGGCCAGAGCGCTGGTCTTAGCTGGGTCCATCTGGACTTTGCCGGGAGCTATAATAAAACCTAGGAAGGAAGTGGTGTTAACATGGAATTCACTTTTTTCTGCTTTGACATACAGGTGATTTTCTAGTAGACGTTGGAGTACTTGGTTCACATGGTGCTTATGAGTAATTAAATCAGGTGAGTAAATTAAAATATCATCAAGATACACATATACGAAAAGGTCCAGAAAATCTCTAAGAACATCATTGATCATAGCTTGGAACACAGCAGGAGCATTAGTAAGTCCGAAAGGCATGACGAGATACTCGTAATGGCCACTAGGGGTGTTAAAGCCGGTCTTCCATTCGTCCCCCTCTCTAATGCGAACAAGGTGGTATGCATTGCGTAAGTCCAACTTCGTGAATATGGCAGCCTGTTGAAGCTGGTCAAACCCAGTGGACATCAAGGGAAGCGGGTAGCGTTTTTTTACTGTGATGTCGTTAAGAGGACTGTAGTCTATGCAGGGTCTTAGTGATCCATCTTTTTTGTCCACAAAAAAGAACCCTGCTCCGGCAGGTGATGAGGAAGGACAGATGAGACCCGCCTTTAATGATGTCTGGATGTAGTCCTTCATGGCTAGTTGTTCGGGTCTTGACAGAGAATATAAGCGGCCCTTGGGAATGGTGGCTCCTGGAATGAGGTTGATGGCACAGTCGTATGGGCGGTGCCGGTGCGGGGGAAGAGACATGGCCTTGTCTTTATTAAAGACGTCCTTTAGATGGTGATAGCAGGTGGGAACCAACGTCAAGTCTGGTGATTGGAACTCTGTGACAGGAGCAGAGACAGTGTTTAACATGGCTAGAACTGGCCTGTCGGCCTTGGTCTGCAGGCACCTGCCCTCACAATCTCTTCCCCACCCCAGAATCTTGCCCGAAGGCCAGTCAATGTGAGGGTTGTGTTATATGAGCCATGGATGTCCCAAAACCAGGGTGTGAGTGGGCGAATGGAACAGGAAAAAGGTTATTTTTTCAATATGTCCCTCTGTGACCAGGGTTATGGGTTCTGTCACGTGGGTGATGGAAAAAAGCGAGCTGCCATTCAAAGCGCTGGCTTTAATCGGTTGTGGTAGAGCCTCGGTTTTTAGCCCCAGTCTTTTGGCTATTTCCCAGACCATGAGACTTTCGTCAGCCCATGAGTCAATAAGAGCCTCCAGGTCTAAGGTGATGTTTTTGTGTTTTAGCTGGGTGAAAAATCTTTTGCGTGGCGTGGAGCTTGAATTGTTGTGATTTGTTTTCACCTGAGAGGGTCTCACCGGGCATGAGGAGACATGATGTCCGGTTTCTCCACAGTAGAAGCACCGTCTCTCCCTAAAGCGGCGTTGTCTCTCTGCCGGCGTGAGTTGGGCTCGGTCTAGTTGCATGGGCTCCTCTCCTCCAACAGGAGAGGAAGCGTGAGAACGATGAGGCGACGGGGTTCCGCGGATGGCTGTACGTGGAGATGAAAAAGGGGGTGGAGGATGTCCCGATGACAGATGGTGCCCTCCCCGCTGCGTCTTGTACTCCTGGAGTCGGTTGTCCGTCCGGACAGCGAGTGTGATGAGAGAGTCCAGGTCAGCAGGGAGGTCCAGAGGGAGCAGCAGCTCCTGAATGGGGGCGGCCAGCTCCTTCAGAAAGACGTCGTAAAGAGCCCTGTCATTCCATCCACTCTCCACTGCAAGGGTCCGGAAGCGAATGGCAAAAGCGCACACTGATTCTCGGCCCTGTTTGAGTCCGCTCAGCTCTCTTGCCTTCTGACGCTCCGAAGAGACCGGGTCAAAGACTCGGCGCAGCCCCTCTTTAAAGGGGAACTCCGGGGCATTTGAAGCGCGTTTCCATTGCTAGAGGTTGTCAAATACTGATAGTAGGACACAGAGAGGTGCAAATCTGCGCTCCCTGTGTGGAGATCGCGCTGTTCGCACAGCTTGTCATGCGAGGCTAATACGTGGTGGCTAAGGGGCAACTGCTGACCCTTCCACGTAAAACAACAACTTGCACAGAAACGTCACACCACTTTATAAACCATCCGACAATAAAGTCACAAGCCTTACCATCAAAACCAAATGCATGGCTCTCACATTACTGGCATGCCTTGTGCATTAGGCTAACAAAGACACAATGTCAGCATTTGGATATTTGGATCTCGGCATTTTATCAAAACATGAATGCCAACATTCACAGCTCGGCATTCAACATGTTAAGTTCTGCTTTACTGCCCAGCCCTGCACTACACACTGCATTTTCCATTGGGATAATGCACCATAAACACAGAAAACAAACTTACCCTGGCGAACACCAAAACACAATCATTCTGTAGATGTTTTACTCTGAGTTTGCTGATCCATCCGCTGTGGTAATAGTTGTATGCTTCCAAACTTTTGTGGGCCTTCATCTGTTGCTTGGTGTAGTAAGACGTCTGGAGAACCAGGTAGCTCGTCATGTCCACAGCCTCTATTTGTCATGGTCTCTCCCCTGGCTCCTGGTAACAAGCACTTGTGCTTTCAATTACTCTCACTCTGCTCTGCTTAATTGCTACACCTGCATTCAATCTGCCATTAACCCCTGTATATAAAGCTCTGGTTTTCAGTTCCACCCTGTCAGACCATCTGCGAACACGCTCCTGATACCTGTTCCCTGGCAAAAGTACTCTGACTCCAGTTAAACCCACCCGGACCTGCTCTCTAACCCTGCCTGTTCTCCAGTCCTTGGAAACCCAACCTTCTGCCTGAAACCCTCCCTGATCTCCTGCCCTGGTAATGTTGACCTGCCTTCCGCCTACCTACCACGATTCTGGATTACCCTTGACTGTTACTGGCGCTTTGGTCACCTTTTCTGTTGTGTGTGTGTGTGTGTGTTTTTCCCCCCCCAGGACTCCCAGCCCCGTGGCGAGTGAGCTCGGACCTACCACCACCTAAACGAGACGCCGCTCAACCACTGGGACACACACACACACAGGCACCTGGACCATAGCACAGTGGATAGCACACCAGCCTGCCAAGCCAGCATCCCGGGTTTGATACCAGAGTCGGTCCCAACTCCCTTTCCCCTGAAATTCCAATAAACTGTTTAAAACGTGACGCATTTGTGGTCCTCCTCTGTCTGGTCCTGACACTATTTTCGGCAAATCGTTCCAGTTTTGCGAAAATTCGGACATTTTCATTAAGTGTGTCATGCCCAATGTATTTCTCAACTAACGCCAAATACCTTTCCCTATGTGCCGGCTCCAAACCACTACAATATTCACTCATCTCCATATTCTCCATGTTGTTGCTATGCTGTAGTCAAGCTTCCTGCCCACCAACTTAAATTTGCGCGCTCCTGTGATGACGTAACTGAAACCCTCCTATTATTGACCTCTGCGCCAATGAAATGCATTATAATAGACACGTGAGAGTGTCGTCCTGACGTATTGCTGGTGTTCTGAATGTGCACAGTTTTGAACAAAAATCACTGGCTGGACATTTTAAGACATTATCTGCACGTTGACTTGATATCCACGGTACTCTTATATTTTTGAATTCCTTCTTTTAATTTTTCTTTCTTCTCGTTTACACTATTTTGAGAATTCAGTTTATCTTCAATCGCTTGTGATACATAAAGGAAACTTGTTTGCATACAGATTGCAGTCGGTTTTGACACGTTTTCTTTAAACAATAAGGTTTGCATATCTGCTCTGGAATACAGTACTCGATTTGCTTATTGATGTTTTTCTATGTGACTTATGGGGTAATTTATTGTTAATGCAGGGGACGAGACCCTGGAAGCTTAGTTCAGCTGTGAGCTGGAGAGCTCAGATGATGCTTCTTGTTATGGGGGTAGCCCTCAGGGTGGTCACAAATATTGTTTTCTTTTAGTTGTGGTTTATAATATATATATATTTTTTTTGTTGTTGTGTGTGTTCTTTTTTTTTTCTCTCTTCCTTACTTCTCAATTCTCCCTCCCCACTCTCTCTCTCTCTCCATTGCAGTACAGAATACGGGTCATGCAGTTTCATTCTAACTTGTTACTATTGGTTCTATGGTTAATGTTGTGAAGACAGATAAGGCTGTGCGTCTGATTTCCTGGAACACTAAGGGCATGAACAACGCGATTAAAATTGGTAGGATCCTGACACTGTTACAGTACCTTAAAGGGGACGTGATATTCTTGCAAGAAACACATCTCAAAACATCTTACACCCCACGTATTAAAAGGGCGTGGGTGAGTCACTTATTCCATTCAAAATTTACAGACAAAGTTAGTGGGGCAGCCATCATTATTCATAAAAGGGTCCTGTTTGAGCCAACAAATGTAATTCTAGATACTGACGGCCGCTATGTCATGGTCTCGGGCACGCTTCAGAATATACCAGTGGTCTTAGTTTCAGTTTATGTGCCGACCTGGGACGATGACCAATTTTTTATGAGGCTCTTTGCAAAAATTCCAAATGCTGACAGTCATCGCATTATCATAGGTGGGGACTTCAATCTGGTGCAGGATGTGACCCTTGACAGATCTTCCCCTACACAAACCACACAAACCAAATCAGAAAACATAGTAAAAACGTATGCATCGCAATTGGGAATCTTTGACCCCTGGAGGTTTAAAAAACCCCATGGTAGAGCTTTTTCTTTTTTTTCCCATGTACACCACACATTCTCTCGAATTGATTTTTTTCTGCTTGATAACAATCTCCTTGACTGCGTGAATGCGTGTGAGTACCACCCAGTAACTACTTCTGACCATGCTCCTACCACAGTTGACATTAGTTTTCCACGGGATACAACTCCACGTTCACGATGGAGGTTCAGTTCCCACTTGCTGTCAGATAACAAGTTTAAAGATTTTGTTGCAATTCAAATTCATTCTTACATAGAGTTTAATGACACCCCTGATGTCAGCTGTAGCATTCTGTGGGAAGCGCTTAAAGCCACTATCTGTGGACAGGTGATATCTTATATTTCCCAAATGAGAAGGACTGAATGGGTCAGGCTGGCGGAAATTGCAGAGGAACTTCTAAAGGTCGAGGGGACCTACTCCACCTCTCCATCGCCCACCCTCTATAAGAAAAGGTTACTGCTACATTCGGAACATGACCTGTTGCTGACACGTTTGGTAGAGAGTCAGCTGCGACAATCAAAACAAACCTTTTTTGAACAGGGTGATGAGGCAGGGAGACTCTTGGCATAACAGGCCCGTGCAGCTAGTCCTTCTAGACTGATTTCCCAAATTAAGCTACCCGATGGTAGCCATTCTTCTGACCCAGCCTTTATCAAAAAATCTTTTTCAGATTTCTATACCACACTGTATACTTCTGAATACAACCCAATTACTGTAGTGACCCCCAGTCCTTTAGACCAGTTAACGTATCCTCAGATTGATGTTAATATCACCAGAGAACTGGGTAGGCCCATTTCTTTGTTGGAGGTGCATGCAGCAATCAATTCCATGCAAAATGGGAAATCTCCTGGTCCTGACGGTTTTACAGCAGAGTTCTTTAAGGCATACTCGATGTTACTAGCCCCCATCCCAGGGCCGTGGGAAGTAGTTTTTAACAGGGGGTGCGGTTTAAAAAAAAAAAAAGAAAAAAAAAAGGGGGGGGGGGTTCTCAAACTTGTAGAATATTATGTAAATACAATAAATAGCTGTATATATCTCCTTCAATGAAATATTTTAATAAGCAAAAAACGGAGCCTTTCCTGCAATCTGACCGTGGAACTCTACCTGTGCTCGTGTGTAAAGGGCGCATATTTTGCAACATTGTTGCAAGCTTTAATTATATTAGAACGTTGTTTAAGTTCCTGTTGTTACATTGTGTTTAATCGTGTCCTGAACACACAGTTTAGGTCAGTGGCGGCTTTTTCGCCCTCGTTATGGTCAACGCAAACACCCATACCATTCCAAAAAAAAGTATGCAGCCTCATCAACTGGTAAAATATTGCATTTTATTAAAGCACTAAAAATTCATGGCAACAAGGGTAGCCTATACATTAGGCCTACTGAACTCATGTGTGTGATGTGTCCCACGTCAGCTGCATCAGTCGAAAGTAATCACTAACAGAACTAATTAAGAATTAACTAGGCTACATGCTGCACGGAGGTAGCTGCAATAACAGCATCGTCGAAAATAACTCAAAACTCAAAAAAATAACTATGCGTACATTACTGCTCGGCGGCAGCTGGCTTAACAGCATTTAAAAAAATTAGGCTATATAGAGAACAGAATGTTGCTGGGCTGAACTTGTTGGCCACACCTCCATCGAGGGTCTCTGTGGATGACGAGCACAGACAGACAGACAGACAGACAGTGGACATTAAACCAGAGGTGCCATAATATCATAAACCACGTCTCATTCTCAGCCTCCTCATGGAATGAGCCTACACGCAGGAGAAGGACTCGTGTGCCGCACGCGAGTCCTGAGTCTTAACTTTATTTTTGTTTAACCTTTTTTTTTACTATTTTATTATGTTTATCGATGCATTTGTAATGGATGCAAACTAGCAGAGAACAGTCGAGTCTAAGCATAGGCTACATAAGTAAACCGCGCTGTCTCGCATTACGGAGTAGCTACAGATGTCAATAGCAACTTTGTATCGGTAGACCGGAGCAATGGCTCAGTTGGTAAGAGACGTGCTTCCGTTGCTTGAGTCGGAACGTTTGTGTTTTGAGATGTGTGTTCAAATCCCGATCGGAGGAGACTGTACAATAGGTTTTCATGAAATATATTTTTGTTAGCTCCCCACCATCTCGCAATGGACATTCAGCAGGGGGTGCAGCCGCACCCCCTGCACCCCTAGTTCCCACGGCTATGCCCCATCCTTGTGAGAATGTTCAGTGACTCCTTTATTGAAGGCAGGTTGCCAATGACCTTGTATGAGGCATCTATTTCACTGCTTCTGAAGAAAGATAGGGATCCTACCTCCTGTGGAAACTATAGACCTATTTCACTTTTAAACCTAGATTATAAGATTCTGGCAAAGGTTCTCGCCCTCCGCCTCCAAGGTGTGATGTCATCAATAATCTCATCAGACCAAACAGGCTTCACATTGGGGAGACATCCATTCTTTAACACCAGAAGGCTGTTGAACATCATATTCTCATCCGCATCAGACACTCCTGAAATTGTAGTGGCGCTTGATGCAGAGAAAGCTTTCGATATGGTGGAGTGGGGATTTCTATTTCTCATTTTAGAGAAATTTGGCTTTGATTCTAACTTTATTTCTTGGGTTAAACTTCTGTATGTCACCCCCTCTGCTTCTGTAAATACTAATGGTGTCTACTCAACTTACTTCCCTCTCAAACGTGGGACCCGGCAGGGATTTCCACTCTCACCTTTGCTGTTCAATGTAGCCATCGAGCCACTAGCTATCTGACTTAGACACCAGAACGAGTTTGAAGGCATTTCCCGTTTTGGTCTAGTTCACAAACTCTCCTTATATGCTGATGACCTTCTCTTATTTGTTTCAAACCCTACATCCTCCCTCCCCTCAATTTTGTCGACTCTGGATCAATTCGGACACTTATCAGGGTATAAATTGAACATTCAGAAAAGTGAGCTATTTTTTGTTAACAATTTGGCGAGATCTATCCCACGATCCGTATTTCCTTTCAAAATAGCTGAAGAGGGATTTAAATATCTGGGGGTGTTTATTACCAACTCCTTCAGGGAACTCTTTCAGAAGAACTTTCAGCCGCTATTAGAAAAATGCAAGTCAGACTTCTCCAGATGGGCTGCCCTCCCACTGTCCCTTGCAGGCCGAGTTAATCTCATTAAGATGGTCATTCTTCCGAAATTTCTGTATCTTTTTCAACACATCCCAATTTGTCTTAATAAATCCTTTTTTATTAATCTCGACCAGCAACTTAACACTTTTATTTGGCAAAATAAACCAGCCCGTATTAAAAAAAAACATTCTTCAACTTTCTAAACCCGAAGGGGGACTAGCAATGCCAAATTTCCGCCTCTACTTTTGGGCCTGTAACATTAATAAACTTATATACTGGCTTCATGGCGAAGGTGCTGTAGCGTTATTGGGTATTTATATACGTATTAAATATAAGGATTTATGAGATGTTCTTACAGTCTCAAATAAACCATTCAGGGCACCACCTACCTAGGTTTTAACTTAATTTAAGTCACAGTCAGGTAGGAAAACTGTTCGAAATCTTACGATCCTGGTGTTAAATTAATCTTTCAATTAATAATCAATTAAAATTCAGTCTCATATCTCGCTACTTTCGTGAAGTTCTCGTTTGGTTGGACAGACATTACGTAAAGAAAGCATACGACACAATCTGTGATTATAACATATATATAGATATATGAGCTGTTTATTACAATGATATGATCTTAGACATGAACCTTTAAACAAACAGGAGATGCATGGAATATGGGTGATTATATAAAACACTTAGTGAATATAAAATAAAATATGGGAATGGAGAGTTACTGGATTTATTCAAATAGTTTGGGTTGGCTGACTATTTGACGCTAAATACTGACATTTCGGATTAATTTATCATTCTGTGAAAGCCTCGAGACATCCATCAAACCCACTTTAAGGTGAAAACGGGTCGGTCTTACTGTGCTGAAGTTCTGCTTAGTCGGAACACGGCAGCGGCCACGCGGGGTCCGAGGGGACTTCTCTTCCGTTCTCTGGGCCTTCCTGGCTGTGGTGGCTGACTTTTTAGCTTCTCAGTTGCTCCTTTCCACCGGGAAACGGGGACGATGGTGTCGAGGGCTTTGCTGTTAGATGATCGAATCTTCTGAGTGTCAGTGGGTCCGTTGCTTCTCTGATGAAGTGAACTTAAGTTCACAGAAGATTAAAAAAAAGAGGTTGCTTGGAGTTGGCTTCTTGGTAGAAAAAGGTGATGATGGCGTGAAACAGCGGAGGTTAGGACGTGCGACGTAGAAGGACAGGGATGGCGAGGGACAAACAAAAACACGTAAACGTGCATTTTCAGAGTATTTCAATCTGTTTCTTTGTTCGGGTCTTCCTCGTTTTCCTTGGGTCCTTCTTTGGTCATGGAGGGCTTCATCCTCTCGTCTTTCCTTGGGTCCTGCTTCTGCACGGCTCATACTCTCATCTTTCCGTGCTCTTCAAATCTCTCTGAGCAACTCATCTGATCAATTCTCCATTGTTCTCCCTCTGAAAACAAGAGCGTGCTTCTGGAAAACAACAAGAGCGCAAGAAACAAGAGACAAGACGCCTGAAGCGAGCCAGCAAACGAGAGAACTAGAGAGAGAGTGTTTTTCGCGGGTTCCGGGTTTTGACTCTCGGAGGCGGGGCTTACACTACTTTTTCAGCCAATGATATGTGTGCATGTCTGTGTAAGGCGATCAGCCTTTATGTGGGGATTTATGGATGAGACAAAGAAATTCTACTCCGTCTCATAGAACATTTGTCTCGGTGATTCTGAAAACACCACATCTTGTTAAGATATGCAGATTAAAGATATAACATAGACTTGCAATATAAAGACATCAAAATAACACACACGATAAAGACAATTATGACTTTCAAAATTCAGATGAATATCTATGAAATCGTGACATATGAATAGTGAACCACACAATGTTAATTTTCTGTGTTAACAATGGGGACACCAAACAAATACCAAATAGATACAGAAGGCACATCGTTAGAAGTTAATAGTTGCATATATCTTGTCCATTTTACTGAGTCCTCTGGGATTTAAATGTTCAACTAATCAACACTGCAGACCACTAGGGGGCAATGTGGTTCCATCAGGCAGGTTGGGCATTTTCCACCAAAATCAGTTCTTTGTCAATATTTAAGCCAGAATCGTACAAATTGTCTCTATATGCGTCTTGTGATCAAGCTGGAAACCTGAAAGAAATTGTATACGGTTATCAAACACATTTAATATAGTTTTAATATTCGACTAAAAGTGAGTCTTATGAAGTCTTCTCAGTTCGTATGTAGCCATCTGGTCGGTTTGCTGGTGAAAAGGGGTGTTAAAGTGTCAACTTTCGAGTTATGGTCCAGATAAGATAGTAAGTGTCCCACTTTTCCAAGAGTGAGTTCTTTGTTCGTTAGAGTCTATCCCAATTTTTATTGCAAGTGTCTGTTGCTTATTTTTCACTCCCAAAAGCTCTTAAGAGGGTAGAAGGTGAACGTAAATTAGGCAGTTTCTGTCTCTTTTTCCTTTGTGGAAAGAAAATGAAGATCTGGTTTATATCCACATACGTAAACATCCCCCACAGGAATGTTGGTTTTGTCAAAGTTTGAAAAACTCTTAATCCACACGGCACTGTGACTGCTACAGTGCAGACACCTGTCCATCCTGGGCTCACATTGAGACATCATCCTCTTCTTTCTCCCTACATTCTACGATCTGTTCACAGCTCCCCATAAGTGCCAGTGGTGTTTCACCTAATCCGGTCGTCACCAACACAATCAAAATCTGGATCCAGTTCAGGAAGCAGCACGGCTTACAGAGGGCCTTGACTTTTGCCCCAGTTTTGAACAATCACGCATTTCTCCCATCCCGCTCTGACCCTACATTTCGTGTATGGTCAGATAAGGACCTCAGAACACTTAACGACCTGTATGAAAACGGCGTTTTCACGTCCTTTGCATCTTTGTCAGATAAATACAACCTACCTAACAGCCACTTTTTTCGGTACCTTCAAATGAGAGACTTTATTCAAAAGCATTTCCCATATTTCCCAAACCGCCCTCCTGAAGCCGAAATAGACCAATTACTGTCTCTCGATCTGCGACAAAAGCGACTGATATCTGTCATTTATAAAAAGATTTTTAAAACTGACTCATTCTTCGTCAATTTGTGCCAGGCACGGTTTATTACAGTGGAATGTGCTTCACAGAGCCCATTTCACGAATGCTGAATTAGCAAAAATATATCCAAGTCACAGTGATGCCTGTAACCGCTGTAAACAATCCCCAGCCGACCATATACACATGTTCTGGACGTGCCCGAGGCTAACCAACTTTTGGTCCAATATATTTCAAACTCTCAAACAGGCTCTCAACACAAATCTGGAACCAAACCCCCTGACTGCCCTCTTTGGTCTCCCTCTGTCCAAAAATCTCCCCGTTTCTGCACAGCGTGTCATGGCCTTTACCACCCTGCTTGCCAGGCGTAACATTCTCTTCAAATGGAAACAGGTTTCTCCACCTACTCACAACAATTGGATATGGGAAATTTTACAATGTCTAAAGCTTGAAAAGTTAAGGTTCTCACAGAAGGGATCTTTGACAGCATTTCACAAAACTTGGGACCCACTGCTGGACTATATTAGTAACAGTCTTGATGTTACTCCTGACGATGCCGAGGACGCTTCTTAACAGTTGGAGAGAGAGAATCCCCCCCCCCCTTATGTATTTATTTTCTTCTCCTGTCATTTATCCTTTTAATTATTATTATTATTATTATTTTTTACTTATTATTATTACTTTCTTTCTTTTGATTTTTAATTTTTCACTTATGTTGCTAAGTTAACTAACTAAGTTGTTTTCTGTGACTACATCTGACATGGGTTGTTGGGAGGGATAGCTATGTTGGGGTTCTCTTTTTGTGCCCTTTCTTTTTTCTTCTTTTACTTTGTACTTCATTTTAAAGCAGACGCTTCGACGCAATGGGAAAATGATGTCTTTTTTCTTTCTATACTGTCTGCAAAAACTCAATAAAGAGATTTTGAAAAAAAAAAAAAGGACATTGAATGGCAAAGCACACACACGCACGCACACACGCACACACACACACACAAAAATGGGTCATGTTGCTTTTGTGTTGTACAGCTGACTGACTCTTTTTTGTATTTGCCGAGCTTGCTATCAAACAGGATTTGTGAGTATTACCACCTGTGGAACCTCCCTCTGACTGTGCAAACAATGATACTTGCATGACAGAGTCAGTGTTGAGCGAGAATTTTATCTAGATGTGACGAAAGTATACAAATGTCACGTAAATATCAAACAGTAATTTGACAATTATGACAGAATTTACAGAATGTTGAAATAGTTGAAAAGCAACTTCCTGTTAGACAGACGCAGAACATGTAACATGAGGCCCATGTTATCTTTTAGCAAAGGTGTGCACAGAGGTCTAAAAGGGGCAGTCATACCTGTAAGTCCTGTAATGCAGAACTTCCTTGATGTGAAACAACACCCAGTCAGTCCTCTTCACCTCTCTGACTTTTTCTCTGAAAGGAATATCATGCCATTCCTAAAAACCCTTATAATTTAAAGGTAAGCCAAAAATTGATGTTTTTTTTCCTTCAGATATGAAGTCTGAGACACGATCAGCGTGTGAGCGGGAATTCCTGAGAAACTGGGGAGCCCTTTGTGTGCTGCTGGTGGTTGTGCTCCTCCTGTATAACGACCCATTTCTGATACTATGGTGGCCTCACAGACCTGCAGAGGTGAGATCACACTTCTTTCTCTTGCATGCAACTAATTGGCTGTTTCCTAGATATGTTTGGCTGAAGACATTTTCATTAATTTGTCCCAATTAGACATTTTCTTTCAGTTGTTTCTTTTGATAGTCCTGACTTCTGGCTTTTGCTCACTTCAGCTATGTCTTATCTGTCACTGCAGAGAACCAAGACTGGTGTTTCACCTCTGGATATGGCCACAGATTCCATTGATGACATGTTTGATGGCTGCCAATCTGAAGCCGCCTCTGTGATTGACCAGTTTGGTGTGTTTGAGTGGCATTATAACAGAAACTTCAGTTCTGCCTGGGCTTTTGTGGAAAGATTCGCAAAGAAACCAGTGCACAAGCACCTGAAAGACGACCATGCCATAGCATTGTATATGTTCACACGAGTGGGATACATCCAACTAGATTTCAACAAAGCAGTGAAAACAGGGAAACACAAGTACACCACAGCTGGATTTAAGTTCCACTATTTCTACTTCTACTTGACTGATGCCATTCAGGCTCTGCATAACAATCAGACACTGTGCAGAACCACCTATCACAGGACGAGGAAACAGTTTGACAAAAATGTCATCAACACAAACATGCGTTTTGGTGCTTTCACTTGGGCAGTTTCCAGGAAGCAGACACTTGAGTTCAATGGTAACGTCTCCTGTTTTGAGATCAACACATGCTTTGGAGCTGATATTACATATTACTCCAGCACAAACCAAATAGGACAGGTGCTCATTCCCACCTATGAGGTTTTCAAAATAACAGATGTTCTGACAAATGACCCATGGTGCAGTGTGGTCTATAAACTACAGAGCACCAAAATGCCAAGGACAGACCAAAACTGCAAACTGAGTCAACGGCTCATGAACAATGGCGACGCTATTTGTAGTTTAACAGACATGCATGGAAGCAGTGTTGTGATGTCTCTGTGTGTGATACTGATGATGATAAGTTCTTTCATTCTTGTAAAACGCAAGCAGAGATGCTTTGTGACTGCTGTGCTGGGTGCTCTGCTGGTGCTGATAATTACTGTGTTACTACTGAGTTAGTTTGTAAGCACAGAGGCCTGACGCTGAGATACTGAGAAACTTTATCTTGTTATGTTTGTCACAGAGAAATTGCCAAAATGACATCTGAAATTTACAAGAAAGTACTCTATAAAGCTGTCAATCGCCTCTCTCAACACTCATCTTTTTTTTTTTTTATCCCTGGTTGTACTGCATATTTATTGTATGACAAGTAAAATTCATTAACCATTTAATTTACATTAAAGCTGGTTTGGTACCCTCTTCCTGACAAATTTGGTGACAAAACATACTTTGAAATTGACACATGCTTTGGAACAGACATTTCACTTTATTCTAAGTTTGGAGAGTCAGAAGGAGAAGTCCTGATTCTTCCTGTGCTTTCCTTCTTTATTTTGGATTTATTTGGTAAGACAGTAGGTGATGGTAATTAAAAGATACAGATTTCAATAGAGCAATTTGCTTAAAAAAAAAAAAAGTAGGAGGAGGAAACATCGCCATCTCGTGGCAAATAGTAGGTTATGTTTTTTTTGTCTTGATGGACGTTGTATCCATTGATATTATAAAGGATCTTGAATACAATTAATAATAAAGACAATAACTACAAAAACAGCTAAATTGAGCTAATTTAAATAATTTTGGATTGCTTGATTGCTTGATTGATTTAATTTAAATTATTTTAAATTACACCCAGTGTTAACTTTTTTCCACAAGCGCCATTGAAACTCGACTCTCGAACAGAAAGATGCCTTACTGGTTTCCGCAGAGTCAACAGCTACTTCAGGGAAGATGCTCTGAACAAGTAGTTTCGCTTCGGCTCTTTTACCTCCAGCTCTATGGAGTTTATTTTGTGTCAATAAGTTTAAAGAAGACTTTTATAAGAGCAAGCAAAATATATCAATTCAAAAACTAAATTTAAAAGAGTCAAACAAAAAAAAACAAATTCAAACAAAAAATACATGATTGCAATTAAAAAAAACTGAAATCGTGTAAAATATTTGCCTTCGCCTCCTTCTCAGTTTTGGTTGTTGTCATTTTCTTTGATTATGTTTCCAGCTTTCTCGTTTGCGCTCCCTGACTTTTTGTTTGTGGTTTTGACACAAACGTGCCTGGTGGGTGGGCTTTCGACAGGGGCATTCCTATACCCAGGCTCTGCCCTCGCAGTGACGCAACACCTTCGGCTCTGCTACACTTACTCAGGCAAACTGCTCATTCAGGTGGTTTCGAGTTCCCGAAAAAATGGGAACTCCACCCACTTTGTCGGGAAGCAATCAACTTTGAGCAGCGCCAACGGCCCAGGGTAGAGGCGTGTTCAAGGTAGTGACGTGGTTGAACTGCCACTCAACCCATGGATTGTACACGGAAGCGCTTCATTCAATATCAACATGGAGCAGCGTCAAGCTTTTGACACTGCTGTAGATGCTGTAATGAAAGTGTTCGACGGGGGATTCTCGTTAAAAATCGAGCAAAGAACAGCCCTTGAATAATTTCTTGACAGGAAAGACGTTTTCGCCTTGCTCCCTACTGGCTTTGGTAAGAGTTTATTCTACCAGTTAGCCCCGCTGGTAGCTAAATCATACGTCAGAGGAAAGAGTGGTGTGATTGGCTTAAGCTTAGGCACAGCCTTTTCTGGCCACAACCAGTAGCAACCCGAGGGAGGCGGGTTGACCAGGCCATTTCGAATCGTATTCGTTATAGAGCTTGAAAGTCCCGCCTCCTTGACGTCATTCAACTTCCTCCCCTCGGGACCACGGAAGTGTAATAATTTGACATTCAAGTCAATGACGGAGCCATGACGGAATAAAACTATTTTTTGCGCTTGATGGAATTGAGTCTTGCATTTCACATATGTTGTGTAGGACATTTTTTAATATTTTTTCATACCAGTAGCGTAACAGTTTAGCGGGCATAAGTGCTTCATTGTTAAGTTATTTTTCTGAGCATTTCTCGAACTACAGCATGTAGCGTTTGGCACGGAAAATAAACGTCATCACGTTTGGGCGCGCGGAGGAGTGGAAGAAGAAGAGCAATCATGGCGCTGTCGTTGGCCAGTTTCACTCAGTTTTTCGAGGGCGAACGAAAACTTGTGAGCCGAGGAGAGAACCACTACCAGTCGGGGCACGTGGAGAGCTTCTGCTATGCTGGTGGTGATATGTCTGGCTTCGTCCATGGTGGGAAATATGATCAGTGACGTAGCATATGCGACGCAATGTAGTCTTTTTACCCTAACTTTTTTTTACAACGTTTAACCAGGCACTCCTACGACAAATCGCCAATGTTTTTGCATGAACTCATCCATATTTAACCCCAGAACATCATGCGTGTACTGTAAAAAGGCATATAATGACTGGGAACAGAAGACATCATCCTGCCCATGTCAATAGATCCAGGCATGAGGTCCCATGGGGACGACGGAAGTAGGAAAAAAAAGCAAAAAAGGGGGCGGGACTTTCAAGCTCTATGGTCTTGGTCAGACCAGAATCTCGAAGAGATTTGAAAGTCTATGTTAATCAGGCTAGCATTCCTATTGGCTTATTTGTGTTTGACGGACAGCTAAGCAAGCATACGAAGCAGCTCTGGCCATAGCAGCTACTCTGCTTCTGATTGGTTCTAAAAACGTCAACAACGGCGCGAAGGAATACGATCTCTGAAGAATGGCAAAATGCAGTCCGAGGTAAGGATATGTCTATAGTTTACGATTAAGTTAATTTCAACAATATTTTAACAGTTGTAACTATTACTGATAATATGGGGTTGGCGTTTTTAGAACCAATCAGAAGCAGAGTAGCTGCTGTGGCCAGAGCTGCTTCATACGCTTGCTTGGCTGTCCGTCAAACACAAATAAGCCAATAGGAATGCCCCCGTCGAAAGCCCACCCACCAGGCACGTTTGTGTCAAAACCGCAAACAAAAAGTCAGGGAGCGCAAACGAGAAAGCTGGAGACATAATCGAACAAAACGACAACAACCAAAACTGAGAAGGAGGCGAAGGCAAATATTTTACACGATTTCAGTTTTTTTTTATTGCAATCATGTATTTTTTGTTTGAATTTATTTTTTTTGTTTGACTTTTTTAAATTTAGTTTTTGAATTGTTATATTTTGCTTGCTCTTATAAAAGTCTTCTTTAAACTTATTGACACAAAATAAACTCCATACAGCTCAATGGGTTGGTACCCTCGTCCTGACAAATTTGGTGAAAAAACGTGCTTTGAGATTTACACATGCTTTGGAGCAGACATCTCACTGTATTCTAAGCTTGGAGAATCAGAAAGAGAAGTCCTGATTCCTCCTTATGAGATCTTTAAAGTCACAAAGATGGAAAAGAGATCTGAAGAGAGGAACCTGCCATGTGAGTTTGTTTATAAAGTGAAGAGCACATGGAAACCAGAATCCAATTTAAACTGTGCTCTCTTTACAAAGTAGTGTCACCATCATTTTTATAGAAGACTAATGTTAGGAGACTTATTTGGATATGGACTATGCACATCAGAAGCATACTGTCTGAATAGTTCTTAACAGCATTTTTAATACATAAATTCAATTAGAAATACTTGGCTTGTGCAAATAATATGAAATAATTTGTGTGTTAAGTTACTGTTACTGTATGTGAAGTGTTTGATCAGACTCTAAACTTGTTCAGTGTTCAAGTTTCAAAATGTAAACCCGCATTTAAATTGCTACAGGCGGGAACATCGCCATCTCGTGGCAAATAGTTAGATTTTTTTTGTCTTGATGGATGTCGTATCCGTTGATATTATAAAGTATTTTGAATACAATTAATAATAAAGACAATAACTACAAAAACAGATAAATTGAGCCAATTGAAATAATTTTGGATTGCTTGATTAGAGAACTTCTCCCTCAGTTCCCAACGTATCTTGTTTTCAGGTTTTACTCTCTTTTGTCTTCTTTTTGTATTTTATTTCATGTGCTGAATAAAACTCAAAAAGATCAAATAAAAAATGTGACTTCTTTTTTTGCTTGGTTTTGTTCTTCATCTCAGTAAGGCTCTTCAGGCGCCTCGGGTAAGGCTTCTTGTTATCTCTGACATGTCAGATTGATTTAATTTAAATTATTTCTGACAGCCCAGTGTTAGATAACTGGGTGGCAGTTGGCTACTACTGCGCCAAAGTGATAGGAATTCAAGTTCAGTGGATCAACGGCCCGGGCTTCTACGTGTCCAGAGTGACACTTGCGTTGGACTCTGGAATCCATCAGAAAAAGTGAAATAACAGTAAAATAAATGTGGACAAAATTGATGTCCATGCTTACAACTTTTCCACGATTTCAAGAAAGAAAGCCCTCACAGCTGGACTGTCACAAGCGGCAGAATGATCCATCTTTACCAAATACCCAAAATGTGCTCCAATGAGAGATGTATGAAAATTTGTCAGGGGGATATTTTATGGTAAAAGACGCTGTCCTCCCACAAATGACCCTATGGGTGATGGCAGTATCAAACAAAGAATGCATTTTTGCCGTAACAATGCTATTTTTTGACCACAACCAATAATTTTTTATTTCTAACCCTAAACGATTTATGTTATCCAACGAAGAAGTGACAAGTGTCGTTCTGTTACTCACTCAATGTAACCTAGAGGTGAGAAAGAGTTGTAGTACCTGTAGTATCAACTCACTTTTCCTTGTTGAAAGAGCTACCTGTAACAGCACACACCTGTGTTTTACTCCTGCTTGCTTGTAAGGATGATGATTTAGAGAATGCCCCATGGGTTTAGAACGGTATGAATAAAACAACCTATGAAGTCATTTTAAATGGAGGAATTGTATCAAAAAACACAATATGTTATGTTTTCTTTATACTGTTGTTCCTCTAAATCTTTAGAGAATGACTCATTTGATCTGAAAACTTTCTTAAAAAGTCTCAATATAAAAGGTAGAACTGAATCATCTGCAAACTAACAGCTTCTTGCAATTCAGTACAATCAGGGATGAACGTATAGTCTTCAGAAAAAGTCCCACCCCTGATTGAAATGAGCTGCAGCTGGTAAAAGACACACAGAAGTGCCTGTCTTCACTTCATTAGAGGCAGGACCAGAGTATGAGAACTGAGCTTTTGTAAGACAATAAAAGACATAAATTAGTCCATTTACAGGTTTGAAACCAGCATGAAAATATAGCTGAAACATATTTTATGGTGTTGATGTGTGTGCTTAGGTGAGTAAATAATGATCCCAATGGGATGAAAGTATCTTTCTATTATCAAACTAGATTTCAGCAAAGCAGTGAAAACAGGAAAACACAAGTACACCACAGCTGGATTTAAGTTCCACTATTTCTACTTCTACTTGACTGATGTAATTCAGGCTCTGCATAACAATCAGACACTGTGCAGAACCACCTATCACAGGACGAGGAAACAGTTTGACAAAAATGTCATCAACACAAACATGCGTTTTGGTGGTTTCACCTGGGCAGTTTCCAGGAAGCAGACACTTGAGTTCAATGGTAACGTCTCCTGTTTTGAGATCAACACATGCTTTGGAGCTGATATTACATATTACTCCAGCACAAACCAAATAGGACAGGTGTTCATTCCTACCTATGAGGTTTTCAAAATAACAGATGTTCTGACAAATGACCCATGGTGCAGTGCGGTCTATAAACTACAGAGCACCAAAATGCCAAGGACACACCAAAACTGCAAACTGAGTCAACGGCTCACGAACAATGGCGACGCTATTGGTAGTTTAACAGACATGCATGGAAGCAGTGTTGTGATGTCTCTGTGTGTGATACTGATGATGATAAGTTCTTTCATTCTTATAAAACGCAAGCAGAGATGCTTTGTGACTGCTGTGCTGGATGCTCTGCTGGTGCTGATAATTACTGTGTTACTACTGAGTTAGTTTGTAAGCACAGAGGCCTGACGCTGAGATACTGAGAAACTTTATCTTGTTAAGCTGTCAATCGCCTCTCTCAACATTCATCTTTTTTTTTTTTATCCCTGGTTGTACTGCATATTTATTGTATGACAAGTAAAATCCATTAACCATTTAATTTACATTAAACTGAGCCACCAGCTGTTAGGCACTGGCAAAGATAAAAGTTACATTTGGTTGCTTCACTGAGTTGACTCTTCATGATTTATGCACAGTGACTTTATACCTCTTATTTGAGGTTAACAGCAACTTGCTTGCCACTAGCTTCCTCAGGAAGCTATCAGCAGAAGCCTTCAGAGTAGCAGAAAGTGCATGCGCTGAATACTGGCCACAAGGCAACGTGCAAGAATTATATGATACTCTCAGTTGCTGTGAGGGACCGAGCCGGTCAAACATGAGGACACAGAAATGAGTTTCAAAAAAGAAGGGGTTTATTCCCAAAAAAATAACAAAACTTTAAACAATAGTTTACAGGGCCCTTAAAAGAGGTCAAATGAGGAAACTAAATTCCAAGATAAAAATCAAGATTTTAACATAACCTTAAGCTAACAAACAAAACTGACCAGACACACAAGAAACAAAGGGGACTTAAATGTTGGCTGATAAGACCATGACACACTGAGGAAGAGGGAAGGGAAACATCAACACAAATTTAACTAACGAAAGTAAATAAACGCAGTTAGCTCAAGAATAAACTTAAATACCTAATACCTAAACCAAGTCAACAAAATAAACAAATCACAAAAGCAAAAAAAGAACTAATGCAGAAATTAAAACACTCCATAGTCTTCCCCCCATAGTTGGTATCACCCAATCAATCTGGGATTGGAGTGGAGTGCTTCGTTTCAGCCCAGTCCAAGCAACTGTGTGGCTGCAAGTGTGGCCATCACACACATCCCCCCTCTTTGAAACTGCCGCAAGGACAGCGAGAGAGAAAGTCGGCCGTCACATTTTCCTTCCCAGGGATGTACTGGACCTTAAACCGATATGGTTGCATAGCCAGGTACCACCGTGTATTGGGTATTGGGTATTCTTCCATTAGTGTCCTTCATGCGGTTCAGCCATTGAAGTGCCTTATCGTCAGTCTGCAAGATAAACTCTCTCCTAAGAAGGTAGTATTTGAAGGAATCGAGCGCCCACTTGATAGCCAAAGCTTCCTTCTCCACTGTGGCATAGCACTCTTCTCTGGGTAGTAGTTTGCGACTGATATAGGCTATGGGATGCTGGTCCTCCAATGATCCCTGTAGAAGTACTGCTCCAACACCCCTTTCAGAAGCATCTGTTTGCAGTACAAAATCATTTTCAAAATCTGGAGTATGAAAAACTAGATTCTTACTCAGAAGCCCCTTTCACACTGCGACCCGCTACCTTAGCGGGTCCAAATTGCACCTTCGACCCGCGTCGAGCAATGTGAACGCTTGGCGTGTTAGGTGACCCGTGTCGCCTGAAGCCGAGTTCAGGGGGCGTTGCCTAGTGGCAGAGCGTCACACGAAACACATAAAATGCTGGGCGTGTACAATGACTTAGGCACAAGCCATGCGTCGGAGGTAGGGTTAAATACACCTTGAGGACTCGTTTTTGCAATTGTATATGCAGTTCATGGAGATGTTATTTTACGAGGTGTGGATGGTTACAACATGGGATGCCGCCGAAGAACATATGCGGAGAATACAAGAGCACTATAGTCCCCAAAATGTGGCGGTAAATAACGTCCTCTGCTCGGAGGCTGAGGAGCTCGCGGACCTCTTTGTCTCCCCAGTTGGCCATATTAAAAAATGTCTCGAACTTGATGTTGGCTAAAACACAGTAAAACTTGTCCTCACCTGTCGCTGTTGTTCTGAATCAGCTGTTCATTCTGTCTTTTAAACTCCTCACGTCACGCCACGCCCACGTCTGACCCACGTCGATTGCGTTCACACCAAACTCGGCTCGGCAAAAAGACTAGGGTCCGACGCGGGTCGAAAGGCGAGTCGAGTTGACGCGGCAGTCCGGGTCGGCAGTGTGAACGCAACAGCGGACACGCTAAATTCGCGGATTAAACGAGGGTTATTCGTCAGTGTGAAAGGGGCTAGAGATTGCTGGATGTCTCGAAAGGCTGCAACTGCTTCTGGAGTCCACTGAACCTGGTTCGGACACCGTGAACCAATCAAATCCGTCAAAGCAGCTGCTCTAGCTGAAAAGTTTGCTATAAAGCGATTGTAGAAGCCGGCCATCCCGAGGAAGGATCTCAGCTGTTTTTTAGTCTGTGGAAGAGGAACAGATGCAATAGCTCTGACTTTATCAACTTGTGGCTTTATAACCCCACCTCCAACTGTGAAACCAAGGTACTGTGTCTCCTTCTTGGCCAGGGAACACTTTGCTGGGTTGATCGTAAGGCCAGCCGTTTTCAGTCGGTCTAAAACCGTCCTTAGATGTTTCATATGTTCTTCCCAGGTTCCACTGTAAATGACAATGGCATCAAGATATGCACAGGCATAATCATCAAGACCATACAGTACCTGGTCCATCAGTCTTTGGAGCGTGGCAGGGGCTCCATGTAGACCAAATGGCAGAAGAGTGAACTAAAACAGCCCCCACGACGTGCGGAAAGCTGTTAACTCCCTTGACTCTTCGCTGAGAGCAACCTGCCAATAGCCTTTAGAGAGGTCAATGGTATATAGATATTTGGCTTTTCCCAGACTCTCTCTATAAGTTCATCCATTTGTGGTGTAGGGTATGAATCAAATTTTGAAATAGTTCAGATACCTGAAGTCAATACAAAACCTTATGGTGCCATCTTTCTTGGGAACCAAAACAACTGGATTGCACCACTCACTTTTTGAGGGCCGAATGATTCCCAGGGACAACACGAGGTCCACTTTCTTCTTCAGTGCTGTCAGAAGACGTCCAGGTACCCTGTAACTCATGCGTCTGACTGGCGCCTTCTCTTTCAGGACAATGTTATGTTCCACCAAATTTGTGCGGCCTGGATATTCTTGGAATACATCTGAAGTAATAAGAGTTTTTACCTCATGCCGTTGTTCATCAGCGAGGTGGCTCAGATCCACGTTAGAGGCAGACTGTGATGGTAAGTATTGATCAGTTTCTTCATCCTCTCCCACATGCTGGATGAACAAGACATCTGCTCCTTTTTCAGATCGTGGTACCCACTCTTTAAGCAGATTTACATGCAGCACTCTGATGGATCGTTTGAGCCCCGGGGTGGCAATCTGGTAGGTTGAAGGACCCAACTTCTTCTGCACTTCAAAGGGACCTTACACTTTGCCAGGAGCTTGCTATCATTTGTAGGCAACATTACAAGCACCTTTTGGCCTGGTTCAAAACTTCTTTCCTTTGCTGAACGATCATACCAGGCTTTTTGAGACATTTGTGCATCTGCCATATGCGTTTGAGCTAATGCACTCATTTTTTTCAGTTTCTCCCTCATCTGTAGGACATAGGAAATGACATTAACTGGCTTCTCTCCTTCCTGGGTGTCTTCCCACATCTCCTTTAACAGGTTAAGTGGGCCCCTGACCTCATGACCATATAAGAGTTCAAAAGGGGAGAACCTAGTAGAGGCCTGGGGAACTTCCCTATAAGCAAAAAGGAGGTAGGGCAACCACTGATCCCAGTTAGAGCCCGTTTCATCCACAAACTTGCGGAGCATTTGTTTAAGGTCTGGTTAAAACGCTCCGTTAACCCATCTGTTTGTGGATGATATGGGGTGGTCCTCACTCTCCTAATCCCCAATAGCTTATATACCTGTTTTAATAAAACAGACATAAAATTAGTTCCTTGATCTGTGAGAATTTCACGAGGGAAACCAACTCTTGAAAAGAACTATATCAAAGAGAAGGCCACAGCTTTTGCCTTTATTGTTTTCAATGGAAAGACTTCTGGGTATCTGGTTGCATAATCTGTGACCACCAACATATACCGATATCCTGCATGGCTTTTTTCCAAGGGGCCAACAATGTCCATTCCGAGACGTTCAAATGGTGTGCCTATCACAGGCAGAGGCTGAAGTGGAACTCTGGAGGGGCCTTTAATTGATGTCTTCTGACACAGGGGACAGCTCTTACAGAATTTTGCAACATCTGAACGCAGGCCAGGCCAGAGGAAGTAACGCCTAATACGACTAGTGGCATTTGGTTGCTTCACTGAGTTGACTCTTCATGGTTTATGCACAGTGACTTTATACCTCTTATTTGAGGTTAACAGCAACTTGCTTGCCACTAGCTTCCTCAGGAAGCTATCAGCAGAAGCCTTCAGAGTAGCAGAAAGTGCGCTGAATACTGGCCACAAGGCAATGTGCAAGAATTATATGACACTCTCAGTTGCATTGACAATTAAT
The DNA here is from genome assembly GCF_027942865.1 of Odontesthes bonariensis. Classification (NCBI taxonomy): domain Eukaryota; kingdom Metazoa; phylum Chordata; class Actinopteri; order Atheriniformes; family Atherinopsidae; genus Odontesthes; species Odontesthes bonariensis. The sequence continues at coordinate 29,839,748 of NC_134509.1, read as the reverse complement.
GGTTGACAAATGCAACAGTGTAATATATTTCCTTTCTTTCCTGTCTTTGGAGTAATATTGTTGATCCTTTGAACATCATGTGACAAGTCAGGTGATTTTGAAGGCAATTATACAACACGTGTTAGTTCAGGCAACATACTTTATGAGCTAATATGGTATTGTGTGAAGGTGTGTGTGTGGGGGTGTGTGTGCTTATGTTTGCATAGGCTGGGATTAGTTTGACTGTCCTTCCTCCTTCTGTGTCCTGTGTATTAAAGGCCACATAAGTTGTAGAGAGAAGGGTCCTCTCACTCATTTCATGTGTTTGTTTGTCAGATTCTTGTTTTTTTTTTTCCCCTTTGCTGTGCTGAAAGAATCATAAGAAGCTTCATTTGATCTTAGGGGAAGTGATAAGAATTATTTCTTCTTTTTGGTCCGGTCTTTCATCTGGAAAAACACACCTCAGGTAAACCCTATGATTGTCAGATTAATTCAACATGTATTGGTATTTGCTCGGAGTTTGGAAGAGACATGTAACATAAGGACTGCTTGGGCGGAAGGGTGATAGTTGGATGTTGTTCGATCTTGTGGTGCATGCATTGCTATTCAAAATCAGTATTTCAACATATATGCATAAATCCAAAGTATGACTGAAAAATGATCCATATTGTGAATCTGAAAAAATATTTCAAGAATTAGCACTGATGCAGTGGAAACCGCTTATAGTGGTCACGGATATAGTAATCAACCGCTTATATAGATCAAAAGGCTTGGGACAGAATCATTTCTATACAAATGCTGTTTAAATAATTTGTTTATAGTAATCAAGAAATCCGCTTTTAATGTTCATTTTTGGCCATTTTATGAATGTAAACGTGCAAAAATAATTTTAAAACTACGTGGAGCTATTTTATTTTTTACTCCCTTGATTCCTTTCTGGACGTCTGCTTCTGCCTCGCTAGCTAACGTAACGAGTTGACACCGGGCAGCAAGCGCGCGAATCATGGCTGGAAAAAGGAAGTAATTTTCTCTGAATGAAAAACGTAGTCTCCTCGAGGCGTATGACAAATTACCAAAAACGAGCCAATGAGATGCTGCGGCGAAGCCTGGCATTCCTCAGGTGCTTTTCCCAGGCGCCGTCGTTTTCTTTCTCAGTCGTTAGCATTCATGACTGTCTCTCGTTGCTTAATTAGCGCTGTTGTTTTCTTTCTCCGTCGTTAGCATTCATGACTGTCTCTCGTTGCTTAATTAGACTACACAAGGTAGCCTGAGGAATGCCAAGCTTCGCCGCAGCATCTCGGCTTGCTGCCTGGTGTCAACTCGTTACGTTAGCTAGCGAGGCAGAAGCATAGAGCAGAAGCTGACGTCCAGAAAGGAATCAAGGGAGTAAAAAATAAGATAGCAAAAAAAATAAAATAATACAAATTCGGTTTTAGTAATCAACCGCTTATAGTGTTAAAATTGGCTCTGGACCAACGTGATCACTATAAGCGGTTTCCACTGTACTGACACTTCAGGCCGCCACATACTGCAGTGTGGACTTTTTTAGGAACACAATCAGCATGTACTTTAATGACTTAAGCCCTATTCGGACGGGACTAGTTCAATGGGGGGACGTATGGTAGTGTTGGTTAACCAGACGACGCCAGGGAGAAGAAATGACCAATTCGGACGGGACAAGAAATCCCTGTAATATTCATCTAACATGGGAGGAGTTTTCTTGAATATAAAGCATTCTGCTCCAAAATTATTGTATACAAACGTAGAAGACTTTTTTGTTTGTTTACCTGAATGATAAGTATTACTAAAACGTATTGTACAGTATAACAGAACAGAACATTTATTCATTTTTGACCTTAATGTAAAGTACTGTTCACCAAAGGTTTTGCTCAGGATACTTATTTTACTTGAATGTAAAGTATAGTTTAAAAAAAGGATTGCACAACGAAACTTAAGTGTCATTTTCTATTTTACACCTAATTGTTTCTCTCTTTAAAAGGATGTGACGACATATTCCGTACTTATTACCGAAGGTCGCATTCGCACGGGATTAGTATTACCTATGGTAGATACTCCGGACCGTTTCACAGGAGGTAGAATTCTCGGCAAAGTTTACCGACATACTCCGATATCTTTACTGACATGGCGCGTTCGGACGGGACTAGATTTCCCGGTTATTATTACTTTACCCCAGGTCCCCCCATTAAACTAGTCCCGTCCGAATAGGGCTTTAGATATGAAAGTTTTTAAGTTTTTTGCAGCATGTCTAAACAAAGTTATAAAAGTCAAATCAGATAACTGATTTATGCAGGAAAGTATAAAACTGTATTCACCAAAAAAAGACGTCTTGTGTACAGGATTGTATGCTGATTGGAAATGACAATGAGAGCATTTTTGGCAGCAGTGTTTCTGTTCTCTCTTGGAACCTCTCTTGGAATTGAAAAGGTAACATACACTGGCTGGCAGTTTGCTTTTGACTGACTGTGCACAGATGTCCATGGGAAAAATAATCACTAAAACGTTTATATTTTTTTCACTGTGTCTATTATTTTTGGCAGAACTTTAAACATGACTTAAATGATCCACTCCTGCTGGATATGGCTCCAAACTCAGTTGACGACATGTATACTACTTGTGAAGGTGAAATGCTGAAGAAAGTGATGGCTCCTGGATTTATACAGAATGAAAGAAACAAGGACACAACATTCTCACTGGCCTGGGATGAAGCTGAGAAGAAATGGAATCGTAAACCTGGCAAGAAACCGTCTGGTATTCTGACGAAAGAACAGATCATGGCTATTTATGCTTACACCCTTGACAAACCAAAAATCTATCCTGAATTCAATATTGCGGTTCGAACAAAAAAAAAATGAGTACAAAACAACTTTCAAATATCACGCACTGCACTTTTTTCTCACAAGCGCCATTAAAACTCTCAACTCGCTTAAACCTGAAGCAGAAAGATGCCTTACTGGTTTCCGCAGAGTCGACAGCTACTCCAGGGAAGATGCTCTGAACAAGCAGATTCGCTTCGGCTCTTTTACCTCCAGCTCAATGGATCGGTACCCTCGTCCTGACAAATTTGGTAACAAAACGTGCTTTGAGATTTACACATGTTTTGGAGCAGACATCTCACTGTATTCTAAGCTTGGAGAATCAGAAAGAGAAGTCCTGATTCCTCCTTATGAGATCTTTAGTCACAGATATAGAAAAGAGATCTGAAGAGAGGAACCTGCCATGTGAGTTTGTTTATAAAGTGAAGAGCACAGGGAATTCAGAATCCAATTTAGACTGTGCTCTCTTTACAAAGTAGTGTCACCATCATTTTTATAGAAGACTAATGTTAGGAGATTTATTTGGATATGGACTATGCACATCAGAAGCATACTGTCTGAATAGTTCTTAACAGCATTTTTAATACATAAATTCAATTAGAAATACTTGGCTTGTGCAAATAATATGAAATAATTTGTGTGTTAAGTTACTGTTACTGTATGTGAAGTGTTTGATCAGACTCCAAACTTGTTCAGTGTTCAAGTTTCAAAATGTAAACCCGCATTTAAATTGCTACAGGCGGGAACATCGCCATCTCGTGGCAAATAGTTACGTTGTTTTTGTCTTGATGGATGTCGTATCCATTGATATTATAAAGTATCTTGAATACAATTAATAATAAAGACAATAACTACAAAAACAGCTAAATTGAGCTAATTGAAATAATTTTGGATTGCTTGATTAGCCTAGAGAACTTCTCCCTCAGTTCCCAACGTATCTTGTTTTCAGGTTTTACTCTCTTTTGTCTTCTTTTTGTATTTTATTTCATGTGCTGAATAAAACTCGAAAAGATCAAATAAAAAATGTGACTTCTTTTTTTGCTTGGTTTTGTTCTTCATCTCAGTAAGGCTCTTCAGGCGCCTCGGGTAAGGCTTCTTGTTATCTCTGACATGTCAGATTGATTCAATTTAAATTATTTCTGACAGCCCAGTGTTAGATAACTGGGTGGCAGTTGGCTACTACTGCGCCAAAGTGATAGGAATTCAAGTTCAGTGGATCAACGGCCCGGGCTTCTACGTGTCCAGAGTGACACTTGCGTTGGACTCTGGAATCCATCAGAAAAAGTGAAATAACAGTAAAATAAATGTGGACAAAATTGATGTCCATGCTTACAACTTTTCCACGATTTCAAGAAAGAAAGCCCTCACAGCTGGACTGTCACAAGCGGCAGAATGATCCATCTTTACAAAATACCCAAAATGTGCTCCAATGAGAGATGTATGAAAATTTGTCAGGGGGATATTTTATGGTAAAAGACGCTGTCCTCCTCCCACAAATGACCCTATGGGTGATGGCAGTATCAAACAAAGAATGCATTTTTGCCGTAACAATGCTATTTTTTGACCACAACCAATAATTTTTGATTTCTAATCCTAAATGATTCATGTTATCCAACGAAGAAGTGACAAGTGTCGTTCTGTTACTCACTCAATGTAACCTAGAGGTGAGAAAGAGTTGTAGTACCTGTAGTATCAACTCACTTTTCCTTGTTGAAAGAGCTACCTGTAACAGCACACACCTGTGTTTTACTCCTGCTTGCTTGTAAGGATGATGATTTAGAGAATGCCCCTATGGGTTTAGAACGGTATGAATAAAACAACCTATGAAGTCATTTTAAATGGAGGACTTGTATAAAAAAAACACAATATGTTATGTTTTCTTTATACTGTTGTTCCTCTAAATCTTTAGAGAATGACTCATTTGATCTGAAAACTTTCTTAAGAAGTCTCAATATAAAAGGTAGAACTGAATCATCTGCAAACTAACAGCTTCTTGCAATTCAGTACAATCAGGGATGAACGTATAGTCTTCAGAAAAAGTCCCACCCCTGATTGAAATGAGCTGCAGCTGGTAAAAGACACACAGAAGTGCCTGTCTTCACTTCATTAGAGGCAGGACCAGAGTATGAGAACTGAGCTTTTGTAAGACAATAAAAGACATAAATTAGTCCATTTACAGGTTTGAAATCAGAATGGAAATATAGCTGAAACATATTTTATGGTGTTGATGTGTGTGATTAGGTGAGTAAATAATGATCCCAATGGGATGAAAGTATCTAAAAACATATAATTGTCTAACAAGTAATTTCTGTGCATTTATCAAAAGAGTACTTTTGTGTGCAGGATTGTGTGCTGAATGAAGATGGCGAACATGGCTGTTTGGCCAGTAGTTCTGATGATGTTTGGAGCCTCCATGGGATATGCAAAGGTAATATGAGTTGAGTTGAAGCTTTCTTACAGCAAACTCTGTACAGATATCAGTATGTAACATAATAACCAGAAGTTTATTTCCTTTCTCTGCTTCTACCTTTCATTATTTGCATTACTTTTGGCAGAACTTTATTCCCCTGGATATGGCCCTAAACTCTGTTGATGACATGTACGCTGGTTGTAAAGACAAGATGGAGAAAAAAGTGAAGACTGAGTTTCTGCTGAATGAGCGAAACTCAGACAAAAATTTCACATGGGCTTGGAATGATGCAGAGAAGTACTACAACAAGAAATGGAATCGTAAACATGGCAAGAAACCGTCTGGTACTCTGAGGAAAGAACAGATCATGGCTATTTATGTTTACACCCTTGACAAACCAGAAATCTATCCAGAATTCAATATTGCGGTTCGAACTCAAAGATATGAATACAAGACAACGTTCAAATATCACACACTGCACTTTTTCCTCACAGATGCCGTTCAGACTCTCAACTCGCGTAAACCTCGAGCAGATAGATGCCTTACTGGTTTCCGCCGAGTCAACAGCTACTTCAGGGAAGACGCTCTGAACAAGCAGATTCGCTTCGGCTCTTTTACCTCCAGCTCAATGGGTTGGTACCCTCGTCCTGACAAATTTGGTGAAAAAACGTGCTTTGAGATTTACACATGCTTTGGAGCAGACATCTCACTGTACTCTAAGCTTGGAGAATCAGAAAGAGAAGTCCTGATTCCTCCTTATGAGATCTTTAAAGTCACAAAGATGGAAAAGAGATCTGAAGAGAGGAACCTGCCATGTGAGTTTGTTTATAAAGTGCAGAGCACAGGGAAAATGCTTTCAAATTTAAACTGTTTTCTATTCTAAAATAAGCAGTCCTACACACCTTTCACTCCATTTTATCTTAATATTGATCAGATGAATTTTGATTATTTTTAATTCGGCATGACAAGTTATTGACTTTTCCCTAGATGAACACACGGTAGGCAAGTTTAGTTCAATATAGCACATGTTAAAGAATTTTTATTGAGCAAATCTACATCCATTATTTGAAGGGTAGGTGTCACAACATATGTTTTCCTGTTTGTTCCTGACTGTATAGTTGCTATAAAACTGAATGACTTGACTCGGTGGAGCTTATTGGGACCTGCTGATTACATGATGTCACTGGGCAGATGGTTCATGCTCAAATCACTGACTCAGGAATGAGCACTTAAATAAATCAAATAAAGAAGATGCCACAGATTTATTTATTTTTTCCTGATATTATTCATACTTTTTATTCAGTTTAGGGTGGCAACAAGAAAAATAGGGCTACACAGTGGTGTGGTGTATGGCCCTGTTGCCTCACAGCAAGCACATTCCCAGTTTGAATCCAAGCTGGGGCCTGTGTGGAGTTTGCATGGTCCCCCTTTGCCCCCCCCCTTGGGTTCTCTCTGGATGGTTTAAATTGACCCTAGGAATGTGAGTGTGCAAGGTGTCTGTGTGGCTCTGTGATGGATAATTGCTTTACCATTACCATCAATTCCACCTCAGATCATCTCCGAGGTACTGAGTCCCATCACACTGGACATCGAATGTTCAGACTTTCCCTATTTAATTTTCTATAATTTCCAACAGGCAAACTGGGGACAAAACATTGATGCAGATCATGGAATTGGAGCCTTAAGTTCAATTAAAACCTCTACAGGATAAAGTACTGTAAACAGATTCACACGATTTTGGAAAGTCCTCTGCTAAAACTGAACATGGAACGTAAAAACATAGAGTTCAAAAGTTGAACGTAATACAACCAGAGTTACAAACATTAGCACTTCCTTTTATCAAGATGAAAAACTGTCTTATTTGGTTTGTTGTGAGAGAGCAAGTGAGATGTGAAGCACTGCTGTTTATAAAGTGTCCGCTGCACAACCGCTGATGACTTTGCATGCAAATCATCATCACATGCACGTCTGTCGCGCATCAACAGGTAATCATAACACTTTATAAAAGACCGAGCAGGCTGTTTACGATCAAATTGTTTACCAAACTTGTGAAAAATATTCATAGCTATCAACAGTGACAAGTAGTATAAAAGAATAAAACAGTGGTTTAAATCCAGTCTCACTGTACAAAAATCAGAACATACCAATACATATTACATATATATTATATTACATTACATATATATTGGCATTGCTTTTAAAAAGAGATGATTATACCTAAAGCCCCCTGAGACAAATGAGTTTTCCACTCCTGTGGAGGTGGAGGAGGGGCTGTATAAAGCCACTTGCTAATGCTAAGCCCATGGAAATGACCATGGCATTATTAAAATCTACTGGGCTGATGCAACACTGCAATGGAATAACAGCCACATATGAAAATAAATTAATGGTCATGAAAATCATGATCAGCAGAATTATTTTAAAGGCTCTTATCTTCACCGCATTCCTCTTCCTCCTCTTGACTTTTTCCCCTGGTCCTGAGTGTTTCAGAGCCCTGGCAACGGTAATGCAGCAGAAGAGCATTACAAGGAGGAAGAACACATTTTGGATGAAAAATCCATAAAGATACAATGAATTTGAAAAAGTGTGCTTATGATAGGTACATGAGACCAAGGTAATCAACCCTGCAACACAGCAAGAGGCCACTTTGTACCTCAGGTGTTTATACTGGAGAAAAATCACAGGGTGGACAACCCCAACATAACACTCAACACAGATGCAACACTGGAAGAGTGGACTGTGGAGGGGGGCGTGGTGCATCAGGTGCAGAGGAGAGGTGGAGAGGTGGGAAGAGCTCAGAGGACAGTGGGAGGGGAGATGATTGGCACACCTGTACATCGTCGGCTAATCATTCTCCCCTTTATCAGTAGCGTGCTGGTCCAGGCAGAGGGGGAGATGACGGGATCGAGACCCAGAGTCAGAGACGGAAGGACGAATGAACGAACCGAGCACACGGAGAAGCTGGAGTTCATCTTCTGCCGTTCTGGCTATTAACCTCGATCAATAATAAATAAACAAGTATAAGTCCACCACGGTCTCTGCTCATGTGTTGGGTGAACCCACGGTAGCAACGGAATTGTTACATGGACGAGCTGTATAAAAAAGGCCAAGTGAAAAGATAAACACTTGAAAACAGAGAATTGATTTTTGTTTTACATAAACAATGTAGAAAAAGCTGCACAAGGAGAAAAGAATCTCTGACATTGCCACGTTCAGAGAAAAGAAGTCCGCTGCCAAAGTCTCTCTGAGTCCTCTTAAAATCAGCCAAATGACGTAACCATTCAAAGGAAGACTCACAATGCTGTTAACTGTAGCTGAGATTATGGATAAAGTTGTATCATGATATTGAATCATTTCAGTGGGGCTTGAAGAACCGTTCTCTGCAACAGTGGTGTTCATTTTGCGTCTGTAATACAAAAGAGACAAAGATCCGAATCTGAAATTTATGGTTAATACAATGCAGATAAAGCACTATATAATTGAAATGCCATACCTTTAATCTGAAACACAATCCTGAATATCCACCTGTTGGTGAAATATGGAGCTCCGGTCAATCAGCAAAGAAGAGAAAATTCTAACTTCTGTGTTAACACCTTGACAAGCTGTATTTAAAGCTGTCTGTGATTCAGTGTTAAGATGGAGTCAGTATCTATCACACCTCTCTCTCTTTGGCTCAGCCCCTGCTCTGTCCTCCTGCCTCAAACCTGATCCCATGTATCCTACCACTGTATGTGTCATGACTTTCATGTCGACAGCCACCTAATTGCCATTCAGGACTTGCAAGTGGAGACTCAGACGCCATCCTGCATCCCACTGTGCTTCAGCCTCAATGCAATGGAACAAAATGTTATAAATAAATCTGTCTCTTCCAGTTCAACCTGGCTCACTGTTGGCACAATCAAATACACTGCAAAATGTGTAAGTAGAATAAAAAGGCTGCAAGAGGGTAATTTCGTGGAGTCAAAAATGTTAATGTTAAAAACATATTTTCTATTCCTATTATCACACACACCTCTGGCGATACTAGCTAAATTTCCAGGGAAAATTTTTGTGGACATTTAGTAATACACATACTCATATCTGCATCTGTAGTGATCTAATATCAAATCACTTATAAATAAAATAGATAATGTAATTATAAAGAAAAGCATATACAAAATGTGACCTCTGATCTATGATATTAATATGGGTTTAAATGTTTAATTCCTGTCAGCTTTTTTGACTCAATACTATTACCAAACCTGCTTTTACTGAACGAGGACTGGGCATTTCTTATACAAATTATTCTAATCTCTTGGTTAGACAGTTTACGATCTCTCTGTGTAGGGGGCTGACACAGTCCAGCTTTACTCCATTATAATTAGCTAAAAATCCAGCTGCAGAACTTGTAGACGGTTGAAAACATTTTTGGCTAATTCTGGTTTATTTGCAGGTTACCAGTGCATTTTTAAAGTTTATTATTTGTTATAAGAAGCCCTTGTGGCTGAAATCAACAAGATAAACCCCTTTCCCCCAAGAAAAGATGGGAAATATCTTAAAACCTAAGTATTGTAATGGATGATTGTTTGATTCTGCTCCTGATGAGTCCCATTCATTTTCAATAGGAAACAGCTGGTGTTGCTGGTGTCCGGTTGATGTATGTCCAAAAACATAACTTTTCAGGAAATTAAACAAAACCCCATCAATTCTAAAATGAATAAGAACTGTGTTGTCAAAGTTTGTATTTAATCTTTATATATGATCACGTACTTGGATGAATTAATATATTGGTAAAGTATTGCCAAAATCAAGCTAAAACAAAGTTGAAAAGTTTTTAACTAAGTTACATAAGTTTGTGACAGTTTGACAGCAGTCAAACTTTCCCAGGTTTGCCTGCACTCCATTTTGTTTCTACCTGTCTCAGGCCTCATAATATTATTTATATATTCATTTTAAAAAAGTTTAATAACTCAAATGAGGTGCTCTTTATTTAAGAAAACATTGTAGCCCCTGCAGAGCAATTGGCTTCATACTATTTTTGTGTATTCTATGTACACAACTGAATAAATTAAGAAATAGTGAAGGAAAAAAAAAAATGGAAATGGTGTTAAATATGAAACACTTTTAAGGAAAATACTTATCTGTTTAGTTAAAAAGCCCCAAGTTGGAGGTTGGGTGGAAATGCAATGTTTTGTGAACAGTTTAAGAATCCTGAGGAATAACAAGATAAGTCACAAGCTTCCTTTAATAGTTTTCATTACCTGTGGGACCACAGAAAAATGTAAATAGTTACCAACAGAATAGATTTTTGTAGTTTTCATGTTATATTTGATGCATTTGTCAGGTCATTCTTGGATTGTCCTTTACTGTTTTTTATGTAGCTATGCATTTCTTTTCCATTCCTTTTTTTGTATACATGCAATGCCTCCAACATTTATGAGTTTGCATACAGGGCTGTGGCTATGCTGTGTTCTGTAGCAAAACAAAACATGTAAAGTAGTTTTGCGCCTTTCGGTCATTTGCCTTCCAAATCATGGGACAGAAAAAAAAAAGTCTTTCCTATCAGTCATTATAGAAGTTGCTGTAAATAACACTTTAGGCAAAAGGGACAAGAAGAGCTCCAGCAAATTCATTTGTATTCAACAACCACGCTACATAATTTTTTGGAGTAATCATGTTTGAGTGCATTTGTATAATAGCTGAGAGTAACTTTGCCAATTACTAAATTCGATAATGTTATCTCGATATCACAAGTTAATCATACTGTTATAGATAACGAAGCTTGTTTTCATTTGATAAAAAGTTGATACATCTTATTTTGTCGAGAAATCAGCAAAGAGTAACCTGCGATCATGAGAAAACTAACTTGGTTTTCTCAATCACGAGATGATTATGGTTTGGCTTGAATATAAGTGTTTTTTAAGTTAACAACTATTTCCATTGTTTACTAATGTTAAAGCAGTTGGGGAAGACCTTTAGCATGTGTGACTGTGTTGCTGCACTTTTAGTAAATGTATGCTCCGGAGCACCAACAGTGGCATCTGTGGGCATAGATAACTTTGACCAACTCTGCTTCAGTCAGTAGCTGCACTTCAGATGACCCCACTGTTTAGACTTCACAAACAAAATATAATAATCTGTCATCTCAAGAACACAGTCCCTGCTATCTCATGATAATGACATAATTAACCCATTATCACTGGAAAACTAGCTTGGTTATCGTCAGATAATTAACTTGTAATCTCGAGAAATTTCAAATTTCCAGTTCCCATTGGGTGACCCTGAATTGCTCCGCCATGACCCTGAAATGGATTAAGCAGCTATAAAAAATGGATGGCTAGATGGACACCAACAAGGAGTTTATATTTAAATTCGGTTTTTGAAATCCATCGTGCTTCAGATAGGAAGACAGTGTACTCTGACAGAACAGTCACATTGTAGTCACATAATTCATTATTATTTCTTTCACACAAACAATTTTGATCTTTTATGTTAGAATTCAGAGGGAGAAATGAATAAAAGATAATTGTCACTACTTATGAACTAACATGTGATGATGAACAGACACAGAAAGACACTGGACCAACCCCACTGGCTGGGTGTGGTCAGACATAAAGGCTTTAATTAGAAGGATCTGAAAACTGCTTTACCTTGGTGTGAAGCTTTTCTTTTAAACAAAATTTACACATGCCCGAGTACAATACGATCATGTTTCTTGATTGACCGACAATGTTTACTCAAGCATTCAATATATTATTACACGGATAATGTTTTATGGGTGTATATATGTGAGATTATAGGAAAGATATTCATCACTGAATGAAAAAAGTGCAGTATATTGTGACAAATAAGGCAAAAACATTGAGACGTGTAGTGATTTAACACCTTACTTCCTGAATCTGGAGCTTTCATCATATTTAGAGAATGCATTCACTTTTCTTCACTGGTTTACTCCATTGTAGCGTTACCGGGTATTTATATACCTATTAAATATAAGGATTTATGAGATGTTCTTACAGTCTCAAATAAACCTTACCTCGAATTCAGGGGCACCACCAACCTAGGTTTTGACTTAGTTTTAAGTCACAGTCAGGTAGGAAAACTGTTCGAAATCTTACGATCCTGGTGTTAAATTAATATTCAATTAATAATCAGTCTCATATCTCGCTACTTTCGTGAAGTTCTCGTTTGGTTGGACAGACATTACGTAAAGAAAGCATACGACACAATCTGTGATTATAACATATATATAGATATATGAGCTGTTTATTACAATGATATGATCTTAGACATGAACCTTTAAACAAACAGGAGATGCATGGAATATGGGTGATTATATAAAACACTTAGTGAATATAAAATAAAATATGGGGAATGGGGAGATACTGGATTTATTCAAATAGTTTGGGTTGGCTGACTATTTGAATCTAAATACTGTACTGACATTTCGGATTAATTTATCATTCTGTGAAAGCCTCGAGACATCCATCAAACCCACTTTAAGGTGAAAACGGGTCGGTCTTACTGTGCTGAAGTTCTGTTCAGTCGGTTCGGACCAAGGCAGCGGCCACGCGGGGTCCGAGGGGACTTCTCTTCCGCTCTCTGGGCCTTCCTGGCTGTGGTGGCTGACCTTTTTAGCTTCTCAGTTGCTTCTTTCACCGGGAAACGGGGACGATGATGTCGAGGGCTTTACTGTGGGATGATCAAATCCATCGTTGTGTCAGAGTTGGTCCGTTGCTGCTTTCTCTGATGAAGTGAACTTAAGTTCACAGAAGATTAATAAAAGGTTGCTTGGAGTTGGCTTTCTTGGTAGGAAAAGGTGATGATGGCGTGAAACAGCGGAGGTTAGGACGTGCGACGTAGAAAGACGTGGATGGCGAGGGACGAACACAAACACATAAAACGTGCATCTTCAGAGTATTTCAATCTGTTTCTTTGTTCGGATCTTTCTTTCTCGTCTCCGGGGTCTCACTGGGTTCTGGAGGGTCTCCTCCGGTCGTCCGCTGCATCGTTATCCACACGTCCTTCCGCTCTCTCCTGAGATTATGGGAAAACTCCCAAACTCCGGCGAGCTCTTCTCTTCTGCTTAAACCATCTCTAAAAGTCTCTGAGCAGCTGTTCTCTGCTCAAATCTCCTTCTGAAACTCTGGGTTGGAACCCTTCTGGAACAAGAGCCAGAGCACAAGAGGGCAGACGCCTGAAGCGAGCCAGCAAACGAGAGAACTAGCGAGAGACAGAGCCAGGGCACAAGGACGCGTGTGTTTTCCGCTGTTCCGGGTTTTGACTCTCGGAGGCGGGGCTTACACTACTTTTTCAGCCAATGACATGCTTGAACTGTGTGCATGTCTGTGTAAGGTGATCTGTGCTAGGGGGATTTCTGGATGAGACAAAGAACTCTGTGTTTCTCCATTACTCCCATCTCAGAACATTTGTCTCGGTGATTCTGAAAACACCACATCTTGTTAAGATATGCAGATTAAAGATATAACATAGACTTGTAATATAAAGACATCAAAATAACACACATGATAAAGACAATTATGACTTTCAAAATTCAGATGAATATCTATGAAATCGTGACAAATGAATAGTGAATTACACAATGCTAATTTCTGTGTTAACAATGGGGACACTAAACAAATACCAAATAGATACCGAAGGGACATCGTTAGAAGTTAAATTGTTGCATATACATTGTCCATTTTACTGAGTCCTTTGGGATTTAAATGTTCAACTAATCAACACTGCAGACCACTAGGGGGCAATGTGGTTCCATCAGGCAGGTTGGGCATTTTCCACCAAAATCAGTTCTTTGTCAATATTTAAGCCAGAATCGTACAAATTGTCTCTATATGCGTCTTGTGATCAAGCTGGAAACCTGAAAGAAATTGTACACGGTTATCAAACACATTTAATATAGTTTTAAGATTTGACTAAAAGTGAGTCTTCTCAGTTCATGTGTAGCCATCTGGTCGGTCTGATCTGTTAAAGTGTCAACTTTCGAGTTATGGTCTAGATAAGATAGTAAGTCTCCCACTTTTCCAAGAGTGAGTTCGACTCCCCAAAAGCTCTTAAGGGTGTTGTAAATTAGGCAGTTTCTGTCTCTTTTTCCTTTGTGGAAAGAAAATGAAGATCTGGTTTATATCCACATACGTAAACATCCCCCACAGGAATGTTGGTTTTGTCAAAGTTTGAAAAACTCTTAATCCACACGGCACTGTGACTGCTACATTCCCCCATTCGAATCGGATCTGAACTCGTGGCTGATCCGAATCGCAGGTGAAGAAGTCCAGTGTGTCCGAGTCTGGTGGTTGCTAGGACTCTCAAGAGGGTTATGGTGGGTGTCTCGAGACAGCCTAATACAATTCTGACACAACAATGGCTATAAACGTACAATGGCTATAAACGTAATTTTGTTAAGCTTACTTAACCTACGTAGTAAATGTCTAATAGCTAAAGATAATGTTCATAAGTAAAGGTTTCTAAGCCTATATAATTTCAAATGGAAAATCCTAGTAAAAGCATGCAGATTTCTTTTGGAAAAAGATCAATGTTAGGGGAGAATTTTACTCATTGTTAGAGTCATGATCTAGGATGTGGTATTTCTTAATAGTTAGGAGATGAGCACGTTTACTACCTGAGTGTGAGCATATTCGCAGGACTTATACGAACAGTGATGTGTAACATATTTGTCGCGGCGGCGGTCCTGGACAGGGCTTCACTGTACAGCAGTAACGAGTGATATTCTAACTAAAGGATCCATGGTGAAAGCTGTTGTCAGCATTTCACTGCTAATTTTGCTTTTAATTCAGTTATAGACCAGTTTCCCCCATTTGTAGATGTCACATGGGTGAAATAAGGTAAGTTGAGTGTGTCACCAGATGATGATAGACTTGAAAATTGAAGTTTTGAACACTGAGGTGTCCTGGATTCAATCTTGAGGCATCATGATACTACGGAGTAGTTTTATCGTGATTAGGTAAGTGATATTTTGAGGGTAAGCTTCTTTGCTTCCTTTAAGAGTTAGCTATGGTTAAAGGTTTGGTATTCGGGGTTACTAGAATGTTTGTTGGAGTGTATGGTCCTACCTCCAGGAACAGGCTAGCATTTCTAAGTCTCTGTTAGCACGGTTGGGTTCTGAACTTTTTCTTTTCTTTTAGTAGCACACTTTTCAGGCTATCAATATCGTCTTGACTGATGGCACTTATTTCACTAGACCATTGCTGAGATTTGATGTGGTCCTTGTTGATGACTCTGCTCATCTCAGTTGTTTTCTGATCTGGTGATGGTTGTGACCATGCAGTGTGTGATGGTTTATAGCGAGACCGAAGTCTATAATTGCAGTTGCGGTTTTGAGCAGATTGCTGGTCATGTCGATTTTGAAAAGACATGTCTTTTTGCGGGTTTGAATGAACACTGTGGTTTTCACTGTGGCAGTGAGTTGGGTCATGGCTGGGCCATGAGGGTTTGGAATAGTTGTGTTTGGAGCCTTTCTTAGGCCGTTGAGAATGTGGCCAGTGGGGGGACCTCTGCTGGAGGTCTGCCACTTTGTCCCACTTCTAACTCTGGGGACCAAGAACCAGGGTTCTGGGTCTGTGTGGTGATGGGTTCTGGCTGTTTAGCTTGTCTATGTTTTTGGAAACCTAGACTGGCCCATTCACGTAGCTGCTGAATGGTAGCAGTGTGAGGGTTAGCTATAACTCCTAAGTGATAGCTGGTAGTTGGATGGAGGTTTTGAAGGAAAAGAGTTTTGAAACTCATGTCTTCTTCCATTCCTACCTTGTTGCTGAAACCAAAATAAGCTTTGAGGAGGCGGTAATAATACTGCTGAGGCAGCTCATTCCGTCCTTGTTTAACCATCATGGCAGCGGTTAAGCCAGATGGGGTCAGCTCGTCTGAAAACTCGCGTTCGAGTGCTTGGCAGAGGAGTGTATAGTCGTTCCGGATGTAATCGGGTTGACGTTCAATGAATCTACTGACTTCGCGGCTAGATGTAACCTTAATCAAGTAGAATTTGTTGTTAACTGATGCGTTTGGAAACCTTCGCAGGAAGAAATCAATGTCGTCCAAATATGCTCGGGTGTCATGTGGCGTCCCAAGAGTCGGTTCGAATCTGGGCACATGGCGAGCAATTTTGTCAAGCTCTTCGTCAGAAGGAGCTTGTGGAACGTGGGGTCCTAAAGTAGGAAATGGTTGATCCGGTTTACCTGGATCATAAACGATCTTTTCAGATCTGAAAGAATTTGTTGTCGTTGAAGACGGGGGTGAAACAATTGAGCTCTTGTAGGCTGTTTTCACTTCAGGAAAAGGGTTCCCTCTGTCTTCCTGGGGGAAGCCATGTGTTTCTTGTTCATGTCCCGTCTCCAAAGACTGACGTAGGTCTATCTCAACACCTTCTGGTTTATCTGATAGGTGTTCCTGCTGTGGATGAGCGGCGTTTTGCTCATCCTTAGCTTTGCTTAGCTGTTCTGTCAACAGCTGCATTTGTTCCTTTTCAACATTAAGATGCTTGTCATCAGTTAGCACTTTGACTGTTAAATCCTGCACTTTCTGCAGAACCATGTGTAGAGATTGCTGGGACTGTTTTTGTGCTTGGTCCACCTTCTTCAGTTGGACTTGGGTTGAAATCAACTCTTGTTGGCAGTTTTGAAGTAGCTGTTCAAGCTTTTTGTTGTTTTCATTGAGTTGAATAATTTGTTGGTTTGAGTTTTCAACCTGTGTTGTTAACTCTGTTACTTGGGCATTAGCTTGGCTGGATGCCCTCTCAGTGGCTTTAAGTTGGCGTTGGAGGAATTTGGTTTCCTCCTGAAACTGTGGCTTTTTCTGTGACCGAGTTTTAAGTTTGTCAGCGGCTTGTTCCATCACTTGGTGTGCATGTTTAACGAACACCACAGCTAGACTACTTAACATTTTGGTCAGAGATTCTTCTTTGGGCTTTTTAGCTTTTGTCTCAGCCGATGGCTTTAAACTGATTGGCTCTGTTTCAGGTGTTTTAATGCATCTTTTCTTTAAGGCATAACCCAGTATCAACTGTTTTGTTAAGTCCATCATCTTGTTTTTCACTTGTCTCAGAAAGGGTTCTTTCTGAAAATAAGTTTGAGTTTGGAACAAGGGAAAATAGTTGGGTTAATGTGAAGGTAGTTGGGAATAAGGATTGTTCTCCTGAAATTAATTTCTTCCTTTTGAATTTGTTCACTTGAGAAACAAATAAGGAAGGATGTTAAAATAAACACGACTGTGTTATTTTACTCAAAACTGGAAGAAATGCATTTAATTTAGAAGCTTATCATTAACCGTTATGGTAAAAAGAGGGAAAACATTAATGCTAACACAAAAGGGAACATACAAGCTCTGGGCTGTTGTTTTCTTTAAGCCTTAGTGTCTTATAATCAGTTCCTGTTAAGGTAATCTGATTTGGTGAAAGACACACATTTGAGATTAATTAGCTTCAATTAATGTTTCCAAATAACAAGGTTGGTATTGTTTATGTCAAACAATTGATTCAAATGCATTAAAGAATATTCAAATAAAGCTGGTATTCGTTAGTACCAAGCAAAATGATCAGCTTTCTTTGTGATCCTATTTAATGTGATCCTGAGCGCTCACATGTCAAAAAACTTCAAGTGGGCGGGTTTGAGAGAAGGGAGTGAGGAGTTGACGTCACTGGTGACGATTTCTAGCACCGCCCACCAATAGTCCTTCAAGGACTCAGTGAATTCGCCTCATTTCCATGGGGAATGAAAGGGTTAACGTCTCTCACAGACAGTGCACAAGCGATGTTGTAGTTTGCCCACAAACTTTTAAACACTGCCTTGCAAAGCTCACAATGCTTGAGACACGGCGGCCTCAGTTCAGAATGCTTCTAAAAGTCACCAACTTTGATAATAACAACGAATAGAGTCACCAACTCAATTTTTCTGCAGCAAAATTGGTCTGTCCACTACTGCTGTATATTATTTTAGTTAGGGCTTGTAAGCATTTTAAAAATAAACACACCCTCAGTTTTTTCTTTCAACTGGGTTCAACAGACACGGCGTTCCGGTCGTTTATTTAATAATACAAAAACAATTGACTGTTTAAGTCATTCATGCGATCACGTTTTGTGACCGTGTGTATTTTAGTTATTTATTTTATTCATTTATTTTATCAGGAGCGACGGCTCTGACTCATTCAGTTAAGCTCAGCAGCTTTAACTTTCAATAAGTAATCTGTATTACTTTATTTTAGGCGTCACAACGCTCCGTTAAACAACGTTTAAACTCGCTCCCCCACTTCATGGGGTTTCTATATAGCACCTTGATGCTTTTTTTATGTCCGGCTGCAAGATTACAGCGGATCAAAACTCCTGTGTTTGAGGAGGCTCTGAGTTGACTAAATTCGCCGGGACTCGCGGCTGAATTTGTGATACTCATAAAAAAAAAAAATCAAATCAACCGTGTTGGAAACTCGCAACTACGGCCAGGCCTTTAAATTCAGCGTTCTTGCGCTGTGCATGCAATCTTTATTCTGGGAGGAAACAGCGACAGCTGGGCTGCTGGGTGCTCTTCTGCGGTGTGCAATTAATATTGCGCACCCACGGATTTGGAGAGTTATCATGCGTCCACGATTACTCTGATAAAGTGCTTTTAGTCATTCTAAGTTTATAAAGACAGACACAGCCACTGCTTGCATTGCTCACACACAGATAATGAACCAGCCAATATCATGTTTATGCTTTCCTTCACGTAAGTCAGTCTACCGTAAAACGCCTCACACGGGGCACCAAAAATATGTAGCGTTACCGGGTATTTATATACCTATTAAATATAAGGATTTATGAGATGTTCTTACAGTCTCAAATAAACCTTACCTCGAATTCAGGGGCACCACCAACCTAGGTTTTGACTTAGTTTTAAGTCACAGTCAGGTAGGAAAACTGTTCGAAATCTTACGATCCTGGTGTTAAATTAATATTCAATTAATAATCAGTCTCATATCTCGCTACTTTCGTGAAGTTCTCGTTTGGTTGGACAGACATTACGTAAAGAAAGCATACGACACAATCTGTGATTATAACATATATATAGATATATGAGCTGTTTATTACAATGATATGATCTTAGACATGAACCTTTAAACAAACAGGAGATGCATTGAATATGGGTGATTATATAAAACACTTAGTGAATATAAAATAAAATATGGGGAATGGGGAGATACTGGATTTATTCAAATAGTTTGGGTTGGCTGACTATTTGAATCTAAATACTGTACTGACATTTCGGATTAATTTATCATTCTGTGAAAGCCTCGAGACATCCATCAAACCCACTTTAAGGTGAAAACGGGTCGGTCTTACTGTGCTGAAGTTCTGTTCAGTCGGTTCGGACCAAGGCAGCGGCCACGCGGGGTCCGAGGGGACTTCTCTTCCGCTCTCTGGGCCTTCCTGGCTGTGGTGGCTGACCTTTTTAGCTTCTCAGTTGCTTCTTTCACCGGGAAACGGGGACGATGATGTCGAGGGCTTTACTGTGGGATGATCAAATCCATCGTTGTGTCAGAGTTGGTCCGTTGCTGCTTTCTCTGATGAAGTGAACTTAAGTTCACAGAAGATTAATAAAAGGTTGCTTGGAGTTGGCTTTCTTGGTAGGAAAAGGTGATGATGGCGTGAAACAGCGGAGGTTAGGACGTGCGACGTAGAAAGACGTGGATGGCGAGGGACGAACACAAACACATAAAACGTGCATCTTCAGAGTATTTCAATCTGTTTCTTTGTTCGGATCTTTCTTTCTCGTCTCCGGGGTCTCACTGGGTTCTGGAGGGTCTCCTCCGGTCGTCCGCTGCATCGTTATCCACACGTCCTTCCGCTCTCTCCTGAGATTATGGGAAAACTCCCAAACTCCGGCGAGCTCTTCTCTTCTGCTTAAACCATCTCTAAAAGTCTCTGAGCAGCTGTTCTCTGCTCAAATCTCCTTCTGAAACTCTGGGTTGGAACCCTTCTGGAACAAGAGCCAGAGCACAAGAGGGCAGACGCCTGAAGCGAGCCAGCAAACGAGAGAACTAGCGAGAGACAGAGCCAGGGCACAAGGACGCGTGTGTTTTCCGCTGTTCCGGGTTTTGACTCTCGGAGGCGGGGCTTACACTACTTTTTCAGCCAATGACATGCTTGAACTGTGTGCATGTCTGTGTAAGGTGATCTGTGCTAGGGGGATTTCTGGATGAGACAAAGAACTCTGTGTTTCTCCATTACTCCCATCTCAGAACATTTGTCTCGGTGATTCTGAAAACACCACATCTTGTTAAGATATGCAGATTAAAGATATAACATAGACTTGTAATATAAAGACATCAAAATAACACACATGATAAAGACAATTATGACTTTCAAAATTCAGATGAATATCTATGAAATCGTGACAAATGAATAGTGAATTACACAATGCTAATTTCTGTGTTAACAATGGGGACACTAAACAAATACCAAATAGATACCGAAGGGACATCGTTAGAAGTTAAATTGTTGCATATACATTGTCCATTTTACTGAGTCCTTTGGGATTTAAATGTTCAACTAATCAACACTGCAGACCACTAGGGGGCAATGTGGTTCCATCAGGCAGGTTGGGCATTTTCCACCAAAATCAGTTCTTTGTCAATATTTAAGCCAGAATCGTACAAATTGTCTCTATATGCGTCTTGTGATCAAGCTGGAAACCTGAAAGAAATTGTACACGGTTATCAAACACATTTAATATAGTTTTAAGATTTGACTAAAAGTGAGTCTTCTCAGTTCATGTGTAGCCATCTGGTCGGTCTGATCTGTTAAAGTGTCAACTTTCGAGTTATGGTCTAGATAAGATAGTAAGTCTCCCACTTTTCCAAGAGTGAGTTCGACTCCCCAAAAGCTCTTAAGGGTGTTGTAAATTAGGCAGTTTCTGTCTCTTTTTCCTTTGTGGAAAGAAAATGAAGATCTGGTTTATATCCACATACGTAAACATCCCCCACAGGAATGTTGGTTTTGTCAAAGTTTGAAAAACTCTTAATCCACACGGCACTGTGACTGCTACACCATCCATTTTATGGCATCATTTTAGCCACATCACAGTTTTCTGATAAACCATATAGTCCCATTGTAAAGCATGTAAAACACAGTTATGCATTGACTGGTGATCGTAGTTTAGCATTTGACAGCAAAAGAAACCTAAGATTAAACTGATTTAAAAGAGAGTGGGTTTTGTACAAGATGCACAATCTTAAATGAATCACAGTGTTCTGCAACAGCTGTAAAAGAACAACTATACGATACAAAGATATGATACACCGTAATCTCTTACTTGAATTTTAAGCTGGTTAAGGTGAAGAATGCTGAATCATGCAGAAACTTTTCATTTTCGAAATGTGCCGAAGAGGAACAATCTGTGTGAGTTCTATACTCTGTTCTCTAAGTATAAGGCAGGGTGCTCTGCTTCAGTTGGCAGAGGGTGACTGAGGAGCCCACACCAAAACCAGCATACAAAGGCTCACTGAATTGAGCTTTAAATTTGTGGATGAGCTGGATCGTCTCTGATACTGAATAAAAGGCTAAAGTGTTGCCTGCATAGTCTAAGTACACACCTATTCGTGTGGCCCTTGGAGCATCAGGAAGGTCTCTGTCTACCTTGTTGTGCCAGGCTGAGTAGCCTGAGTCTGAGCAGAGGAGACTCCACGACTTGTCATTGTAGCCCAGCAGGCTTTGTGAGTTCTTGCCCTTGCGGCTGATGCTCCTGTAGGCCACCCCTATGGAGAACTCCCCGCTCCACTCAGCCTCCCAGTAAAATCTGAAACCAGCCAGAGACTCTTTGCACAGCACTTGGGAGAAACCGTCAAAGCGCTCTGGATGATCTTGGTAAAACTGGATTGATTTCTTTCGCGTGACTGTTTGATTCCCATCTGACAGGACAAGCTCTTTGTACACCGTGTTTGGATCGAAGGACATCTTGCAGGAATCTAAGCAAAACAACCACGGCATACATTTCTTAATGATATACTCATAACAACTAAATATGTCAGAATATGCTGCATTTGTAAAATTAAAAAATACATTTTGCTGTTGTATAGAAAGAACGTAATGCAAAAATCAACATATGGACAGAAACCTAAAAACTTTACTTACATCTCAAGAAGTCTGCTCTCGATTTTGGCTCCTGAAAATCGACCCTGGATGGAACTGCTTGGACATAAAACCGTGGATTTTCTTATTATTGTTCAGTAAATTGCATACAATTGTTTATTCTTACATAATCAAAACTGAAATGTAATGATTCAGTTGACACACCTTTGAGCCGTTTGTCTCCATTTCTTGGCAAAAGTATGTAGACAGGAGTTTCACTCACTGTAGAGATATTCAGCATTAGGTTGGCTGACCTCCGGATCACTTTGAAGTACTCAGAATATACATGTTATATCAGGAACATACCTGTCTTGGAGATTTTGCTCAGTTCTTTTTTGCAGATGTCATCCAGACTGTCTTTCATATCTGTGGCTGTTTTGCTTATTTCTCCAAAGGAGAATTGGGGGTTGATGAGCACTTTGGGAACCATGGCCTCAGGAGGAACACACAGGGTTGGAAAATTCTGTTTTAACAAGAAGCGCCATAATATTGTAAAATAATATTTTCCACAAAGTCCGTGTGATGCCAACATTTGAAAATATAGCTAAAGCACATCTCTCTTGCCTCATGAAAAATAATATAGGATTGATGAGCATAAAGCTAATAATATATGTTGACCTAAATATAAAGACGCATTTAAAAGAGATTTGTAAATCCCTTTTAAATTAGCGTGATATTGTTTAAGATAATTAAATGAATACTTGTCGCTGCAGTTCTGTTTGAGCACCTGCAGAAAGTGAATATTGTCCTCTGTTTCAAGGATCTGTCGTAGCTCTGCGTCTCGGCGCTGCAGCTCCATTATCTCTTGCTCCAGGCGTTCAACGTAGCCCTCAGCTTGTGACATTGCTGCCTGCATGTTGGTCATTATCATCTGATTGATTTCAGACTTCCAGCGCTCGACCGCCTGCAGCATTTCATGGAAGGTCTTATCACTTTCTGTCTGTGCTCGGTGGGCAGCACCCTGAAAAAGTAGAGTCAGTTTATCCGGAGCTTTTAGGCACAAACAGAATTACACCACTACAATCTGTAATGCAGAGATGCATGCTTTTATGTTGGGTTATTCCTTATCTTACTTTTAGCACATCCACATTATGCTTGAGCTCCTGCAGCTCCTTCATCCTCTCTGAAATGATGTGCTGCACTTCAGACTGGGTGAGAACCAGGACTTTCTGATGGAATAACACAAAGCCAGGATTTTGTAAATCAATCAGGGGAAGAGGATGCAATTTTAGTTTCAACCAATTTTCTGTGTAAAGTCTTTAAAACTGATAAAAATCTGATGATGAATCATCTTCTGAAAGGGATTTAAGATACTTCAAGAGGAATAAACTGCCTATATACCACCTGTACAATGTACAAAAATGACAACAGATACATTGCCCCAAATAGTTAAGACTCACTTGTTTCTCAATGCGCTCCTCTTCTGCTGAAGCAATGTTGTGGCCGCGGTGCTCTCTGACAGTGCACAGCACACATATGCACATCTGGTCAGAGCGACAGAACAACTCCAGGCCTTTCTCGTGTTGGGGGCAGATCTTCCTGTCCAGGTGGCCCGTCTCATCCACCAGCTTGTGCCTCTTGAAAGTAGAAGACTCATAATGAGGCTTGACATGCGTTTCACAGTAGTAAGCCAGGCACATAAGACATGACTTGACAGCTTTGTTGCGACGGCCAACACAGAAATCGCAGTAGGAGTCACGGTGCATGTAGGGAAAAGGTCTGAGCTCTGGAAGCTGTGACCGTGGCTGGTGGTAAACATCGGGAAGGTTGCGTCTCAGGACAGGCCGCGGCGTGAAGGTTGCACGGCACTGCGGACAGCTGTACACACCCATGTGATCAAACTGATCCCAGTAGATCTTGATACACTCCAGGCAGTAAGTGTCACCACATGGAATAGTGACTGGGTCTCTCAGTCCATCTGCACACAGTTGACAGAATGAATCCGGTGGTAAAGGGAAATCAGATTCAGCCATGATGCCAAATGAGGCAAATATGAGAAACCAAAATTAGTAGTTTTAGTTTGTGAATCTTCAAAATGTCGATAAGTCCATGAAGTCAAGTGTAGCAAGTCTGAAAAAGTTCCACAAAAGTCCCTCCACTGGCTCCTGAACCTACGACTACTTTTCTGACCACACATTGCAGTCTGTTGCTGATATTTAAAGGTAAGCCTTTGTTTCTACTATAAGCAGTAAGGTGATGCCTTCCCACACAATCTGTTCTCTAGTCTGTCACAATAATCCGTTTGAGTGAAAGTACTGAGGTCTGCATGCAAGATGAGATCTGCTTACAAGCAAGAATATCAGGTGAACTCACACAGTAAGGTCAAGTAGTCAGCAAAATAACAACTAAACTTCGCCACCTATGAGCAATGCCTTGTAAAGTCTTGCTGCATTACTGTGACATTTCATTTCAACAAACGTGTTATAATTTATTCATGTGTGAAAATTCAAGAATACAAAATCATTTATTTTCTTGTATTCAAAATTCATATCTTCTTAAGAAGCAGGGTGACTCCTGCCTGGATTTCTTTTTTCTGTACTTTTCAAATATCTAGATTTCATCATATGAGACATGACCTCAAGCTGCTTGGCAATTTTAATAACATACAGCACAAAGAAGCAAATCTGTGAGTTGTCTCTTCATGGGAGATGAATTGACGAGACTTGTCAGAATTTCATATAGTGGAGAGACAGTCCCGCACACCCTTTAGCTTTCCATGTGACTGAGCAGTTTTGTGGTGGTGCCCGATGTCAAAACAATCTGTACTGTTTGTCATGTCAACAAAACATAGAACATGTGGGTTGAAACCTCAAAAACAGATAAAATGATTCAGCAGATGAATTAAGATTTTAGGAAATCATTGCAAATACGAGAGAAATGTTGAAAAAATAATCCAAAGACACTAAAAAGCAAATGGAAAGTATTTGAGTTATCCCTCTAAAGTAATTGATTGACTTGCATTTTACTTAAAAGAACACAACACCACAATTAAAGCTCACTTATTATTTTTCGGATGCTGTTACTGTAAAAACTTTTTTTAATATTATCCATATTTACTCATCCAATTAAAACTCATTACATTATGCTGCACAGTTTGCCAACATTCGGGCCCCTGATGAAAAATTCTCACTGTGAATAGCTAAGCAAGTAAAAGGTGACTGGATTTCCCAGAGGTTTACAGTTTTTGTTATTTGTTTCTGATATCTAGAATAAGAAAAAAGTTAAAAGAAAACTACTGGTTCAACGTAAAAATCTACAGTTTCTACTAGGTGTCATTAATTCTGATTTGGTGGATTTTTGACAATGTTTAGGTTCACAGTTTGAGCTATGGAAAAACCGTTAACTCACAACAAATTGACGCTGACTGTCCTTAACTTCTGTCCCTTAATCCCATCAAGTTGAGATGAGGGCTCTGTGGCCTTTAAACCAACAGATCCTGTTATTCTTGTTGCTTAAGATTGTTCCTCATGGCTGGAGGCTGAGACTGTTTGTTTAGGGTCAGTGCCATGCTGCAGAATGACCTTGGGACAAATATTTAGTTTTAAAGCAATACTAGTGAAGTTTTTAACATTAAATCTTCTCAACTGTGCTTGGGACTCATTTTGACTTACCCCAACCTTTGTTATGCACATTGCCAGGCCTGAACCTGTCCAGGAGTGCCTGGTAGCTGACATACTACACTGCAGAACCCTGCCTATACTGAAAAAAAAGTAAAAAGAAAAAAACACTGTTGCCATTACAAATAAAGTTGGGGGAAAAATAAATGGCTATGATCCTAACAATTTTTTTCGTATCAGAAAAACAGCTTTTTGTGATCATGTTAAGTTCTTAACTGATAATATTAGTCCGATGCACACTCTTTTTTATCTTACTCTTGGACTGTTTTTTTTTACTGGACTTGCACTGTTTGTTTATACTATTTTTAATTCTCATGATCTATTTCACATATATGTATATGTGTACACATATGTTGTTGATTTTGTCATAGTATCTGAAGATTGGGAATGGCATTTGTTTATGTCATGGTTGTGTTTAGGGGAGGACCCAGGTGCAGACACAATGGGAGGCAAAAATAAAGTTAAAGGATTTATTTAACAAGGAAAAAACCAAAGCTGGAATTATCAAAAACTAAACTGAGGGGTATTCCACGAAAGTAGCTAAAGAAAGCCAGGCTGTAGAGGGAAAGCCTCGCTTGAACTAACACCATCTCCCAATTAAGCCTCAAGTCGTTCCACAAAGACATTTTAGCTGCATCTCGGTGAGGCTAATCCAAGCGAGGCTTACATAGCCTAGCTTAGTACGAGTGCACGAGGAACGTAAGAAGCCCTGACGAGTGGATGGTGGAAAAACGGAGGAGGCAGAAAATGAGAGCAAGACAAGAGCTGTTATTTTTTCGGCAGCTGAACAAATAATGCTGATGGAGCTGTATGAGGATTTTAAAAGTGTCATCACCAGAAATGGTAATACAGCTGTGATCAATAAAGCGAAGAAACGGCATGGCAAACAACTGCGGACAGACTAAATGCGTAAGTTATGAAAGTTTCATACCATTGTCAATTGTTGCACATTTATTTTATTGTCCTCATGTATTTATACTCTCCTCTTTGTGTCAGGGCCCTATGGAGTTCAGACAGCCTTTTCAATCCCTGTGATGACAGGTAACAGAAAAGTGGTCAAACTGGTGAGAAATAAAAAAGGTTCAGTTAAATATACCAATCTATTCAATATAGTGTGTCAACCCCGAAACACACCAGTATCACCTGTTGTCTCCACGAGATTAGCCCTACTCAATATCAGATCACTAGCCAACAAATCTCTCTCAGTAAATGACATGATCATGACCTATAATCTAGACTTTTTATTTCTTAGTGAAACATGGCTGACTGAATGTAGCTGTGATACCATTCTCAATGAGGCAGCACCAACAAATTTCAGTTTTATCAATAAGTGTCGAAGTGGTAAGAAGGGCAGGGGAGTTGCCGCCATTTTTAAATCAGTCTTTCAGTGCAAATAAATTTTACTTGGTGATTTTAGCTCTTTTGAATATCTAATTTTTTTAGTAAAGGGGGATCCAAAAGTTATCTTCCTAATCATTTATAGACCACCAAGATACCCAGGAACTTTCTTTGATGAGTTTGCTGAACTGCTGTCAGTTATCTGCACTGACTATAACTTTTTTATCATAACAGGGGATTTTAACATTCGCATGGACAATAACATGGACACTAATGCCAAAGAACTCTGCTCTCTACTTGACACTTTTGGCCTCCTTCAACATGTGAATGGACCCACACATACTCGAGGCCACACACTGGATCTGGTTATCTCTAAAGGTGTTGACATTTCTTCTGTTGATATCAAGGACTTGGCGCTCTCTGATCATTTCTGTGTGTTCTCTGACTTACAGTTAACTCCAAACAGTCAGTTAACCCGTGTGTCTGTTAGAAAAAGGTACATAAATGAGAATACCAGTGCTAAGTTTATGGAAGTTATAGCTATGTCATCAACTGCGAGTGCAGAGACAGTTGATGAACTCTTAGATAACTTTTACTTGAAAATCTCAAATGTCATGGATACTGTTGCACCTGTTAAAAATAAGATAATCTTGAGCAGAAAGCGAACACCATGGAGGAACACTATTATGGTAAAGGCTTTGAAAACAGAATGCAGGAAAGCAGAGCGTAAATGGAGAAAAACTAAACTTCAAATTCACCATGACCTCTACAAACAAAGTCTTTGTAATTTTAAACACCAGGTTAGTCCGGGCTAGACAGCAACACTTATCTGAAATGATTAATAAGAACATCCACAACACTCGTGCTCTGTTTGCTATGGTTAATAAGCTGACAACCCCCCCAAAACAGATAGTTTCAGAATTCTGTTCCACAGAAAAATGCAATGAATTTGCTTGTTTTTTCAATGAATAAAATCAAATCTATAAGGCTAAATATCAACATAAATCAGCAAAATAATAAAATGACGCAAACCTTAAAACCACCTAGGAATCAATCAACTATGATGTCAGAATTCAATACAGTTGACCAAAAAACCATGGAAGAAACAGTCCAGCATCGACATCCTGTCTTGACACAATGCCATCTGACTTCTTTAAAACTATTGTAAGTGTAGCAAGGTGGGCATTGATGCTCCTTTCCCATCACGTTACGTGCGTCATCACGTCACGCTGATCTATCAGCTGATCCCACAGCTGATATCAGCGTTTCCTAAACCCTTAAAAGTAGCTGCCATCCAGCCACTCCTAAAAAAGACAACATTGGATGCTTCCATTTTAACCAACTACAGACCCATCTCAAATCTTCCTTTTATAGCCAAGATTGTTGAGAAAGTGGTTTTTAATCAACTCAGTAACTTCTTGAACTCCAGTGGACTCCTTGACAAATTTCAGTCAGGCTTCCGACCTCACCACAGTACAGAAACGGCTCTTATTAAAGTGTTAAATGACATAAGGTTGAACACTGACTCAGGCAAGGTGTCAGTTCTGGTCCTGTTGGATCTTAGTGCTGCATTTGACACTGTGGATCACAGTATACTGCTGAACAGGTTGGAAACCTGGGCAGGACACAGCGGGACAGTACTAGAATGGTTCAGGTCCTACTTAGAGGAGCGGAGTTATTTTGTGACTATTGGAAGTAATCAATCTGATCGAGTGGCTATGACATGTGGAGTTCCTCAGGGGTCAGTTCTTGGACCCCTTCTGTTCACTCTATACATGCTGCCTCTGGGACAAATTCTGAAGAACTACCACAGCTACCACAGCTATGCAGATGACACACAGATATATCTCGCACTGTCTCCAGATGACTACAGCCCTATAGAGTCATTGTGTGACTGCTTAGAGCAAGTCAAAAAGTGGATGAACCAAAATTTCCTTCAGTTAAATCAAGAAAAAACTGAGGTCATTGTGTTTGGCAACAAAGAGAAGAGGTTTGCTGTCAGTAAACATCTTGAGTCACTGTCTCTAGAAACTAAAGACCAAGTCCGGAACCTCGGCGTGCTGATAGACTCAGACCTGACCTTCAACTATCATATCAAATCAGTCACCAAATCAGCCTTTTATCAACTTAAGAACATATCCAGAATTAAGGGTTTCATGTCCCAAACAGATCAGGAGAAGCTGATTCATGTTTTCATCTCCAGCAGACTTGACTACTGTAATGGTCTTCTGACTGGACTCCCCCAAAAGAGTCTCAAACAGCTGCAGCTCATTCAGAACGCTGCAGCCCGAGTTTTAACCAGAACAAAGAGATCACATCACATCACCCCAGTTCTCAAGTCTTTACATTGGCTCCCGGTCAGATATAGAATAGATTTTAAAGTTCTGCTACTCGTCTACAAATCACAGAATGGTTTAGGTCCAGAATACATGAATGACATGCTAGTAGAGTATAAACCCAGCAGAGCTCTGAGATCTGCTGACTCAGGTCAGATAGTGGAGCCCAGAGTTCAAACTAGACACGGTGAGGCAGCTTTTAGCTGTTATGCTGCACATAACTGGAACAAACTACCAGCAGAACTGAAATCAGCCCCAACTGTAAGCACTTTTAAATCCAGGTTAAAAACATTTCTCTTTCTGTGTGCGTATGGTTGAGTTTATATCTTTCTTTTTCCCCTCTTCTTTGATTGCTTTTAACTATGTTTTAAATTTTTATTCTATTTGTTTTTTCTCTTTAAATTGCTGCTTTATGCTGTTCTTTTAAATGCCTTGTCTTTATGTAAAGCACATTGAGTTGCCTGTGGTATGAAATGCGCTATATAAATAAAGATGCCTTGCCTTGCCTCATAATTTGTTTACATAAAGCATGCTGAATTGTCTCTGTATGAGATGTACAGCACAAATATACTGACCCTGCTCAGTTTATTAATAACCCAATAATCGACACGCATCATCATACTTTGTGACTATATTATCGTGAATGTGTGTGACCCACAAATTATTTTCTCACGGTTACATCTCAACAGGAGCAATCTTAAAGGGGAACTCCGGGGCATTTGAAACGCAATCCCATTGCTAGAGGTTGTCAAATACTGATAGTAGGACACAGACAGCTGCAAATCAGCACTCCCTGTGCGGAGATTGCGCTGTTTGCGCAGCCTGTCATGCGAGGCTAATACGTGGTGGCTAAGGGGCAAGTGCTAACCCTTCCACGTAAAACAACAATTTGCACACTGCCGAAATGTCACACCACTTTATAAACCATCAGACAATAAAGTCACAAGCCTTACCATCAAAACCATATGCATGGTTCTCACATTACTGGCATGGGGACGTTACAAAACAACTTTATAAACAGCATGTCACTTACCGGTTGTTTGTATGCTCGCGCATGTGAAAGCCCAAAAGAGTCAATGGACGATAATCCCATATACAAAGCAATTATCTTCTCTAGAAAAACTGCGTTCAAGTATTTAAAACATTACAACAATATTACTGGGCATGTATTTAGGATATGGAAAAATTTTCGGTTTACATTGTCAGCCTCCACGGGTCCAGCAGGGGCCTGGACAATGTCATAATGTTTAAATCCAGACTGAAAACAGTTCTATTTAGCGGTGCATATGCCACCTGAAAGTATTTTATCTGCACTCTTAAAGGTGGGGTAGGGGATCTTTTTCTGGAACATTTTTTCACATATTGCTTGAAATACTCTTCACACCCCCATTGTAACCAATTAATTAAAAGTTTTGACACAAATATGAAAAGTTTTAGTGGCCTCTAGAATGTACATTCTAGGAAAAACACTATCCAATCATACTGAACGGACCGTTAACAATGATTGGATTCTGATGCCGTCTATCAAACTGCAATCTGCTCCTCCCTCCCCCTCCTTCCCCCTGTGCGCGTACCCTCCTCCGTGAACGAATTACGTGTCCAGAAGCTTGGCAGGAAGCTAAACTAGAGCCAGCTTGGCTAGCACCTAGCATTATTAAACATATAGTTATCATATACTAAATACTAATTACTAAATACGGCAACGATCGATGCTTGCTGTCAGAACAGCGCTCGTGCACCTTCGTGCTTGTGCGCGTTCATGTACTCTCGAGGCGTGCCTTCGGGGGAAAAGTGAAGAAAAGGGTTGGGACTTTTTACCTGTGTATTTTCAAAATGCAGCTTCGCTGGACTCAAAATCCAGGATCTCCTACCCTACCTTTAACTTTTAAATTAATTAATTAATGATTTCTTTGTTTTTTGGAATGATTTTATTGCCTTCTTGTGATTTTATGTAGCTGTAAAGCACTTTGAATTGCCTTGTGTATGAATTGTGCTCTACAAATAAATTTGCCTTGCCTTGCCTTGGATGCGTACATGGGCACAGTCTAGTGCACCGATAACATTAGGGAAGCCTGAGGGAGATGAACTTAATGCATATACTTCAGCCAGTAGGTTGTTTTACATTATCGGCTACTGTAAATGTTGAGCAGCAGCCTGAAAGGACAGAGGTCAAAATTCTTCTGTACACATGCCATCCACAATCTTGCCCCCCCGACATTCGCAATACTGCACTCTCCCTCTGTTCAAGTTTTAACTCAAAACCCATCCGTTCAAGTGTGCTTACCTCCAGTGATTGCTCCGTTCTGTGTATTTTTAATATGGTATGATGTTTTAATTCCTGTGTTTTTATCTAATATCTTGTTTGTACAGTGTCCTTGACTGTTCTGAAAGGAGCTTTCAATAATTTGTATTTTCAACATCATTACCTGTCCCCCATTTTTCTGAGTCTGGTCCTACGTGGGTGTAGATCGGATGTTTGTTAGGTATTGAGTAGTTTTAATAAATACCATGTTCTCTCTCATTTAATTTCATGTTCAATACGTGTGTATAGTTAAGTTTCTTTAGTTGCACTGGCACCGACTGATTGATTTTTCGAGACAGTGAAAGTGGTGATATGATAACCACAGTTTTTGTTTCGTTTTTTAGACAAGACATGAGTTGCGGGAGCGCAGAATTCTTGGTGAACATTTCTTTCGGGAGTCTGTTTCAGCCGGTCGGACATTCTTTGAGACACAGCTAAGCTAAGCTTCAACTTTAGCCTGCCCAGGAGCAGGCTAGTTCAGCGGCATAAGTTACCATGGTTACTCAGCGGGCATTCAAATAAGCCACGTTTGTGGAACGGAACTCTCTCTAAGATTAGCCAGAAGTAGCGAGAAAAGCGAGGCTTTCCGCTAAGCCAGCTTCGTGGAATACCCCTCTGGACATGAAACTAAGAAAATAACAAAACACTAGCAAAAGGACAGACGAGGAAAAACCAGGGACCGGGGCGAGAACACAAAGGCGAGGAAGGCGGACTAGAAATAACAGACCAGGGGGACAATACCAGACCAGACTAGGGGACATGACAAGACTAAAGACCGAAGTATTGAAGAGGATCCGGCAAGGAGTGGTTGGACAAGACAGACATATATACTGGGGAGGTGATTACTGGAGTAGGAACTGGTGGTTGATTGGAAACGGGTTGCAGGTGAATGAATGAGAGCAGACAGCAGGAGAGAGACTGAGGAGAGAGAGAGATGGCAGAACACAGGGGGCGAGAGAGAGCACACTAACAAAGAATACACAAGGAGAAATAAAACATAACTGAATACTGAATAAACAGAACTAAAATGAAACAAAGACTGAATCTAAAAAAGGAAACAAAGTACTAAATAAAAACAACAATAACTAAGTACAAAATATAACCAAGAATACAGATCCTGACAGTTTATACTGTTTACTTCTGTTTAAATTTTATATTATTATATTTATATTCTGTATCAGATACAGAATTGGCACTGCCAATATATATAGATATATATACATACATATATAAATATATATATATATATCAGTTATAACATAGCTGTGTCTAGTATGACCAGTATGCCCAGCAAATACACAGAAAGGTATAGACTTTGAAAATTCACACAGCAAGGCCAAAATCAAGTATGATCGAATCTAAGGCCTGTAAATGGCTGGATCTGTGGCTGGATCAGAATCTGTGGAGCATTTTTCCCTGTCATAATGAATACTT
The DNA here is from genome assembly GCF_027942865.1 of Odontesthes bonariensis. NCBI lineage: Eukaryota > Metazoa > Chordata > Actinopteri > Atheriniformes > Atherinopsidae > Odontesthes > Odontesthes bonariensis. Next base: position 29,806,394 of record NC_134509.1, on the reverse strand, counting down.
AGAGTTTGATGGTGGTGGTAAGTATTCTCAAAAAAGGTAACATTTGTGAATGGGCAGCTTGAATTCTGGAAAGAAACAACTAAAAGTAGCTAGCTAACACAACAAACAAATGCACAACAGGAATATGATTGACAAAACTTCTAAACAACAAGGATGTGTTTCTTATTTACAGTGTAATATTTACAAAAGTGTATGTGTGTGAGGATGGAAATGGAAATGATGGGAAATGAGTGAAACTCCGACAGCACTTTCACAGACAACCAGTCTCTTTCGTATCCGCTTTGGGACTGAAGTACCAGCGTGCTTCTCCCCGCTTAAAAAATCGGCTGCCACAAGATCTGATGGACAAACACTAACTCCAATCATCACGACACAGCCCCTCATATTGACACGCCCACGTCTAATCTACCCCCAGAGACGCCGGGCAGCCTTGGAAGTGATGAGTTTTTGTCGATTTAGCCAATGATGACCTAGAATTGTAGAAAAAAACTTGACTCTCCCGCCCCCTCCTCGAAGCCGGGCAGCCCTCGGCCCGGAAGCCTGGCTGTTAGTGGCGGCTTCATAACATGATTTCCTCAGTGAACGGCGGCGATTTCAGAACAAATCACTTCAGGACAACATGTTGTAGTTATGAAAGTAAATGCAGTATTGGGCATATCTTGTGTTTTGTGAATAACTGTTTTATCGTCAATTTAACTTAATTTAATGTAGCAATTTCGCCAGAGAATGGGAGAGGCTGTCCGGCTTCTCGTGTTGTCTCTGAATAGCCGCGGCTGATATATATGTAGCATCCATCAATCATAGTATATAAAAATGTCTCGTATTATCCTTCTTAGGTCCTGTAATATTACTGTTCCATGTCTCTTTACATATTTTGTGGCTTCTAGTGGTGCATTTGGTCTGGCTTTAAAACACTGATGACAGGGTGTTATATCCCACAACTGTAGAAGAAGCCAATAAGCAAAAAATTGCCAAATATTTTAGTGATGCTTTAAGGATATGAAGCAATGTGTCAGCTTCATGTTGTTAGAGCTCTTTGTTCTATGAAGTGCCATTCTCATTTTTGCCCAAACAACAGGACTCTGTCTCAACAGGGAGAAAGAGAGAAAGTAAGAGGGTGTTTGATAGATGCACACTGGGCAAGGCAGATAGCTGAGACTTGAATTTAGTGTTTTGGAGGCAAGAAAAGAATGAGAACAACACATTCTGGGTCAGTGCAAGGGTCTGACCCTTGCAATGTAAACAAAGATTAATAGTATATTGGGGTGAAATAAAACGACATATAAAACATGATAGATCCCTCCAAAGATGCAAGATTACACTGAAAAAAGTGACTTTTTGGTGAAGTAAACTCTAAAAGAGTAACTGTCATAATTTCTACCTTGTATTTTTAAGATTCAGTAAGAACTAAAGTAAAATTAAACATTTTATTAACGTAATGCATGAATTATGGGGTAAAAGTAAGTTTTACTTAGGTTTCCTCACACAATTTAAATGTTTAATAGTTGTATGTACATAAACCTATAAATACTACATAAACTTTACTCTGAAAGTGTATCGTTAAAATCTACTAAGTTACTTCATAACAGCAAATACTACAGATAAATAAAATTTACTTAAAATTTTGAGTAAAATGATGTTCCTGTCTATGAAAAACAAGTAGACTTTACTTAATTTGTTTAAATAAATATAACTTAAAACTTAGATGTAATTAAGTAAATGTTACTTAATATCTTCAAAACTGTTATGTTTTATGGTAAGTAAAATTGATTTGATACTGGCAAGTGAGTGTTACTTGATATTGCAGCATTAAATAATATTTAAATCATTTGAGTGCAAATACTTACAAAGGGTTTTTTAAGTAAATCTTATGAGTTGTTTTTTTCAGTGTAATCAGACACAGGGAGCTAATGAGACTGAAGAGACACAAGTGGGTCTGAGTACCTATGATGTCATTGACTGTGCTGGTCGGTACTTTCTCCCTCCTCCCGTTCCACCCCTCCCTTTCTCCTCTTGCTTCTCTGCATCTCTCCATCTTTGCCATCACTGTGAAAAAGCCAGGGAGTGGCAAGAAGGAGGAGAGCCAGAGAACAAAGGGGACGGATAGGACAGGCAGCCCATTGAGGATTTTGCTAAACATTTCAGCAGCCTCCTTTCATTTATGAGAGCAGGTACGTCTTATGTTACGAGAAATTAAGGCATCACTGTTGTATGCATGAGTCCTTGCAGCAAGGGAAAGAAGGTTAAACGAAATCATCTTAACCGCACAAAACAAGGCTTAGGACTAGTTGTTATGCTACTGTAATGACAAATCGCAGATGCTTATTTAAAGACACAGCATTAGTATTGGTAATTTTTTTCAAGAGAGTCAGGATTATTCTAACAATATCATGTAGCTTTGTAATATTGATCATAGTATGCTGTTTTGCTCAATAGCTATTTTAGTTCCCATGTTTACTCACAAACGGGTTTTCTCTAGAAATAAATAAAAAAAAAAAACAGTTGCCTGCAAGTGCAAAATGTTATAGTAGATTTACAATTATAAGCCCATGAACTATTTTGGAAGGTCTGTCCACCTTTAAATCCACTCTTAGATCATATTTTGACATCACTGTTTGATAACCAGGCTTACTTAATACCAGCATACATGAGTGTAACAGGTCCAAAGGGATGGATAAATCTGTGCTAGTTAGTGTGTGTCTGTAAGAAAGAGGCTGAGTAATAGCATAAGAGAAAGAGAAAAAGAACATTTCTGGTCATTCACTGTTCTCTGAAGAGCAGAGAGGCCATTTGGAAAGTGAGTTGATTGAATTAAATTGGCTTGAGAGCCACTTCAGTAACACTAACACTGATGGATGTAAAAGGGTGTATCTGCATGTGTGTATATGAAAGCAAGAGACAAAATTATCATTATGGCAGCCATTTCTTGGCGGACAAGCAGGCAATTGACAAATGGGGTCATTATCAACTTGACTAAATTCTGCAATTTTTCAATCTTACTTCTCGATAATAAAAATTCAATGAATTGGTTTAGAGTTCAGACAGTGTAACAACATGCAGCTGATGCATTGAAATAAGTAGCTACACATGGCTAATAAATGATCAGTTGATTATTAGAAATACATTTTCAACTGACCAGAAACTTTATGTGCATCTTTTAGCATGGCCGAGGGTTCAGTGTCTGTCGCACAGGTCGAAAGCTCCTTCCAGAAGTTCGCTGTCCACGGGGACACGAAAGCCACAGGGAAGGAGATGAACGGCAAGAACTTTTCGAAGCTCTGCAAAGACTGCCGCATCAATGATGGCAAGAATGTCACCACCACAGATGTTGACATAGTTTTCAGCAAAGTCAAGTAAGATTCAAGCCAGGGTTCACCTTCCACAGGCAAATTATTATTAATATAACAAATATTTAACAGCCTAAAAGGTGTAAAGTCTGCGGTTTCTCATTGCCTTTTAATAATTGGGTTAACTTTTTTGCAATAAATAATTTTTCATGACCATTTGGTTTTGTCTCTCTAAGTTTGTTTAGACGGAACAGAATGTATACAGCTAACTCCAGACAATAGTGCTTATTTTCTTTATCCAAAGATATCTCGTTCTCCGACATGTGGCTTGTGTATATCCAAATAGGAAAATTATATTGTTTGTCTAATATTGTTATTTTCCTCAGAAAACAGCTGGCAACACTGTGTGTCTTCTCAGGGCAAAGACAGCTCGTGTGATCACGTTTGAGCAGTTCAACCAGGCCCTGACTGAGTTGGCTCCTAAGCGTTTTAAAGGCAAGAGCAAAGAGGAGGCACTTCAGCAGCTCTATGGACTCATTGTTGGGAAGGAACCTGCCAATGTTGGGGTCACTGTGAGTATCGTGTTATGATAGTAAAATCTAAAACACATCCAAAAGTGTGCAGCATCTAAGCATCTTTCAAATGGATAAGTTTGGATAGAACGAGTAACGTGTTTATGTTTAGATTAAATATGTTGGTTAGGTTTTGTGTAAGACTTATATTTAAGAATGAGACCATCATGTTCCCATTCCCAAGTCTAAAAATTATACATTTGTCAACTGTTTCAGACACAAAGTAAGGAAGGAGGTACTGTAGTGAGGGCTTCCAATTATTTCAGCCATGTCACCTGAAATCGAGACCAGTTTGGAACAGCTATTTTTTACATAATTCCATAATGATTCTGTTACTGATCACCGGTTGTTTCCTTTTGCTTTCATATGCTGTTTGGTTAGGTCTAGGCCTTCTCTTGATTTAAGTAAATTCCTAGTTGTTCCTTGTTGTTGCATTTTAATGACCCACCAAGGGGCCCCAACAAAATCGAACAGGCTCGTGGTATCCACATCTCACTTTGCTTTATTTCCCAAATTTGTTTGCCTCCAAAATTATGATTTGAAATTTAATTTAGGACCTGGGTGATTGTTTGCCACTGTGTAATTCAGTATTATACTTGTAGATGGTGCCACTGTCATATTCAACACTCTCTTTATCTTTATCTTTAGACAGACATTCCTCTGCACTACACAAAGGTCAATGAAGTGAAGCCACTTTTGTGCCCCTGGACCAATTTGAATTAAGATTATGTAATATTAATTTAGTACACCATCAAGAAACACTAAGTTGGTGGCTGCTACAAACTTGTCATAGCAGAATCCAGAATAGTGAAAGAAAATACAATTAGTCAACAAGAGATAGCTACATGCAGTTCCATGAGCTTAAGAGTCAGAGCAAGGCTTTCTCTGATGCTGAATTTGATATAAGTATATAAAAGCTGCTGGGATGAGCCCATATGTCAATTTCATTGTCTAATGTGTCACACATAGATGACTATAGCTACTTCAATATGCCCCTCTAAAAAACAAAGTGCTCATTTCTGCCACACACTTTGTTATTGTTTGTTTGCCGTAGGAGTTTTGCCCTCAACTTTTGCGTTCCATTGCTTTTAGAAAGTGGCAAAGGCAGCAGCGGTGGACAGACTGACTGATACTTCCAAGTACACCGGTTCCCACAAGGAGCGGTTTGATGATTCAGGCAAAGGAAAGGGAAAGGGTGGGCGCGAGGACATCCCAGACACCAGTGGCTATGTGACAGCATACAAGGGCAGTGGCACTTACGATGACAAAGTTAAAGATGCATGATCATGCTGAAGAATTGCTCAAAACTAATGTATTTACTAATGTATTTATCAACTCCATTTTAATAACAGCAATGCTTTAAAGCAGCAGTTTAATCGTGTTTAGCATGTACAAACTAATGCTGTTTTGTATATTTGCTGTTTAACCTTGTAGCACCCACAGTTGCAGATATGCAACAAGCTTTTTATGTATTTACATTATATTTTTATTTACATTGCATTATTTGATTTTTTAAATTTACATACATTATTTACATTCATGTGTAATATTTTTTTAGATTACATTTTATGTGCCGACAGTTGTCACAGCAATCATTTTCTTGGGTCATATTCATATGCTTGGGTGCTACAAGGTTAACAGGAACCAAAAATTAATTATTTGCTCTATAGTATAACAGCTTTGCATTATGCATTAACACTGTGCCTTACTTTGCATATAGACACCTCTGTATACGCTCTGATATATATTGTTACACTAAATTATCTTGATACAGTGGATGATAAATTACTTCGGTAACCACTTGCTAACCTCAGCTTTTGCTAAATGACCAATCGCTGCCCATCATTGATCTAGTCATGGAATCAATTCACAATAAAATGTTTTTTTTTTAAATGATTGATTCTGTAGAATTAAACATGCCTTGAAGAACACTGAATTAAACTCTACAAATAAAGCTACGTAACAATGTATAGAGTATCACAATATGTTGTAGTTTTCCTTTACTTTGATCATGTTGTAATTCCTAATAGTCCTGTTATGTATGTATGTACGTATATATGTTGAATGAATAAATAATGTCAATGACCCACCTGAATGATATTGCAGAGACACTATTAATTGTAAGAATTTATCCATCTATCTATCTATCTATCTATCTATCTATCTATCTATCTATCTATCTATCTATCTATCTATAAAAATATATACAGTATATAAATAAATATTAGAACATAGAATATTATGTGTGAATATATCTATAGTGGTGTGTTTTAGATATGGTTACAACATCGTCCAATTAGACCAATTAAACGTCCATCCATCCATTTTCTACAGGACAGATCACCAGTTCATCACAGGGCCACACAAAACCCAACAAACAACCATGTACACCCACACTCACTCCTAGGGACGATTTTAAAGTCACCAATTAACCTAACATGCATGTTTTTGGATGGTGGGAGGAAGCCAGAGTACCAGGGGAGAACCCATGCATGCACAGAAAAGCTCCAGTTGGGATTCGAAACAGGAACACCTCTTGCTGTGAGGCAATGTTGCCAACCCCACAGATTAAATGTGCTTTTATGAAAAAAATTTGAAAAAAAAAATCACGATTCAACGCAGCACTGTAAATAGTCTATCATAAAAAAAAAGCACAGGGTGATGAGCAGAAATAATTAAGATACAGTTTCACAACATAGAGAACAATGAACATTCCGTGCACTCATCCGTCCTACCTGCACTCTCCTTGTAATGTAATACTTGTGGCAATTATAGAGGATACATAGAAGCCATTTTACAATGCTATTGAATTGGGAGCATGTTTAAAGGTAGCTCTCCCATATGTGAGGCAAGAACAGATAAGCATCAGTTCAGAGCAGTATACGGGTTACAGTCATTGAATTCCTTATTTCAGAACCACTTTAGTTTTCTTTTTTTGTTGTTGTTTACAGCATTAAAACCCAGATTATGCGTTTTTTGGAACAACAAAAACTAGCTTTTAAGTAGCAAAGGTGAATGGTATTATCAAATGGGTACTTTTCAAACATTCTTTTTTTTAATCCACATATCTAGCTGATTTGATGCAGTACAATCCACCAGGATGCTTGTTTTTGTTAACACGATAAATTCAAGTACAATGTTTACTCTAGCTTTTTTACTCATTACGCACATTACATATCATTCAGCTACTATGACCTGTATGTACACTTTCAGATACGGTTAAATAACAGTGCTATAAATGGTAAACTTGACATTTGATATAATTTCCATTTCAAACTGCTTATTCATTGCCAGTTTGGGATTGATTGACTCATAACTAGAAATCAATATGTATCAGTATGAACTAAACAGGGATTCGGTCTTATCAGTTTCCAATAGAAGAACAGTTGCAGAGTGATAACACAGCAAATTTATCATAAACAACAAGCTGTTTGATCCATTCAACAAACCTGACACTACTGACCTAATAACTCAGTAATGATAAAATCTTCATTGTTATGCATTCGGGAGATTTTTAGAACAGTCCCAGCTGATACTTGTTCCTCACAGTTCACCGAACACACTTAGCCTCAAAGAGCTCTGACATGGAGAAGGGTTTTGGAAGGGACTGAAGTGAAGGATATTGTTCTTTCAAACATTATTGTCAATTGACCTGACAGAGAGACCTCTCCTCCCATTAAGAAAAAATAGAAAAGCCCTAAAAACAGAATATCTCTTACAAGCTGTCATGGTGTACGTAACTGCAGATCCTTGCTGTTTTGTGCATTTAGCGCAGCCATTCATGGTATAAACGTGCTACGTGGACTACATGGTTCAGACTTTTTTGTGGACTCGGACACAGAAGAGGAGATTCTCACAAAATCTCAGTGAGTTAGCATATTTTTGATTAAAATATGGACAAACTGTTGATATATGAATGAATGAATGCGTAAACATTTCTCTTTTAGATTCTGCTCAAAACTCAAATCTGTATAACACTTTGCAAAGCTAAGGTACGTAATATTGTTTAAAGGCTTAATTTTCTTTCTATAAAGTAAAACTGTCTCTCGACAATTATCACTGAATTGAGCATGAATTTAGAATCCACTGACTTACGGAAACAGAGGGACAAAAAAAAAATCCACTTTTTGATGTTTTTAATTTGGGTTTTTGTCTGTATGGCTGTCGTAAAAACAGTTTGAGTCTTTTCATCTGCTTTTTGGCATTAGGAAATAAATCTGATGATGATTTAAAAAAAAAAAAGAAAAATCCTTTATTTACAGACTTTACCTTGTGTTGTGAGATGAGAGCTTTAGCTTGCACTTTGCTTGTCTTGGGCTTTCTATGGGATGTGAGAGCCAAAACTGCCATCAGCACCCTACGAGCAGCAGCAGGTAAATCAGACTGTTATCTAAGTATTGTTTGAACAAAACATTTGAGCATTAGGAGAGTTGATAAATGGCAGGACGGTAACAAAAGTTCAGCCAAACAAAGAAAGACAAATAGATAATTATATCCCCATTATAACCAAGACTGAAAATGTTTTTCTTTCATGTCTATGAAAAACTTAGAAAACCAAATTTAGCCCAAATGAATCCGTAAAGATTTGCTACAAGTCTTAATTTATTGTATATGTTCTATGTCTTGCACACTATCAAATCTACAGACCCTCGTGGCTTTTTTTGTGTATAATGTGTTGTATTAATGTTGATATTGAAATTTATAGTGCCTCAAAGTATCATGATTGGAGTCATATTTTGGTCACAATGTATTTAGTTTTCCTCCCTCCCTTTGTCTCCCAAAATGGCAGCTTAATTCAAAACACTCCTTTTTTTTCTGCATTCACAGTTGTGTGGGAGGGAGAGTTGCCATGCAGAAGGTGGGACTGTGAATGTGCATTTAAGCATCAACCAGGCTGCTGCTGTGGAGCCCCTGAGCTCCAAGAAGTGGAGGATCAGATCTTTGTGAGAATGCTGGACCTGTGGAACAGCATGTCACAGCTGGGTGACAGTATCCTTGAAGTCATAGGTACTGAGCAACGTTTTAAAATAGGCCATAAAAACGTCCACATTTGGTTGATAGCTTCTAATTAAGAAACTGTGCAGCTTGGAATTCCTGGAATTCCATAATTACTCAAATGACATTGGATGCTGACAAAACTATCTGACCTGACGGAATTTTATGTAATTTATTAACTTGAATTCTTCCTCTTTCCCTTCCATTGTGCTTATGGTGATCAGTGGAAAGAAGTTACGCGTATGAGGGTTAAGGATAAATTTGTATGTTTGTGTTTATGTTGGACCAACAAAAGAAAATAACAACCAGAACACTGCACCATCATCAATATAAGTAATTACAGTTATGCTGTCATTATATAACTTGTAATCCTAACCAATCGATTTTTAAACTTCCCACCCCAACAGTTGAACGTGATAAATAAGCAGAGAAGTAAAAAAAAAAACATGAAAGTGACATAAGTAGAAAAGTGATTTGGAAAATGTAATGTATATTCTAAGATCCAGATGCAATGTCACTTTCAATTTTGTGTGTGGCTGTCCAGAGCCTCAGAGCACGATATGATTTATTCACATTGTCTTTCTTCTCTGGAAGATCTGGTGCCTCAGCATCCTGCATCTGCATTAACCAGCCTCCAGTGGACCTACTCTGGTCAGACTAGACAACTAAATTGCTATGAAGGCAGAGCAAGACTTTAAGCATAGAATTTCAGAGTAGCAGATTGATGTAGTATTACAGAGGATTTCACATTGTGTGCTGGATAAATGTTGTGAAGCACCATTTACTAAACTAAACAACAATCATTTCCTAAACCAAATAAGTACATTTGATGGCTGGCAATTACCAAAGAGAGAGTGAAAGAATGAAACTGGGAGTAAACAGCAAGGGTAAAGGAAACAGAAAACAAGAAAGTGAAATAAGGAGAAATATTCTAAGCTCTCCAGTGTTCCAGCCCTCTATTAAATTATTCATAATCAACCACATTTGAATAACTTCTAAGCATTTGCCGTCAGGGTCTGATATTGCCAAGGCCAGAGAATCAGGGCACAGAAATTCCCTTGGGTCCCCCTCTCTGTCTTCATTCCTGTGTTCTTCTTCCCTACCTAGCCTGTTTTCACTGCAGGACATGTGGTAGATATGTTTCTCTAGAGCTAAAACAATTAGTAGTGCCACAATAAAGGTTCTTAAATGCAGTGGCGGTTCTAGGATTTTTCTGAAACAGGGGTCACAATGGGGCCAAATGTAACCTTCAGGGGCCAACAGTGTCACCACCATCTGATATCCAGTGATGACGCTGCTTAAATAAACATCAATTGGCGACAAGGCAATACACACATTATCCAGCAGGCGGTGAGAAAACATCATAGTCTTACTAAATTAATTTACCAATCATAGCCTCATGGTAAATAGGCTACCAACCTGATTTGGATATTTTGTTTAGTGTATTGCATACTGTAATACATCATACCTACATATTGCAATTTTTTTAAACTTACTCTTCTACAGTATACTGACAGTAAAGAACATCTACTTGTAGTCTACTATCCAAAAACAAAAAGGAATAATTCAGTATCCCTTTTGAAACTGAAATAAAAAAAATCATGAATCAGTAACGTTTGTAATAATCATTTTTTTTAATTCAGTGTGCATTAAGGGCACATAAAACACACAAAACATAAAACATAACAGCTTTTAACTGTATATACAACAACATATTCAATCTCATTCTCCCTCCCTCCCTCCCTCCCTCCCTCCCTCCCACACACACACACCTTACTATATTTGTGAGCACCTTCCATTGACTCCAATGCATTTTACTAGCATTCAAAATTAGTGAATGCTGAACTGTACCCTGACCAAAACAATCCCTAACCCTAACCTGTCAGTAAACAAATGTTTTTGCACTTTTAGTACTTTCATCAACAACAAAACATATTTATAGCAGCTTTTCCTTCTTAGGTTTGTTTATAGTCGCAGGGCTCTCAAGTTTTCAAGTTTGCTTGGAGTGAGATTCGGCCGGGGCAGGGGCCGGGCCGTGTGCGCGGGGGGGTTTCTTTCGTTTTTTTTGGTGGGGGGGGGGGGCTGGTCCCTTGCAGTATTCCATCACCATAAACTAGCTAAAGAGCAATTGTATTATTTATACCAAAATCACAAATCTTCACTTTTACACTAAATTCTGCTATATTTTAAAATAAATTGTTTTAGGTATGCAAAGTCTTAACAAACAAAAAAATTTTATGAGTGTTGTTGTAAGTGGTTGTGGCAGATTTTGATGCTTGATGACTGATATTGGGGGCTCCCATTTAAAGCACAGCCATTTTCACAGTCATGATGGATGACAGAGTTCCATTCAGAGCCAGCGTGTTCCTGGTCGTGCTTTTATTGAGCCCCACCATGGAAAAAACCCTCTCTGCATCAGCATTTCAGTGTGGCAGAACTAATACCAGTTTGGCAATTGTAGATAGCCTTGGGAACCTGCTCATACCAGTCACCTTTGAAAAGAATTAACCACGGAAGCCTAATTACACTCCTACATATTTTTCATTTTTCATTAAGTTCCTCATGTCAAAGGGTGTGTGCTGAATATTTAGGCCTACTACTCCAACGAACAGGTATTGGTCTTTTACAAGGAGTAGGAAAACTATAGTAACTAACAAAAGATTAAAATAAATGAAGATATGACCTGCTGCTGATCCTGACGGTTCTCTTCCACCTCCAGCTCGTCTACAACTTCTGGACGCATTCAGAGCATAAAGGTTATGTCCGCTGTGCATTCATGGAACGCGTGCTTGCAGCTGAAAGCTATTTCAGACCTGACCCGGCAACAAGAAATTCTGTTTTCTGATTGGCTGAGAAATTCTATTTTGTGATTTTTTTTGTGATTAAATCAAGACAGCTGTACCAGAGCTATAGTTCTGAGCTGTACGAGCGCACCTGCCATTGACTCGTTTATAGTATAGGCCATTATAATTTCTGTGCGACGAAGTTGATCATTTCTCAGCGTGAGAAATGGCATGTGTGGCGTGTGAGCGTGTGAACTTGTTGAAATGCGTGTGTCTCACGCTCATTGCGTGAGACTTGAGAGCCCTGTAGTTGCTAGTCCTAACAAGGTAGCAAAACCCATGTATACAACTGCTCAATTCCCTTTCTTTTCATGCTGTCTGCTGCTATCTCTGCCAAAATCTTAATATTACACAAAACACAAAATCACATATCTTAATGTTAAGCGTTGAACAAGCAGGTCAAAGCTATTGCTATCCTACCAACAAAATAGCAACTTATGACACAAGTGCAGTGGATAACAAGTTTAGAAGCCAACCGTTTTATGTAGTCACAGTTTAATTTAATATAAACCTAAACTTAACAAGAAAACAAGAAGATTTGACTCACCAAATAACAAAGTCACCTTCTTAAGCTTCCAGCTCGAATTCAAGTAATTAATACGCCATGCACACTAAAACATGAACACTGAAGTAAAGTGCACCATTTGAGATTTAGTACTTTTCTTCTTCTATTCAGTTGTATTGACACAACCAGCGCACTGCCACCCACAGTTTGGGGGTGGAACTGCAGCAGTGATCATTTAATTCTCCACTTGTTTTTCTCGCCTGGTGATTGACAGGACAGGGGCACTTCAGGGGCCAATCAAATTAGAGGCGGGGCCTCGGCCCCTCTGGCCCCGCCTATGTATTTTTACATAGTAAAAAATTGTAGATGTGCAGCCATTTTTGAGGCTTGAAATTGTAGAAACTTCATAAGGTTTGAGCAATGTTTTGCACTGTGGACCAACATTTATTACACATTCTGGAGTGAAACAATGGTGTCGATAGAAATGTAAAGTCATAAATTATCCCTGTGAGGAAACTGTATATAAGAGGACAGATGCCAAATATAAAATTACACCGCTATTACATAGCTATCTGAATTCTTCTGAGACATGGGAAACTCTGTACTTTAAAGACTGTAAATTGAATGCTCCATATTTGTTCCATTGAAAGACAATTTTTAAAGAGAATGGAACAAACACTAAAGATATTTTGCTTTTGTTTCTTTTTTTTCTTTTTTTTTAGGTTTTTTTCTACTTAGAATAAGAACTAAGCTCAAAATGTTTTTTCCTGTCTTTTTCCCCTAAAATTGATATAAAGTCATTGGTACCTAGTATTTAAAGTAATATGCTTTTCTATTTTCTTTCTCCTGCTGACCCGCCTTTGTCTCAGGAGGGACAGGGGTTGCATTCACAGTGTCCATGAGCCAAAGAGCAAATTGCATTGGACCTTTTACTAGAAATAGCCCCATTGCTTATGATATCATCAGGCTCAACCGAGGTAGTGGATATAACCCTACTCTGGGTAAGTGACACAAACAGTCAAGCCACCATTTTAAATGCTGATATCAAAATGCATTTTAAAGATGATCTGAGATCAATTTTTCAAAATAACATTTAAAAAATGCTATTCTTTTAGGTATTTTTACAGCTCCTTGTTCCGGGCTTTACTCCTTCTCATTCTCGGTCTACTCCAAGTTGGGAAAAGCAGGTGACAGAATGTACTACAAAGTACAACTCATGAGAAACGGGGAGGTGATGGCCTCAACTTGGGAGGACAACAGAGAGGATTTAGAGGACAGTAGCTCACAGACAGTACTGCTGCCATTGCAGCAGGGAGGCCAGGTGTACATAGAGCTACTGAGCGGCAGGCAGCTATGTGGGAATGCTGAGGGCCTGAACACCTTCTCTGGCTTCTTAATTTATCCCCATCTTGCTTGATATTAATTAGTATTAGTGTTGAGTTGTAAATGCATATTATGTTAGTTATCCCATATATACTCTGTCTTTTGTATTGATCAAGAGTTGTAAGCAAAGTTGTGCTTTGCTCATTTGTGTTAAGGTCGTAAATTCCATTGTTAGGAATGCGGCTGAAACTGGATCCCCCTTTCCTCTGTGTTGAGAGCTGTTGTACACACCCACTTCTGAATAAAATAGAGGAGGCCTGAGGAGATGGTCAGAGTGATCAGGAAGAAGCTGTGAAAAGATGTCTCCTCATCAGCTCTCCTCATGAGTTAAAAATCCTAAACGTCTCTCTCTCTCTTCTTTATAAATTTGTAGGTATTTGAACCTGACATTTAATTGGTCATTCAAGCCGGATTCCAAGAGATCTGAGGATTCCAGCGGGCAAGGTAGAATCCAGAAAGACCGTGCACGGCTAAAGAACTCTAGTGAGTTTTTTAAATCCTTTTCCTGGACTGGAGATCGGCCTGCCCACTGAAATCTGAGGATTGACGGAAAATCCGTGGAAGGCGAGAGACAACGTTGTAGGTGAGTTTGTTTAAACTTAAAAAGAGAAGCGTGAACGAGGGTTCAGCGCGTACAAAACCCTGTAATCCTAGGCTCTGACAGGTACCACCTGTTGAGGGAACGGGGCCCGACGAATACCCGTGAGGACAGTGGAGTTCTGCGAAAACAGGCGCGAAAAAATTCCGTACGGTGTGAATGTGAATGTGTGTAAGGAGAGCGAAAAATATCATTTAGATACTTTTCCCCTCATAAAATACAGCAGGACTGTAAGTAGAGAGCCTCTTGTGGACAGGGCCGTAACCAGGATTTTTCAAATACCGAGGTCAAATATTGCGATAAATCTTATTTGACAAAAAAACCATTCTAATATGTTGACTTTTTAAAATACAGTTTGGAAATGTGAATAAACAGAGGTAAATCACAAGCCCATCAAGGAGGTGAATATGTAGGTGAACAAGTTTATTATAACAATGTGATCACAAAAGTAGAGAAACTAAATTAACATCGTAGAATGTGCCAAACAGACCACAAGATGTTGGCTGTATTTTAGATGTATAGTCTCAATTCAATCCATTCACTCAACACAGAGAAGACATAGGTATCATGCTGGGTCTGACAACTAGCTAAATGCTGGTAAAACTTGGCTTAATGCACCATGAGCAGCACAACTAACCTCAAGATTGTGTCATATGAGAGAGTACACGGGGTATTTCATTTTGTTATTTTGCCCCGTGTGCATCATCAATTGTTTTAAGTAAAATGAAAAATATAAGTTTCTGACCCAGTTTCTATTAGTCTGCTTTATTTACATGTAGGAAGCCACATAGCACTGAACAAAACTGTAGCTAGTGAGGCTGAATGACCACTAGCCACAGTTGGCACTAAACTGTCAAGCCCTGATTAAAAAAAAAAAAGTTAGCGTAACAGCCCAAGCCGTGTCACGATTCCCAACAATTCCATTACAGGTCGCTACTTTTTTTTTGGAAAATCGAATTGAGAGAGAGATTTGTGTGCAGTGTGTTTGTGCCGACTGGAAAACGAAATCCTAACCAAGGGGCTTTGTGACTGTTGCTTGAAATGCTGAGGACAATGATCTAGCATCCTCCTATTCCTAGCCGCGCTTTGAACGCATATGAACATTATGAACTGTCACTCATTCTCTCTGACGATTGGCGAAATGAACTCACCTCCTTCTCTCTTTCTTTTCCCCTGGCCAGTTGGCTTTCCAAAGCAGAGTTTAGTTTGTATAGTAGATTTCTTCATCTTTCTTCCATTTCCTAGCTGACTTTCGCGTCGAAGCTGCGTAATATGATAAACATGTTTCCAATGTCGGGAGGCGTAAAAAAAAAAAAAGAAAAAAAAAGAAAAAAAAGTCGGGTGGCGTTTTTCCGCTCAGTTTTAAAATATAACGTGATGATCAAGGGATTATGTGGACTTTATTTTCAGAAAAACAAATGAGAATGCATGCTGATCTTTCCACCAATCAAAGTCAGAACGATTTTCATCTTATATTAATTTGACATTTCTCTGAATAAAAAAAATAAAAAATAAAAAAAATAAAAAAAACACCGGGGAAAATACCGAGGTCATGACCTGTGTGTCCTCAATGCTGGTTACGGCACTGCTTGTGGATGCAAAGGCAAGAGGCAAGAGTCTTCCACTCGAAAGAGTTGAAGTGAAGGTTACCACAGGAGGAGATTTTTCTCTGCCCTGCTGAATAAATAACCAGTTATTAGAACACCCTAGGTGTTGAAAAGCTGGACTAAATTTTTAAAATGGGAAACGGGGGAAGTAAACATAAAAAAAAAGTGTCTATAAAGAAGATAAAGAAGTAAAGAAGATAAATAGTGCAGAGAACAGCTATTTTGCAAAGATTGAAAATTTATAGAAAAGCAGGATCCTGATAAAATTGAATTCCTTCCAAAGAGAGTAAAATCTGGATTTAAAGGGACACTATGTAATAAATTAAGTCATTTATTAGCTCAAATCAACATATTCATTCATAAGTTAGTCCTCATTGGTGTAAAATGATCTCTGTCAAAAATCTCACTTATCCTCCTGAGTGAAGAATAACTTGTCTGTATCTACATAGAGCAGGTAAGCTCTATGGAGGCTGCCATGTCCTTCCGGTCTATGAAAAATGACGAAGTGCCGAGAGGGACATAAAGCACTTCGAATCGCGATTTCCCCACCAGGCCTACAAGCAGAAATGACGTCATTGTGACGTCATTTCCGCCAAATGGCTTATTACAGCCGCTAATGCTAAATAGATTTTATTCCTTGGCACATATGTCTTTGTGTTCATTAGCTTTCTTTTTGTAAGTGCATCATCTTCTTCTTTTTATTATTATTCCTATGCTCCCCCTGGATATCTTCTTTTTGGCGTTATGCTCACATTTGTAAACTGTTATTTTGTTGATTTACTAATAAAGTTTAAAAAAAAAAAAAAATGCTAAATAGATTTTATCTCGTAAATGATCCCACTAATAATGCATTGATTGTTACCAAACTTCTGTCGTAGTACACATAGGCTCTTAACTCACAAAACGAGGCATTAGAAAGTTTGTAAGTTTACCGGGAGTTTATTTACCGCTGCTAATGCTCCTATTGCTAACGCAGGCTAATGCTAACGCTGCGTCGACGTCACTTCCGGTAACTCCCGGAATATGACTAATTGCATTGCTTGCACACCAAAGGAGATGTTATGTTATCTGACATGTTATCTGTCATCTGTATTCATAGTGTTGTTGTATGTGTGTTATATAATCCTTTGTACTGTGTGTCTTGATTTCTTTTTGTTTGTATGGACCTTGAGTCTGAAGCTATAGCTTCTTGAATCTTGACACATTCCGCTTGCCGTAGTTCAAGAAGTTGCAGCGCACATTTGAAAACGTGAGGCGCTAGAGAGCAAATTCATTCAACTTTGCAAAATAAAATTGCACCACTAGATGGGGGAAGAAATTACATAGTGTCCCTTTAATGGAAGCTTAAAGGCCTACAGAAAGGTGATTTTTTTTTTTTGCACAAAACTGAAATAGCAGATCGATTCCTTATATACCATGGAATTTTTTTATGATTTTAAAATAATTTTAGGCCCCTGGATAGTCCTGATTAGGCCCAATAAACTATCACCACATTTGACTCGAATTTTGGCAAACCGACGACAGGTGCGTGACGTCACGCGTGCCAACTGCTGGAACAATCACCATGTCTGAGACTAGTAGTTCTAGTAGCGAAGCCAGCAGTTTGCCAGACCTGGACAGCTTCTTCACTGCAAATTTCGAGCCTAATATTGTTGATGACAATGAAGAAGACAATGAAGAGCCTGAGTAAGAAACCGGCTGCAACAAAGAGACAGAATCCCATAACGCCCTCCTCTCCATCTCTGATAGATAACACCACTGTTGCTACATTTGCGGCACTGAAACCGTCCAAACACAAGTAGCCCATACTCCCACTCACTTTCGTGCTTGGAAGTTCCCCATGTGTGCCGCGGGACGTCAATTGGAAATATAAAACCCAATACATAATGATAATACATACACAGAGGAACAATAATGATCATTGGACCCTACACCAAAACATTTTATAAACGCATGAAATTTGCGAATTTGAATTTGCCGCTTGGAAATCCTTCCTGGAATTCCAGACTGGGGGCGGGGCTTCCGTGTGATGTCACATGTGCCATGGTTTTTCCTGGCTGCCGCTATTGTAGTATGCTTGTTGAGTGAGGAAGGCAATAAAACGTTGGGTTCAGTGCAGTTTTTATTGCGAGTAGATGTGCTGTGGGTGCGTGTGTTGCCCTCAGCAGCTCACACCACCGGGGACAGAGGAAGCAGAGAGACCTGCGGTCGGAACTCTGTGTCTCCCTGTCCGCCTGCCTCCTCTCTGGTGAAATGAGCCGGCAGAGCGATCATCAAGCGTCAAGAGCCCCGACGTGGACACACGTCGGGGCTCTTGATGATCGCTCTGCCGGCTGATTTCCACTCTCCACCTGGCGGAGAGTGTGTCCGCTCTCCGCCAGGTGGATTCCCCCTGAGTGTCCGCACCGCAGGGAGCTGAACACGGCGGGATGGCTCTGGCTGATTTCACCAGAGAGGAGGCAGGCGGACAGGGAGACACAGACACAAGACCGTGGGTCTCTCTGCTTCCTCTGTCCCCGGTGGTGTGAGCTGCTGGTGCTGAGGGCAAAACACGCACCCAGAGCACTTCGTACATCTACTCGCAATAAAAACTGCACTGAACCCAACGTTTTATTGCCTTCCTCACTAAACAAGCATACTACAAAAGCGGCAGCCAGGAAAAACCATGGCACATGTGACATCGCACGGAAGCCCCGCCCCCAGTCTGGAATTCCAGGAAGGATTTCAGAGCGGCAAATTCAAAATCGCAAATTTCATGCGTTTATAAAATGTTTCGGTGTAGGGTCCAATGATCATTATTGTTCCTCTGTTTATGTATTATCATTATGTATTGGGTGTAGTGTCAGCTTTCTGTAGGCCTTTAACCTGAAAGTCCTGCAGCTCGGAATCATAGTTTAAGAGTAATTATTGAGCCTGAATATCACAGCACCTCTGAGCAAAGAAAGATAAAAAAAAAAAACACATCTTATGAGGAAGTTGGGCTGACCCCGTTGGTGGGCAGGACACCTGCTTTTCAAGACTGTGATAGCTGATCACAGGAAAAACCCACACACAGTCACATGTGAAAGTGCTCCTAAATATTACAGATTTTAAGCTTTTACTTTGAAATAAGTGGCCTCTCTGTACCAAAATCACTTAGAGACCCACATACAAGTAGTGTTCATTTTACTTGTGGTCTTGTTCACATGTAAACACAACACATTAGGATGGAACTTTGTCACTTCCTGTTTAGGTTTAGCCAATAACGCAGGGTTGGGACTTTAAAAATCCAGACTTATTAGTGAGGGTTAGGAAATGATCATGGTTAGGGGTCAAATGTAATCTTTTGACAGAGAATTGGTACCTTATTTAGAGAAAAGACAGTCTTTGAGTTAGGATTCAATTAAATTCAAACAGGAAAGAATGCCTTTCTAATCCCAAATTGAAAAAGATAATATTACAGTTATTGCTTTTCCACAATTTACATATTACCTTTACATGTGACTATGTGTCCCAGCAGGAAGCTGAGGACTTCTGTCCTGTGAACAGTTTTATCAGCTGTATAAATGAATATATATGATTTAATGTTCAACTCTTCATACCAATTTCTATGTGTAACTATGAAAAAAGATTGATTTATAAAAAAAATGACCCTGTTCTACACTTAGTCCAATTTGAGAAGAGCTAATGTTTGGATGCTGTTTTTTCTTTTTAAACAAGTTTAAACCTGACTTCAGCATACTTTGCCTTTAAGCTGAAGGTGGGAAGTGTTTATTTCAGAGATTTTTGGTCATTTGAATATGAGTGACTATGAACTTTTTCAAAATCTTCTCAGTGGAAACTTTAGAAGTAGAAGAGTGCAGACTTTGACTTTTCTCAAACCTGATATTTTTCCTGTTGGAAGTATGTTGTTCCACTTTTCTGGGTTTCTGAGAGTGTTTTCTTCATGTTGGGATGCAACAAGTCCTCAGCAGAAGTTAGAATTTTCTAGAACATGTAATGTGAAGAAAAAAAGTTGTGTGGACTGATGGTGTTCATATTTGTTTTTAAATGATGCTGCGATGATGCTTCTGAGGAGGGAACCATGGCGATCATGGAATTCCTCTGGGCTGTGGCCAGAAAGCAAAGAATCCTCTCATGGAACTGCAAACTTAACCTGAAAGTCCTGCAGCTCGGAATCATAGTTTAAGAGTAATTATTGAGCCTGAATATCACAGGACTTCCGAGCAAAGAAAGATAAAAAAAAAAAAACACATCTTATGAGGAAGTGGGGCTGACCCCGTTGGTGGGCAGGACACCTGCTTTTCACGACTGTGATAGCTGATCACAGGAAAAACCCACACACAGTCACATGTGAAAGTGCTCCTAAATATGACAGATATTAAGCTTTTACTTTAAAATAAGTGGCCTCTCTGTACCAAAATCACTTAGAGACGCACATACAAGTAGTGTTCATTTTACTTGTGGTCTTTTTCACATGTAAACACAACACAGTAGGATGGAACTCAACTTTGTCACTTCCTGTTTAGGTTTAGCCAATAACGCAGGGTTGGGACTTTAAAAATCCAGACTTATTGGTGAGGGTTAGGAAATGATCATGGTTAGGGGTCAAATTTAATCTTTTGAAAGAGAGTTGGTACCTTATTTAGAAAAAGGACAGTCTTTGAGTTAGGATTCAATTTAATTCAAACAGGAAAGAATGCCTTTCTAATCCCAAATTGAAAAAGATAACATTAAAGTTATTGCTTTTCCACAATTTACATATTACCTTTACATGTGACTATGTGTCCCAGCAGGAAGCTGAGGACTTCTGTCCTGTGAACAGTTTTATCAGCTGTATAAATGAATATATATGATTTAATGTTCAACTCTTCATACCAATTTCTATGTGTAACTATAAAAAAGATTGATTCATAAAAAAAAATGACCCTGTTCTACACTTAGTCAAATTTTAGAAGAGCTAATGTTTGGATGCTGTTTTTTCTTTTTAAACAAGTTTAAACCTGACTTCAGCATACTTTGCCTTTAAGCTGAAGGTGGGAAGTGTTTATTTCAGAGGTTTTTGGTCATTTGAATATGAGTGACTATGAACTTTTTCAAAATCTTCTCAGTGGAAACTTTAGAAAAGAGTGCAGACTTTGACTTTTCTCAAACCTGATATTTTTCCTGTAGGAAGTATGTTGTTCCACTTTTCTGGGTTTCTGAGAGTGTTTTCTTCATGTTGGGATGCAACAAGTCCTCAGCAGAAGTTAGAATTTTCTAGAACATGTAATGTGAAGAAAAAAAGTTGTGTGGACTGATGGTGTTCATATTTGTTTTTAAATGATGCTGCGATGATGCTTCTGAGGAGGGAACCATGGCGATCATGGAATTCCTCTGGGCTGTGGCCAGAAAGCAAAGAATCCTCTCACGGAACTGCAAACTTAACCTGAAAGTCCTGCAGCTCGGAATCATAGTTTAAGAGTAATTATTGAGCCTGAATATCACAGCACCACTGAGCAAAGAAAGATAAAAAAAAAACACATCTTATGAGGAAGTGGGGCTGACCCCGTTGGTGGGCAGGACACCTGCTTTTCAAGACTGTGATAGCTGATCACAGGAAAAACCCACACACAGTCACATGTGAAAGTGCTCCTAAATATGACAGATTTAAGCTTTTACTTTAAAATAAGTGGCCTCTCTGTACCAAAATCACTTAGAGACGCACATACAAGTAGTGTTCATTTTACTTGTGGTCTTGTTCACATGTAAACACAACACAGTAGTATGGAAATTTGTCACTTCCTGTTTAGGTTTAGCCAATAACGCAGGGTTGGGACTATAAAAATCCAGACTTATTAGTGAGGGTTAGGAAATGATCATGGTTAGGGGTTAAATGTAATCTTTTGACAGAGAGTGTGTACCTTATTTAGATAAACGACAGTCTTTGAGTTAGGATTCAATTCAATTCAAACAAGAAAGATTGCCTTTCTAATCCCAAATTGAAAAAGATAACATTACAGTTATTGCTTTTCCACAATTTACATATTACCTTTACATGTGACTATGTGTCCCAGCAGGAAGCTGAGGACTTCTGTCCTGTGAGTAGTTTTATCAGCTGTATAAATGAATATATATGATTTAATGTTCAACTCTTCATACCAATTTCTATGTGTAACTATAAAAAAGATTGATTTATTAAAAAAATGACCCTGTTCTACACTTAGTCCAATTTTAGAAGAGCTAATGTTTGGATGCTGTTTTTTCTTTTTAAACAAGTTTAAACCTGACTTCAGCATACTTTGCCTTTAAGCTGAAGGTGGGAAGTGTTTATTTCAGAGGTTTTTGGTCATTTGAATATGAGTGACTATGAACTTTTTAAAAATCTTCTCAGTGGAAACTTTAGAAAAGAGTGCAGACTTTGACTTTTCTCAAACCTGATATTTTTCCTGTAGGAAGTATGTTGTTCCACTTTTCTGGGTTTCTGAGAGTGTTTTCTTCATGTTGGGATGCAACAAGTCCTCAGCAGAAGTTAGAATTTTCTAGAACTGGTGGAGTGAAATGTGAAGAAAAAATAGTTTTGTAGACTGATGGTGTTTATGTTTGTTTTTAAATGAAGCTGCGATGATGCTTCTGAGGAGGGAACCATGGCGATCATGGAATTCCTCTGGGCTGTGGCCAGAAAGCAAAGAATCCTCTCATGGAACTGCAAACTTAACCTGAAAGTCCTGCAGCTCGGAATCATAGTTTAAGAGTAATTATTGGGCCTGAATATCACAGCACCTCTGAGCAAAGAAAGATAAAAAAAAAACACATCTTATGAGGAAGTGGGGCTAACCCCGTTGGTGGGCAGGACACCTGCTTTTCAAGACTGTGTTAGCTGATCACAGGAAAAACCCACACACAGTCACATGTGAAAGTGCTCCTAAATATGACAGATTTAAGCTTTTACTTTGAAATAACTGGCCACTCTTTACCATAATAACTTAAAGAAGCACATACAAGTAGTGTTCATTTTACTTGTGGTCTTGTTCACATGTAAACACAACACATTAGTATGGAACTTTGTCACTTCCTGTTTAGGTTTAGCTAATAACGCAGGGTTCGGACTTTAAAAATCCAGACTTATTAGTGAGGGTTAGGAAATGATCATGGTTAGGGGTCAAATGTAATCTTTTGACAGAGAGTGTGTACCTTATTTAGATAAAGGACAGTCTTTGAGTTAGGATTCAATTTAATTCAAACAAGAAAGATTGCCTTTCTAATCTCAAATTGAAAAAGATAACATTACAGTTATTGCTTTTCCACAATTTACATATTACCTTTACATGTGACTATGTGTCCCAGAAGGAAGCTGAGGACTTCTGTCCTGTGAATAGTTTTAGCAGCTGTATAAATGAATATATATGATTTAATGTTCAACTCTTCATACCAATTTCTATGTGTAACTATAAAAAAATGGATTTATTAAAAAAATGACCCTGTTCTACACTTAGTCCAATTTTAGAAGAGCTAATGTTTGGATGCTGTTTTTTCTTTTTAAACAAGTTTAAACCTGACTTCAGCATACTTTGCCTTTAAGCTGAAGGTGGGAAGTGTTTATTTCAGAGGTTTTTGGTCATTTGAATATGAGTGACTATGAACTTTTTAAAAATCTTCTCAGTGGAAACTTTAGAAAAGAGTGCAGACTTTGACTTTTCTCAAACCTGATATTTTTCCTGTAGGAAGTATGTTGTTCCACTTTTCTGGGTTTCTGAGAGTGTTTTCTTCATGTTGGGATGCAACAAGTCCTCAGCAGAAGTTAGAATCTTCTAGAACATGTAATATGAAGAAAAAATAGTTTTGTAGACTGATGTTGTTTATGTTTGTTTTTAAATGATGCTGCGATGATGCTTCTGAGGAGGGAACCATGGCGATCATGGAATTCCTCTGGGCTGTGGCCAGAAAGCAAAGAATCCTCTCATGGAACTGCAAACTTAACCTGAAAGTCCTGCAGCTCGGAATCATAGTTTAAGAGTAATTATTGAGCCTGAATATCACAGCACCTCTGAGCCAAGAAAGATAAAAAAAAAACACATCTTATGAGGAAGTGGGGCTGACCCCGTTGGTGGGCAGGACACCTGCTTTTCAAGACTGTGATAGCTGATCAAAGGTAAAACCCACACACAGTCACATGTGAAAGTGCTCCTAAATATGACAGATTTAAGCTTTTACTTTAAAATAAGTGGCCTCTCTGTACCAAAATCACTTAGAGACGCACATACAAGTAGTGTTCATTTTACTTGTGGTCTTGTTCACATGTAAACACAACACATTAGTATGGAAATTTGTCACTTCTTGTTTAGGTTTAGCCAATAACGCAGGGTTGGGACTTTAAAAATCCAGACTTATTGGTGAGGGTTAGGAAATGATCATGGTTACGGGTCAAATGTAATCTTTTGACAGAGAGTTGGTACCTTATTTAGATAAACGACAGTCTTTGAGTTAGGATTCAATTCAATTCAAACAAGAAAGATTGCCTTTCTAATCCCAAATTGAAAAAGATAACATTACAGTTATTGCTTTTCCACAATTTACATATTACCTTTACATGTGACTATGTGTCCCAGCAGGAAGCTGAGGACTTCTGTCCTGTGAACAGTTTTATCAGCTGTATAATGAATATATATGATTTAATGTTCAACTCTTCATACCAATTTCTATGTGTAACTATAAAAAAGATTGATTTATTAAAAAAATGACCCTGTTCTACACTTAGTCCAATTTGAGAAGAGCTAATGTTTGGATGCTGTTTTTTTCTTTTTAAACAAGTTTAAACCTGACTTCAGCATACTTTGCCTTTAAGCTGAAGGTGGGAAGTGTTTATTTCAGAGATTTTTGGTCATTTGAATATGAGTGACTATGAACTTTTTCAAAATCTTCTCAGTGGAAACTTTAGAAAAGAGTGCAGACTTTGACTTTTCTCAAACCTGATATTTTTCCTGTTGGAAGTATGTTGTTCCACTTTTCTGGGTTTCTGAGAGTGTTTTCTTCATGTTGGGATGCAACAAGTCCTCAGCAGAAGTTAGAATTTTTTTAGAACTGGTAATGTGAAGAAAAATAGTTGTGTAGACTGATGGTGTTTATGTTTGTTTTTAAATGATGCTGCGATGATGCTTCTGAGGAGGGAACCATGGAGATCATGGAATTCCTCTGGGCTGTGGCCAGAAATCAAAGAATCCTCTCACGGAACTGCAAACTTAACCTGAAAGTCCTGCAGCTCAGAATCATAGTTTAGGAGTAATTATTGAGCCTGAATATCACAGCACCTCTGAGCAAAGAAAGATAAAAAAAAAAAACACATCTTATGAGGAAGTGGGGCTGACCCCGTTGTTGGGCAGGACACCTGCTTTTCAAGACTGTGATAGCTGATCACAGGAAAAACCCACGCACAGTCACATGTGAAAGTGCTCCTAAATATGACAGATTTAAGCTTTTACTTTGAAATAACTGGCCACTCTGTACCAAAATCACTTAGAGACGCACATACAAGTATTGTTCATTTTACTTGTGGTCTTGTTCACATGTAAACACAACACAGTAGGATGGAACTCAACTTTGTCACTTCCTGTTTAGGTTTAGCCAATAACGCAGGGTTGGGACTTTAAAAATCCAGACTTATTGGTGAGGGTTAGGAAATGATCATGGTTAGGGGTCAAATGTAATCTTTTGACAGAGAGTTGGTACCTTATTTAGAAAAAGGACAGTCTTTGAGTTAGGATTCAATTTAATTCAAACAGGAAAGAATGCCTTTCTAATCCCAAATTGAAAAAGATAACATTACAGTTATTGCTTTTCCACAATTTACATATTACCTTTACATGTGACTATGTGTCCCAGCAGGAAGCTGAGGACTTCTGTCCTGTGAACAGTTGTATCAGCTGTATAAATGAATATATATGATTTAATGTTCAACTCTTCATACCAATTTCTATGTGTAACTATAAAAAAGATTGATTTATAAAAAAAATTACGCTGTTCTACACTTAGTCCAATTTGAGAAGAGCTAATGTTTGGATGCTGTTTTTTCTTTTTAAACAAGTTTAAACCTGACTTCAGCATACTTTGCCTTTAAGCTGAAGGTGGGAAGTGTTTATTTCAGAGGTTTTTGGTCATTTGAATATGAGTGACTATGAACTTTTTCAAAATCTTCTCAGTGGAAACTTTAGAAAAGAGTGCAGACTTTGACTTTTCTCAAACCTGATATTTTTCCTGTAGGAAGTATGTTGTTCCACTTTTCTGGGTTTCTGAGAGTGTTTTCTTCATGTTGGGATGCAACAAGTCCTCAGCAGAAGTTAGAATTTTTTTAGAACTGGGGTCCGTTTCACGTAGCAGGTTCAACCAACTCTGAGTCTATTCCTGATCTCTGAGTTGATCTACTCTGAGATAGAAAACCCTGAGTTTTCGGTTCCACAAACGCTGATTTGAGTGAGGTTAATCAACTCTGAGTAAGTTCACCTTGAGTTTAGCGCGTGCACCACAACTTTAAAAAGCCAGCATCAATGGAGCCCCGATTCGACGAGTCACCTTGGCAACGGGGAAGAGGAGGGGCTACGTTTTTCACCAACCTCGAATTGGAAATCTTAATGCGCTCATACGGCGAGTTTCAACACGTTTTTAGAAATAAGTGCAACACCGTTGCAGTAGCAAAAGTGTAAGTTTAAATGTAGTCCTTTGCAATCACAATAATATTACAGGGAAACTGCTTGTATGGTAGCCCATTCATTTATTTCATTTAGGTGCAATCCCGCGGGGGAGAAGCGCTCTTGGCAGCAGTTTAAGATGAAATATAAAAACATTGTTCAAACAGGTGAGACCTGGGCATGGAGGTACCTCATTTTGATCACGTTTTACACTGTAAAATAAATATTAAGTGGCTATTTGACTGTGCAGTTATTTTATTCCCAACATAATGCTGTTTTCACACACATAAACTATTTCTTCTCATCTATACCATCCATCCATCCATTATCTATACACCGCTGAATCCGTCAGTCGGGTCGCGGGGGGGCTGGAGCCTATCCCAGCGGTCAATGGGCAAGAGGCGGGGTACACCCTGGACAGGCCGCCAGTCCATCACAGGGCCACATAGAGACAAACAACCATGCACACTGTCACTCCGAAGGACAATTTAGAGTCATCATCTATATCATGTTCTGTTAAAAAATGAAGCCTATTTAAACTAACACAGACCTCTACTCAGCCAACAGAAAGAAGGCAGATGCCCGTAAAACGGGTGGTGCCCAGCACCGCCACCTGTAACGGGAGGGCAGTGGCTGAGGGAATCCCCGGAGGGAGTCCACCCCCAAGACACGAGTGCCTTTATAAAATATAATGGGCCTATATATGTCTTTTTTAAGCCTATTCATACAAATATTTATTTGTCTTTTATGTCTTTTTTTCTTTTGTCCCAACACATTCTGATGGTGCCGCTCAAAAAGATAATTGTCTGTAAATGCAAAAATCCATGCGCGGTCTGATAACCATCTCCGACGAATATTTATTTCTCTGCGCAATAATGCTGCAACTTCATCCACGGGATCGTTGTCAAAAGGACATGTTCGTGAAAAAAGTCATCTCCTACTGTGCCTAATGGACTTCCAGAGGTAGAAGAACTCGCTCTGCTGACTGAATGAATGAGGAAATCAAATGGCGTGTGTGGCTGAAAGAGTGCGGAGACAGAAAGAAACTCGAGGTTTCTTGAATAAAACCTGGTCCCGACCAGGTTAGGTTCAGAGAGTCTGTTACTCCGGTAACTGACCGTGAGGTTAAGTTACCTCTCTTTGTGAAACGGGCTAGAGTTACCCCTCTTTCTCTGGTTTGAGTTACCTCTCTTTGTGAAACAGGCTAGAGTTACCCCTCTTTCTCTGGTTTGAGTTACCTCTCTTTGTGAAACAGGCTAGAGTTACCCCTCTTTCTCTGGTTTGAGTTACCTCCCTTTGTGAAACGGAAAACTCAGGGTTTTCCTCATTTCAGGGTTAACCAACTCAGAGTTTTCACTAAACCTGCTACATGAAACGGACCTCTGGTGGAGTGAAATGTGAAGAAAAAATAGTTTTGCAGACTGATGTTGTTTATGTTTGTTTTTAAATGATGCTGCGATGATGCTTCTGAGGAGGGAACCATGGCGATCATGGAATTCCTCTGGGCTGTGGCCAGAAAGCAAAGAATCCTCTCATGGAACTGCAAACTTAACCTGAAAGTCCTGCAGCTCAGAATCATAGTTTAAGAGTAATTATTGAGCCTGAATATCACAGCACCTCTGAGCCAAGAAAGATAAAAAAAAAACACATCTTATGAGGAAGTGGGGCTGACCCCGTTGGTGGGCAGGACACCTGCTTTTCAAGACTGTGATAGCTGATCACAGGAAAAACCCACACACAGTCACATGTGAAAGTGCTCCTAAATATGACAAATTTAAGCTTTTACTTTAAAATAAGTGGCCTCTCTGTACCAAAATCACTTAGAGACGCACATACAAGTAGTGTTCATTTTACTTGTGGTCTTGTTCACATGTAAACACAACACATTATTATGGAAATTTGTCACTTCCTGTTTAGGTTTAGCTAATAACGCAGGGTTGGGACTTTAAAAATCCAGACTTATTAGTGAGGGTTAGGAAATGATCATGGTTAGGGGTCAAATGCAATCTTTTGACAGAGAGTTGGTACCTTATTTAGAAAAAGGACAGTCTTTGAGTTAGGATTCAATTTAATTCAAACAGGAAAGAATGCCTTTCTAATCCCAAATTGAAAAAGATAACATTACAGTTATTGCTTTTCCACAATTTACATATTACCTTTACATGTGACTATGTGTCCCAGCAGGAAGCTGAGGACTTCTGTCCTGTGAATAGTTTTATCAGCTGTATAAATGAATATAAATGATTTAATGTTCAACTCTTCATACCAATTTCTATGTGTAACTATAAAAAAGATTGATTTTTAAAAAAAATGACCCTGTTCTACACTTAGTCCAATTTGAGAAGAGCTAATGTTTGGATGCTGTTTTTTCTTTTTAAACAAGTTTAAACCTGACTTCAGCACACTTTGCCTTTAAGCTGAAGGTAGGAAGTGTTTATTTCAGAGGTTTTTGGTCATTTGAATATGAGAGACTATGAACTTTTTCAAAATCTTCTCAGTGGAAACTTTAGAAAAGAGTGCAGACTTTGACTTTTCTCAAACCTGATATTTTTCCTGTAGGAGGTATGCTGTCCCACTTTTCTGGGTTTCTGAGAGTGTTTTCTTCATGTTGGGATGCAACAAGTCCTCAGCAGAAGTTAGAATGTTCTAGAACATGTAATATGAAGAAAAAAAGTTGTGTGGACTGATGGTGTTCATATTTGTTTTTAAATGATGCTGCGATGATGCTTCTGAGGAGGGAACCATGGCGATCATGGAATTCCTCTGGGCTGTGGCCAGAAAGCAAAGAATCCTCTCATGGAACTGCAAACTTAACCTGAAAGTCCTGCAGCTCGGAATCATAGTTTAAGAGTAATTATTGGGCCTGAATATCACAGCACCTCTGAGCCAAGAAAGATAAAAAAAAAACACATCTTATGAGGAAGTGGGGCTGACCCCGTTGGTGGGCAGGACACCTGCTTTTCAAGACTGTGATAGCTGATCACAGGAAAAACACACGCACAGTCACATGTGAAAGTGCTCCTAAATATGACAGATTTAAGCTTTTACTTTAAAATAAGTGGCCTCTCTGTACCAAAATCACTTAGAGACGCACATACAAGTAGTGTTCATTTTACTTGTGGTCTTGTTCACATGTAAACACAACACATTAGTATGGAAATGTGTCACTTCCTGTTTAGGTTTAGCCAATAACGCAGGGTTGGGACTTTAAAAATCCAGACTTATTAGTGAGGGTTAGGAAATGATCATGGTTAGGGGTTAAATGTAATCTTTTGACAGAGAGTGTGTACCTTATTTAGATAAACGACAGTCTTTGAGTTAGGATTCAATTCAATTCAAACAAGAAAGATTGCCTTTCTAATCCCAAATTGAAAAAGATAACATTACAGTTATTGCTTTTCCACAATTTACATATTACCTTTACATGTGACTATGTGTCCCAGCAGGAAGCTGAGGACTTCTGTCCTGTGAACAGTTTTATCAGCTGTATAAATGAATATATATGATTTAATGTTCAACTCTTCATACCAATTTCAATGTGTAACTATAAAAAGGATTGATTTATAAAAACATGACCCTGTTCTACACTTAGTCCAATTTTAGAAGAGCTAATGTTTGGATGCTGTTTTTTCTTTTTAAACAAGTTTAAACCTGACTTCAGCATACTTTGCATTTAAGCTGAAGGTAGGAAGTGTTTATTTCAGAGGTTTTTGGTCATTTGAATATGAGTTACTATGAACTTTTTCAAAATCTTCTCAGTGGAAACTTTAGAAAAGAGTGCAGACTTTGACTTTTCTCAAACCTGATATTTTTCCTGTTGGAAGTATGTTGTTCCACTTTTCTGGGTTTCTGAGAGTGTTTTCTTCATGTTGGGATGCAACAAGTCCTCAGCAGAAGTTAGAATTTTCTACAACATGTAATGTGAAGAAAAAAAGTTGTGTGGACTGATGGTGTTCATATTTGTTTTTAAATGATGCTGCGATGATGCTTCTGAGGAGGGAACCATGCCGATCATCTGGGCTGTGGCCAGAAAGTAAAGAATCCTCTCATGGAACTGCAAACTTAATCTGAAAGTCCTGCAGCTCGGAATCATAGTTTAAGAGTAATTATTGGGCCTGAATATCACAGGACTTCTGAGCAAAGAAAGATAAAAAAAAAAACACATCTTATGAGGAAGTGGGGCTGACCCTGTTCGCAGGACACCTGCTTTTCAAGACTGTGATAGCTGATCACAGGAAAAACCCACACACAGTCACATGTGAAAGTGCTCCTAAATATGACAAATTTAAGCTTTTACTTTAAAATAAGTGGCCTCTCTGTACCAAAATCACTTAGAGACGCACATACAAGTAGTGTTCATTTTACTTGTGGTCTTGTTCACATGTAAACACAACACATTATTATGGAAATTTGTCACTTCCTGTTTAGGTTTAGCTAATAACGCAGGGTTGGGACTTTAAAAATCCAGACTTATTAGTGAGGGTTAGGAAATGATCATGGTTAGGGGTCAAATGCAATCTTTTGACAGAGAGTTGGTACCTTATTTAGAAAAAGGACAGTCTTTGAGTTAGGATTCAATTTAATTCAAACAGGAAAGAATGCCTTTCTAATCCCAAATTGAAAAAGATAACATTACAGTTATTGCTTTTCCACAATTTACATATTACCTTTACATGTGACTATGTGTCCCAGCAGGAAGCTGAGGACTTCTGTCCTGTGAATAGTTTTATCAGCTGTATAAATGAATATAAATGATTTAATGTTCAACTCTTCATACCAATTTCTATGTGTAACTATAAAAAAGATTGATTTTTAAAAAAAATGACCCTGTTCTACACTTAGTCCAATTTGAGAAGAGCTAATGTTTGGATGCTGTTTTTTCTTTTTAAACAAGTTTAAACCTGACTTCAGCACACTTTGCCTTTAAGCTGAAGGTAGGAAGTGTTTATTTCAGAGGTTTTTGGTCATTTGAATATGAGAGACTATGAACTTTTTCAAAATCTTCTCAGTGGAAACTTTAGAAAAGAGTGCAGACTTTGACTTTTCTCAAACCTGATATTTTTCCTGTAGGAGGTATGCTGTCCCACTTTTCTGGGTTTCTGAGAGTGTTTTCTTCATGTTGGGATGCAACAAGTCCTCAGCAGAAGTTAGAATGTTCTAGAACATGTAATATGAAGAAAAAAAGTTGTGTGGACTGATGGTGTTCATATTTGTTTTTAAATGATGCTGCGATGATGCTTCTGAGGAGGGAACCATGGCGATCATGGAATTCCTCTGGGCTGTGGCCAGAAAGCAAAGAATCCTCTCATGGAACTGCAAACTTAACCTGAAAGTCCTGCAGCTCGGAATCATAGTTTAAGAGTAATTATTGGGCCTGAATATCACAGCACCTCTGAGCCAAGAAAGATAAAAAAAAAACACATCTTATGAGGAAGTGGGGCTGACCCCGTTGGTGGGCAGGACACCTGCTTTTCAAGACTGTGATAGCTGATCACAGGAAAAACACACGCACAGTCACATGTGAAAGTGCTCCTAAATATGACAGATTTAAGCTTTTACTTTAAAATAAGTGGCCTCTCTGTACCAAAATCACTTAGAGACGCACATACAAGTAGTGTTCATTTTACTTGTGGTCTTGTTCACATGTAAACA
Organism: Odontesthes bonariensis; assembly: GCF_027942865.1. Lineage (NCBI taxonomy): Eukaryota > Metazoa > Chordata > Actinopteri > Atheriniformes > Atherinopsidae > Odontesthes > Odontesthes bonariensis. The sequence continues at coordinate 29,774,312 of NC_134509.1, read as the reverse complement.
CAACACATTAGTATGGAAATTTGTCACTTCCTGTTTAGGTTTAGCCAATAACGCAGGGTTGGGACTTTAAAAATCCAGACTTATTAGTGAGGGTTAGGAAATGATCATGGTTAGGGGTTAAATGTAATCTTTTGACAGAGAGTGTGTACCTTATTTAGATAAACGACAGTCTTTGAGTTAGGATTCAATTCAATTCAAACAAGAAAGATTGCCTTTCTAATCCCAAATTGAAAAAGATAACATTACAGTTATTGCTTTTCCACAATTTACATATTACCTTTACATGTGACTATGTGTCCCAGCAGGAAGCTGAGGACTTCTGTCCTGTGAACAGTTTTATCAGCTGTATAAATGAATATATATGATTTAATGTTCAACTCTTCATACCAATTTCAATGTGTAACTATAAAAAGGATTGATTTATAAAAACATGACCCTGTTCTACACTTAGTCCAATTTTAGAAGAGCTAATGTTTGGATGCTGTTTTTTCTTTTTAAACAAGTTTAAACCTGACTTCAGCATACTTTGCATTTAAGCTGAAGGTAGGAAGTGTTTATTTCAGAGGTTTTTGGTCATTTGAATATGAGTTACTATGAACTTTTTCAAAATCTTCTCAGTGGAAACTTTAGAAAAGAGTGCAGACTTTGACTTTTCTCAAACCTGATATTTTTCCTGTTGGAAGTATGTTGTTCCACTTTTCTGGGTTTCTGAGAGTGTTTTCTTCATGTTGGGATGCAACAAGTCCTCAGCAGAAGTTAGAATTTTCTACAACATGTAATGTGAAGAAAAAAAGTTGTGTGGACTGATGGTGTTCATATTTGTTTTTAAATGATGCTGCGATGATGCTTCTGAGGAGGGAACCATGCCGATCATCTGGGCTGTGGCCAGAAAGTAAAGAATCCTCTCATGGAACTGCAAACTTAATCTGAAAGTCCTGCAGCTCGGAATCATAGTTTAAGAGTAATTATTGGGCCTGAATATCACAGGACTTCTGAGCAAAGAAAGATAGAAAAAAAAACACATCTTATGAGGAAGTGGGGCTGACCCTGTTCGCAGGACACCTGCTTTTCAAGACTGTGATAGCTGATCACAGGAAAAACCCACACACAGTCACATGTGAAAGTGCTCCTAAATATGACAGATTTAAGCTTTTACTTTAAAATAAGTGGCCTCTCTGTACCAAAATCACTTAGAGACGCACATACAAGTAGTGTTCATTTTACTTGTGGTCTTGTTCACATGTAAACACAACACATTATTATGGAAATTTGTCACTTCCTGTTTAGGTTTAGCCAATAACGCAGGGTTGGGACTTTAAAAATCCAGACTTATTGGTGAGGGTTAGGAAATGATCATGGTTAGGGGTCAAATGTAATCTTTTGACAGAGAGCGTGTACCTTATTTAGATAAACGACAGTCTTTGAGTTAGGATTCAATTCAATTCAAACAAGAAAGATTGCCTTTCTAATCCCAAATTGAAAAAGATAACATTACAGTTATTGCTTTTCCACAATTTACATATTACCTTTACATGTGACTATGTGTCCCAGCAGGAAGCTGAGGACTTCTGTCCTGTGAACAGTTTTATCAGCTGTATAAATGAATATATATGATTTAATGTTCAACTCTTCATACCAATTTCTATGTGTAACTATAAAAAAGATTGATTTATAAAAACATGACCCTGTTCTACACTTAGTCCAATTTGAGAAGAGCTAATGTTTGGATGCTGTTTTTTCTTTTTAAACAAGTTTAAACCTGACTTCAGCATACTTTGCCTTTAAGCTGAAGGTGGGAAGTGTTTATTTCAGAGGTTTTTGGTCATTTGAATATGAGTTACTATGAACTTTTTCAAAATCTTCTCAGTGGAAACTTTAGAAAAGAGTGCAGACTTTGACTTTTCTCAAACCTGATATTTTTCCTGTTGGAAGTATGTTGTTCCACTTTTCTGGGTTTCTGAGAGTGTTTTCTTCATGTTGGGATGCAACAAGTCCTCAGCAGAAGTTAGAATTTTTTTAGAACTGGTGGAGTGAAATGTGAAGAAAAAATAGTTTTGTAGACTGATGGTGTTTATGTTTGTTTTTAAATGATGCTGCGATGATGCTTCTGAGGAGGGAACCATGGCGATCATGGAATTCCTCTGGGCTGTGGCCAGAAAGCTAAGAATCCTCTTACGGAATTGCAAACTTAATCTGAGGCTACGTGCCCACGACAACGCTCTGAAGCATCAACGCAGATGTCCGTTTTTTTCCTCCACAATTTATCTGCGTTCTTACGAGCGTCTTGGGGTGGATATCTGTCTATCCATGGGAACAGGGAAAACGTATAAAACTCATACTTTGCCGATGTAGTATGCACGCCCCGGACGTAGGTGGCAGTAGCAACAATACCTTTGGTATTGTTATATGAGTTATATTGTTATATATTAATAAATATGAGAAATGCCTGTTTTGTGGCTACTTCCTCCGCGTCAGTTGGAAGAAAATGGCGAAGCGCGGCGGCAACAACAGTACGCCTTCAAACTTTGTTTGGACAGATGATGAGGTCCAGTTGCTCCTGAACACGACACTGAACTACAAAGCCAGGAAGGCAGTGGATAATGTGGATTGGGAGAGTGTCCAAAATAAATATAGTGAGATATGGGAGTCGTTCATGGAGAACTACCCACTTAACGTGTGCAAAAAACGCACTTCTGCGTTTTGAACTGTTCCTACGGCGACGAGAGGTTGGATCGTTTTCAAGATCTCCACTCTGGAGGGCGTTTGCGTTTTCTCCGTTTTGAACTCCTAAAAACGCCGTCGCCGTGTGCAAGATAGGCACATCTGTCCAAATGTTCTGCGTTTATCTGTCGTTACCGTTGTCGTGGGCACGTAGCCTGAAAGTCCTGCAGCTCGGAATCATAGTTTAAGAGTAATTATTGGGCCTAAATATCACAGGACTTCTGAGCAAAGAAAGATAAAAAAAAAACACATCTTATGAGGAAGTGGGGCTGACCCCGTTGTTGGGCAGGACACCTGCTTTTCAAGACTGTGATAGCTGATCACAGGAAAAACCCACACACAGTCACATGTGAAAGTGCTCCTAAATATGACAAATTTAAGCTTTTACTTTAAAATAAGTGGCCTCTCTGTACCAAAATCACTTAGAGACGCACATACAAGTATTGTTCATTTTACTTGTGGTCTTGTTCACATGTAAACACAACACAGTAGGATGGAACTCAACTTTGTCACTTCCTGTTTAGGTTTAGCCAATAACGCAGGTTTGGGACTTTAAAAATCCAGACTTATTAGTGAGGGTTAGGAAATGATCATGGTTAGGGGTCAAATGTAATCTTTTGACAGAGAGTTGGTACCTTATTTAGAAAAAGGACAGTCTTTGAGTTAGGATTCAATTTAATTCAAACAGGAAAGAATGCCTTTCTAATCCCAAATTGAAAAAGATAACATTACAGTTATTGCTTTTCCACAATTTACATATTACCTTTACATGTGACTATGTGTCCCAGCAGGAAGCTGAGGACTTCTGTCTTGTGAACAGTTTTATAAATGAATATATATGATTTAATGTTCAACTCTTCATACCAATTTCTATGTGTAACTATAAAAAAGATTGATTTATAAAAAAAATGACCCTGTTCTACACTTAGTCCAATTTGAGAAGAGCTAATGTTTTGATGCTGTTTTTTCTTTTTAAACAAGTTTAAACCTGACTTCAGCATACTTTGCATTTAAGCTGAAGGTAGGAAGTGTTTATTTCAGAGGTTTTTGGTCATTTGAATATGAGTGACTATGAACTTTTTCAAAATCTTCTCAGTGGAAACTTTAGAAAAGAGTGCAGACTTTTACTTTTCTCAAACCTGATATTTTTCCTGTTGGAAGTATGTTGTTCCACTTTTCTGGGTTTCTGAGAGTGTTTTCTTCATGTTGGGATGCAACAAGTCCTCAGCAGAAGTTAGAATTTTTTTAGAACTGGTGGAGTGAAATGTGAAGAAAAAATAGTTTTGTAGACTGATGTTGTTTATGTTTGTTTTTAAATGATGCTGCGATGATGCTTCTGAGGAGGGAACCATGGAGATCATGGAATTCCTCTGGGCTGTGGCCAGAAAGCAAAGAATCCTCTCACGGAACTGCAAACTTAACCTGAAAGTCCTGCAGCTCGGAATCATAGTTTAAGAGTAATTATTGAGCCTGAATATCACAGGACTTCTGAGCAAAGAAAGATAAAAAAAAAACACATCTTATGAGGAAGTGGGGATGACCCCGTTGGTGGGCAGCACACCTGCTTTTCAAGACTGTGATAGCTGATCACAGGAAAAACCCACACACAGTCACATGTGAAAGTGCTCCTAAATATGACAAATTTAAGCTTTTACTTTAAAATAAGTGGCCTCTCTGTACCAAAATCACTTAGAGACGCACATACAAGTAGTGTTCATTTTACTTGTGGTCTTGTTCACATGTAAACACAACACAGTAGGATGGAACTCAACTTTGTCACTTCCTGTTTAGGTTTAGCTAATAACGCAGGGTTGGGACTTTAAAAATCCAGACTTATTAGTGAGGGTTAGGAAATGATCATGGTTAGGGGTTAAATGTAATCTTTTGACAGAGAGTGTGTACCTTATTTAGATAAACGACAGTCTTTGAGTTAGGATTCAATTCAATTCAAACAAGAAAGATTGCCTTTCTAATCCCAAATTGAAAAAGATAACATTACAGTTATTGCTTTTCCACAATTTACATATTACCTTTACATGTGACTATGTGTCCCAGCAGGAAGCTGAGGACTTCTGTCCTGTGAACAGTTTTATCAGCTGTATAAATGAATATATATGATTTAATGTTCAACTCTTCATACCAATTTCAATGTGTAACTATAAAAAGGATTGATTTATAAAAACATGACCCTGTTCTACACTTAGTCCAATTTTAGAAGAGCTAATGTTTGGATGCTGTTTTTTCTTTTTAAACAAGTTTAAACCTGACTTCAGCATACTTTGCATTTAAGCTGAAGGTAGGAAGTGTTTATTTCAGAGGTTTTTGGTCATTTGAATATGAGTTACTATGAACTTTTTCAAAATCTTCTCAGTGGAAACTTTAGAAAAGAGTGCAGACTTTGACTTTTCTCAAACCTGATATTTTTCCTGTTGGAAGTATGTTGTTCCACTTTTCTGGGTTTCTGAGAGTGTTTTCTTCATGTTGGGATGCAACAAGTCCTCAGCAGAAGTTAGAATTTTCTACAACATGTAATGTGAAGAAAAAAAGTTGTGTGGACTGATGGTGTTCATATTTGTTTTTAAATGATGCTGCGATGATGCTTCTGAGGAGGGAACCATGCCGATCATCTGGGCTGTGGCCAGAAAGTAAAGAATCCTCTCATGGAACTGCAAACTTAATCTGAAAGTCCTGCAGCTCGGAATCATAGTTTAAGAGTAATTATTGGGCCTGAATATCACAGGACTTCTGAGCAAAGAAAGATAAAAAAAAAAACACATCTTATGAGGAAGTGGGGCTGACCCTGTTCGCAGGACACCTGCTTTTCAAGACTGTGATAGCTGATCACAGGAAAAACCCACACACAGTCACATGTGAAAGTGCTCCTAAATATGACAAATTTAAGCTTTTACTTTAAAATAAGTGGCCTCTCTGTACCAAAATCACTTAGAGACGCACATACAAGTAGTGTTCATTTTACTTGTGGTCTTGTTCACATGTAAACACAACACATTATTATGGAAATTTGTCACTTCCTGTTTAGGTTTAGCTAATAACGCAGGGTTGGGACTTTAAAAATCCAGACTTATTAGTGAGGGTTAGGAAATGATCATGGTTAGGGGTCAAATGCAATCTTTTGACAGAGAGTTGGTACCTTATTTAGAAAAAGGACAGTCTTTGAGTTAGGATTCAATTTAATTCAAACAGGAAAGAATGCCTTTCTAATCCCAAATTGAAAAAGATAACATTACAGTTATTGCTTTTCCACAATTTACATATTACCTTTACATGTGACTATGTGTCCCAGCAGGAAGCTGAGGACTTCTGTCCTGTGAATAGTTTTATCAGCTGTATAAATGAATATAAATGATTTAATGTTCAACTCTTCATACCAATTTCTATGTGTAACTATAAAAAAGATTGATTTTTAAAAAAAATGACCCTGTTCTACACTTAGTCCAATTTGAGAAGAGCTAATGTTTGGATGCTGTTTTTTCTTTTTAAACAAGTTTAAACCTGACTTCAGCACACTTTGCCTTTAAGCTGAAGGTAGGAAGTGTTTATTTCAGAGGTTTTTGGTCATTTGAATATGAGAGACTATGAACTTTTTCAAAATCTTCTCAGTGGAAACTTTAGAAAAGAGTGCAGACTTTGACTTTTCTCAAACCTGATATTTTTCCTGTAGGAGGTATGCTGTCCCACTTTTCTGGGTTTCTGAGAGTGTTTTCTTCATGTTGGGATGCAACAAGTCCTCAGCAGAAGTTAGAATGTTCTAGAACATGTAATATGAAGAAAAAAAGTTGTGTGGACTGATGGTGTTCATATTTGTTTTTAAATGATGCTGCGATGATGCTTCTGAGGAGGGAACCATGGCGATCATGGAATTCCTCTGGGCTGTGGCCAGAAAGCAAAGAATCCTCTCATGGAACTGCAAACTTAACCTGAAAGTCCTGCAGCTCGGAATCATAGTTTAAGAGTAATTATTGGGCCTGAATATCACAGCACCTCTGAGCCAAGAAAGATAAAAAAAAAACACATCTTATGAGGAAGTGGGGCTGACCCCGTTGGTGGGCAGGACACCTGCTTTTCAAGACTGTGATAGCTGATCACAGGAAAAACACACGCACAGTCACATGTGAAAGTGCTCCTAAATATGACAGATTTAAGCTTTTACTTTAAAATAAGTGGCCTCTCTGTACCAAAATCACTTAGAGACGCACATACAAGTAGTGTTCATTTTACTTGTGGTCTTGTTCACATGTAAACACAACACATTAGTATGGAAATTTGTCACTTCCTGTTTAGGTTTAGCCAATAACGCAGGGTTGGGACTTTAAAAATCCAGACTTATTAGTGAGGGTTAGGAAATGATCATGGTTAGGGGTTAAATGTAATCTTTTGACAGAGAGTGTGTACCTTATTTAGATAAACGACAGTCTTTGAGTTAGGATTCAATTCAATTCAAACAAGAAAGATTGCCTTTCTAATCCCAAATTGAAAAAGATAACATTACAGTTATTGCTTTTCCACAATTTACATATTACCTTTACATGTGACTATGTGTCCCAGCAGGAAGCTGAGGACTTCTGTCCTGTGAACAGTTTTATCAGCTGTATAAATGAATATATATGATTTAATGTTCAACTCTTCATACCAATTTCAATGTGTAACTATAAAAAGGATTGATTTATAAAAACATGACCCTGTTCTACACTTAGTCCAATTTTAGAAGAGCTAATGTTTGGATGCTGTTTTTTCTTTTTAAACAAGTTTAAACCTGACTTCAGCATACTTTGCATTTAAGCTGAAGGTAGGAAGTGTTTATTTCAGAGGTTTTTGGTCATTTGAATATGAGTTACTATGAACTTTTTCAAAATCTTCTCAGTGGAAACTTTAGAAAAGAGTGCAGACTTTGACTTTTCTCAAACCTGATATTTTTCCTGTTGGAAGTATGTTGTTCCACTTTTCTGGGTTTCTGAGAGTGTTTTCTTCATGTTGGGATGCAACAAGTCCTCAGCAGAAGTTAGAATTTTCTACAACATGTAATGTGAAGAAAAAAAGTTGTGTGGACTGATGGTGTTCATATTTGTTTTTAAATGATGCTGCGATGATGCTTCTGAGGAGGGAACCATGCCGATCATCTGGGCTGTGGCCAGAAAGTAAAGAATCCTCTCATGGAACTGCAAACTTAATCTGAAAGTCCTGCAGCTCGGAATCATAGTTTAAGAGTAATTATTGGGCCTGAATATCACAGGACTTCTGAGCAAAGAAAGATAGAAAAAAAAACACATCTTATGAGGAAGTGGGGCTGACCCTGTTCGCAGGACACCTGCTTTTCAAGACTGTGATAGCTGATCACAGGAAAAACCCACACACAGTCACATGTGAAAGTGCTCCTAAATATGACAGATTTAAGCTTTTACTTTAAAATAAGTGGCCTCTCTGTACCAAAATCACTTAGAGACGCACATACAAGTAGTGTTCATTTTACTTGTGGTCTTGTTCACATGTAAACACAACACATTATTATGGAAATTTGTCACTTCCTGTTTAGGTTTAGCCAATAACGCAGGGTTGGGACTTTAAAAATCCAGACTTATTGGTGAGGGTTAGGAAATGATCATGGTTAGGGGTCAAATGTAATCTTTTGACAGAGAGCGTGTACCTTATTTAGATAAACGACAGTCTTTGAGTTAGGATTCAATTCAATTCAAACAAGAAAGATTGCCTTTCTAATCCCAAATTGAAAAAGATAACATTACAGTTATTGCTTTTCCACAATTTACATATTACCTTTACATGTGACTATGTGTCCCAGCAGGAAGCTGAGGACTTCTGTCCTGTGAACAGTTTTATCAGCTGTATAAATGAATATATATGATTTAATGTTCAACTCTTCATACCAATTTCTATGTGTAACTATAAAAAAGATTGATTTATAAAAACATGACCCTGTTCTACACTTAGTCCAATTTGAGAAGAGCTAATGTTTGGATGCTGTTTTTTCTTTTTAAACAAGTTTAAACCTGACTTCAGCATACTTTGCCTTTAAGCTGAAGGTGGGAAGTGTTTATTTCAGAGGTTTTTGGTCATTTGAATATGAGTTACTATGAACTTTTTCAAAATCTTCTCAGTGGAAACTTTAGAAAAGAGTGCAGACTTTGACTTTTCTCAAACCTGATATTTTTCCTGTTGGAAGTATGTTGTTCCACTTTTCTGGGTTTCTGAGAGTGTTTTCTTCATGTTGGGATGCAACAAGTCCTCAGCAGAAGTTAGAATTTTTTTAGAACTGGTGGAGTGAAATGTGAAGAAAAAATAGTTTTGTAGACTGATGGTGTTTATGTTTGTTTTTAAATGATGCTGCGATGATGCTTCTGAGGAGGGAACCATGGCGATCATGGAATTCCTCTGGGCTGTGGCCAGAAAGCTAAGAATCCTCTTACGGAATTGCAAACTTAATCTGAGGCTACGTGCCCACGACAACGCTCTGAAGCATCAACGCAGATGTCCGTTTTTTTCCTCCACAATTTATCTGCGTTCTTACGAGCGTCTTGGGGTGGATATCTGTCTATCCATGGGAACAGGGAAAACGTATAAAACTCATACTTTGCCGATGTAGTATGCACGCCCCGGACGTAGGTGGCAGTAGCAACAATACCTTTGGTATTGTTATATGAGTTATATTGTTATATATTAATAAATATGAGAAATGCCTGTTTTGTGGCTACTTCCTCCGCGTCAGTTGGAAGAAAATGGCGAAGCGCGGCGGCAACAACAGTACGCCTTCAAACTTTGTTTGGACAGATGATGAGGTCCAGTTGCTCCTGAACACGACACTGAACTACAAAGCCAGGAAGGCAGTGGATAATGTGGATTGGGAGAGTGTCCAAAATAAATATAGTGAGATATGGGAGTCGTTCATGGAGAACTACCCACTTAACGTGTGCAAAAAACGCACTTCTGCGTTTTGAACTGTTCCTACGGCGACGAGAGGTTGGATCGTTTTCAAGATCTCCACTCTGGAGGGCGTTTGCGTTTTCTCCGTTTTGAACTCCTAAAAACGCCGTCGCCGTGTGCAAGATAGGCACATCTGTCCAAATGTTCTGCGTTTATCTGTCGTTACCGTTGTCGTGGGCACGTAGCCTGAAAGTCCTGCAGCTCGGAATCATAGTTTAAGAGTAATTATTGGGCCTAAATATCACAGGACTTCTGAGCAAAGAAAGATAAAAAAAAAACACATCTTATGAGGAAGTGGGGCTGACCCCGTTGTTGGGCAGGACACCTGCTTTTCAAGACTGTGATAGCTGATCACAGGAAAAACCCACACACAGTCACATGTGAAAGTGCTCCTAAATATGACAAATTTAAGCTTTTACTTTAAAATAAGTGGCCTCTCTGTACCAAAATCACTTAGAGACGCACATACAAGTATTGTTCATTTTACTTGTGGTCTTGTTCACATGTAAACACAACACAGTAGGATGGAACTCAACTTTGTCACTTCCTGTTTAGGTTTAGCCAATAACGCAGGTTTGGGACTTTAAAAATCCAGACTTATTAGTGAGGGTTAGGAAATGATCATGGTTAGGGGTCAAATGTAATCTTTTGACAGAGAGTTGGTACCTTATTTAGAAAAAGGACAGTCTTTGAGTTAGGATTCAATTTAATTCAAACAGGAAAGAATGCCTTTCTAATCCCAAATTGAAAAAGATAACATTACAGTTATTGCTTTTCCACAATTTACATATTACCTTTACATGTGACTATGTGTCCCAGCAGGAAGCTGAGGACTTCTGTCTTGTGAACAGTTTTATAAATGAATATATATGATTTAATGTTCAACTCTTCATACCAATTTCTATGTGTAACTATAAAAAAGATTGATTTATAAAAAAAATGACCCTGTTCTACACTTAGTCCAATTTGAGAAGAGCTAATGTTTTGATGCTGTTTTTTCTTTTTAAACAAGTTTAAACCTGACTTCAGCATACTTTGCATTTAAGCTGAAGGTAGGAAGTGTTTATTTCAGAGGTTTTTGGTCATTTGAATATGAGTGACTATGAACTTTTTCAAAATCTTCTCAGTGGAAACTTTAGAAAAGAGTGCAGACTTTTACTTTTCTCAAACCTGATATTTTTCCTGTTGGAAGTATGTTGTTCCACTTTTCTGGGTTTCTGAGAGTGTTTTCTTCATGTTGGGATGCAACAAGTCCTCAGCAGAAGTTAGAATTTTTTTAGAACTGGTGGAGTGAAATGTGAAGAAAAAATAGTTTTGTAGACTGATGTTGTTTATGTTTGTTTTTAAATGATGCTGCGATGATGCTTCTGAGGAGGGAACCATGGAGATCATGGAATTCCTCTGGGCTGTGGCCAGAAAGCAAAGAATCCTCTCACGGAACTGCAAACTTAACCTGAAAGTCCTGCAGCTCGGAATCATAGTTTAAGAGTAATTATTGAGCCTGAATATCACAGGACTTCTGAGCAAAGAAAGATAAAAAAAAAACACATCTTATGAGGAAGTGGGGATGACCCCGTTGGTGGGCAGCACACCTGCTTTTCAAGACTGTGATAGCTGATCACAGGAAAAACCCACACACAGTCACATGTGAAAGTGCTCCTAAATATGACAAATTTAAGCTTTTACTTTAAAATAAGTGGCCTCTCTGTACCAAAATCACTTAGAGACGCACATACAAGTAGTGTTCATTTTACTTGTGGTCTTGTTCACATGTAAACACAACACAGTAGGATGGAACTCAACTTTGTCACTTCCTGTTTAGGTTTAGCTAATAACGCAGGGTTGGGACTTTAAAAATCCAGACTTATTAGTGAGGGTTAGGAAATGATCATGGTTAGGGGTTAAATGTAATCTTTTGACAGAGAGTGTGTACCTTATTTAGATAAACGACAGTCTTTGAGTTAGGATTCAATTCAATTCAAACAAGAAAGATTGCCTTTCTAATCCCAAATTGAAAAAGATAACATTACAGTTATTGCTTTTCCACAATTTACATATTACCTTTACATGTGACTATGTGTCCCAGCAGGAAGCTGAGGACTTCTGTCCTGTGAACAGTTTTATCAGCTGTATAAATGAATATATATGATTTAATGTTCAACTCTTCATACCAATTTCAATGTGTAACTATAAAAAGGATTGATTTATAAAAACATGACCCTGTTCTACACTTAGTCCAATTTTAGAAGAGCTAATGTTTGGATGCTGTTTTTTCTTTTTAAACAAGTTTAAACCTGACTTCAGCATACTTTGCATTTAAGCTGAAGGTAGGAAGTGTTTATTTCAGAGGTTTTTGGTCATTTGAATATGAGTTACTATGAACTTTTTCAAAATCTTCTCAGTGGAAACTTTAGAAAAGAGTGCAGACTTTGACTTTTCTCAAACCTGATATTTTTCCTGTTGGAAGTATGTTGTTCCACTTTTCTGGGTTTCTGAGAGTGTTTTCTTCATGTTGGGATGCAACAAGTCCTCAGCAGAAGTTAGAATTTTCTACAACATGTAATGTGAAGAAAAAAAGTTGTGTGGACTGATGGTGTTCATATTTGTTTTTAAATGATGCTGCGATGATGCTTCTGAGGAGGGAACCATGCCGATCATCTGGGCTGTGGCCAGAAAGTAAAGAATCCTCTCATGGAACTGCAAACTTAATCTGAAAGTCCTGCAGCTCGGAATCATAGTTTAAGAGTAATTATTGGGCCTGAATATCACAGGACTTCTGAGCAAAGAAAGATAAAAAAAAAAACACATCTTATGAGGAAGTGGGGCTGACCCTGTTCGCAGGACACCTGCTTTTCAAGACTGTGATAGCTGATCACAGGAAAAACCCACACACAGTCACATGTGAAAGTGCTCCTAAATATGACAAATTTAAGCTTTTACTTTAAAATAAGTGGCCTCTCTGTACCAAAATCACTTAGAGACGCACATACAAGTAGTGTTCATTTTACTTGTGGTCTTGTTCACATGTAAACACAACACATTATTATGGAAATTTGTCACTTCCTGTTTAGGTTTAGCTAATAACGCAGGGTTGGGACTTTAAAAATCCAGACTTATTAGTGAGGGTTAGGAAATGATCATGGTTAGGGGTCAAATGCAATCTTTTGACAGAGAGTTGGTACCTTATTTAGAAAAAGGACAGTCTTTGAGTTAGGATTCAATTTAATTCAAACAGGAAAGAATGCCTTTCTAATCCCAAATTGAAAAAGATAACATTACAGTTATTGCTTTTCCACAATTTACATATTACCTTTACATGTGACTATGTGTCCCAGCAGGAAGCTGAGGACTTCTGTCCTGTGAATAGTTTTATCAGCTGTATAAATGAATATAAATGATTTAATGTTCAACTCTTCATACCAATTTCTATGTGTAACTATAAAAAAGATTGATTTTTAAAAAAAATGACCCTGTTCTACACTTAGTCCAATTTGAGAAGAGCTAATGTTTGGATGCTGTTTTTTCTTTTTAAACAAGTTTAAACCTGACTTCAGCACACTTTGCCTTTAAGCTGAAGGTAGGAAGTGTTTATTTCAGAGGTTTTTGGTCATTTGAATATGAGAGACTATGAACTTTTTCAAAATCTTCTCAGTGGAAACTTTAGAAAAGAGTGCAGACTTTGACTTTTCTCAAACCTGATATTTTTCCTGTAGGAGGTATGCTGTCCCACTTTTCTGGGTTTCTGAGAGTGTTTTCTTCATGTTGGGATGCAACAAGTCCTCAGCAGAAGTTAGAATGTTCTAGAACATGTAATATGAAGAAAAAAAGTTGTGTGGACTGATGGTGTTCATATTTGTTTTTAAATGATGCTGCGATGATGCTTCTGAGGAGGGAACCATGGCGATCATGGAATTCCTCTGGGCTGTGGCCAGAAAGCAAAGAATCCTCTCATGGAACTGCAAACTTAACCTGAAAGTCCTGCAGCTCGGAATCATAGTTTAAGAGTAATTATTGGGCCTGAATATCACAGCACCTCTGAGCCAAGAAAGATAAAAAAAAAACACATCTTATGAGGAAGTGGGGCTGACCCCGTTGGTGGGCAGGACACCTGCTTTTCAAGACTGTGATAGCTGATCACAGGAAAAACACACGCACAGTCACATGTGAAAGTGCTCCTAAATATGACAGATTTAAGCTTTTACTTTAAAATAAGTGGCCTCTCTGTACCAAAATCACTTAGAGACGCACATACAAGTAGTGTTCATTTTACTTGTGGTCTTGTTCACATGTAAACACAACACATTAGTATGGAAATTTGTCACTTCCTGTTTAGGTTTAGCCAATAACGCAGGGTTGGGACTTTAAAAATCCAGACTTATTAGTGAGGGTTAGGAAATGATCATGGTTAGGGGTTAAATGTAATCTTTTGACAGAGAGTGTGTACCTTATTTAGATAAACGACAGTCTTTGAGTTAGGATTCAATTCAATTCAAACAAGAAAGATTGCCTTTCTAATCCCAAATTGAAAAAGATAACATTACAGTTATTGCTTTTCCACAATTTACATATTACCTTTACATGTGACTATGTGTCCCAGCAGGAAGCTGAGGACTTCTGTCCTGTGAACAGTTTTATCAGCTGTATAAATGAATATATATGATTTAATGTTCAACTCTTCATACCAATTTCAATGTGTAACTATAAAAAGGATTGATTTATAAAAACATGACCCTGTTCTACACTTAGTCCAATTTTAGAAGAGCTAATGTTTGGATGCTGTTTTTTCTTTTTAAACAAGTTTAAACCTGACTTCAGCATACTTTGCATTTAAGCTGAAGGTAGGAAGTGTTTATTTCAGAGGTTTTTGGTCATTTGAATATGAGTTACTATGAACTTTTTCAAAATCTTCTCAGTGGAAACTTTAGAAAAGAGTGCAGACTTTGACTTTTCTCAAACCTGATATTTTTCCTGTTGGAAGTATGTTGTTCCACTTTTCTGGGTTTCTGAGAGTGTTTTCTTCATGTTGGGATGCAACAAGTCCTCAGCAGAAGTTAGAATTTTCTACAACATGTAATGTGAAGAAAAAAAGTTGTGTGGACTGATGGTGTTCATATTTGTTTTTAAATGATGCTGCGATGATGCTTCTGAGGAGGGAACCATGCCGATCATCTGGGCTGTGGCCAGAAAGTAAAGAATCCTCTCATGGAACTGCAAACTTAATCTGAAAGTCCTGCAGCTCGGAATCATAGTTTAAGAGTAATTATTGGGCCTGAATATCACAGGACTTCTGAGCAAAGAAAGATAGAAAAAAAAACACATCTTATGAGGAAGTGGGGCTGACCCTGTTCGCAGGACACCTGCTTTTCAAGACTGTGATAGCTGATCACAGGAAAAACCCACACACAGTCACATGTGAAAGTGCTCCTAAATATGACAGATTTAAGCTTTTACTTTAAAATAAGTGGCCTCTCTGTACCAAAATCACTTAGAGACGCACATACAAGTAGTGTTCATTTTACTTGTGGTCTTGTTCACATGTAAACACAACACATTATTATGGAAATTTGTCACTTCCTGTTTAGGTTTAGCCAATAACGCAGGGTTGGGACTTTAAAAATCCAGACTTATTGGTGAGGGTTAGGAAATGATCATGGTTAGGGGTCAAATGTAATCTTTTGACAGAGAGCGTGTACCTTATTTAGATAAACGACAGTCTTTGAGTTAGGATTCAATTCAATTCAAACAAGAAAGATTGCCTTTCTAATCCCAAATTGAAAAAGATAACATTACAGTTATTGCTTTTCCACAATTTACATATTACCTTTACATGTGACTATGTGTCCCAGCAGGAAGCTGAGGACTTCTGTCCTGTGAACAGTTTTATCAGCTGTATAAATGAATATATATGATTTAATGTTCAACTCTTCATACCAATTTCTATGTGTAACTATAAAAAAGATTGATTTATAAAAACATGACCCTGTTCTACACTTAGTCCAATTTGAGAAGAGCTAATGTTTGGATGCTGTTTTTTCTTTTTAAACAAGTTTAAACCTGACTTCAGCATACTTTGCCTTTAAGCTGAAGGTGGGAAGTGTTTATTTCAGAGGTTTTTGGTCATTTGAATATGAGTTACTATGAACTTTTTCAAAATCTTCTCAGTGGAAACTTTAGAAAAGAGTGCAGACTTTGACTTTTCTCAAACCTGATATTTTTCCTGTTGGAAGTATGTTGTTCCACTTTTCTGGGTTTCTGAGAGTGTTTTCTTCATGTTGGGATGCAACAAGTCCTCAGCAGAAGTTAGAATTTTTTTAGAACTGGTGGAGTGAAATGTGAAGAAAAAATAGTTTTGTAGACTGATGGTGTTTATGTTTGTTTTTAAATGATGCTGCGATGATGCTTCTGAGGAGGGAACCATGCCGATCATCTGGGCTGTGGCCAGAAAGCAAAGAATCCTCTCATGGAACTGCAAACTTAGCCTGAAAGTCCTGCAGCTCGGAATCATAGTTTAAGAGTAATTATTGGGCCTGAATATCACAGGACTTCTGAGCAAAGAAAGATAAAAAAAAAAAACACATCTTATGAGGAAGTGGGGATGACCCCGTTGGTGGGCAGGACACCGGCTTTTCAAGACTGTGATAGCTGATCACAAGAAAAACCCACACACAGTCACATGTGAAAGTGCTCCTAAATATGACAGATTTAAGCTTTTACTTTAAAATAAGTGGCCTCTCTGTACCAAAATCACTTAGAGATGCACATACAAGTAGTGTTCATTTTACTTGTGGTCTTTTTCACATGTAAACACAACACAGTAGGATGGAACTCAACTTTGTCACTTCCTGTTTAGGTTTAGCCAATAACGCAGGTTTGGGACTTTAAAAATCCAGACTTATTAGTGAGGGTTAGGAAATGATCATGGTTAGGGGTCAAATGTAATCTTTTGACAGAGAGTTGGTACCTTATTTATAAAAAGGGCAGTCTTTGAGTTAGGATTCAATTTAATTCAAAAAGGAAAGAATGCCTTTCTAATCTCAAATTGAAAAAGATAACATTACAGTTATTGCTTTTCCACAATTTACATATTACCTTTACATGTGACTATGTGTCCCAGCAGGAAGCTGAGGACTTCTGTCCTGTGAACAGTTTTATCAGCTGTATAAATGAATATATATGATTTAATGTTCAACTCTTCATACCAATTTCTATGTGTAACTATAAAAAAGATTGATTTATAAAAAAAATGACCCTGTTCTACACTTAGTCCAATTTGAGAAGAGCTAATGTTTGGATGCTGTTTTTTCTTTTTAAACAAGTTTAAACCTGACTTCAGCATACTTTGCCTTTAAGCTGAAGGTGGGAAGTGTTTATTTCAGAGGTTTTTGGTCATTTGAATATGAGAGACTATGAACTTTTTCAAAATCTTCTCAGTGGAAACTTTAGATAAGAGTGCAGACTTTGACTTTTCTCAAACCTGATGTTTTTCCTGTAGGAAGTATGTTGTTCCACTTTTCTGGGTTTCTGAGAGTGTTTTCTTCATGTTGGGATGCAACAAGTCCTCAGCAGAAGTTAGAATTTTCTAGAACATGTAATATGAAGAAAAAAAGCTGTGTGGACTGATGGTGTTCATATTTGTTTTTAAATGATGCTGCGATGATGCTTCTGAGGAGGGAACCATGGCGATCATGGAATTCCTCTGGGCTGTGGCCAGAAAGCAAAGAATCCTCTCATGGAACTGCAAACTTAACCTGAAAGTCCTGCAGCTCAGAATCATAGTTTAAGAGTAATTATTGAGCCTGAATATCACAGCACCTCTGAGCCAAGAAAGATAAAAAAAAAACACATCTTATGAGGAAGTGGGGCTGACCCCGTTGGTGGGCAGGACACCTGCTTTTCAAGACTCTGATAGCTGATCACAGGAAAAACCCACACACAGTCACATGTGAAAGTGCTCCTAAATATGACAGATTTAAGCTTTTACTTTAAAATAAGTGGCCTCTCTGTACCAAAATCACTTAGAGACGCACATACAAGTAGTGTTCATTTTACTTGTGGTCTTGTTCACATGTAAACACAACACAGTAGTATGGAAATTTGTCACTTCCTGTTTAGGTTTAGCCAATAACGCAGGGTTGGGACTTTAAAAATCCAGACTTATTAGTGAGGGTTAGGAAATGATCATGGTTAGGGGTTAAATGTAATCTTTTGACAGAGAGTGTGTACCTTATTTAGATAAACGACAGTCTTTGAGTTAGGATTCAATTCAATTCAAACAAGAAAGATTGCCTTTCTAATCCCAAATTGAAAAAGATAACATTACAGTTATTGCTTTTCCACAATTTACATATTACATTTACATGTGACTATGTGTCCCAGAAGGAAGCTGAGGACTTCTGTCCTGTGAACAGTTTTATCAGCTGTATAAATGAATATATATGATTTAATGTTCAACTCTTCATACCAATTTCTATGTGTAACTATAAAAAAGATTGATTTATTAAAAAATGACCCTGTTCTACACTTAGTCCAATTTGAGAAGAGCTAATGTTTGGATGCTGTTTTTTCTTTTTAAACAAGTTTAAACCTGACTTCAGCATACTTTGCCTTTAAGCTGAAGGTGGGAAGTGTTTATTTCAGAGGTTTTTGGTCATTTGAATATGAGAGACTATGAACTTTTTAAAAATCTTCTCAGTGGAAACTTTAGAAAAGAGTGCAGACTTTGACTTTTCTCAAACCTGATATTTTTCCTGTTGGAAGTATGTTGTTCCACTTTTCTGGGTTTCTGAGAGTGTTTTCTTCATGTTGGGATGCAACAAGTCCTCAGCAGAAGTTAGAATTTTCTACAACATGTAATGTGAAGAAAAAAAGTTGTGTGGACTGATGGTGTTCATATTTGTTTTTAAATGATGCTGCGATGATGCTTCTGAGGAGGGAACCATGGCGATCATGGAATTCCTCTGGGCTGTGGCCAGAAAGCAAAGAATCCTCTCACGGAACTGCAAACTTAACCTGAAAGTCCTGCAGCTCGGAATCATAGTTTAGCTTTCTGGCCACAGCCCAGAGGAATTCCATGATCGCCATGGTTCCCTCCTCAGAAGGATCATCGCAGCATCATTTAAAAACAAACATAAACACCATCAGTCTACAAAACTATTTTTTCTTCACATTTCACTCCACCAGTTCTAAAAAAATTCTAACTTCTGCTGAGGACTTGTTGCATCCCAACATGAAGAAAACACTCTCAGAAACCCAGAAAAGTGGAACAACATACTTCCAACAGGAAAAATATCAGGTTTGAGAAAAGTCAAAGTCGGCACTCTTTTCTAAAGTTTCCACTGAGAAGATTTTGAAAAAGTTCATAGTCACTCATATTCAAATGACCAAAAACCTCTGAAATAAACACTTCCCACCTTCAGCTTAAAGGAAAACTATGCTGAAGTCAGGTTTAAACTTGTTTAAAAAGAAAAAACAGCATCCAAACATTAGCTCTTCTCAAATTGGACTAAGTGTAGAACAGGGTCATTTTTTTTTATAAATCAATCTTTTTTATAGTTACACATAGAAATTGGTATGAAGAGTTGAACATTAAATCATATATATTCATTTATACAGCTGATAAAACTGTTCACAAGACAGAAGTCCTCAGCTTCCTGCTGGGACACATAGTCACATGTAAAGGTAATATGTAAATTGTGGAAAAGCAATAACTGTAATGATATCTTTTTCAATTTGGGATTAGAAAGGCAATCTTTCTTGTTTGAATTGAATTGAATCCTAACTCAAAGACTGTCGTTTATCTAAATAAGGTCCACACTCTCTGTCAAAAGATTACATTTGACCCCTAACCATGATCATTTCCTAACCCTCACCAATAAGTCTGGATTTTTAAAGTCCCAACCCTGCGTTATTGGCTAAACCTAAACAGGAAGTGACAAAGTTCCATACTAATGTGTTGTGTTTACATGTGAACAAGACCACAAGTAAAATGAACACTACTTGTATGTGCGTCTCTAAGTGATTTTGGTACAGACAGGGGCGGCTTTAGGAAATCTGAGGCCCTGGGCAAAGAACCATTTTGAGGCCCCCCTTAAAGGATAAGACCGGTTTTTTGACATTGGGCCCTTGATTTCACATTATAACATGATGTTCTACTCACCCCTGCTTATTGTTGGTCATTTGGAGCTGTTCCGAAGATATTCGCGAGGCGTCTGGCTGCTCTCTTGCGATATTCGGCCATGAAACGGTTTCCTATGGGCAAGCTTATACAGGCACAAACTGTGCTGTTTATAATTTATTAATTACTGTACATTAGCACTGATAACGTGGAGGTGCGTCGCTTACTTAAAAAAATCCGGGTTACTAATTTTGAATTTTAGCCGAATGAATAAATAGGCAGCAGGTCTGTGGGCTGTCTGTGGCAGTTGCACGACGAGGACGTCAGTAACACCCACTTTACGACAAAAAAATCAAAATTACAATAACCCGGATTTTTTTAAGTAAGCGACGCACCTCCACGTTATCAGTGCTAATGTACAGTAATTAATAAATTATAAACAGCATAGTTTGTGCCTGTATAAGCTTGCCCATAGGAAACCGTTTCATGGCCGAATATCGCAAGAGAGCAGCCAGACGCCTCTCGAATATCTTCGGAACAGCTCCAAATGTTCAACAACAAGCAGGGGTGAGTAGAACATCATGTTATAATGTGAAATCAAGGGCCCAATGTCAAAAAACCGGTCTTATCCTTTAACTCAAACACATAGAGCAGGGATGTCCAAAGTCGGTCCTCGAGGGCCGCAGTCCTGCAGGTTTTAGATGTTGCCCTGCTTCAACACACCTGATTCAGATCAAGACATCATTAACAGGCTTGTGTAGAACTCAACAATCTGTTGAAGAGCTCCATTTAATCTGAATCAGGTGTGTTGAAACAGGGCAACATCTAAAACCTGCAGGACAGCGGCCCTCGAGGACCGACTTTGGACATCCCTGACATAGAGTAATGTATTGATGCACATATTTTAATGAACATGTGGAAATCATTGAAAAAATAATATACACTGAGAAACAAATACTGAAATGTATATCCTTGTTAAAAGGCATATAAACACAGCAGGTAAGTATTAACTAATTTACAACCTCTCTTTTACAGGATTTTGAGCCAAAATAGGTGATTCTATGCCTCCAAGTATACTTTTCTAGGAAATAAATTGGCAGCACAACTGGCTCAATGCTGAAATTAAACAATTGGACCCAATAAAGATCACGGTCGGACTATCTGGATATAAGCTGTGTGTGTGTGTGTGTGTGTGTGTGTGTGTGTGTGTGTGTGTGTGTGAGTGAGTGTGAGAGAGTGAGAGAGTGAGTGAGTCTGCCTGCCTGCCTGCCAGTCTCATGGATGGTGGTGGTGGCTAAAGTGGATGAGACCTGCACAAAAAGACAAGGGGAGAAAAAAAAAAGCAGGGGGTACATGCTGTATCACAGGAAAGGGAACACAAGGCCTGCCATGAAATGCTCCCCATCTGCACAATTTTATTTCTATGACCTCAGCATTAGGTACTTTTAACTGCATGAATTTGGTGCCAATATATGTATGAGTTTGATAGGTCTGATAACAGATATGTTAGTGGTGGATGAGGGATTGGTTTATTGTATTTTATCTTATAAAGCAGCAAGAAAAATATTTAATTTCTTAAAAACAAGTGTAGCTATTGAATATGAGAATATGTCCTTTAATGGTGAGAAACACACAGATGCTATGACTTGTCTATCAGGCATAGATCAAATTACATTTTCATATAGTGATATTCAGGATATTGTTTGGACCTACATAGCCTACAGGTTAACACAAATAAAAGCACTTACTTTTGAACCTTGCAACAAAAGCTGGAATCATATTCAGTCTTGTGAAACCCCAAGTCAAATATATTCACCTTGTTTTGAAAAAAATCAAGTCCATTCATTTTGTACGTATGGCTGGGGTATATATTTTCACAGAACATAAAAGTGTTGTTTTGCGTTCGCTATAACGCGGTTTTGTGTTGAGAAGAACATCGGTACACTCTTTAGACTTCCTCTGTACATGGGACGGCTGCTTAACCCACTACGCCACCGACCGCCCCCTCTTTAGACTTTTAAAGACTGAAAGCAACAGATGTTCTTCTCTTCCATCTCCTTCATAAATAATTAAATCGTAGAATAGTATGTTCCATAGCGTTTGTTTAGGCGAAATGCTTCACTTTCTGAACAAACGAGTGGGGCGCGCTCGCTCCCGCGAGGGGGTGCACAACACCGGGGGCAACACCGGCACAACACCGGGGCTTTCACTTCTGCTCATCATCACATTCGTAAGCTGAAACGGTTTCAGTTTCACTCACCGATTCTGTGGCCGTGTCACTGTCATGATCCGTGTCTTGATTGACTGCTTCTTCTGCCTCATCAAGGTGGTCGTTGGGAGAGGAGTTACACGCGAATCGTGCTTAGCCTACTTATATTGCTTTTATTATTCTCCTAGCAATGTGATGCTCATGTCGACCAGAAATGTGTATATTGACTATTATTGACTAATATTAATAATTTATTTATTTTATTTATTTATTAAAATAATAAATGCAGGGAAACAGGAATACCGTGACGTGACGACGAGGAGGCCCCTGATTGGACGAGGCCCCGGGCAATTGCCCGACCTTGCCCAATGGACTAACCGCCTATGGGTACAGACAGAGAGGCCAGTTATTTCAAAGTAAAAGCTTAAAATCTGTCATATTTCGGAGCACTTTCACATGTGACTGTGTGTGGGTTTTTCCTGTGATCAACTAACACAGTCTTGAAAAGCAGGTGTCCTGCCCACCAACGGGGTCAGCCCCACTTCCTCATAAGATGTGTTTTTTTTTTATCTTTCTTTGCTCAGAGGTGCTGTGATATTCAGGCTCAATAATTACTCTTAAACTATGATTCCGAGCTGCAGGACTTTCAGGTTAAGTTTGCAGTTCCATGAGAGGATTCTTTGCTTTCTGGCCACAGCCCAGAGGAATTCCATGATCGCCATGGTTCCCTCCTCAGAAGCATCATCGCAGCATCATTTAAAAACAAACATAAACAACATCAGTCTACAAAACTATTTTTTCTTCACATTTCACTCCACCAGAGGTCCGTTTCATGTAGCAGGTTTAGTGAAAACTCTGAGTTGGTTAACCCTGAAATGAGGGAAACCCTGAGTTTTCCGTTTCACAAAGGGAGGTAACTCAAACCAGAGAAAGAGGGGTAACTCTAGCCCGTTTCACAAAGAGAGGTAACTTAACCTCACGGTCAGTTACCGGAGTAACAGACTCTCTGAACCTAACCTGGTCGGGACCAGGTTTTATTCAAGAAACCTCGAGTTTCTTTCTGTCTCCGCCCTCTTTCAGCCACACACGCCATTTGATTTCCTCATTCATTCAGTCAGCAGAGCGAGTTCTTCTACTTCTGGAAGTCCATTAGGCACAGTAGGAGATGACTTTTTTCACGAACATGTCCTTTTGACAACGATCCCGTGGATGAAGGTGCAGCATTATTGCGCAGAGAAATAAATATTCGTCGGAGATGGTTATCAGACCGCGCATGGATTTTTGCATTTACAGACAATTATCTTTTTGAGCGGCACCATCAGAATGTGTTGGGACAAAAGAAAAAAAAGACATAAAAGACAAATAAATATTTGTATGAATAGGCTTAAAAAAGACATATATAGGCCTATTATATTTTATAAAGGCACTCGTGTCTTGGGGGTGGACTCCCTCAGCCACTGCCCTCCCGTTAGAGGTGGCGGTGCTGGGCACCACCCGTTTTACGGGCATCTGCCTTCTTTCTGTTGGCTGAGTAGAGGTCTGTGTTAGTTTAAATAGGCTTCATTTTTTAACAGAACATGATATAGATGATGACTCTAAATTGTCCTTCGGAGTGACAGTGTGCATGGTTGTTTGTCTCTATGTGGCCCTGTGATGGACTGGCGGCCTGTCCAGGGTGTACCCCGCCTCTTGCCCATTGACCGCTGGGATAGGCTCCAGCCCCCCCAGCGACCCGACTGACGGATTCAGCGGTGTATAGATAATGGATGGATGGATGGTATAGATGAGAAGAAATAGTTTATGTGTGTGAAAACAGCATTATGTTGGGAATAAAATAACTGCACAGTCAAATAGCCACTTAATATTTATTTTACAGTGTAAAACGTGATCAAAATGAGGTACCTCCATGCCGAGGTCTCACCTGTTTGAACAATGTTTTTATATTTCATCTTAAACTGCTGCCAAGAGCGCTTCTCCCCCGCGGGATTGCACCTAAATGAAATAAATGAATGGGCTACCATTCAAGCAGTTTCCCTGTGATATTATTGTGATTGCAAAGGACTACATTTAAACTTACACTTTTGCTACTGCAACGGTGTTGCACTTATTCCTAAAAACGTGTTGAAACTCGCCATATGAGCGCATTAAGATTTCCAATTCAAGGTTGGTGAAAAACGTAGCCCCTCCTCTTCCCCGTTGCCAAGGTGACACGTCGAATCGGGGCTCCATTGATGCTAGCTTTTTAAAGTTGTGGTGCACGCGCTAAGCTCAAGGTGAACTTACTCAGAGTTGATTAACCTCACTCAAATCAGCGTTTGTGGAACCGAAAACTCAGGGTTTTCTATCTCAGAGTAGATCAACTCAGAGATCTGGAATAGACTCAGAGTTGGTTGAACCTGCTTTGTGAAACGGACCCCAGTTCTAAAAAAATTCTAACTTCTGCTGAGGACTTGTTGCATCCCAACATGAAGAAAACACTCTCAGAAACCCAGAAAAGTGGAACAACATACTTCCTACAGGAAAAATATCAGGTTTGAGAAAAGTCAAAGTCTGCACTCTTTTCTAAAGTTTCCACTGAGAAGATTTTGAAAAAGTTCATAGTCACTCATATTCAAATGACCAAAAACCTCTGAAATAAACACTTCCCACCTTCAGCTTAAATGCAAAGTATGCTGAAGTCAGGTTTAAACTTGTTTAAAAAGAAAAAACAGCATCCAAACATTAGCTCTTCTCAAATTGGACTAAGTATAGAACAGGGTCATTTTTTTTTATAAATCAATCTTTTCTATAGTTACACATAGAAATTGGTATAAAGAGTTGAACATTAAATCATATATATTCATTTATACAGCTGATAAAACTGTTCACAGGACAGAAGTCCTCAGCTTCCTGCTGGGACACATAGTCACATGTAAAGGTAATATGTAAATTGTGGAAAAGCAATAACTGTAATGTTATCTTTTTCAATTTGGGATTAGAAAGTCATTCTTTCCTGTTTGAATTAAATTGAATCCTAACTCAAAGACTGTCCTTTTTCTAAATAAGGTACCAACTCTCTGTCAAAAGATTAAATTTGACCCCTAACCATGATCATTTCCTAACCCTCACCAATAAGTCTGGATTTTTAAAGTCCTAACCCTGCGTTATTGGCTAAACCTAAACAGGAAGTGACAAAGTTGAGTTCCATCCTACTGTGTTGTGTTTACATGTGAACAAGACCACAAGTAAAATGAACACTACTTGTATGTGCGTCTCTAAGTGATTTTGGTACAGAGAGGCCACTTATTTTTAAGTAAAAGCTTAAATCTGTCATATTTAGGAGCACTTTCACATGTGACTGTGTGTGGGTTTTTCCTGTGATCAGCTATCACAGTCTTGAAAAGCAGGTGTCCTGCCCACCAACGGGGTCAGCCCCACTTCCTCATAAGATGTGTTTTTTTTTTTTATCTTTCTTTGCTCAGAAGTCCTGTGATATTCAGGCTCAATAATTACTCTTAAACTATCATTCCGAGCTGCAGGACTTTCAGGTTAAGTTTGCAGTTCCGTGAGAGGATTCTTTGCTTTCTGGCCACAGCCCAGAGGAATTCCATGATCTCCATGGTTCCCTCCTCAGAAGGATCATCGCAGCATCATTTAAAAACAAACATAAACACCATCAGTCTACAAAACTGTTTTTTCTTCACTTTTCACTCCACCAGTTCTAAAAAAATTCTAACTTCTGCTGAGGACTTGTTGCATCCCAACATGAAGAAAACACTCTCAGAAACCCAGAAAAGTGGAACAACATACTTCCAACAGGAAAAATATCAGGTTTGAGAAAAGTCAAAGTCTGCACTCTTTTCTAAAGTTTCCACTGAGAAGATTTTGAAAAAGTTCATAGTCACTCATATTCAAATGACCAAAAACCTGTGAAATAAACACTTCCCACCTTCAGCTTAAAGGCAAAGTATGCTGAAGTCAGGTTTAAACTTGTTTAAAAAGAAAAAACAGCATCCAAACATTAGCTCTTCTCAAATTGGACTAAGTGTAGAACAGGGTCATTTTTTTAATAAATCAATCTTTTTTTATAGTTACACATAGAAATTGGTATGAAGAGTTGAACATTAAATCATATATATTCATTTATACAGCTGATACAACTACTCACAGGACAGAAGTCCTCAGCTTCCTGCTGGGACACATAGTCACATGTAAAGGTAATATGTAAATTGTGGAAAAGCAATAACTGTAATGTTATCTTTTTCAATTTGGGATTAGAAAGGCAATCTATCTTGTTTGAATTGAATTGAATCCTAACTCAAAGACTGTCGTTTATCTAAATAAGGTACACACTCTCTGTCAAAAGATTACATTTAACCCCTAACCATAATCATTTCCTAACCCTCACTAATAAGTCTGGATTTTTAAAGTCCCAACCCTGCGTTATTGGCTAAACCTAAACAGGAAGTGACAAATTTCCATACTAATGTGTTGTGTTTACATGTGAACAAGACCACAAGTAAAATGAACACTACTTGTATGTGCGTCTCTAAGTGATTTTGGTACAGAGAGGCCACTTATTTTAAAGTAAAAGCTTAAATCTGTCATATTTAGGAGCACTTTCACATGTGACTGTGTGTGGGTTTTTCCTGTGATCAGCTATCACAGTCTTGAAAAGCAGGTGTCCTGCCCAACAACGGGGTCAGCCCCACTTCCTCATAAGATGTGTTTTTTTTTTTTATCTTTCTTTGCTCAGAAGTCCTGTGATATTCAGGCTCAATAATTACTCTTAAACTATCATTCCGAGCTGCAGGACTTTCAGGCTAAGTTTGCAGTTCCGTGAGAGGATTCTTTGCTTTCTGGCCACAGCCCAGAGGAATTCCATGATCGCTATGGTTCCCTCCTCAGAAGCATCATCGCAGCATCATTTAAAAACAAATATGAACACCATCAGTCCACACAACTTTTTTTCTTCACATTACATGTTCTAGAAGATTTTAACTTCTGCTAAGGGACTTGTTGCATCCCAACATGAAGAAAACACTCTCAGAAACCCAGAAAAGTGGAACAGCATACTTCCAACAGGAAAAATATCAGGTTTGAGAAAAGTCAAAGTCTGCACTCTTTTCTAAAGTTTCCACTGAGAAGATTTTTATAAAGTTCATAGTCACTCATATTCAAATGACCTAAAACCTCTGAAATAAACACTTCCCACCTTCAGCTTAAAGGCAAAGTATGCTGAAGTCAGGTTTAAACTTGTTTAAAAAGAAAAAACAGCATCCAAACATTAACTCTTCTAAAATTGGACTAAGTGTAGAACAGGGTCATTTTTTTAATAAATCAATTTTTTTATAGTTACACATAGAAATTGGTATGAAGAGTTGAACATTAAATCATATATATTCATTTATACAGCTGATAAAACTATTCACAGGACAGAAGACCTCAGCTTCCTGTTGGGACACATAGTCACATGTAAAGGTAATATGTAAATTGTGGAAAAGCAATAACTGTAATGTTATCTTTTTCAATTTGGGATTAGAAAGGCATTCTTTCTTGTTTGAATTAAATTGAATCCTAACTCAAAGACTGTCCTTTTTCTAAATAAGGTACACACTCTCTGTCAAAAGATTACATTTGACCCCTAACCATGATCATTTCCTAACCCTCACCAATAAGTCTGGATTTTTAAAGTCCCAACCCTGCGTTATTGGCTAAACCTAAACAGGAGGTGAAAAAGTTGAGTTCCATCCTACTGTGTTGTGTTTACATGTGAACAAGACCACAAGTAAAATGAACACTACTTGTATGTGCATCTCTAAGTGATTTTGGTACAGAGAGGCCACTTATTTCAAAGTAAAAGCTTAAATTTGTCATATTTAGGAGCACTTTCACATGTGACTGTGTGTGGGTTTTTCCTGTGATCAGCTATCACAGTCTTGAAAAGCAGGTGTCCTGCCCACCAACGGGGTCAGCCCCACTTCCTCATAAGATGTGTTTTTTTTTTTTTATCTTTCTTTACTCAGAAGTCCTGTGATATTCAGTCTCAATAATTACTCTTAAACTATGATTCCGAGCTGCAGGACTTTCAGGTTAAGTTTGCAGTTCCGTGAGAGGATTCTTTGCTTTCTGGCCACAGCCCAGAGGAATTCCATGATCTCCATGGTTCCCTCCTCAGAAGGATCATCGCAGCATCATTTAAAAACAAACATAAACACCATCAGTCTACACAACTATTTTTTCTTCACATTTCACTCCACCAGTTCTAAAAAAATTCTAACTTCTGCTGAGGACTTGTTGCATCCCAACATGAAGAAAACACTCTCAGAAACCCAGAAAAGTGGAACAACATACTTCCAACAGGAAAAATATCAGGTTTGAGAAAAGTCAAAGTCTGCACTCTTTTCTAAAGTTACCACTGAGAAGATTTTGAAAAAGTTCATAGTCACTCATATTCAAATGACCAAAAATCTCTGAAATAAACACTTTCCACCTTCAGCTTAAAGGCAAAGTATGCTGAAGTCAGGTTTAAACTTGTTTAAAAAGAAAAAACAGCATCCAAACATTAGCTCTTCTAAAATTGGACTAAGTGTAGAACAGGGTCATTTTTTTAATAAATCAATCTTTTTTATAGTTACACATAGAAATTGGTATGAAGAGTTGAACATTAAATCATATATATTCATTTAAACAGCTGATAAAACTACTCACAGGACAGAAGTCCTCAGCTTCCTGCTGGGACACATAGTCACATGTAAAGGTAATATGTAAATTGTGGAAAATAAATAAATGTAATGTTATCTTTTTCAATTTGGGATTAGAAAGGCAATCTTTCTTGTTTGAATTGAATTGAATCCTAACTCAAAGACTGTCGTTTATCTAAATAAGGTACACACTCTCTGTCAAAAGATTACATTTGACCCCTAACCATGATCATTTCCTAACCCTCACCAATAAGTCTGGATTTTTAAAGTCCCAACCCTGCGTTATTGGCTAAACCTAAACAGGAAGTGACAAATTTCCATACTAATGTGTTGTGTTTACATGTGAACAAGACCACAAGTAAAATGAACACTACTTGTATGTGCGTCTCTAAGTGATTTTGGTACAGAGAGGCCACTTATTTTAAAGTAAAAGCTTAAATCTGTCATATTTAGGAGCACTTTCACATGTGACTGTGTGTGGGTTTTTCCTGTGATCAGCTATCACAGTCTTGAAAAGCAGGTGTCCTGCCCACCAACGGGGTCAGCCCCACTTCCTCATAAGATGTGTTTTTTTTTTTTTATCTTTCTTTGCTCAGAAGTCCTGTGATATTCAGGCCCAATAATTACTCTTAAACTATGATTCTGAGCTGCAGGACTTTCAGGTTAAGTTTGCAGTTCCATGAGAGGATTCTTTGCTTTCTGGCCACAGCCCAGAGGAATTCCATGATCGCCATGGTTCCCTCCTCAGAAGCATCATCGCAGCATCATTTAAAAACAAATATGAACACCATCAGTCCACACAACTTTTTTTCGTCACATTACATGTTCTAGAAAATTCTAACTTCTGCTGAGGACTTGTTGCATCCCAACATGAAGAAAACACTCTCAGAAACCCAGAAAAGTGGAACAGCATACTTCCAACAGGAAAAATATCAGGTTTGAGAAAAGTCAAAGTCTGCACTCTTTTCTAAAGTTTCCACTGAGAAGATTTTTAAAAAGTTCATAGTCACTCATATTCAAATGACCAAAAACCTCTGAAATAAACACTTCCCACCTTCAGCTTAAAGGCAAAGTATGCTGAAGTCAGGTTTAAACTTGTTTAAAAAGAAAAAACAGCATCCAAACAGTAGCTCTTCTAAAATTGGACTAAGTGTAGAACAGGGTCATTTTTTTCATAAATCAATCTTTTTTATAGTTACACATAGAAATTGGTATGAAGAGTTGAACATTAAAGCTGCAGTCTGCAGGATTTGTTGTTGTCATACGTAAAGTCCTACTTTTTGGCATTTTAAGAGTTTACATGATCTATCAGAACGCTTGAAATTGAAAACAGTGACCTCCGTAGTCGCAAAATGCAAGAAATGCTTATTTTTTAACCGAAAAATAAAAAGTTATTCAACTTCCTGTCCCGCCCCATCAAAACACATGAGAACTCGTGCACGTAGACGTGCACGCCAGATGCGCTTACACGACTCCTCATTCATCAACTCACCTGTCATTTGCGATCATGGAAGACACAGTAAGTAGACTAGCCCGTAATGAAGTTCAATAGTCTAGATAAATAAGCGTGGGGACGAGCCTACCTTGTATCGCGCGTGCACAAACGGTGATTGACAGGCAGCAGAGCCCAGCTCGTAAACCTGATTGGTTACCTTTTACCGGTCCGGTCTGCAATTTTGTAAACAAACCTGCTGGCTTTGGAGGGACCTAGCGGGACATATAGGGGACATAGAGAACTCATTTTTTTTTGTATTGGGGTATTTAATGTACTACTTTCAGAATCCCCGGACAGTTCCAGGCATTGTGCTTGAAAAAGAGTTGCAGAATGCAGCTTTAAATCATATATACTCATTTATAAAGCTGATAAAACTGTTCACAGGACAGAAGTCCTCAGCTTCCTGCTGGGACACATGGTCACATGTAAATGTAATATGTAAATTGTGGAAAAGCAATAACTGTAATGTTATCTTTTTCAATTTGGGATTAGAAAGGCAATCTTTCTTGTTTGAATTGAATTGAATCCTAACTCAAAGACTGTCGTTTATCTAAATAAGGTACACACTCTCTGTCAAAAGATTACATTTGACCCCTAACCATGATCATTTCCTAACCCTCACTAATAAGTCTGGATTTTTAAAGTCCCAACCCTGCGTTATTGGCTAAACCTAAACAGGAAGTGACAAATTTCCATACTAATGTGTTGTGTTTACATGTGAACAAGACCACAAGTAAAATGAACACTACTTGTATGTGCGTCTCTAAGTGATTTTGGTACAGAGAGGCCACTTATTTCAAAGTAAAAGCTTAAATCTGTCATATTTAGGAGCACTTTCAATGTGACTGTGTGTGGGTTTTTCCTGTGATCAGCTATCACAGTCTTGAAAAGCAGGTGTCCTGCCCACCAACGGGGTCAGCCCCACTTCCTCATAAGATGTGGGTTTTTTTTATCTTTCTTTGCTCAGAGGTGCTGTGATATTCAGGCTCAATAGTTACTCTTAAACTATGATTCCGAGCTGCAGGACTTTCAGGTTAAGTTTGCAGTTCCGTGAGAGGATTCTTTGCTTTCTGGCCACAGCCCAGAGGAATTCCCCAATCGCCATGGTTCCCTCCTCAGAAGCATCATCGCAGCATCATTTAAAAACAAACATAAACACCATCAGTCTACAAAACTATTTTTTCTTCACATTTCACTCCACCAGTTCTAAAAAAATTCTAACTTCTGCTGAGGACTTGTTGCATCCCAACATGAAGAAAACACTCTCAGAAACCCAGAAAAGTGGAACAACATACTTCCTACAGGAAAAATTTCAGGTTTGAGAAAAGTCAAAGTCTGCACTCTTTTCTAAAGTTTCCACTGAGAAGATTTTGAAAAAGTTCATAGTCACTCATATTCAAATGACCAAAAACCTCTGAAATAAACACTTCCCACCTTCAGCTTAAAGGAAAACTATGCTGAAGTCAGGTTTAAACTTGTTTAAAAAAAAAAAAAGCATCCAAACATTAGCTCTTCTCAAATTGGACTAAGTGTAGAACAGGGTCATTTTTTTAATGAATCAATCTTTTTTATAGTTACACATAGAAATTGGTATGAAGAGTTGAACATTAAATCATATATATTCATTTATACAGCTGATAAAACTGTTCACAGGACAGAAGTCCTCAGCTTCCTGCTGGGACACATAGTCACATGTAAAGGTAATATGTAAATTGTGGAAAAGCAATAACTGTAATGTTATCTTTTTCAATTTGGGATTAGAAAGGCATTCTTTCCTGTTTGAATTAAATTGAATCCTAACTCAAAGACTGTCCTTTTTCTAAATAAGGTACCAACTCTCTGTCAAAAGATTACATTTGACCCCTAACCATGATCATTTCCTAACCCTCACCAATAAGTCTGGATTTTTAAAGTCCCAACCCTGCGTTATTGGCTAAACCTAAACAGGAAGTGACAAAGTTGAGTTCCATCCTACTGTGTTGTGTTTACATGTGAACAAGACCACAAGTAAAATGAACACTACTTGTATGTGCGTCTCTAAGTGATTTTGGTACAGAGAGGCCACTTATTTTAAAGTAAAAGCTTAAATCTGTCATATTTAGAGCACTTTCACATGTGACTGTGTGTGGGTTTTTCCTGTGATCAGCTATCACAGTCTTGAAAAGCCGGTGTCCTGCCCACCAACGGGGTCAGCCCCACTTCCTCATAAGATGTGTTTTTTTTTTTTATCTTTCTTGGCTCAGAGGTGCTGTGATATTCAGGCTCAATAATTACTCTTAAACTATGATTCCGAGCTGCAGGACTTTCGGGTTAAGTTTACAGTTCCGTGAGAGGATTCTTTGCTTTCTGGCCACAGCCCAGAGGAATTCCATGATCGCCATGGTTCCCTCCTCAGAAGGATCATCGCAGTATCATTTAAAAACAAACATAAACACCATCAGTCTACAAAACTATTTTTTCTTCACATTTCACTCCACCAGTTCTAAAAAAATTCTAACTTCTGCTGAGGACTTGTTGCATCCCAACATGAAGAAAACACTCTCAGAAACCCAGAAAAGTGGAACAGCATACTTCCTACAGGAAAAATATCAGGTTTGAGAAAAGTCAAAGTCTGCACTCTTTTCTAAAGTTTCCACTGAGAAGATTTTGAAAAAGTTCATAGTCTCTCATATTCAAATGACCAAAAACCTCTGAAATAAACACTTCCTACCTTCAGCTTAAAGGCAAAGTAT
Organism: Odontesthes bonariensis; assembly: GCF_027942865.1. Lineage (NCBI taxonomy): Eukaryota > Metazoa > Chordata > Actinopteri > Atheriniformes > Atherinopsidae > Odontesthes > Odontesthes bonariensis. The sequence continues at coordinate 29,741,404 of NC_134509.1, read as the reverse complement.
GCTGAAGTCAGGTTTAAACTTGTTTAAAAAGAAAAAACAGCATCCAAACATTAGCTCTTCTAAAATTGGACTAAGTGTAGAACAGGGTCATTTTTTTAATAAATCAATCTTTTTTATAGTTACACATAGAAATTGGTACGAAGAGTTGAACATTAAATCATATATATTCATTTATACAGCTGATAAAACTGTTCACAGGACAGAAGTCCTCAGCTTCCTGCTGGGACACATAGTCACATGTAAAGGTAATATGTAAATTGTGGAAAAGCAATAACTGTAATGTTATCTTTTTCAATTTGGGATTAGAAAGGCAATCTTTCTTGTTTGAATTGAATTGAATCCTAACTCAAAGACTGTCGTTTATCTAAATAAGGTACACACTCTCTGTCAAAAGATTACATTTAACCCCTAACCATGATCATTTCCTAACCCTCACTAACAAGTCTGGATTTTAAAAGTCCCAACCCTGCGTTATTGGCTTAACCTAAAAAGGAAGTGACAAATTTCCATACTAATGTGTTGTGTTTACATGTGAACAAGACCACAAGTAAAATGAACACTACTTGTATGTGCATCTCTAAGTGATTTTGGTACAGAGAGGCCACTTATTTTAAAGTAAAAGCTTAAATCTGTCATATTTAGAGCACTTTCACATGTGACTGTGTGTGGGTTTTTCCTGTGATCAGCTATCACAGTCTTGAAAAGCAGGTGTCCTGCCCACCAACGGGGTCAGCCCCACTTCCTCATAAGATGTGTTTTTTTTTTTTATCTTTCTTTGCTCAGAAGTCCTGTGATATTCAAGCCCAATAATTACTCTTAAACTATGATTCTGAGCTGCAGGACTTTCAGGTTAAGTTTGCAGTTCTGTGAGAGGATTCTTTGCTTTCTGGCCACAGCCCAGAGGAATTCCATGATCGCCATGGTTCCCTCCTCAGAAGCATCATCGCAGCATCATTTAAAAACAAATATGAACACCATCAGTCCACACAACTTTTTTTCTTCACATTACATGTTCTAGAAAATTCTAACTTCTGCTGAGGACTTGTTGCATCCCAACATGAAGAAAACACTCTCAGAAACCCAGAAAAGTGGAACAGCATACTTCCTACAGGAAAAATATCAGGTTTGAGAAAAGTCAAAGTCTGCACTTTTTTCTAAAGTTTCCACTGAGAAGATTTTGAAAAAGTTCATAGTCACTCATATTCAAATGACCAAAAACCTCTGAAATAAACACTTCCCACCTTCAGCTTAAAGGCAAAGTATGCTGAAGTCAGGTTTAAACTTGTTTAAAAAGAAAAAACAGCATCCAAACATTAGCTCTTCTCAAATTGGACTAAGTGTAGAACAGGATCATTTTTTTAATAAATCAATCTTTTTTATAGTTACACATAGAAATTGGTATGAAGAGTTGAACATTAAATCATATATATTCATTTATACAGCTGATAAAACTGTTCACAGGACAGAAGTCCTCAGCTTCCTGCTGGGACACATAGTCACATGTAAAGGTAATATGTAAATTGTGGAAAAGCAATAACTGTAATGTTATCTTTTTCGATTTGGGATTAGAAAGGCATTATTTCCTGTTTGAATTAAATTGAATCCTAACTCAAAGACTGTCCTTTTTCTAAATAAGGTACCAACTCTCTGTCAAAAGATTACATTTGACCCCTAACCATGATCATTTCCTAACCCTCACTAATAAGTCTGGATTTTTAAAGTCCCAACCCTGCGTTATTGGCTAAACCTAAACAGGAAGTGACAAAGTTGAGTTCCATCCTACTGTGTTGTGTTTACATGTGAAAAAGACCACAAGTAAAATGAACACTACTTGTATGTGCATCTCTAAGTGATTTTGGTACAATGAGGCCACTTATTTTAAAGTAAAAGCTTAAATCTGTCATATTTAGGAGCACTTTCACATGTGACTGTGTGTGGGTTTTTCCTTTGATCAGCTATCAGAGACTTGAAAAGCAGGTGTCCTGCCCAACAACGGGGTCAGCCCCACTTCCTCATAAGATGTGTTTTTTTTTTTTTATCTTTCTTTGCTCAGAAGTCCTGTGATATTCAGGCCCAATAATTACTCTTAAACTATGATTCTGAGCTGCAGGACTTTCAGGTTAAGTTTGCAGTTCCATGAGAGGATTCTTTGCTTTCTGGCCACAGCCCAGAGGAATTCCATGATCGCCATGGTTCCCTCCTCAGAAGCATCATCGCAGCATCATTTAAAAACAAATATGAACACCATCAGTCCACACAACTTTTTTTCTTCACATTACATGTTCTAGAAAATTCTAACTTCTGCTAAGGGACTTGTTGCATCCCAACATGAAGAAAACACTCTCAGAAACCCAGAAAAGTGGAACAGCATACTTCCAACAGGAAAAATATCAGGTTTGAGAAAAGTCAAAGTCTGCACTCTTTTCTAAAGTTTCCACTGAGAAGATTTTGAAAAAGTTCATAGTCACTCATATTCAAATGACCAAAAACCTCTGAAATAAACACTTCCCACCTTCAGCTTAAAGGCAAAGTATGCTGAAGTCAGGTTTAAACTTGTTTAAAAAGAAAAAACAGCATCCAAACATTAGCTCTTCTCAAATTGGACTAAGTGTAGAACAGGGTCATTTTTTTTATAAATCAATCTTTTTTATAGTTACACATAGAAATTGGTATGAAGAGTTGAACATTAAATCATATATATTCATTTATACAGCTGATACAACTGTTCACAGGACAGAAGTCCTCAGCTTCCTTCTGGGACACATAGTCATATGTAAATGTAATATGTAAATTGTGGAAAAGCAATAACTGTAATGTTATCTTTTTCAATTTGGGATTAGAAAGGCAATCTTTCTTGTTTGAATTGAATTGAATCCTAACTCAAAGACTGTTGTTTATCTAAATAAGGTACCAACTCTCTGTCAAAAGATTACATTTGACCCGTAACCATGATCATTTCCTAACCCTCACTAATAAGTCTGGATTTTTAAAGTCCCAACCCTGCGTTATTGGCTAAACATAAAAAACAGGAAGTGACAAATTTCCATACTACTGTGTTGTGTTTACATGTGAACAAGACCACAAGTAAAATGAACACTACTTGTATGTGCGTCTCTAAGTGATTTTGGTACAGAGAGGCCACTTATTTCAAAGTAAAAGCTTACTATCTGTCATATTTAGGAGCACTTTCACATGTGACTGTGTGTGGGTTTTTTCTGTGATCAGCTATCACAGTCTTGAAAAGCAGGTGTCCTGCCCACCAACGGGGTCAGCCCCACTTCCTCATAAGATGTGTTTTTTTTTTATCTTTCTTTGCTCAGAGGTGCTGTGATATTCAGGCTCAATAGTTACTCTTAAACTATGATTCCGAGCTTCAGGACTTTCAGGTTGCAGTTCCGTGAGAGGATTCTTAGCTTTCTGGCCACAGCCCAGAGGAATTCCATGATCGCCATGGTTCCCACCTCAGAAGCATCATCGCAGCATCATTTAAAAACAAACATAAACAACATCAGTCTACAAAACTATTTTTTCTTCACATTTCACTCCACCAGTTCTAGAAAATTCTAACTTCTGCTGAGGACTTGTTGCATCCCAACATGAAGAAAACACTCTCAGAAACCCAGAAAAGTGGAACAACATACTTCCTACAGGAAAAATATCAGGTTTGAGAAAAGTCAAAGTCTGCACTCTTTTCTAAAGTTTCCACTGAGAAGATTTTGAAAAAGTTCATAGTCACTCATATTCAAATGACCAAAAACCTCTGAAATAAACACTTCCCACCTTCAGCTTAAAGGCAAAGTATGCTGAAGTCATGTTTAAACTTGTTTAAAAAGAAAAAACAGCATCCAAACATTAGCTCTTCTAAAATTGGACTAAGTGTAGAACAGGGTCATTTTTTTTTTTAAATCAATCTTTTTTATAGTTACACATAGAAATTGGTATGAAGAGTTGAACATTAAATCATATATATTCATTTATACAGCTGATAAAACTGTTCACAGGACAGAAGTCCTCAGCTTCCTGCTGGGACACATAGTCACATGTAAAGGTAATATGTAAATTGTGGAAAAGCAATAACTGTAATGTTATCTTTTTCGATTTGGGATTAGAAAGGCATTATTTCCTGTTTGAATTAAATTGAATCCTAACTCAAAGACTGTCCTTTTTCTAAATAAGGTACCAACTCTCTGTCAAAAGATTACATTTGACCCCTAACCATGATCATTTCCTAACCCTCACTAATAAGTCTGGATTTTTAAAGTCCCAACCCTGCGTTATTGGCTAAACCTAAACAGGAAGTGACAAAGTTAAGTTCCATCCTACTGTGCTGTGTTTACATGTGAAAAAGACCACAAGTAAAATGAACACTACTTGTATGTGCATCTCTAAGTGATTTTGGTACAAAGAGGCCACTTATTTTAAAGTAAAAGCTTAAATCTGTCATATTTAGGAGCACTTTCACATGTGACTGTGTGTGGGTTTTTCCTTTGATCAGCTATCAGAGACTTGAAAAGCAGGTGTCCTGCCCACCAACGGGGTCAGCCCCACTTCCTCATAAGATGTGTTTTTTTTTTTTTATCTTTCTTTGCTCAGAAGTCCTGTGATATTCAGGCCCAATAATTACTCTTAAACTATGATTCTGAGCTGCAGGACTTTCAGGTTAAGTTTGCAGTTCCATGAGAGGATTCTTTGCTTTCTGGCCACAGCCCAGAGGAATTCCATGATCGCCATGGTTCCCTCCTCAGAAGCATCATCGCAGCATCATTTAAAAACAAATATGAACACCATCAGTCCACACAACTTTTTTTCTTCACATTACATGTTCTAGAAAATTCTAACTTCTGCTAAGGGACTTGTTGCATCCCAACATGAAGAAAACACTCTCAGAAACCCAGAAAAGTGGAACAGCATACTTCCAACAGGAAAAATATCAGGTTTGAGAAAAGTCAAAGTCTGCACTCTTTTCTAAAGTTTCCACTGAGAAGATTTTGAAAAAGTTCATAGTCACTCATATTCAAATGACCAAAAACTTCTGAAATAAACACTTCCCACCTTCAGCTTAAAGGCAAAGTATGCTGAAGTCAGGTTTAAACTTGTTTAAAAAGAAAAAACAGCATCCAAACATTAGCTCTTCTCAAATTGGACTAAGTGTAGAACAGGGTCATTTTTTTAATAAATCAATCTTTTTTATAGTTACACATAGAAATTGGTATGAAGAGTTGAACATTAAATCATATATATTCATTTATACAGCTGATAAAACTATTCACAGGACAGAAGTCCTCAGCTTCCTGCTGGGACACATAGTCACATGTAAAGGTAATATGTAAATTGTGGAAAAGCAATAACTGTAATGTTATCTTTTTCGATTTGGGATTAGAAAGGCATTATTTCCTGTTTGAATTAAATTGAATCCTAACTCAAAGACTGTCCTTTTTCTAAATAAGGTACCAACTCTCTGTCAAAAGATTACATTTGACCCCTAACCATGATCATTTCCTAACCCTCACTAATAAGTCTGGATTTTTAAAGTCCCAACCCTGCGTTATTGGCTAAACCTAAACAGGAAGTGACAAAGTTGAGTTCCATCCTACTGTGTTGTGTTTACATGTGAAAAAGACCACAAGTAAAATGAACACTACTTGTATGTGCATCTCTAAGTGATTTTGGTACAATGAGGCCACTTATTTTAAAGTAAAAGCTTAAATCTGTCATATTTAGGAGCACTTTCACATGTGACTGTGTGTGGGATTTCCTTTGATCAGCTATCAGAGACTTGAAAAGCAGGTGTCCTGCCCAACAACGGGGTCAGCCCCACTTCCTCATAAGATGTGTTTTTTTTTTTTTATCTTTCTTTGCTCAGAAGTCCTGTGATATTCAGGCCCAATAATTACTCTTAAACTATGATTCTGAGCTGCAGGACTTTCAGGTTAAGTTTGCAGTTCCATGAGAGGATTCTTTGCTTTCTGGCCACAGCCCAGAGGAATTCCATGATCGCCATGGTTCCCTCCTCAGAAGCATCATCGCAGCATCATTTAAAAACAAATATGAACACCATCAGTCCACACAACTTTTTTTCTTCACATTACATGTTCTAGAAAATTCTAACTTCTGCTAAGGGACTTGTTGCATCCCAACATGAAGAAAACACTCTCAGAAACCCAGAAAAGTGGAACAGCATACTTCCAACAGGAAAAATATCAGGTTTGAGAAAAGTCAAAGTCTGCACTCTTTTCTAAAGTTTCCACTGAGAAGATTTTGAAAAAGTTCATAGTCACTCATATTCAAATGACCAAAAACCTCTGAAATAAACACTTCCCACCTTCAGCTTAAAGGCAAAGTATGCTGAAGTCAGGTTTAAACTTGTTTAAAAAGAAAAAACAGCATCCAAACATTAGCTCTTCTCAAATTGGACTAAGTGTAGAACAGGGTCATTTTTTTTATAAATCAATCTTTTTTATAGTTACACATAGAAATTGGTATGAAGAGTTGAACATTAAATCATATATATTCATTTATACAGCTGATACAACTGTTCACAGGACAGAAGTCCTCAGCTTCCTTCTGGGACACATAGTCATATGTAAATGTAATATGTAAATTGTGGAAAAGCAATAACTGTAATGTTATCTTTTTCAATTTGGGATTAGAAAGGCAATCTTTCTTGTTTGAATTGAATTGAATCCTAACTCAAAGACTGTTGTTTATCTAAATAAGGTACCAACTCTCTGTCAAAAGATTACATTTGACCCGTAACCATGATCATTTCCTAACCCTCACTAATAAGTCTGGATTTTTAAAGTCCCAACCCTGCGTTATTGGCTAAACATAAAAAACAGGAAGTGACAAATTTCCATACTACTGTGTTGTGTTTACATGTGAACAAGACCACAAGTAAAATGAACACTACTTGTATGTGCGTCTCTAAGTGATTTTGGTACAGAGAGGCCACTTATTTCAAAGTAAAAGCTTACTATCTGTCATATTTAGGAGCACTTTCACATGTGACTGTGTGTGGGTTTTTTCTGTGATCAGCTATCACAGTCTTGAAAAGCAGGTGTCCTGCCCACCAACGGGGTCAGCCCCACTTCCTCATAAGATGTGTTTTTTTTTTATCTTTCTTTGCTCAGAGGTGCTGTGATATTCAGGCTCAATAGTTACTCTTAAACTATGATTCCGAGCTTCAGGACTTTCAGGTTGCAGTTCCGTGAGAGGATTCTTAGCTTTCTGGCCACAGCCCAGAGGAATTCCATGATCGCCATGGTTCCCACCTCAGAAGCATCATCGCAGCATCATTTAAAAACAAACATAAACAACATCAGTCTACAAAACTATTTTTTCTTCACATTTCACTCCACCAGTTCTAGAAAATTCTAACTTCTGCTGAGGACTTGTTGCATCCCAACATGAAGAAAACACTCTCAGAAACCCAGAAAAGTGGAACAACATACTTCCTACAGGAAAAATATCAGGTTTGAGAAAAGTCAAAGTCTGCACTCTTTTCTAAAGTTTCCACTGAGAAGATTTTGAAAAAGTTCATAGTCACTCATATTCAAATGACCAAAAACCTCTGAAATAAACACTTCCCACCTTCAGCTTAAAGGCAAAGTATGCTGAAGTCATGTTTAAACTTGTTTAAAAAGAAAAAACAGCATCCAAACATTAGCTCTTCTAAAATTGGACTAAGTGTAGAACAGGGTCATTTTTTTTTTTAAATCAATCTTTTTTATAGTTACACATAGAAATTGGTATGAAGAGTTGAACATTAAATCATATATATTCATTTATACAGCTGATAAAACTGTTCACAGGACAGAAGTCCTCAGCTTCCTGCTGGGACACATAGTCACATGTAAAGGTAATATGTAAATTGTGGAAAAGCAATAACTGTAATGTTATCTTTTTCGATTTGGGATTAGAAAGGCATTCTTTCCTGTTTGAATTAAATTGAATCCTAACTCAAAGACTGTCCTTTTTCTAAATAAGGTACCAACTCTCTGTCAAAAGATTACATTTGACCCCTAACCATGATCATTTCCTAACCCTCACTAATAAGTCTGGATTTTTAAAGTCCCAACCCTGCGTTATTGGCTAAACCTAAACAGGAAGTGACAAAGTTGAGTTCCATCCTACTGTGTTGTGTTTACATGTGAAAAAGACCACAAGTAAAATGAACACTACTTGTATGTGCATCTCTAAGTGATTTTGGTACAAAGAGGCCACTTATTTTAAAGTAAAAGCTTAAATCTGTCATATTTAGGAGCACTTTCACATGTGACTGTGTGTGGGTTTTTCCTTTGATCAGCTATCAGAGACTTGAAAAGCAGGTGTCCTGCCCACCAACGGGGTCAGCCCCACTTCCTCATAAGATGTGTTTTTTTTTTTTATCTTTCTTTGCTCAGAAGTCCTGTGATATTCAGGCCCAATAATTACTCTTAAACTATGATTCTGAGCTGCAGGACTTTCAGGTTAAGTTTGCAGTTCCATGAGAGGATTCTTTGCTTTCTGGCCACAGCCCAGAGGAATTCCATGATCGCCATGGTTCCCTCCTCAGAAGCATCATCGCAGCATCATTTAAAAACAAATATGAACACCATCAGTCCACACAACTTTTTTTCTTCACATTACATGTTCTAGAAAATTCTAACTTCTGCTAAGGGACTTGTTGCATCCCAACATGAAGAAAACACTCTCAGAAACCCAGAAAAGTGGAACAGCATACTTCCAACAGGAAAAATATCAGGTTTGAGAAAAGTCAAAGTCTGCACTCTTTTCTAAAGTTTCCACTGAGAAGATTTTGAAAAAGTTCATAGTCACTCATATTCAAATGACCAAAAACCTCTGAAATAAACACTTCCTACCTTCAGCTTAAAGGCAAAGTATGCTGAAGTCAGGTTTAAACTTGTTTAAAAAGAAAAAACAGCATCCAAACATTAGCTCTTCTCAAATTGGACTAAGTGTAGAACAGGGTCATTTTTTTTATAATTCAATCTTTTTTATAGTTACACATAGAAATTGGTATGAAGAGTTGAACATTAAATCATATATATTCATTTATACAGCTGATACAACTGTTCACAGGACAGAAGTCCTCAGCTTCCTGCTGGGACACATAGTCATATGTAAATGTAATATGTAAATTGTGGAAAAGCAATAACTGTAATGTTATCTTTTTCAATTTGGGATTAGAAAGGCAATCTTTCTTGTTTGAATTGAATTGAATCCTAACTCAAAGACTGTCGTTTATCTAAATAAGGTACCAACTCTCTGTCAAAAGATTACATTTGACCCCTAACCATGATCATTTCCTAACCCTCACTAATAAGTCTGTATTTTTAAAGTCCCAACCCTGCGTTATTGGCTAAACCTAAACAGGAAGTGACAAATTTCCATACTACTGTGTTGTGTTTACATGTGAACAAGACCACAAGTAAAATGAACACTACTTGTATGTGCGTCTCTAAGTGATTTTGGTACAGAGAGGCCACTTATTTCAAAGTAAAAGCTTAATATCTGTCATATTTAGGAGCACTTTCACATGTGACTGTGTGTGGGTTTTTTCTGTGATCAGCTATCACAGTCTTGAAAAGCAGGTGTCCTGCCCACCAACGGGGTAAGCCCCACTTCCTCATAAGATGTGTTTTTTTTTTAATCTTTCTTTGCTCAGAGGTGCTGTGATATTCAGGCTCAATAGTTACTCTTAAACTATGATTCCGAGCTTCAGGACTTTCAGGTTAAGTTTGCAGTTCCGTGAGAGGATTCTTAGCGTTCTGGCCACAGCCCAGAGGAATTCCATGATCGCCATGGTTCCCACCTCAGAAGCATCATCGCAGCATCATTTAAAAACAAACATAAACAACATCAGTCTACAAAACTATTTTTTCTTCACATTTCACTCCACCAGTTCTAAAAAAATTCTAACTTCTGCTGAGGACTTGTTGCATCCCAACATGAAGAAAACACTCTCAGAAACCCAGAAAAGTGGAACAACATACTTCCTACAGGAAAAATATCAGGTTTGAGAAAAGTCAAAGTCTGCACTCTTTTCTAAAGTTTCCACTGAGAAGATTTTGAAAAAGTTCATAGTCACTCATATTCAAATGACCAAAAACCTCTGAAATAAACACTTCCCACCTTCAGCTTAAAGGCAAAGTATGCTGAAGTCAGGTTTAAACTTGTTTAAAAAGAAAAAACAGCATCCAAACATTAGCTCTTCTAAAATTGGACTAAGTGTAGAACAGGGTCATTTTTTTTTTTAAATCAATCTTTTTTATAGTTACACATTGAAATTGGTATGAAGAGTTGAACATTAAATCATATATATTCATTTATACAGCTGATACAACTGTTCACAGGACAGAAATCCTCAGCTTCCTGCTGGGACACATAGTCACATGTAAAGGTAATATGTAAATTGTGGAAAAGCAATAACTGTAATGTTATCTTTTTCAATTTGGGATTAGAAAGGCATTCTTTCCTGTTTGAATTAAATTGAATCCTAACTCAAAGACTGTCCTTTTTCTAAATAAGGTACCAACTCTCTGTCAAAAGATTACATTTGACCCCTAACCATGATCATTTCCTAACCCTCACCAATAAGTCTGGATTTTTAAAGTCCCAACCCTGCGTTATTGGCTAAACCTAAACAGGAAGTGACACATTTCCATACTAATGTGTTGTGTTTACATGTGAACAAGACCACAAGTAAAATGAACACTACTTGTATGTGCATCTCTAAGTGATTTTGGTACAGAGAGGCCACTTATTTTAAAGTAAAAGCTTAAATCTGTCATATTTAGGAGCACTTTCACATGTGACTGTGTGTGGGTTTTTCCTGTGATCAGCTATCACAGTCTTGAAAAGCAGGTGTCCTGCCCACCAACGGGGTCAGCCCCACTTCCTCATAAGATGTGTTTTTTTTTTATCTTTCTTTGCTCAGAAGTCCTGTGATATTCAAGCCCAATAATTACTCTTAAACTATGATTCTGAGCTGCAGGACTTTCAGGTTAAGTTTGCAGTTCCATGAGAGGATTCTTTGCTTTCTGGCCACAGCCCAGAGGAATTCCATGATCGCCATGGTTCCCTCCTCAGAAGCATCATCGCAGCATCATCGCAGCATCATTTAAAAACAAATATGAACACCATCAGTCCACACAACTTTTTTTCTTCATATTACATGTTCTAGAAAATTCTAACTTCTGCTGAGGACTTGTTGCATCCCAACATGAAGAAAACACTCTCAGAAACCCAGAAAAGTGGAACAACATACTTCCTACAGGAAAAATATCAGGTTTGAGAAAAGTCAAAGTCTGCACTCTTTTCTAAAGTTTTCACTGAGAAGATTTTTAAAAAGTTCATAGTCACTCATATTCAAATGACCAAAAACCTCTGAAATAAACACTTCCCACCTTCAGCTTAAAGGCAAAGTATGCTGAAGTCAGGTTTAAACTTGTTTAAAAAGAAAAAACAGCATCCAAACATTAGCTCTTCTCAAATTGGACTAAGTGTAGAACAGGGTCATTTTTTTAATAAATCAATCTTTTTTTATTTTTACACATAGAAATTGGTATGAAGAGTTGAACATTAAATCATATATATTCATGTATACAGCTTATACAACTGTTCACAGGACAGAAGTCCTCAGCTTCCTGCTGGTACACAGTCACATGTAAAGGTAATATGTAAATTGTGGAAAAGCAATAACTGTAATGTTATCTTTTTCAATTTGGGATTAGAAAGGCATTCTTTCCTGTTTGAATTAAATTGAATCCTAACTCAAAGACTGTCCTTTTTCTAAATAAGGTGTAGCAGTCACAGTGCCGTGTGGATTAAGAGTTTTTCAAACTTTGACAAAACCAACATTCCTGTGGGGATGTTTACGTATGTGGATATAAACCAGATCTTCATTTTCTTTCCACAAAGGAAAAAGAGACAGAAACTTCCTAATTTACGTTCAACGTCTACCCCCTTAAAAGCTTTTTGGGAGTGAAAAATAAGCAACAGACGCTTGCAATAAAAATTGGGATAGACTCTAACAAACAAAGAACCTTTCTGTTGGAGATGTTGGAGGCCTCACTATCTTATCTTCACCATGAATCGAATTGACATGTTAACATCCTCTCCCCCAGAGAAAGAGACCAGATGGCTACATACGAACTGAGAAGACTTCATAAGACTCACTTTTAGTCGAATCTTAAAACTATATTAAATGTGTTTGATAACCGTCTACAATTTCTTTCAGGTTTCCAGCTTGATCACAAGACGCATATAGAGACAATTTGTACGATTCTGGCTTAAATATTGACGAAGAAACAAACTTGTTGGAAAATGCCCAACCTGCCTGATGGAACCACATTGCCCCCTAGTGGTCTGCAGTGTTGATTAGTTGAACATTTAAATCCCAGAGGACTCAGTAAAATGGGCAAGATATATGCAGCTATTAACTTCTAACGATGTCCCTTCGGTATCTATTTGGTATTTGTTTGGTGTCCCCATTGTTAACACAGAAAATTAACATTGTGTGGTTCGCTATCCATGTGTCACGATTTTATAGATATCCATCTGAATTTTGAAGTCATAATTGTCTTTATCATGTGTGTTATTTTGATGTCTTTATATTACAAGTCTATAGCCCTTTTTCCATCAACGACATGATTCGCTTTAATTTGATGCGCATCAGAAGTTAGTGCGATACATGTGATGGAAAAACGGTTAAATCGCTAGAACGCCTGTTTTGTCGCATTAAATCAATTCGCTCGAAATAGGTGGTTCAGGGCTAAGTTGTATCGCTACAGAAGTGATGGAAAAGGTTAATGCGATTCAGACTAGCCACGCATGCGCAGATGGTATTGGTAAAGTGCGAGGATTCGAATGTTGTTGTTGAGCCGCTCAGCCGCCCCATTTCACCTATCCTGTCGGTATCAAAACAGCAGCAACAACTAGTAACAACAATGTCCGATAATAATTGAAACAACTGGTCGAGAGCAGAGACTCTGCTTTTTATAAACACAATTCGGGAGGTCCTGAAGCAGCATAATTAATTCTCCCCTCGCTCTCATCCTCCTTCTTAAATTTCTGACGGCTATTATAAGCTGACATAGCAGCACTAGCAGCATGTTTAGTCCTATCCTACGGTCCATAACTCTAAATAAGTAACTAGCCTAATAAATAAAACGAAAGCCGGTGGTGAAAAGGTACGTATAGCCTTGAAAGTTATAGCAACTGTTATAACAGGAGGCTGACAATAACAGCGCGAGCAATTAAATTCCCGCTACCGAGCATTCTAATTCGCTACAATTTGCCACTTTTGTAATGGAAAATCATCTGGTCGAGTCAGAATAATGCGCATCAGCACGTTCCGGTGATGTCATTTTATTTCGCTAGAATCGTCCTGTTTGATGGAAAACCAACCGAACGCATCTTGTATCGCAACAAAGTAATGCGATATAACTTTTAATTCGCTACAGAATCTGATGGAAAAAGGGCTATAGTTATATCTTTAATCTGCATATCTTAACAAGATGTAGTGTTTTCAGAATCACCGAGACAAATGTTCTATGAGATGGGAGTAATGGAGAAATAAGAGTTTTCTTTGTCTAAATCCAGAAATCCCCATATAGCACAGATCACCTTACACAGACATGCACACAGTTCAAGCATGTCATTGGCTGAAAAAGTAGTGTAAGCCACGCCTCCGAGAGTCAAAACCCGGAACCCGCGAAAAACACTCTCTCTAGTTCTCTCGTTTGCTGGCTCGCTTCAGGCGTCTGCTCTCTTGCTTCTTGCCTCTTGTTCCAGAAGGGTTACAACCCAGAGTTTCGGAAGGAGATTTGAGCAGAGAACAGCTGCTCAGAGAGTTTTGGAGATGGTTTAAGCAGAAGAGAAGAGCTCACCAGAGTTTGGGAGTTTTCCCATAATCTCAGGAGAGAGCGGAAGGACGTGTGGATAACGATGCAGCGGACGACCGGAGGAGACCCTCCAGAACCCAGTGAGACCCCGGAGACGAGAAAGAAAGACCCGAACAAAGAAACAGATTGAAATACTCTGAAGATGCACGTTTTACGTGTTTTTGTTCGTCCCTCGCCATCCACGTCCTTCTACGTCGCACGTCCTAACCTCCGCTGTTTCACGCCATCATCACCTTTTCCTACCAAGAAAGCTAACTCCAAGCAACCTTTTATTAATCTTCTGTGAACTTAAGATCACTTCATCAAAGAAGCAACTGAGAAGTCCGCTAAAGTCAGCCACCACAGCCAGGAAGGCCCAGAGAGCGGAAGAGAAATCCCCTCGGACCCCGCGTGACCGCTGCCGTGTTCCGAACCGACTAAACAGAACTTCAGCACAGTAAGACCGACCCGTTTTCACCTTAAAGTGGGTTTGATGGATGTCTCGAGGCTTTCACAGAATGATACATTAATCCGAAATGTCAGTATTTAGCGTCAAATAGTCAGCCAACCTAAACTATTTGAATACATCCAGTATCTCCCCATTCCCCATATTTTATTTTATATTCACTAAGTGTTTTATATAATCACCCATATTCCATGCATCTCCTGTTTGTTTAAAGGTTCATGTCTAAGATCATATCATTTTAATAAATAGCTCATATATCTATATATATGTTATAATCACAGATTGTGTCGTATGCTTTCTTTACGTAATGTCTGTCCAACCAAACGAGAACTTCACGAAAGTAGCGAGATATGAGACTGAATATTAATTGAAAGATTAATTTAACATACCAGGATCGTAAGATTTCGAACAGTTTTCCTACCTGACTGTGACTTAAATTAAGTCAAAACCTAGGTAGGTGGTGCCCTGAATTCGAGGTAAGGTTTATTTGAGACTGTAAGAACATCTCATAAATCCTTATATTTAATACGTATATAAATACCCGGTAACGCTACAAAGGTACCAACTCTCTGTCAAAAGATTACATTTGACCCCTAACCATGATCATTTCCTAACCCTCACCAATAAGTCTGGATTTTTAAAGTCCCAACCCTGCGTTATTGGCTAAACCTAAACAGGAAGTGACAAAGTTGAGTTCCATCCTACCGTGTTGTGTTTACATGTGAACAAGACCACAAGTAAAATGAACACTACTTGTATGTGCGTCTCTAAGTGATTTTGGTACAGAGAGGCCACTTATTTTAAAGTAAAAGCTTAAATCTGTCATATTTAGGAGCACTTTCACATGTGACTGTGTGTGGGTTTTTCCTGTGATCAGCTATCACAGTCTTGAAAAGCAGGTGTCCTGCCCACCAACGGGGTCAGCCCCACTTCCTCATAAGATGTGTTTTTTTTTTTTTATCTTTCTTTGCTCAGAAGTCCTGTGATATTCAGGCCCAATAATTACTCTGAAAGTCCCGCAGCTCGGAATCATAGTTTAAGAGTAATTATTGAGCCTGAATATCACAGGACTTCTGAGCAAAGAAAGATTAAAAAAAAACACATCTTATGAGGAAGTGGGGCTGACCCTGTTGGCAGGACACCTGCTTTTCAAGACTGTGATAGCTGATCACAGGAAAAACCCACACACAGTCACATGTGAAAGTGCTCCTAAATATGACAAATTTAAGCTTTTACTTTAAGATAAGTGGCCTCTCTGTACCAAAATCACTTAGAGACGCACATACAAGTAGTGTTCATTTTACTTGTGGTCTTGTTCACATGTAAACACAACACATTATTATGGAAATTTGTCACTTCCTGTTTAGGTTTAGCTAATAACGCAGGGTTGGGACTTTAAAAATCCAGACTTATTGGTGAGGGTTAGGAAATGATCATGGTTATGGGTCAAATGTAATCTTTTGACAGAGAGTTGGTACCTTATTTAGATAAACGACAGTCTTTGAGTTAGGATTCAATTCAATTAAAACAAGAAAGATTGCCTTTCTAATCCCAAATTGAAAAAGATAACATTACAGTTATTGCTTTTCCACAATTTACATATTACCTTTACATGTGACTATGTGTCCCAGCAGGAAGCTGAGGACTTCTGTCCTGTGAACAGTTGTATCAGCTGTATAAATGAATATATATGATTTAATGTTCAACTCTTCATTCCAATTTCTATGTGTAACTATAAAAAAGATTGATTTATAAAAACATGACCCTGTTCTACACTTAGTCCAATTTTAGAAGAGCTAATGTTTGGATGCTGTTTTTTCTTTTTAAACAAGTTTAAACCTGACTTCAGCATACTTTGCCTTTAAGCTGAAGGTGGGAAGTGTTTATTTCAGAGGTTTTTGGTCATTTGAATATGAGTGACTATGAACTTTTTCAAAATCTTCTCAGTGGAAACTTTAGAAAAGAGTGCAGACTTTGACTTTTCTCAAACCTGATATTTTTCCTGTTGGAAGTATGTTGTTCCACTTTTCTGGGTTTCTGAGAGTGTTTTCTTCATGTTGGGATGCAACAAGTCCTCAGCAGAAGTTAGAATTTTCAAGAACTGGTGGAGTGAAATGTGAAGAAAAATAGTTGTGTAGACTGATGGTGTTTATGTTTGTTTTTAAATGATGCTGCCATGATGCTTCTGAGGAGGGAACCATGGCGATCATGGAATTCCTCTGGGCTGTGGCCAGAAAGCAAAGAATCCTCTCACGGAACTGCAAACTTAACCTGAAAGTCCTGCAGCTGAGAATCATAGTTTAAGAGTAATTATTGGGCCTGAATATCACAGGACTTCTGAGCAAAGAAAGATAAAAAAAAAAAAACACATCTTATGAGGAAGTGGGGCTGACCCCGTTGTTGGGCAGGACACCTGCTTTTCAAGTCTCTGATAGCTGATCAAAGGAAAAACCCACACACAGTCACATGTGAAAGTGCTCCTAAATATGACAGATATTAAGCTTTTACTTTAAAATAAGTGGCCTCTCTGTACCAAAATCACTTAGAGATGCACATACAAGTAGTGTTCATTTTACTTGTGGTCTTTTTCACATGTAAACACAACACAGTAGGATGGAACTCAACTTTGTCACTTCCTGTTTAGGTTTAGCCAATAACGCAGGGTTGGGACTTTAAAAATCCAGACTTATTGGTGAGGGTTAGGAAATGATCATGGTTAGGGGTCAAATGTAATCTTTTGACAGAGAGTTGGTACCTTATTTAGAAAAAGGACAGTCTTTGAGTTAGGATTCAATTTAATTCAAACAGGAAAGAATGCCTTTCTAATCCCAAATTGAAAAAGATAACATTACAGTTATTGCTTTTCCACAATTTACATATTACCTTTACATGTGACTATGTGTCCCAGCAGTAAGCTGAGGACTTCTGTCCTGTGAATAGTTTTATCAGCTGTATAAATGAATATAAATGATTTAATGTTCAACTCTTCATACCAATTTCTATGTGTAACTATAAAAAAGATTGATTTATAAAAAAAATGACCCTGTTCTACACTTTAGTCCAATTTTAGAAGAGCTATTGTTTGGATGCTGTTTTTTCTTTTTAAACAAGTCTAAACATGACTTCAGCATACTTTGCCTTTAAGCTGAAGGTAGGAAGTGTTTATTTCAGAGGTTTTTGGTCATTTGAATATGAGAGACTATGAACTTTTTCAAAATCTTCTCAGTGGAAACTTTAGAAAAGAGTGCAGACTTTGACTTTTCTCAAACCTGATATTTTTCCTGTAGGAAGTATGTTGTTCCACTTTTCTGGGTTTCTGAGAGTGTTTTCTTCATGTTGGGATGCAACAAGTCCTCAGCAGAAGTTAGAATGTTCTAGAACATGTAATATGAAGAAAAAAAGTTGTGTGGACTGATGGTGTTCATATTTGTTTTTAAATGATGCTGCGATGATGCGTCTGAGGAGGGAACCATGGCGATCATGGAATTCCTCTGGGCTGTGGCCAGAAAGCAAAGAATCCTCTCATGGAACTGCAAACTTAACCTGAAAGTCCTGCAGCTCGGAATCATAGTTTAAGAGTAATTATTGAGCCTGAATATCACAGCACCTCTGAGCAAAGAAAGATAAAAAAAAAACACATCTTATGAGGAAGTGGGGCTGACCCCGTTGGTGGGCAGGACACCTGCTTTTCAAGACTGTGATAGCTGATCACAGGAAAAACCCACACACAGTCACATGTGAAAGTGCTCCGAAATATGACAGATTTTAAGCTTTTACTTTGAAATAACTGGCCTCTCTGTCTGTACCAAAATCACTTAGAGACGCACATACAAGTAGTGTTCATTTTACTTGTGGTCTTGTTCACATGTAAACACAACACATTAGTATGGAACTTTGTCACTTCCTGTTTAGGTTTAGCCAATAACGCAGGGTTGGGACTTTAAAAATCCAGACTTATTAGTGAGGGTTAGGAAATGATCATGGTTAGGGGTCAAATGTAATCTTTTGACAGAGAGTGTGTACCTTATTTAGATAAACGACAGTCTTTGAGTTAGGATTCAATTCAATTCAAACAAGAAAGATTGCCTTTCTAATCCCAAATTGAAAAAGATAACATTACAGTTATTGCTTTTCCACAATTTACATATTACCTTTACATGTGACTATGTGTCCCAGCAGGAAGCTGAGGACTTCTGTCCTGTGAACAGTTTTATCAGCTGTATAAATGAATATATATGATTTAATGTTCAACTCTTCATACCAATTTCTATGTGTAACTATAAAAAAGATTGATTCATAAAAAAAAATGACCCTGTTCTACACTTAGTCCAATTTGAGAAGAGCTAATGTTTGGATGCTGTTTTTTCTTTTTAAACAAGTTTAAACCTGACTTCAGCATAGTTTTCCTTTAAGCTGAAGGTGGGAAGTGTTTATTTCAGAGGTTTTTGGTCATTTGAATATGAGTGACTATAAACTTTTTCAAAATCTTCTCAGTGGAAACTTTAGAAAAGAGTGCCGACTTTGACTTTTCTCAAACCTGATATTTTTCCTGTTGGAAGTATGTTGTTCCACTTTTCTGGGTTTCTGAGAGTGTTTTCTTCATGTTGGGATGCAACAAGTCCTCAGCAGAAGTTAGAATTTTTTTAGAACTGGTGGAGTGAAATGTGAAGAAAAAATAGTTTTGTAGACTGATGGTGTTTATGTTTGTTTTTAAATGATGCTGCGATGATGCTTCTGAGGAGGGAACCATGGCGATCATGGAATTCCTCTGGGCTGTGGCCAGAAAGCAAAGAATCCTCTCACGGAACTGCAAACTTAATCTGAAAGTCCCGCAGCTCGGAATCATAGTTTAAGAGTAATTATTGAGTCTGAATATCACAGGACTTCTGAGCAAAGAAAGATAAAAAAAAAACACATCTTATGAGGAAGTGGGGCTGACCCTGTTGGAAGGACACCTGCTTTTCAAGACTGTGATAGCTGATCACAGGAAAAACCCACACACAGTCACATGTGAAAGTGCTCCTAAATATGACAGATTTAAGCTTTTACTTTAAAATAAGTGGCCTCTCTTTACCAAAATCACTTAGAGACGCACATACAAGTATTGTTCATTTTATTTGTGGTCTTGTTCACATGTAAACACAACACAGTAGGATGGAACTCAACTTTGTCACTTCCTGTTTAGGTTTAGCCAATAACGCAGGGTTGGGACTTTAAAAATCCAGACTTATTAGTGAGGGTTAGGAAATGATCATGGTTAGGGGTCAAATGTAATCTTTTGACAGAGAGTTGGTACCTTATTTAGAAAAAGGACAGTCTTTGAGTTAGGATTCAATTTAATTCAAACAGGAAAGAATGCCTTTCTAATCCCAAATTGAAAAAGATAACATTACAGTTATTGCTTTTCCACAATTTACATATTACCTTTACATGTGACTATGTGTCCCAGCAGGAAGCTGAGGACTTCTGTCCTGTGAACAGTTTTATCAGCTGTATAAATGAATATATATGAATTAATGTTCAACTCTTCATACCAATTTCTATGTGTAACTATAAAAAAGATTGATTTATAAAAACATGACCCTGTTCTACACTTAGTCAAATTTGAGAAGAGCTAATGTTTGGATACTGTTTTGTCTTTTTAAACAAGTTTAAACCTGACTTCAGCATACTTTCCCTTTAAGCTGAAGGTAGGAAGTGTTTATTTCAGAGGTTTTTGGTCATTTGAATATGAGAGACTATGAACTTTTTCAAAATCTTCTCAGTGGAAACTTTAGAAAAGAGTGCAGACTTTGACTTTTCTCAAACCTGATATTTTTCCTGTAGGAAGTATGTTGTTCCACTTTTCTGGGTTTCTGAGAGTGTTTTCTTCATGTTGGGATGCAACAAGTCCTCAGCAGAAGTTAGAATGTTCTAGAACATGTAATATGAAGAAAAAAAGTTGTGTGGACTGATGGTGTTCATATTTGTTTTTAAATGATGCTGCGATGATGCTTCTGAGGAGGGAACCATGGCGATCATGGAATTCCTCTGGGCTGTGGCCAGAAAGCAAAGAATCCTCTCATGGAACTGCAAACTTAACCTGAAAGTCCTGCAGCTCGGAATCATAGTTTAAGAGTAATTATTGGGCCTGAATATCACAGCACCTCTGAGCCAAGAAAGATAAAAAAAAACACATCTTATGAGGAAGTGGGGCTGACCCCGTTGGTAGAAAGGACACCTGCTTTTCAAGACTGTGATAGCTGATCACAGGAAAAACCCACGCACAGTCACATGTGAAAGTGCTCCTAAATATGACAGATTTAAGCTTTTACTTTAAAATAAGTGGCCTCTCTGTACCAAAATCACTTAGAGACGCACATACAAGTAGTGTTCATTTTACTTGTGGTCTTGTTCACATGTAAACACAACACATTAGTATGGAAATTTGTCACTTCCTGTTTAGGTTTAGCCAATAACGCAGGGTTGGGACTTTAAAAATCCAGACTTATTAGTGAGGGTTAGGAAATGATCATGGTTAGGGGTCAAATGTAATCTTTTGACAGAGAGTGTGTACCTTATTTAGATAAACGACAGTCTTTGAGTTAGGATTCAATTCAATTCAAACAAGAAAGATTGCCTTTCTAATCCCAAATTGAAAAAGATAACATTACAGTTATTGCTTTTCCACAATTTACATATTACCTTTACATGTGACTATGTGTCCCAGCAGGAAGCTGAGGACTTCTGTCCTGTGAGTAGTTTTATCAGCTGTATAAATGAATATATATGATTTAATGTTCAACTCATCATACCAATTTCTATGTGTAACTATAAAAAAGATTGATTTATAAAAACATGACCCTGTTCTACACTTAGTCCAATTTTAGAAGAGCTAATGTTTGGATGCTGTTTTTTCTTTTTAAACAAGTTTAAACCTGACTTCAGCATAGTTTGCCTTTAAGCTGAAGGTGGGAAGTGTTTATTTCAGAGGTTTTTGGTCATTTGAATATGAGTGACTATGAACTTTTTCAAAATCTTCTCAGTGGAAACTTTAGAAAAGAGTGCAGACTTTGACTTTTCTCAAACCTGATATTTTTCCTGTTGGAAGTATGTTGTTCCACTTTTCTGGGTTTCTGAGAGTGTTTTCTTCATGTTGGGATGCAACAAGTCCTCAGCAGAAGTTAGAATTTTCAAGAACTGGTGGAGTGAAATGTGAAGAAAAATAGTTGTGTAGACTGATGGTGTTTATGTTTGTTTTTAAATGATGCTGCGATGATGCTTCTGAGGAGGGAACCATGGCGATCATGGAATTCCTCTGGGCTGTGGCCAGAAAGCAAAGAATCCTCTCACGGAACTGCAAACTTAACCTGAAAGTCCTGCAGCTCGGAATCATAGTTTAAGAGTAATTATTGAGCCTGAATATCACAGCACCTCTGAGCCAAGAAAGAGAAAAAAAAAACACATCTTATGAGGAAGTGGGGCTGACCCCGTTGGTGGAAAGGACACCTGCTTTTCAAGACTGTGATAGCTGATCACAGGAAAAACCCACACACAGTCACATGTGAAAGTGCTCCTAAATATGACAGATTTAAGCTTTTACTTTAAAATAAGTGGCCTCTCTGTACCAAAATCACTTAGAGACGCACATACAAGTATTGTTCATTTTATTTGTGGTCTTGTTCACATGTAAACACAACACAGTAGGATGGAACTCAACTTTGTCACTTCCTGTTTAGGTTTGGCCAATAACGCAGGGTTGGGACTTTAAAAATCCAGACTTATTAGTGAGGGTTAGGAAATGATCATGGTTAGGGGTCAAATGTAATCTTTTGACAGAGAGTTGGTACCTTATTTAGAAAAAGGACAGTCTTTGAGTTAGGATTCAATTTAATTCAAACAGGAAAGAATGCCTTTCTAATCCCAAATTGAAAAAGATAACATTACAGTTATTGCTTTTCCACAATTTACATATTACCTTTACATGTGACTATGTGTCCCAGCAGGAAGCTGAGGACTTCTGTCCTGTGAACAGTTTTATCAGCTGTATAAATGAATATATATGAATTAATGTTCAACTCTTCATACCAATTTCTATGTGTAACTATAAAAAAGATTGATTTATAAAAACATGACCCTGTTCTACACTTAGTCAAATTTGAGAAGAGCTAATGTTTGGATGCTGTTTTGTCTTTTTAAACAAGTTTAAACCTGACTTCAGCATTCTTTCCCTTTAAGCTGAAGGTAGGAAGTGTTTATTTCAGAGGTTTTTGGTCATTTGAATATGAGAGACTATGAACTTTTTCAAAATCTTCTCAGTGGAAACTTTAGAAAAGAGTGCAGACTTTGACTTTTCTCAACCTGATATTTTTCCTGTAGGAAGTATGCTGTTCCACTTTTCTGGGTTTCTGAGAGTGTTTTCTTCATGTTGGGATGCAACAAGTCCTCAGCAGAAGTTAGAATGTTCTAGAACATGTAATATGAAGAAAAAAAGTTGTGTGGACTGATGGTGTTCATATTTGTTTTTAAATGATGCTGCGATGATGCTTCTGAGGAGGGAACCATGGCGATCATGGAATTCCTCTGGGCTGTGGCCAGAAAGCAAAGAATCCTCTCACGGAACTGCAAACTTAACCTGAAAGTCCTGCAGCTCGGAATCATAGTTTAAGAGTAATTATTGGGCCTGAATATCACAGCACCTCTGAGCCAAGAAAGATAAAAAAAAACACATCTTATGAGGAAGTGGGGCTGACCCCGTTGGTAGAAAGGACACCTGCTTTTCAAGACTGTGATAGCTGATCACAGAAAAAACCCACGCACAGTCACATGTGAAAGTGCTCCTAAATATGACAGATTTAAGCTTTTACTTTGAAATAAGTGGCCTCTCTGTACCAAAATCACTTAGAGACGCACATACAAGTAGTGTTCATTTTACTTGTGGTCTTGTTCACATGTAAACACAACACATTAGTATGGAAATTTGTCACTTCCTGTTTAGGTTTAGCCAATAACGCAGGGTTGGGACTTTAAAAATCCAGACTTATTAGTGAGGGTTAGGAAATGATCATGGTTAGGGGTCAAATGTAATCTTTTGACAGAGAGTGTGTACCTTATTTAGATAAACGACAGTCTTTGAGTTAGGATTCAATTCAATTCAAACAAGAAAGATTGCCTTTCTAATCCCAAATTGAAAAAGATAACATTACAGTTATTGCTTTTCCACAATTTACATATTACCTTTACATGTGACTATGTGTCCCAGCAGGAAGCTGAGGACTTCTGTCCTGTGAGTAGTTTTATCAGCTGTATAAATGAATATATATGATTTAATGTTCAACTCTTCATACCAATTTCTATGTGTAACTATAAAAAAGATTGATTTATAAAAACATGACCCTGTTCTACACTTAGTCCAATTTTAGAAGAGCTAATGTTTGGATGCTGTTTTTTCTTTTTAAACAAGTTTAAACCTGACTTCAGCATACTTTGCCTTTAAGCTGAAGGTGGGAAGTGTTTATTTCAGAGGTTTTTGGTCATTTGAATATGAGTGACTATGAACTTTTTCAAAATCTTCTCAGTGGAAACTTTAGAAAAGAGTGCAGACTTTGACTTTTCTCAAACCTGATATTTTTCCTGTAGGAAGTATGTTGTTCCACTTTTCTGGGTTTCTGAGAGTGTTTTCTTCATGTTGGGATGCAACAAGTCCTCAGCAGAAGTTAGAATTTTCTAGAACATGTAATATGAAGAAAAAATAGTTTTGTAGACTGATGGTGTTTATGTTTGTTTTTAAATGATGCTGCGATGATGCTTCTGAGGAGGGAACCATGGCGATCATGGAATTCCTCTGGGCTGTGGCCAGAAAGCAAAGAATCCTCTCATGGAACTGCAAACTTAAAGTCCTGCAGCTCGGAATCATAGTTTAAGAGTAATTATTGAGCCTGAATATCACAGGACTTCTGAGCAAAGAAAGATAAAAAAAAAAAACACATCTTATGAGGAAGTGGGGCTGACCCCGTTGGTGGGCAGGACACCTGCTTTTCAAGACTCTGATAGCTGATCACAGGAAAAACCCACACACAGTCACATGTGAAAGTGCTCCTAAATATGACAGATTTAAGCTTTTACTTTAAAATAAGTGGCCTCTCTGTACCAAAATCACTTAGAGACGCACATACAAGTATTGTTCATTTTACTTGTGGTCTTGTTCACATGTAAACACAACACAGTAGGATGGAACTCAACTTTGTCACTTCCTGTTTAGGTTTAGCCAATAACGCAGGGTTGGGACTTTAAAAATCCAGACTTATTAGTGAGGGTTAGGAAATGATCATGGTTAGGGGTCAAATGTAATCTTTTGACAGAGAGTTGGTACCTTATTTAGATAAACGACAGTCTTTGAGTTAGGATTCAATTTAATTCAAACAGGAAAGATTGCCTTTCTAATCCCAAATTGAAAAAGATAACGTTGCAGTTATTGCTTTTCCACAATTTACATATTACCTTTACATGTGACTATGTGCCCCAGCAGGAAGCTGAGGACTTCTGTCCTGTGAACAGTTTTATCAGTTGTATAAATGAATATATATGATTTAATGTTCAACTCTTCATACCAATTTCTATGTGTAACTATAGAAAAGATTGATTTATAAAAAAAAATGACCCTGTTCTATACTTAGTCCAATTTGAGAAGAGCTAATGTTTGGATGCTGTTTTTTCTTTTTAAACAAGTTTAAACCTGACTTCAGCATCCTTTGCCTTTAAGCTGAAGGTGGGAAGTGTTTATTTCAGAGGTTTTTGGTCATTTGAATATGAGTGACTATGAACTTTTTCAAAATCTTCTCAGTGGAAACTTTAGAAAAGAGTGCAGACTTTGACTTTTCTCAAACCTGATATTTTTCCTGTAGGAAGTATGTTGTTCCACTTTTCTGGGTTTCTGAGAGTGTTTTCTTCATGTTGGGATGCAACAAGTCCTCAGCAGAAGTTAGAATTTTTTTAGAACTGGTTGAGTGAAATGTGAAGAAAAAATAGTTTTGTAGACTGATGGTGTTTATGTTTGTTTTTAAATGATGCTGCGATGATGCTTCTGAGGAGGGAACCATGGCGATCATGGAATTCCTCTGGGCTGTGGCCAGAAAGCAAAGAATCCTCTCATGGAACTGCAAACTTAACCTGAAAGTCCTGCAGCTCGGAATCATAGTTTAAGAGTAATTATTGAGCCTGAATATCACAGCACCTCTGAGCAAAGAAAGATAAAAAAAAAAACACATCTTATGAGGAAGTGGGGCTGACCCCGTTGGTGGGCAGGACACCTGCTTTTCAAGACTGTGATAGCTGATCACAGGAAAAACCCACACACAGTCACATGTGAAAGTGCTCCTAAATATGACAGATTTAAGCTTTTACTTTGAAATAAGTGGCCTCTCTGTACCAAAATCACTTAGAGATGCACATACAAGTAGTGTTCATTTTACTTGTGGTCTTGTTCACATGTAAACACAACACATTAGTATGGAAATTTGTCACTTCCTGTTTAGGTTTAGCCAATAACGCAGGGTTGGGACTTTAAAAATCCAGACTTATTAGTGAGGGTTAGGAAATGATCATGGTTAGTGTTCAAATGTAATCTTTTGACAGAGAGTGTGTACCATATTTAGATAAACGACAGTCTTTGAGTTAGGATTCAATTTAATTCAAACAAGAAAGATTGCCTTTCTAATCTCAAATTGAAAAAGATAACATTACAGTTATTGCTTTTCCACAATTTACATATTACCTTTACATGTGACTATGTGTCCCAGCAGGAAGCTGAGGACTTCTGTCCTGTGAACAGTTTTATCAGCTGTATAAATGAATATATATGATTTAATGTTCAACTCTTCATACCAATTTCTATGTGTAACTATAAAAAAGATTGATTTATTAAAAAAATGACCCTGTTCTACACTTAGTCCAATTTTAGAAGAGCTAATGTTTGGATGCTGTTTTTTCTTTTTAAACAAGTTTAAACCTGACTTCAGCATACTTTGCCTTTAAGCTGAAGGTGGGAAGTGTTTATTTCAGAGGTTTTTGGTCATTTGAATATGAGTGACTATGAACTTTTTCAAAATCTTCTCAGTGGAAACTTTAGAAAAGAGTGCAGACTTTGACTTTTCTCAAACCTGATATTTTTCCTGTAGGAAGTATGTTGTTCCACTTTTCTGGGTTTCTGAGAGTGTTTTCTTCATGTTGGGATGCAACAAGTCCTCAGCAGAAGTTAGAATTTTCTAGAACATGTAATGTGAAGAAAAAAAGTTGTGTGGACTGATGGTGTTCATATTTGTTTTTAAATGATGCTGCGATGATGCTTCTGAGGTGGGAACCATGGCGATCATGGAATTCCTCTGGGCTGTGGCCAGAAAGCAAAGAATCCTCTCATGGAACTGCAAACTTAACCTGAAAGTCCTGCAGCTCGGAATCATAGTTTAAGAGTAATTATTGAGCCTAAATATCACAGCACCTCTGAGCAAAGAAAGATAAAAAAAAAAAACACATCTTATGAGGAAGTGGGGCTGACCCCGTTGGTGGGCAGGACACCTGCTTTTCAAGACTGTGATAGCTGATCACAGGAAAAACCCACACACAGTCACATGTGAGTGCTCCTAAATATGACAGATTTAAGCTTTTACTTTAAAATAAGTGGCCTCTCTGTCTGTACCAAAATCACTTGGAGACGCACATACAAGTAGTGTTCATTTTACTTGTTGTCTTGTTCACATGTAAACACAACACATTAGTATGGAACCTTGTCACTTCCTGTTTAGGTTTATCCAATAACGCAGGGTTGGGACTTTAAAGATCCAGACTTATTAGTGAGGGTTAGGAAATGATCATGGTTAGGGGTCAAATGTAATCTTTTGACAGAGAGTTGGTACCTTAATTAGAAAAAGGACAGTCTTTGAGTTAGGATTCAATTTAATTTAAACAAGAAAGATTGCCTTTCTAATCCCAAATTGAGTTAAGTCTTTTTTTTAATAAATTTTTTGATTGTTTGTTTTTCCCTGTTTTTTAAAAAATAAAATAAATCTAAATCACTTTTTAACGCAAATTTTAACGTCTTCTGTACATTTAGATTTACTTACTAAATGTTCACTTTTGTATGTTATTAACCTGCTAATAAGATGTATTTAAAAACAACAATACAAACCTTGCCTGTCAGTGAGAGTTAGTTGAAGTTGCTGTGACATGCACATCAGTTGCTCCAGCTTGGATCACATCTTTGGCAAAAACTCTTGTTGTTCTGTAACCAAATGTGGCCAAGAGGGATTTGCTGGTATGCAAAACCTGTAGTGTAGATGGACGCAGTCATTTTGAATAAACAGGGATTGAGGTTTGACAGACTGAGCCCCAAGTGGAGAATTATGAAAAGTATTATAGAGCGGTATTAAAGAAAAGCACGTGTCAACATGATTAACTTTGTTTCGGTGTGTAGTATTATTATTTATAAAGCTAGGCTTCCATGTTTTCACTTTTCTCTGCCATTTTAGAGAACAATAGGTTATACTGTAAGTTTGAAGTTTTCCAATCCCTGTGGAATAGACCTGCAAAACATGAAGTCTTATCAAAAGAATCCGAGAGTGTTAACCTTCAACATTTTCAGCCCCGAGGACGTGGAAAACCTGTGATGATGGCAAAGTTCACCTTTAAGCTAATTCAGATCCAAAAAGTTTTCTAATTTTCTAAGAGAAGGTGTTGCACCCATTCAGCACTACATATCTGTCCAAGACTTAAAGGGGAACTCTGGGGCATTTGAAGCGCAATCCCATTGCTAGAGGTTGTCAAATACTGATAGTA
The DNA here is from genome assembly GCF_027942865.1 of Odontesthes bonariensis. Lineage (NCBI taxonomy): Eukaryota > Metazoa > Chordata > Actinopteri > Atheriniformes > Atherinopsidae > Odontesthes > Odontesthes bonariensis. Next base: position 29,713,243 of record NC_134509.1, on the reverse strand, counting down.
GGACAGAGAGGTGCAAATCTGCGCTCCCTGTGTGGAGATCGCGCTGTTTGCTCAGCCTGTCATGCGAGGCTAATACGTGGTGGCTAAGGGGCAACTGCTAACCCTTCCACGTAAAACAACAACTTGCACACAGCAGAAACGTCACACCACTTTATAAACCATCCGACAATAAAGTCACAAGCCTTACCATCAAAACCAAATGCATGGTTCTCACATTACTGGCATGGGGACGTTATAAAACAACTTTATAAACATTATGTAACTCACCGGTTAGTTGTACGCTCGAGCATGTGAAAGCCCAAAAGAGTCGATGGACGATAATCACATATACAGAACAATTATCTTCTCTAGAAAAACTGCGTTCAAGTATTTAAAACATTACAACAATACATGCCCAGTAATATTGTTGTAATGTTTTAAATACTTGAACGTAGTTTTTCTAGAGAAGATAATTGCTTTGTAAATGGGAGTATCGTCCATTGACTCTTTTGGGCTTTCACATGCGCGATTATTGTCGGATGGTTTATAAAGTGGTGTGACGTTTCTGCTGTGTGCAAGTTGTTGTTTTACATGGAAGGGTTAGCACTTGCCCCTTAGCCACCACGTATTAGCCTTGCATGACACGCTGTGCGAACAGCGCGATCTCCACACAGGGAGCGCAGATTTGCACCTCTCTGTGTCCTACTATCATTATTTGACAACCTCTAGCAATGGGATTGCGCTTCAAATGCCCCGGAGTTCCCCTTTAAGTGCCTTGAAACAGCATAAACAAAGGCCTATCACAAATTTCGAGCATTACCTGCCAATGAAGTTTGAAAAGGTTTATTCTGTACCCACTCAGGCTTTATCAGTGGGGAAGGCCGTGCAGCTCTTTTGAAAAACCTAGTTCTTCCACTGCTTTTACAAAACAATAAATCCCAGACGGTGCTTTTTTTTAATATTAGCCTAAACAGAACTGCTTTATCAAGCGATTTAATGAATTTATTTATTTTTTGTTAATGGTATTATGGCAGACTATTAGAACCACAGTTATGTTTAAGATGTGAGGGTAAAAACAAAATATTTTGAAATGAATAATTCAGTTAATTCAAATACAAATCTGCAAAATGTTTACTTACGCTCTAGCCCCCACAACCCTGAATTATAATAAACAGGTACAGAAAATGTAAAATCAACACAATGATGTGCTGTCAGAAGAGCAGGCGTACATTAACTTAAACTTTCTTTTTATATTATCCTAGAAACTTACATATCTACAGTGTAATTCAGTACCATGTAATAATAGACTTGGTACCAAGTACATAAAGTATCTACAGAGGAAATTCTTTCACATTTTGTTGTCTGGCAAACAACAGTGGAAATGGTCTTCCAATGCTGATGGTAACATGTACACTAGCTGCATTCACAGCCTGGTAGTTCCCTGTGAAGTGAATAAGAATTAACTGCTCAGGGTATGCAGTCCTATTAAGTAAGATTCCAAACCAAAGGTAGAAGAAATGCTGAGTTACAAGGAGACTGTGAACTATGTAGGGAAGAACTAAGATAAGGTCTATCACCTCACATCAAAGCTGAATAGAGACTGGAAGCTGACGTCACGCTTTGGTTTGTTTAGATGTGGTTTTGCTTTGAAGCTGTTTTTTTGTGTGTAGTGCTTTCTGCTTCCTCTTCAGTGGATTTTTGAAGCATGTGAATGCAGAGTGTGTTTGAAATCAGTACATGTGCAAACTTCAAGACTTTGGTTTGAGTTTGCAAAAACTGACCAAATATTGTTTACATAAGAACCTTTTTTGAAAGTTTGACATGGAATTGAGATGGCTTCATTTGTGAGGCAGAGATGATATCTGATGAATAACAACTCATATCAACACACTGCTGTTGTAATGTTGTGTATTTTCCGTTAGGTATGATAAAGAGCACTGATGTAAAGTTTGGATTTTATAAATATGTGTTATTATTGGAATCAATCATAGCTTCAACCTCCTTTGATTTACAGTCTACACACAATGGAAGGAGAAATGTTTGACTGTATTCTTTTAATGATTATAAACCCGCGTGTTGGCAACTTTACCGTCAGAACAAAGCAAATGCAACAGAGCTCTTCAGTTTTTACTTGCAAAGCAACAATGAAGCAAACTCTACACCTGTTCGTCCTTCTTTTTTTACTCTGAGTTGCATTACATTGTTGGTGTTGTCCCAACCCAGCGTTATAACCAAACGTTACCTAATGTTACAGGCCCATACATATTTACTATATGTGACAAATCAAAAAAAATACCATGTGTTCGCATCGAGAGGAGTCAGATGAGGTGGCTCGGGCATGTGGTTAGGATGCCTCCTGGACGCCTCCCTGGTGAGGTGTTCCGGGCCCGTCCCACTGGGAGGAGGCCCTGGGGAAGACCCAGGACACGTTGGAAAGACTATAGCCGCTTTCGGACAGAGCCGTTCTAAGAACGCAGTTATCAGAACTGTCCTACTCGAATTTTGTTCTGATAACTGTCCTTCTGTTTCAGTCTGCATTCGCACATGAGTCGGGACCAGGTCGGGACTGACGCTAGTCGTCCATTGTTCCGTCAACGCAAGCCGTAGGCCTATCCAACACATTCAGTTCATTTTCAATGAAATCCGGCCGATCGTTGTAGCCGTGCTCGCAAGGCATGCTGGGATTCCGGCACGGCAAGCGGGGGACCTGCGGCACGTCAAAAAGTTGGGCTCGCTCGAAGTTTGTGCAAATTTGCCACGGCAGCCGTAGTGCGTTACCCAATGACAGTAGATCATGTGATCTCCTGTGTCGCATCAGCAGCAGCAGCAGCAGCAGAACAATAGCAGCTCTCCTCGCTCGCAGATCCAGATCCATGGTGGAATATGAAATAATGTTCCATTGCTGACGATTTATACACATTAATTTCCCTCCAAAACTCAAATTTTTAGAGGGAGAAACTTCGGTTGGTTAAAATCACAAGTTATTTACTTTCCCCTGGAGCCATTCTACCGTATGTTCTATCTACAACTTCGTATACACGCCCCTCTGTACACACCCACTGTGCAGGCAACACGCCGACACTAGGCATCCAATCCGGCGAGTTAAGTTGACGTGACGGAACAATGGACGACTACCCTGATGCGCCGCGTGCAGCCGTCTGCGTCAGTGACGTGTTAGCTGTTAGCCGTTTAGCGCTACATTCAAAAACAAAACAAAACAGAAAGCAGGGTTGCCAACTTTTCCAAAAACCTTGGAGTGAGATTTCAGCGGGTCGGTTCACGACACGCATCTCAGAAGTTGTTCCATAGTACAGATATATATATATATATGTATTTATATATGTATATATATATATATATATATATATATATATATATATATATCTGTGTAGATATGATGTAGATACATGTATACATTTTATGAATATGCAATAGTGCAGAGTCTGGGGCCTTCCTCTAGAAGATTTTGCATTCCTTAAATGCAATTTCTTCCATTCTAGTCGATTTTAGGGTGACTAGTTAGACATGGCAAATCCTAAATCCACATCTCATTCATACATCCTCAGCTGCCCTTCAAAAGACAATGTTGTTTAACAGAGAGAAACTAGTCTCGGCTGGTTCAACAAATTTCAAGGCAAAGGTGAGATGGTATATGTAGATTTTTAACCATCAAAAAATAACCATTCATCAGGGTTGCTGATCCATTTTTTCTTTTTGCCTTTTCTTGGTGTCTTTTTTTTTTCTTTTTGCCTTTTTTGTCTCTTTTTTTTTTGCCTTTAATGTCCATATCCAAAGTGTCTCTCTTCAATTTCCAACTCATACAGTACAGTCCCCTCCAAAAGGCTACCAGGCACACACACACCACCAGACAGACAGACAGACAGACAGACAGACAGACAGACAGACAGACAGACAGACAGACAGACAGACAGACACCACCAGGCACAAAAAAACCCAGAAGATATCAGTGTGCATCTAATCATCACATCGTATAGAATAGCGGGTTGTGGCAGACTTTGCGTCTTTCACTATCTGAGCCGGGGGCTCATACTTGTAGCACGGCTCTAGGTCGTTCATTTTTATGCACATTATGGAAGAGAGGGTATCATCGAGTGAAAGCCTATTTCTTGTGTTACCTTACTGATTTCGCGGCTTCTCAGTGAAGTAGCAAATTCTGTCCTTCCCCTCAGACAGGCCGCGCTCACTTGAATCGAATAACACTACATTGCTGTAGTGAGACAGCGCTGCGTTACCAATCAGATTTCGCCTTGGCAGACCGACGTCACTGACGTAATGACAAGCTGTTTCCAGCGAATCAACAATCAGAGAGGGATTAGACACTCTGCTGTGGTCCAATCATGAGTTTAAGCATTCGGAAATTATAGAACGAGAGTGAAAAAAATCAACACAGAAAGAAAAAATTATCTAGCGTGAGATTTCTTTGTTAAGTGTGAGAGCGTGACACTAAGTCTGAAAGAGTGAGTGTCACGGCAGATGCGTGAGAGTTGGCAACCCTGACAGAAAGTAAGGAGAGAAGAAAAAACACCACAAAGAAGCTAATATGGAGAGTGGGGAGGCCACCGTGTTCATGGTCTGCATGATGGTGATATTAATCATGGACGATCACATCAGGCGTCTAATATCGAGGCTGGAAGAGCTCACAGAGAGAGTCAGGAGATACTTTTTCATTTCATGAAGTAAGGAAGGAGAGCATGGCGCTGCAGACAAAGGAGACAACGTGTAAGTTTAACTTATTAAACACGCGCCGGTTCTGTCTGTGTGGTATGATGAAACATTTCAGCCGTGACAGCATGACATGGGGCGTAGCTACCGACCACCAAACACCTACGTCAGATGTGTTCTATAGAACCATGAAAAGACCCGACCTCGGAGAAGGAGCTAAATAGTTATAGGAACTAAGGGAGATAGCCCCGAGTTCCTGTATGTCCGAACACGGGAGAAAACGGCCCCGCGGATTAAAAGGTTATTAGAACTGCCAAAGCTTCCTACAGTCCGAAAGCGGCTTATGTTTCTCGGCTGGACTGGGAACGCCTCGGAATCCCCCCAGAAGAGCTGGAGGAAGTGGCTTTGTTTGCGGACATCTGTCATTTCTGTGAAGTTAGGAGGTTTTGTCTGGTAAAAGGACCCTGACTTCCTGTGTGAAGCCACAAACTTATACTTTCAATTTTGATCATTTGTTCCAGGTTGTTGAACATGTTACATCATATCCAGAAGTCAGTTTACAAGAAATTGTTTTACTCACTTTGTGCTTCTCTTGCTTATTAGACCCAACCCTCTATAACACCTCGGACTCTTTCTTACAGTTTTATTCATACAATAAATTCAAGTGAACATATACACACCCACAGTTCCAAAACCGTGTAAATGGCTGTGTCGCATTTGTTATTCTTTCATTAAAAAAAAACCGCATCTCTTTAAACAATTGGTCCTTGATATGCCTCACATTTTTTCTTTAGTCTATTTCCAGGACATCTACATCTTTATTAAACAATAGTTACTAGTTTATCAGGTACATCTTGCATAACCAATGTAGTACAGTCCCATTCAAAGCAATGGGTTACATTGACAGTAATCATCACAATAATAATACCATGAAAGCTGGGCCTTAGCACTGCGATAAATCTTTCTTTCGTGCGCTCTATAATGTTTAATTACTGACGGAGCTATTGCATTAGGGTGTCAATTCAGTCGTGTGGTCACTTTGAATGTTACATTGTTGGCTGTTAAACTGTTCTGCACCATTCAGAGCACGTTTGACTCATTAATTGAAGCCAGATGGGCCAAAAAATTTAATAAACATTTTTATCTCTGTACACATGTCAAGTTCAATGTGACTAAGAGTTACCAGTTAAAAAAATAAGGTGACACAATTCCTTAAATCAGTCAAGACTTGGCAACATTTTAATCAAAATTTAAATACAGGTCTTCCTCTAAGGCATTATACTGTTGCCATCATGATCTATTGTCCAAACATATCACAGTTACAATTACAATAGGTGATTGTGATCATAAATAATGCTTCAAAATAAACGATACATGACCACAGCAATATTAACCCCCAGTGTAGGCTAATTCAGGCCATTAAACCTTATTGAAATAAAACACAAATTTTGCATTTACAGTATTCCCAATACAGCAGTGAATATATAATATCAATCACAAGTGAATGTTTTTTTTTGTTTTCACTGAAGAAAAAAAAGCCCATTTCAACAAATTGGAAAAATGTAGTAATCTCACACAGACACAAATGTAGGGAAGAACATTTTTTCAGACAAGAATGCTGATGATGCACAAACAAATATGTCTCAGAACATCGTCCTTGTGTTGTTTTTTACTGATATGTTGAAAGTTAGGAAAATTAGGCCAGCAATAGTTAATAAAAACAAGAAAACACCCATCTATAAACCAGGGGTGTAAGCAGAATGCAGTGACCTTGTTATGCTAAAAGCTTGAAGTTAGAAAATGATTATTTGCAAATAATTTGCTGAGCAAAGCTAAATTTCACTTTCTCCTTCAGTTGACAGTGGCACACTGAAATTTGATTTATTTTGCAACATGGCAGTTTAAATTGCTTTTGTTTCCTGCACTCTTCAGAACATAGACCATCTCACAGTCAAGAATTTTTCTAGATTTACATTTCTTCGTTATTTTGAACTGCTCATAGGGAGGAATGAGCACCTCTTGCTCTCTATCTCTAAGTAGTGGGTATTCTTTCAAGTATGCACCTGAGCAAGTCTGAATTTTAAAGCAGGTCTTTTCACCAAACTGTGTCAGATTTGATAATTTAGACGTTGAGGTAAAAGACCCAAACCGAATAATTTGCTTGACCTTTCCAATAAACTCAGCTTTGGTTCTGCGGTAAGTTGTGAAACACCGTTTCTTGAGGATCTGTACAGCCCCTGTGAGCCAGAAATGTAAGGAGTGGTATGGAAAGAGGGTGTCATAGATTGTTCTGTTGGTCCTGACTGCTTCATTAAATTTCTCATAAAACCCTCTATAGCCAGATGTATAAACACAAATTGCATGCTTGTGATAATCAGTTAGCGCCTTATCGTCTTCATTTGTTTTTTTGTTCCTGTTTGCACAATTCTTTGCTTTTTCCCATGCACTTCTAAACACTTCATTGCTCAGTTCATTTTTAAAGTACTTTTCCTTGACAATCTTTTCCATCTTTTTACCGCAGCCAGAGTACATGTCATCAACAGAATCTTTTGCCATGTTCAGTGGGAATGAGTCATCTCGAGAAGGGAAGATGCGAATGATCTAGAAGGGGAGCAAAAAAAGTTTAGACACAAAGTCAAGAACTAAATGCAGTTTGTACCGTTTCCTAGTTTTGGAAGAACTGTTCAGACAGTTCAGCATTATATGTTCACATGCAGACAAAAAAAAAAAAACAGCCTTTACAAAGTTTTAGAATTTTAACATCATTAGCTAAATGTTCTCGCTTATCAAATCAACATGACCTCTTACACAGAGTGGCCCCTGACATTATTGAATAACTGGATTATTTTCAGCATTGCATGAATATGCTGTTAACTGTTAATTAGTTTTTAAATGTTTTTGCTGCCCAGAACTGTTTTGTGTAAAATCTTAATCTGAAAAGTTAGCTGTTAGATAAATTGCAGTGGAGAGAAAAACATTTGCTTTAATGTCGGATACAAGCAGTTCTTCAGTTGGTACACTATACTTATGTATAGTATAGAATACAGTATCTGTACTGATTACTTTGTTTCACATACTGGTGATATTACTAATTGGGACATTATTTCTTGAGCGTACTTACTTCCCTCGTTTTTTTGTGTGTGATACTGTTGCTCATGAGCTGAGTAATATTAAATATACTGGTATGGAGCCTCTCTTGCTTTGCTTGCTTCGCTGGTCACTCTTCAGATTGTGCTACCCTGTGTATACTTTTCCTGGATGCTTGTGGAGTTTGGACTGACTCATAGCCGCTAATGTGACACTATACTTCTAATTTGTGTTGTAATCATCAATTATTTTCCATAGACCCAAAAAACACTCAAATCATCCTAATTTCTTACCCATCACAGAGTAAACATAACTTTTCAAGTCTATCCAAAGAAAAAAAAAGCGCAGGAAGACTTTCAAAGCAACAATATTGTGACCGTTAAAGTACTGTAGATTTCAGGGGTCATCAGCGATGACAATAATTTACAAAAAATTATAATTGTAGGACAATATTTCATTAGTATTCCAATCAAAATGTGACTGAGACAAAAGAGAACGGATGTTCTTTAATTTAAGAACGAAGCACTGTGAGGATGCAGCTTGTAAATGTAAATGTCAAGAGGGATTTAGTAAGACTCACATGCTTCATCTCTAAATAAAAATCAATTTATTTTTTGTCAATGTGTGATGAGTATACTTTGTAGCACCATCCGAACAATGCCCCACTCACCTTCTTGGAGCCTATGGTATGCATCCAGCAAAACAGCAAACAAAGCAGAGCAAAAACCACCATGTTAGCCTTCATCTCTGCAGTTCTGCAAACTGATTCTGAAAACAAACACAAAAGGTTTTGGACATCAGTTAACATATATTTGTGCACATATTGTATAGTAGTATTTATTAGCATTGTGTAACTATACAACATCTTTATTAACAACCCCCCCCCCCCCTTTTTAATAGCAATAATATTTTTTTGAGTTTTGAAATGTCAACATACCAGTGTCCTCTCAGGTGATGTGTTTCGCGCTGCTCAGATAAGATAAATGTAACAGGCTGGGACCTATATATATATATACTCTTCCTCATCTTGAACAGAACACCAAATCTACAAGCTTGCACTCACACACATTTCCCACACACACATTGCATATTCATATTGTGAATGACCACAATTGAGGGTGTGAGTGTACGTTATTCAGACGGGGGGTTTCTGCTTAAGCACGTTGTCCAAGCAATACTCGCATCCTAAAATAGGGATGAAATGGTCCTAAAATTTATCATAGTCTAGACTCAAACTCAGATTACTAAAATGAGTATATACACAATGCAATAGTGTTGAAAATGCATGATGCATGATGTGTGAAACACCTCTTGTGAAGAATAAAAAAAGTCTGTTTCCTGTTAGAGCCCACAAACAGCAGATGTGCAGACAGACGATAAAACCAAAGTGTCATGCAATGCTGGCACTTCAGAAAAGTGTTATAATATTCTCTAATTCTCCATAAATATATTTGTGGAAGATCACATGACAACAGGATACTTCTGAAGACTGGAAAACAGTTTTTGATGGATATTACGTTGGTAAAGGTTACAACAACAAAGTTTATATTTCATAGATCCACAGTCAGACAGATTCTGTTTAAATGGATGAAATTTCAAAGTCCTGTTACATTCACCAGGAAAGTCAACCAAGAAAGATCAATAAAAGAGTGTAGGGGATTATTTCTTTTTTCAAGAAGTTGCAAATGAGTAAATGTAAAAATAAAGTATGTAGGAGCTTTAGTCAAATGTAACAAAACTCCTTGGTTGCCATTTTATCATTCAGCAGGACAAATAATCCCATATATGTCACTGATGTACTAGAGAGAGTTTAATCATGAAGAGATAGAATATCCTTTACTGGGCATGTCAGTTGCTTGACCTCAATCTAGCCAAGCTGCTTTTCACTGGTTTGGTAGCATAGATAAATGTTATTAATAGAGACAGACATCACAACAAGGCCAGCTGAGGCTTGCTGCTGTAAAAGCCAGGCAGAACATCATCAACAACTTTAGACAGTCTATTCCTGGAAAGCTATTTCCAAAGAATAATTAATATGATGTTACTACTGCGGACTGGGCATCTGTATCCCCTGTTTTTACAGGAAATGTACAAATATGGCCAAATAAATTGCAACATATCAGCCATTTTGTCTACATATGGTTCATAGGGTGTTTATGTTAAATCTTCAGTGAATTATATGTTTATATTACTAATGCAATTACTGTACTTGTGTTTTAGATTTGAGATGCCATGTGTCTTAAGATACTTGTTGCACCAGCATTGGCTTGGTGTTACTGCTATGATATGCATCTTTTTCCAAAAGCAGCAAGCAGCTGCCAAAGTCATCTAGCTTGTGAGCATAAGGGAGTATCTCCTTGCTAATATGCCTGACAATTCCTTTAGGATGTAATGGAAACTAGAGCCAAGTGAAACTGAAAATAAGACTTCCATTCATTAGGTGGGTGAAAGTATCATTGAGGCAGTATACTGGAGTATGGTACCTGGCACTGCATCAAAATGTTTATAAATTTGTGTTTCCAGCATGTATGTGGTTCTCAAATTCAAATACCGTCATGTTTTGTCTGCTTATTTACTATTTTGCCTGTGTCAGTCCAGTTCCCTCAACAATAAACTGAGTTTTCCAGTGACCAAACTGTTTGTAAAAACACTTATTAGGGTAGAGGAATATTACATATAAATACAATAGGTGTAAAAAAAATATATATATATACTAAAACTGAGCAGAATAGAAAAGCAAAATGTGCGCACATAGGCATCGGTGTTGCAGTTGTGGTTTAACTGAGGGGTGTTTTTAACCCCATGACGTTACTGTTCCTGTTCAGCTGAATGGAGTTGTTAACAATAGCATGTTGCTCATATCATGCTTCGTCAGAAGAGACAGTTTTGAATATGTCACTGTGTGGCCACAAAACTCCCTCTAAAACATATTACAAACAGTTGTATTGATAACGTAAACATAAAGCAATTTTGGAGGGCCTTATGAAATTGTTTTCCCACTAAATGTTTCTCCTAAACAGGTCTTTTTCACGGTAAATAATGACTTTTGTCATACAGGAACCATGTTTCACTCCGGAGAACAGACGCAGCACTGATGTTTTTATAAAACTTCCAGCAGATGGCAGTATTGTCAAGTGTTTTGTTCTGTGATATTTGAGTGTTCTAAGATGCTTTAACACTCAACTTTTTGAGTAGGTGGATTTATGTATGTGCAGATAAATGTGTCGGGACATGTGCATTTTGATTATATGACTTGACTCTTTATGAAAGTGACATGGTGTGAAAGGGTTATGAGGGAAGGCACGAGAAACATGGGAAAGTGAGCAGAGGGAGTGGTTGAATTTTTTTAAACACAGGCAGCACGAGGAGATGCAAGATAGCCTTCTCTGTGTGCTGATAAAAGAAAAAGACCAAGATTAAGTGTGGGTTGGAAGTTGCTTTTTGAGGAACGAGAGGATACAAGATAAATAGAGAAAGGGTTGACACAGACACATAGAGTAGAATACAGTCGAGATTTGAGAAAGTCATATAGAGCCTGGTAAAGAGACAGTCTTAGCACAGAGTGAATTCACAGAAAACCCAAACAGGGAATGTAAAGCTTATTTGAAGCTGGGAGGAACTGGAGAGAAGTAGATTCTTGGTTTAGCTGGTGCATAGAATGGGAATGCAATAATACAGCAAAGAGGCGGAGACAATAGACCAGAGAATGGACCCAGTGGAGTTTAAGCATGCAAAGAAAAGTCAGAGTGTGTATATATGTGTGTGGGTAGGGAAGGTGTGGAGTTAAGTGAATTACAGAAAAGAATGAAGCTAAGAAATACCAAGCATGGAAAAGGAGGAAGGGAGAGGGGAACGAAAACACAGTAAACACTGAAGCAAGGAACAGTAAACTTGAAAGAAAGAAAGAAAGAAAGAAAGAAAGAAACAAACAAACAAACATCAGAACAAAATTGTATGGGAAAGATAAAAGGGTAGGAGGAATACGGGGAATTGTTTAAAGAATTAGGGATGAGATAAGCAGCCAGAATAAAGGAAAAGGAGTAGGGGAGTAAAGAGGAGCATAAAGTAAGCAACAAGCTCTGAGAAGTAGATATAAGAAACAAGAAGACAGAAACAAAAAAAGGTGTCTGAAAAGAAGCAAGGGAAGATCTGCCATGAGAGAAGATTGTTGTGAATTCTAGCAGAGAGGGAAGGAAAAACATCAGTCCCAGGAAGTATTACAGAAAATCTAACACGCAGAAAGCACAGAAATGCTCGGAATGGGAGGGAAGATTCAAAATGTGTGAATAGTAAAGGGAAACGAAGAAGCATGAGAGAAATCACTAGAGGGATGAAAGGAAAATAAGACAGGGAGGCATGAATAAGACCGAAGAGACATCAAATTGGAAAACCAATTGCATTTCTCACTGTTAGGACAAGAGTGGAGAGAGTCATTACAGTAAGAGCGAGGTTGGTGATACATTGCAAAATATAATTTACAATGAATAAAGGCTGTAGAAAAATTAGAAAAACTATAAAAATATTCTTCAGTTGAGAAAAGGAAGAGTCTTATGAACTGTGTCCATCATCGAGCTACAGTCTCCCCGTGTGACCCTACAGAAGGTGTATGACGATTAAAGGATGCATGGATATAATCAGAATCAGAATCAGAATCAGAATCGCTTTTTATTGCCAGGTATGTGGACACACACGAGGAATTTGACTCCGGTTACACCTCACTCTCTTTAGTGCAACAATTACAAAAAAATAGACAAAAAAATAGACATAGAACAAGATTAAATCAGAAGTGCAAATTGGTGCATGGTGCAAGGATGAAACACTGAAGTCCGGTTTTAGCTGTTTAACACAGAGTTGCCACATTGATTTCCATCCAGTCCATCCAGGGTGAAGGCATTCAAAAAGCTCTGTTTTCATTGCTGTCATGTAAACAACTGAGTTTCTATCTCTTTGGTTTCAAGTTACTTGCTTGTATATAATGAGTGGAGGTGCCAGGAAGCTCTATGAAGGTCAGTGCTACAAAACCCCTCACATAACCTGCTGCCAATGTTGTTGGTTTTGGACTCAATCAGATCTCTTGTAGCCAATTTCCCCTGAATATTGAGAGAAAGACAGCGGTAATAAGCACACCTTTCTATTTTGTAGGTGGGGAGATCATGTATGAGAGTATGTCAAGACAAGTAGGTTAGGAAATGTTATGGCAAGCCATCATCTGGACCAGTCTCAGAAAAAAAATAAAACTCACTGTCCACTCTGTTGGAGTCAGACAAAACAAGACAAAGTAAAAGTGAAACGGAGTGATAGAGATTTGAATGGGCACATTGTGGACTTTGGAGAAAATTTGAGTTTCATTGAAGAGGGATGATCTAATGTGGACTACTGCAGTGCTGAGTGGAAAAAATCTGATCATGTTACAGAGTGGAGGCATGCATATGAAAGAGATATCAGCGATTTGCCATCTGTGTGAGATGGATATTATTGGATATTGTCCTCGCATTTTTTCTCGATTTCCTCCATTTGACAGAAGCAAGGATGATGGGAGGAAAAATGGGACACAAGGAATGACAGGAAGAGAAACATGGGAGATGAAAGAGATTAGCAAAAGTAGTTTAATTCGTAAATATGTAGAATTTGCTTTACATACAGATAATGTGTTTTGCTGTATAGAGGATGGGCAATTCTTTATAAAGCTATGAGAGCACAGTGATTTGTCTTTACACAAGAGCATGAATGAATGGAATAGAGTAAATCGAAGTAATCCCTCAAGCTAAGAGAAATTATGCAGTAATAGAGAAGGGGATGAAAGAAAGGTTGATCCAAAAAGGAAATAATTTATATATATTGAGGTAAAAACAAAAAGGAGCGTTCTTCAGAGTACTCTTGATGGGCTGGAAAAAGCAAAATGGAGGAAGTGTTTTCCATTTATGCTAATAAGAACTGGTCGTTGCACTGAGAATAGAGGGACATGCAAGGACTGGGAGGAAGGAGGGAACAAAACAGGAGAGAAAAGATATGAAGGGGTAATATGTTTGGTGAGTTTGAAGGCATCCTTTTTAACTGGATCATATATTTCAAATAGATTTGAAAACAGTGCATGTGTATGCATGGAACACGAGTTAAATATCTTTGACAGGGCACAGATGTTGTGGCAGGTGAGGGCAGACTGTTCCTTGTTCTCTCATGCGTCTTTCCTCTCTATTTTTCCCTTTTTTTCCATCTTAACTTATCCTGCTTTCCGCCGTCCACTTTGTATTTTCTTTACCTTCCTTCATGCTTCTCCCCTTTCCATTTTTTCCTTTCTCCACTCAAACACACATTCTCTTAAGCTCCATTTCAATGTGAATTGTAATATTTATTGACTTTGAATCTTTGTTTTAGCTTGATATAAACCACCACTGGTACAACGTTAAAAGGTCTAGCTTTTTGTGTAAAAAGGCACACAGTGTTAGATTTCATGTAATATAATCTAAATATTTTTCATTTTATTTCTTATTATTCATCAAGCACATTTACTCCTCTTGAACAGTGGAATACTTTAAATCATATAGCAGGAATGCAGGTCAAAAACTAAACTGGGGACAGATGGTAATAGCAAATGAAAACCCTAGGGAAGCTTCATCATCATCTAGTTACATTTTGGTACTTAGAGCATAATAGACATAGACATGTCGTGTTACTGTGAAAAGCATGGTCAGGAAATGCATTAGATTAAGAAATATTGATAAAAAAATGAAAATTTGGTGGATTTGGTGTGTGGCTTTATACAGGAAACACACTAAAATGAGGATACATTAAATAAACTATGTACAGAAATGTGTTCACCCATGGCACATGGTGTTTTAGATTAAAGGTAAACTGTGCAGGATTATAAGTGTGAATGTGAATTGTATTGCAAAGGTTTTAAGTAGTCAACAAGATTAAAAAAAGGACAATGCAAATGTAGTCCAAATAATTCAGACTACATTTTATCCAAGCTTGGTAGATTGACTGGCAGAAGAGGAAGAGATAGACCCTGTTGGCTTTGTTTTAAACAACATGCCAAAAAAAAGAAAAGAAAAAGAAAATCATTTATACTTACATGTACTCTACCTACAAGGTGTCACACTTCACACACTCTCGTGCCGAGGTTTATCATATCGGTGAACAACCTACTCATCGAAAAATGTGTAGCTCTTCCTTAGCTGTGTTTTAGTAGCTGTTGGGAAAAAAACCAATGCATAACATTTACATTGAGGTGAGTTAGTCAACATGTCATTTCAGGTACATATGAGATATTGCAGAAAGTTGATTTTGAATAATAAATCTATGAGCTTGAAGACTTGATTTCTTTGGCTTGATTTCTAACTGCAGAGCAGCTCTAAACCAGCAATATTAGATAGCACAATATGGATTTTCCAATTCATCAACCAGCCAGGTGTGGGATTGTAGCAGTAGTTTGGCCAGGTTTATTTTCACTGGCTTGGTAAAACATGTGCCCTTTTGCCAAGCTGTTTACATTAGCAACTCTGCTGCATTAAAACACAGTCTTAGTCAGTCGACTTTTAAAGCCCACACCTAAAAACACATCTTTGTATTTGCATCTCATTTGTGCTCTAACTTCCCCCACACTTATTTTTTCTCTGTCTCTCTCGCCCTTAATTTCTCCTCCTACCTCACTATCAGGTAGCATGCAGCGTCAGTGGCAGTGGCGGCAGTCCCGCCGTGCTATCACTTTCACTTCCTGCTGTCCTTTAAATGAACTGCTCAGAGGGTAGCAGTGGTCGGGAGCCAGGAGTCACACTAAAAATTCCAAAAATAAGGCACTATGCACACATACTGCGTGTGTATTTTGTATCCCATAGTGTGTGTGCGCTTCAGCTCATTCATCCAGACAGACTGGTAAAGATTGATAAAATAGCAAGTGGAAGCAGAGCCATCCTAAATAGGCTTTGTAGATGATGGAAATTAAAATGAGGACATGCCACACTCAGACCACAGAAAACATGGGTAGTGACTCATTGATGGAAAAAATAGATGGGACATGGTTACAGTTCTCTTTCAAAATAGATGACTTCTGAAAAAGTGCGCCATACATCACATAATCAAAAATGTGGGGTTTGGCAGATATGTACACTGCATATCCATATTACCCTACCAGTAAATATCCTAAGCCAGGAGGAAGAACCAACACTCTGTCCTCAGTTAGTGTTTACAGTGAATCAAAGTATGATATGTTAATTTTTTTAAACTTTACGGTTCCGTTAGAGGAATGTGAGAACAACAGCGGAAAAATGTCTTCATGTGGGAAATGCTCAAGCTAACATTTACCCAAGAGTCAGTTGGAACACTAATTCCAGTTGATTCACTTGGCTGTTTATGTGGGTCAACCAGCAAATCCAGAACAAATCCTGAATAAATCTACTCAACAAGTACTGACATGCCACAAATGACAAAAGTTCTCTTACTTTGATTTGCAGAATTTAATTTTCTGAACAGCTAAACAGAGAACTAAAATAATTTGTCCATTTTCATGACATGACTCCCTGCTTCGTTTTTAAACTAACGGGTGTCATTTTAAATGATTCTAAAATAGTTTCTTTTTGTCAGCTTTTGGTCTTAATTTTGTCTCAATGTTGCATCATATTTTCGTGGTTTTATATTCCAGAGTTTTTAGTACATGATTCTTAATCAAATCTATTCTTACTCTCATACATAACATACTATCTGTGCTTCTGTGTGTTCAGTATGTGCATTCATGTACAAACTATTTGGCCTTATTTGAATTGGATTTTTTTTTTCTTTACCTTGTCCTGTTCAGCATCATGGCAAGCAGAATTGTGATCTGAAATAACATGTTATGCCAAACACATTTGCTCGATGTCCACCAGGTCCTGGGCCCGCAGTGACAGCTTCCAGGAAACCACTGCACATCCAGAAAAGCACCCACCTGCCCCACCCCAGAGGTCCCCCCTTACAACTCCTGCAAAAAAAAACAACCAAAAGCCCCCAACAAGGGGAGAGCACCGCCACCGCCCCACACCCCACCCCAGACCCCACACCATAACCCACACATGACTCCGGACATCCGGCCCAGAGCCAGCAACCATCACCACAGGGCCCCCCAGTGACCCCACCCATCGCGACAAGACAGCACCACCTGCAAGTCACCAAAGCTGCCAACTGAGCAAGAAACGTAGCTCCCCCACAATGATCGATCAGATCCTACATACCGAGAAGTCTCCAGCCCCCCCAGCACACATTCAACCCCCAAGAACGACAAGACAGCAATACTTGTATTTAATATGTTCTATCACTGTATCTCAGGGGAGTGTGCTACAGGCTCTTGGCCGGCAGTAGCTGGATTCTGGTCGTGTTCAGCAGCAGCAGAGCAGGGATATTTATGCTCCTTTTATTGATGTATGTTTAAATCCTAGAGTTTTACTACTAAATTTGATTTTGGTTGTGACAGAAGCAATATTCTTTTGTCAACAGAAAGATCTCAATAGGATTGCTTTGAGCAGATTTACTGTTTAGATGATTATTTTGATTTAGAGAGCTTAAAATTCTTTTCACAGCTTCTTGGCTCCACACAAATAGTTTCTGGTTAAGTTTGGAGTTAATCCTTATTTGAAAGTGTGACATCCCAGCTCTGATGACTGAATTTTGAATTCAATAAGCCTGTACTGCACTATTACTCAATGGTAGTGGAGTTGCTTTGGACTGAGAGGCCACATGCCATTTGGATTTTGATTAGATGTTTTCATACTATACCTCAATTTTACTGTTAAGATAAATCATTACAGATGTGGACGTCCTTAGAACTCAAAGAGTCACTCAAATTTGAAAACTATCATTAATTTTTCAAAGCCATGTCGACTGAAAAAGAAAATATGGAGAGCATTCCTTGGAAAATAAGGAAAACACAGTGGGCAGTAAATAAGAGAAAAACATACCAAAATAACAAAAAACAGCTTGCTCTGCACTGAGTGAGAGGTCCTTTACTGACCCTTTTGAAAATAAGTGATGCCAACTTACATTGAGCTGAAGAGGAAAGGTAAACAAGAAAGTTTATTGTTCGATATATAAACAGTTGATTATATATACATTGTCCCACAAGATTAACATACAATGAGAAGATTGTAAAATGTATCAAGTGTTTGAGCTGTTTTTTTATATATTTGATCATCATTTTAGTTAGGAAAATGCACAATGAGTAATACATCTGATATCTACATGAGATTATAGTTCTCATTCTAATTCAATTTATCATGTTATACTTTATTGTTGTTTGGTCTGATCTGCAACATGATTCCTCTGGATTTTAAAGGTTGTTTGCTGTGTGGCACAGCAGGGGAACCGGAGCATGCTGAGAATTGGTTTCTGCGGAGCGCTGTTCGAAAAAAATTCTACTATCAAGCAGAAAAGTGTTTTCTCATCTGACTGTATTGACTAGTTTTTAATTTGAAATGTGCCCCACAGTCAGCATGCTTTTCTTGACAGAGACCACTGGGATTTGCAGTTTTCTTGAAAGAGTCCAGTCGATATATTTGGGATGTGTGTTTTTCACAGCCCATATTTCCACAGGGCTGTGTGGGTGGCTTGGAAAATATTAAGTTTGATCTGTCATGTTTCTTTGAATGGATCTGCAACACCCTGCTGAGAAAATCTGTTAAGAGAAAGGATGTGTTTCACGTATTTGGGTCCCACAAACAATTCAGTAAGTTATCCAAACTCTGGGATTTTGTGATCATTACACTGAAAATTAAAGTCTGTAATTTGTGCCAACCGGTTGCAGCTCGGTGTCTTTACAAAAGGAACAAAAGCACGACTTCTGCAAGGATGAGCTGGAGCCAAAGCAGGGACAGCAAGGGAGGATGTCCCTATGGAAGTGCACTACTGGAGTAAAACATTGCATAGTTCATATCATATGGTATTATATGTAGTAGTTCCTGCTGGACCAATGACAAATATGGAGTAATTCTGAAATCTTTCCCTGTGAACCAGTTTAACCAAAAGTTCTCTATTCAGTTAGTATGTAACATGTTTAAATCATTGGGATTATGTGGTGTTAGGCATCATCTAAAATTTAAAAAAAAAAGAACGTTGGCAGGTTGCATCTGCTTGATGTCCTCACTGAGGACGTTAGACTGTCCACAGTTCCCACATTTGAAACCCATATCATATTGTTAGTCCATGTGGGTTTTTTTGATTGTCATAAATACATCTCCTCCTCAAAAAAGAAAAGTTTTAAAACTACTTCAATGTGTATGTTTGATCAATGCCAAAAGAAAAACCTATTAAAGCCAAAACCATGTTGGAAACTGATGTGCTATATTTGTACTGTGTCCCCTGTGAGTGACTGGATGTTAGGTTTGGAAGACATCCCAGAATGTAAAATTTTGCTGACTGACATCATGTTTAGTGCAAGGGCTCCTTGCAAAATCACCAACATCGTATTTCATCTCTCTCATCCTTCTAATTTCTCTCTATATCTTACAGATTTTTTCACTTTCTTTCCAAAGCTACTTTCTTTCATACACACAGTCTTTTTCTGTGAGAATATAAGTCTCTCTGAGCTACTCAAGCACCGGTGGTGCAAGAGGATTCCAAACAAACACAAAAAATGCTCAAAATGGCATTATGTATGTCTTTATCTTACGACTGGCACTGAAACCACAAGTAACTTAAGCTAACTTAAGGCCTGAGGGAAGTGGCAGAATATGTAACTTAGAGAGGAAAAAAAAAGAAAGGAAAAACTCAAAGATTTGAGCTGGGAGAGTAGCAGCATCTGTGCACAAAATATGTTAGACAAGTAATGAACATCTTAGCCATGCCTGTGGCCAAACAAAAAGGGCACATGCATGCACACTCACCTGAAACTTCAAGGTTCAACTAACTTTTATAATGGACAACCTGGAGTATCAGGCATCTAGTGTTTAATAACTTAAATTAGATGTAATGTGATATAATGACAGTATCCAGAGGGAAAGATCATAGTGTGTGTGTGTGCGTGTGTGTGTCAAACTGCCTCAGAGGCCCCATAAGGTGGTCTGATTACAGGTGTAGTCAAAGCTAGCACATTTTTACACCTTTTCTGTATGTTAAATGAGAGAGCATGAGTGTGCGTGTCTCTTCGGCCCCGAGATTATTGCACTTTGTGGACTGTGAAATGGCAGGTTAATGCAGTCGCTGTCCACACCTCATCTGTTACCATCAAGAAAAGCACACACAACACATATATGTACCCACCCTCTTTCTCAGACACACTACGGTCATTTTGCAGACGCTTTTATCCAAAGCGACTTACAATAAGTGTGTTCTACATCGGTAAGCAGAAGAACTTCAGGTCACAAGAAATCATAAGTGCATTTCCTTCCAAAACCAAACAGCTAAGAGCATAACTAGTGCTAGAGTAAGTGCGATAAGTTAGGTACCTAGAAAAATGGGAAGACAATTTAGAAAACAAAGACAATTTAGGAAACAAATAAGTGCGTAAGGAACTAGGACGAAGCAGGTGATGTCCTAAGAGGGCGGATCAGGGTAGTGTTTCCTGAAGGTGGATTTTCAGCCTGCGGCGAAAGATGGGCAACGACTCAGCTGTCCTGACATCAGTCGGGTGACACGCACACACATAATCAATTTAGCTGTGCAGAGAAAGACAGGACAAATAGGGATCAAATCTAGAATCATCTTGTGTGTCCTCTTATACAACAGTATTTGTCTGTGTGGGCTTGACCTTTGACCTTTGACATAAAATGTCATCACTTTGCCATTTTATTCTTGCAGACCTTTGTGTGTGTTTGTCCCAACTCAAGTAAGAATTCTTTAATCAATCATGGATCTCATGATGCCACTATTATCTTGAACAATATACTGTATATATCAGCCGCGGCTATTCAGAGACAACACGGGAAGCCGGACAGCCTCTCCCGTTCTCTGGCGAAATTGCTACATCTTCAATGTTAAATTGACGATAAAACATTTGATCATACTTGATTTTGGCCTTGCTGTGTGAATTTTCAAAGTCTATACCTTTCTGTGTATTTGCTGGGCATACTTGTCATACTAGACACAGCTATGTTATTACTAATTCTTTTTAACTTTGCTATCTTCTGCTTTGGGATGGCACGAGCCACTACAACCCTGAACGCGTAATACAGGCTTCCCCTGTTTTAAAAGTCAGCAGCTGCCACTGGTATATATATATATATATATATATATATATATATATACATATATATATATATATACATACATATATGTGTGTGTATAAAACGGTCTTCTCGTTTTATTTCATTCTAAAAAAAAAGACTTCTGGAAATTAGTCTAAAGGGAGTTGGATTTCTGCTCTAAAATCCGAGTGTAGTGTAGGCTACGGCAGAAATTTGTGAATGACTGATTCACCTCATTGATTCAGTTTTAGAAAATCTAAAATGTTTCTTTTTTTAGGCTCCCTCCCTCCTCTTTGTAATTTTAACTAGCAGATCACTAGGACAGACTACGAGCCAGTTCCTCATCTCTACACATTTGCTCTTCATTTCTTTGCGCCAATCTTCTCCGTCAGTCCGATCCTCTGCTCTTCCTCTCCTTTTATGAAATCATATTCCTCATCCTGTCCTTATTCCTCCTTTTTTCTCTTCCCCTCAGTTTCTGGTTAATTAGTTAGTCAGCATTCATGTTGGCAGGTGGTCTAACTATCCTTGGATCACTGAGGGTGATGTGACCAACAGAGAGAAAAGCTGCCCTTCCATGTCATTCCATTATTGTATGTGTGTGTTGTGTCCTATATATACAGTGTGTGGGTAGGCGGAAGCAGCGTGAAGTATGCTGATGGTATTGAAGGCAGAAAGACTAGGGACGAGGAGGAGAAGAGGTCAAGTAGACCGCAGTGAAACACACACATCCACACACACAAAATGGAAACTGCAGAGTAAATCTGCATAGAGCAGCTTGTGTTATAACAGCGTCTTTTCCATATATATATATATATATATATACACACCCACTCACACAGATACACACCTATATTGCACACCCTGCTGACTTAGAGGACATTTAGTATTTAGTCAGGGATGAGCAGTAACACTGCAAAAACATTTATTTTCTTACACACACACACACACATATGGGCACACACACGTCCTCAATTTTCCTGCTTCTAATTTCTGACAAAGCAACACCAGTGTAGACCTCAGGCTCATAATAAGCAGAGTATAAAAATAGAAGCACTGTGTATGCGCAAAGCCCAGATGCTTGGCTTCCAGAAAATGCAAATTTTGTCAGAGGCCCATGCAGTTATGCATTGAGTAGAACTTTTTTCTTGAACAGCAGAAAAGAAGCATGTATCAAATAAAGACATGAAGAACAAAACACATATGCAACCTTTAACGCCTGAGGCTATATACAAACTCACAGAAGTCGATTGAAAGTTACCAGGAAAATTCTTCCGAATATTCTGATGATTCTTCAACATGAGAAGTACAAATGGTCATGCAGAATTACACCAAAATATCCATCCATCACAGTAATGAGGAGACAAGATAGAGCAATCCATCCAATTTCTATACCTGCTTAATCCAAATCAGGTTTGCAAGGGGAGCTGAAGTCTATCCCAGCTGTCACTGGGCAAGAGGAGGGATACACCACTGACAGGTCGCCAGTTCATCACAGAAGATAGACAGATATTCAAAAATGTGGCAAAATATATTTATATATATGTGTATATAAATAAATATTTCTACAGTATTGTAGATATAGTATTTCCTTTTTTTTCTTTGTTTTTTTTGTCACTGATTTAGAATCCCAGGTCTGGGTGGATTGATTTGCAATAACAATTCTGTGTTTAAAGTTGATCTTTGAATTTAGAACTACAGTGCCATAATTACCAGATACTTCGAAGTGTAAGGCCTGTCTGTAAGCGCTGGAAATACCTTGTATCTAAACGCTGAGATTGAGTTGAAGGTGAGAATACATGAATAAAAGAACACACTTTCGATGGCTTTAAAAGTATTCAAAACAATATACTTTGTTATATTACCCATGAAATAGAGAGTGAAGGTAAATTTATGACAAGTGGACCTGAAAGAAAAGGAAGTATGCGGAGGTTTTGAAACACATCTGAGCTTCTGTGATTCTATAGAAAAAAGTCAAGTGGTCTTTTTTGTGTGCAAATTTCTCATAAGTAAACTTTTGTTTAACTTTTAGCCTGTATCATCTCTTCTGGGAACCTCGGGATGAGGTGAACTCTTAGAAATATACACCCAGGAGCATTTTTCACTTCATGTGATATTTACAAGTCAGTGTTCATCATATTATAATGACATTACAGCTGCTTTCTTTGGCCTAGATTTGCATGTGTGGGAGTAACGGGCTGGAGGGAATTATGTCCAGGAAAGAAAAATGCAAACTTTGTAACTAAATTTGCAGGCACAAAATGATGCACCTGCCCATTAAAACCAAATGAGAACACTATGCCATACATAACTCAAACACACAGAAGAAACAAGCACTCATTTGGTTTTCCACTTCCATTGTTTCTTTACCTTCCCATCAGCTCACTCCTCATTGAGTTAATTACTTTGTGTATGTGTGATTTTTTAAGTAGATTTCATCATTCGCAGCCTAATTTTTAATCTATTTTTCCCTTTGGCCTAAAATGTTTAATTATCTTCCCTCTCTGGGGTGGATTGCTGGATAAGTCATTTTCATTTTTAGTCATTTTTAAAGTCATGTACTTTTATCTTCATATCTTTAGATTGTGATTCACAATTGTTAAGGATCTAATATAGTAACACAGAGTTAATTACTGCTTAATTAGACAGGTACTGAAGTTCTTGGGAAATTAAGGTTTAATTAGGAAACCAAAGTGCGATTACGCCATAACATAGATGCTGTGACTGGTGAGCACCACAGCTTCAGGTCAGCAGGATCCTGTGCATGTGCACTCACTCAGTGTGTTGTTATTAGCATGATTGTGTGGTAATGACAAT